>NW_028270151.1:45093786-45721059 GCF_037043375.1 Chiloscyllium plagiosum | reverse complement strand
AGAGAGTCATGTAGCATAGAAACAGGCCCTTCAGCCCACCATGCTACAAACACCAAACTACACTAATCCCATTTACCTGCACTTAGTCCATAGTCCACTATGCCTTTGCATTTTAAGGACACATCCAATTAGTTTTTAAATATTGCAGGAGTATTTCCATCCACCATCCTCTCAGGCAATTTATGACCTCTGGTGTTAGACACATCTGCCATGGGGAAGAAGTTCTTATGATCTACTCTGTCTATACCTCTCATAATTTTATATGCTTCAATCAGATCCCCCTTTCAGCCTCCCCGGTCCAAGTAAAGCAAATCCAGCTTATCCAGTCTCTCCTCCTAACTCAGACTTTTCATCCCAGGCAGCATTCTGATGAATCACTCCTTCACAATCTCCAATTAAATCACATCTTTTCAATCGTGTGGTGACCAGAACAGCATGCAGTATTCCATCTGTGGCCTAACCAATGTTTTATAATGTTCTAACAAGACTTCCTTGCTCCTACATTCTATGCCCCAGCTAATGAAGGCAAGAATCCTATATGCCTCCTTTACTACTCTGTCAACCTGTGCTGACACCTTCAGGGATCTATGTACTTGTAACCAAGGGTTTTTTGTTCATCAGTATTTCCTAGGGATCTATCATTCATTTGTGTACATCCTTATCGAGATTAAACTCCATCTGCCATTGCTCTACCCAATTTACCAGCTGAATGATACCAGACCGTGGCCGAAGGCATCTTCCTAACTCCGCAACACCATCAATTTTGGTGTCATCTGTAAAACTTACTAATTCTACTTTCTACATTTACATCCAAGTTGTTAATGTAAATGACAAACTATATCAACAGATCTTGATATGGAACAAGTATGCAATTTCTCAGATGAACTTTCAAATCAGGAACACATTCATAAAATATATATAACATAGAGTGCAGAATATAAAATAAAATCAGTGATCAAGGAACTTAACAAATGCTGGAAATCACCAATTCAAACCAGGACAGGTCCCTTAATGTTTCTACTGTAGATCCTTCTATTACCAGTTAATGTGAAACATTTTCGCTTCCAACTTGCCATTTACATAAAACAACATTTGCTTCTAATGCAGCTTTCTAGTACCTGAAGTTTACCTTTTTAAATTAAAATTTAAATTACTTGGTGTTAACTTGTAAAACAACCAGATCAAATGGTGTGGTCTAATGTATTGGAATATTTGAAATGCCTTTTTTTAGTTTGAACATGAACATTCTTGGACAGTAGCAGGTTTCTTTCTGACTTTAAAGTGTACTTCTCCCTGGAGAAACATGTTATGGCTTGAGATTTGATCATCAGAAAATTGAATGGAAGCTGCTTATTTTTATTTTGAAACTCATCCTTAGTTGTTCGATACAAAACACTTTGTCATTGAACTATTAGGAAATAAAGCTCAGTAGTAAGGTACTGGAAGCATTGTTTTGTTCAGAAGCCTGACAAATTTATAGTTTCAACTTTTCAAATCTGATCTCCAGCTTCTGCAGTGCTCCATTTCTCCCAACCATTCAGTTAGGTAATCGTTGATCGATATCTTGACTCCAGTTACACAATGGTGACCCTCTCGAACCTAACCAACAAAAAGATATCAATCTCAATTTGAAAATTTTCAAATGAACTAGCTTCAACAGTTTTCGCAGAGGAGAGACTTCTAAAAATCTGCCATTCATTGTATAAACAACTGCTTTCTGATGTCACACCTAATTGGTCTAGCTGCAATTTTAAGGCTTTACCTTTTTTTTCTGGATACTGCCAACTAAAGAAATGGGTTCTCACTATCCGATCAAATCCTTGAAAGATCTTAACTCCTTCAATTACCTAACCCTTTACTTTTCTATATATATTGAAATTTAAAGATAGTCTATGCAATCTATTCCCATAAGTTAACCCCTTTAGCTCTAATAAATTCTGGTGAATCTGAACTTCACTCCCATCAGCGGTCAAGTTGTATACTTTTATTTTGGAAGACTTTTTGTCACAAGGGACATTTTGAATTTCAGAGGCTTCCTTTGAGTTGTTGAGAACTCCTTTTCCATTATCACAAGCTAAAGATGAGCTGATACAGTTATGTTGAATCTTTTCTATTTGTGCGTCATGCTTGTGGGTTATTTGGACTCATACAAAAGCAGAATTAGAAGAAATGATCAATAGTTATTAACCTTCCATCAAACTTAAAGCCACAACAAAGAAAGCAAAGTTCTTAAAATATCAAAAGACAGCAGACACAAGTTAACAGTTTTTTAAAATAACTAACAAGCACTTCTACACACAAACGACTGTCATCGTAAGAACACTTTTTTGCTACCTGACAAGGTAAAAGCTAATGCATTTTATCACATATGCACAAAGCTGGAAGATGATTGATGCAGTTACTATCCTTTTAACAGCAATTCAGATCTCAATCTCACACTTAAATTTCAAGTTGACAATGTTCATAACAATATCATTCATTACATTTTTCCCAGCATAGTAGTTCCTGAACAATACAGCTTTAAGCTAGAAAGTCCACATTAATTTGCAAGAAATTCATATTCACAGTAATTGCAAGTTTCAAAGGCTTCCAGTTAGCCGAGTGACAAGTTTAAAATGTCTGTCTCTTTTACAATGTCCTATCTCCCTTTATAGCCTTCTTCTAGCCCTTTATAAGCCTTCTCTGCCTCATTCTTCTGCAATCTCCTTCACTCTTCATTCCCCTGATGCCAACTCCTCCAATCATCCACCATTCATGTAGCCTCAGTCTCCCATCGCCTCCTTATGCAGTCTGCTTCACATTGCCTCATCCTCTCTTCACTTCACACCCAGTGTCATTGCTACCTCATTTCACCCACTCCTTTTGCAGTTATCCTGTCTCTAACACTCCCCTCTCTCAATCCCTTGCCCTATGACCTCAGCTAAACTCAATTCTATCCTGGTCTTAGAAAGAAAAGCTTCTATCCTCCATCCTTGGTGACTGGTGTAAGGTTTCAAGTAAGAATCTCCCATTCCCACTACCTGGGTTTTATTTGTGATTTTCCTAATTTTTCAATGCTCACTTAATCACAGGCAGTTTTTCTCCTGCATTTGCTGTTAATAATGCAACTAGTGAGTTTATCAGCAGCAGTACAGGAGAGAAATAGCCTATACTTGGAGGAGAAGGACATCAACAATTCTACTTGTGGAGGAGACTTTTCTTTGACTGCTTGAATTTTCCCCAGTTTCTTTTTTGCAATCCCCATGTACTTTGAGTGCTGCCTCTCACCAAGTCTCCCAACATAGGATGCCTTGAAATGAGAATTGTCCTCAAACTGTACAAAGCAGAGTTTTTACAACAACAGCTGAAAATGTGTTGCTGGAAAAGCGCAGCAGGTCAGGCAGCATCCAAGGAGCAGGAGAATCGACGTTTCAGGCGTGATCCCTTCTTCAGGCATGAGGAGGGTGTACCAATCAGGCTAAGATAAAAGGTAGGGAGGAGGGACTTGGGGGAGGCATTGGAAATGCGATAGGTGGAAGGAGGTTAAGGTGAGGGTGATAGGCCGGAGTGGGGGTGGGGGCGGAGAGGTCAGGAAGAAGATTGCAGGTTAGGAAGGTGGTGCTGAGTTCGAGGGTTGGGACTGAGACAAGGTGGGGGGGGAGGGGAAATGAGGAAACTGGAGAAATCTGAGTTCATCCCTTGTGGTTGGAGGGTTCCTATGCAGAAGGAGGTGGCGGAAATGATGATGAATGATATGATGTATATGGAAGTTGATGGGGTGGTAGGTGAGGACCAGTGGGATTCTGTCCTGGTGGCGATTGGAGGGGTGGGACTCAAGGGTGGAGGATCGGGAAGTGGAGGAGATGCGGTGGAGAGCATCGTCGATCACGTCTGGGGGGAAATTGCGATCTTTGAAGAAGGAGGCCATCTGGGTTGTTTGGTATTGGAACTGGTCCTCCTGGGAGCAGATGCAGCGGAGACGAAGGAATTGGGAATATGGGATGGCATTTTTACAGGGCAGGGTGGGAGGAGGTGTAGTCTAGGTAGCTGTGGGAGTCAGTTGGTTTATAGTAAATGTCCGTGTTGATTCGGTCATCCGAGATAGAAATGGAGAGGTCTAGGAAAGGGAGGGCGGAGTCTGAGATGATCCAGGTATTTGAATATTACACTTGAATTCAAAGAGGCTGTAAATCAGACTGTTGTAAAAATCTTCTAGGAGAAAGTGAGGACTGCAGATGCAGTCACAAATATGCAATCGATATCCGCCACAAATTCACCTGCACCTCCACACACATCATTTACTGCATCCGCTGCACCCGATGTGGCCTTCCTAACCTGCAATCTTCTTCCTGACCTCACCGCATCTCCTCCACTTCCCGCTCCTCCGCCCTTGAGCCCCGCCCCTCCAATCGCCACCAGGTCAGAACCCCACTGGTCCTCACCTACCACCCCACCAACCTCCATATACATCATATCATTCGTCGTCATTTCCGCCACCTCCAAACGGACCCCACCACCAGGGATATATTTCCCTCCCCTCCCCTATCAGTGTTCTGAAAAGACCACTCCCTCCGTGACTCCTTTGTCAGGTCCACACCCCCCACCAACACAACCTCCACTCCCGGCACCTTCCCCTGCAACTGCAAGAAATGCAAAGCTTGCACCCATACCTCCCCCCCTTACTTCCCTCCAAGGCCCCAAGGGATACTTCCATATCCACCACAAATTCACCTGCACCTCCACACACATCATTTACTGCATCCGCTGCACCCGATGTGGCCTCCTCTATATTGGGGAGACAGGCCGCCTACTTGCAGAACGTTTCAGAGAACACCTCTGGGACACCCGGACCAACCAACCCAACCACCCCGTGGCTAAACACTTCAACTCCCCCTCCCACTCCACCAAGGACATGCAGGTCCTTGGACTCCTCCATCGCCAGACCATAGCAACACGATGGCTGGAGGAAGAGTGCCTCATCTTCCGCCTAGGAACCCTCCAACCACAAGGGATGAACTCAGATTTCTCCAGTTTCTCATTTCCTCTCTCCCCACCTTGTCTCAGTCCCAACCCTCGAACTCAGCACCACCTTCCTAACCTGCATTCTTCTTCCTGACCTCTCCGCCCCCACCCCCACTCCAGCCTATCACCCTCACCTTAACCTCCTTCCACCTATCGCATTTCCAACGCCCCTCCCCCAAGTCCCTCCTCCCTACCTTTTATCTTAGCCTGCTTGGCACACTCTCCTCATTCCTGAAGAAGGGCTCATGCCCGAAACGTCGATTCTCCTGCTCCTTGGATGCTGCCTGACCTGTTTCCAGCAACACATTTTCAGTTCTGATCGCCAGCATCTGCAGTCCTCACTTTCTCCTAGAAGATTTTTACAATAGTCTGATTTACAGCCTCTTTGAATTCAAGTGTAATATTCAAATAGCTAGTTAATGTTTTTTGCACCTGTGCATAAGCATTTTTCTAAAATTTTTGCACACAGGCCCTGCTTTGCCACAGTTCCTCACATCTTAGAATTTATAAAATATCTTAATCAATCTTTCATACGGCCATTTCCTCACTTCAAACAGCATCTTCCACAATTTTGCCAGTAACCTTTTGCTTCTATATACACTATTTACTGTGCTGCGCAGCTTTGTGTCTTCAGCAAAATTCGATACATGGCTCTCTATTCTTATAAATAAGTTATCGATAAGTATCATGAAAAACCGGGGCCAGTGAACGGGATTCCTGGGTGATGCTACTTCACACATCCTGCTAATGAATATATATATTATCCTTATTTCCTGTTTCCTACTTTCAACCAATTCCCTACCTTTGTAAAAAAAAAATTGCCTCCAAATCCATGTGTTGTAAAGTCATTGAGATGGACAGAACAGAAAAAAATCCTTCAGCCAATTACTTTTGCTCTTGTTTTTGCTGACAATGTCTCTTTTATTGATGAATTGCTCATAGGAATCTTTTAAACAACAATAATAAAAGTCTTAGTACCTGTTAATAATTTTAATTTTACTTCATTTTGATTAATTCATATGCATTGTGCCATTTGTGATTTATAATATAGAGTTCCCTAAAGTAGGTTTTTAAATACAATAAAGCAGTTCCTCAATTACTCTTCGGCAACCAAGCTTCCAATTGACTACTTTTCCAACAAATAATGGTCAAAGGTACAAGGAATCATTGTTCACAGAGAGCATATTGCTGGAAAAATAAACTTTTGAAACAGATCTGTCATATGCATTGACAGAGTTTTACAGAAAATGAACCATGGGTTAAGGTCATCTCCAGCCTGAAAATGGAGGCCAAAAATAAGGCAATGAATAGATGTTTGAAACTGACGTATTAGGGGAAAACGTTAGACTAAAATTTAACTTGACAGAACTAGGGGACTATGATTGACACAGTGGGGTTGAAGGACTGCCAAATCTAGATCAATCATATCAAAACAAAGCTAACTATTATAATGTTCAAGTTTTTTTTCCTGCTCACAGAGCTGTGCAATATTTGTGTCACCAAATTCATGATCAGGCAAGCTATGCTGACTGCTGTAAACATCAACCTTCATTTTGTTCAGTTTTGCAAAATGGACGTGCTATTCAAAAGTAAATATATTGGTACAGTCTGGCGAGAAATGGTAGAGTGGCTCGCCTCTTTTCCCACTCTTCAAAGCCATAAAGTCCAGGGATAATTTACATTTTGTGAAATTGCAAAAAAGAAGCAATTGTCTACAGATTCTGTAGATTGATAACTTGGATGGTTTCAGACAAGGTCTGATGGCCTTTCTAGATTCTGCATTGAGACAATTTAAAGATTTGACAGACAATTTCTTATTTTGTTTCTGGAGTCAGCAGCTACCATGTTGATTTTTTTAAAAGATAATGCCCACAGCATGTAGCTGGCCAAACCACAAAAGCAAATCAGGTTTGTGGAATGGTTGCAGCAAATGCGAGCCTATCCACTCAGGAGCTTTTTTATCTCATTTTCTGACTGGTAAAGAGAAAGGCAGTTTCTTGCAACACAAAGAGGATTAGTTTGCTCACCACATGCACTCCTCTCAAAAAATTGACCAGTTATCCAAACACGTTCATGGCAAGCTGACTTCATGATCTAGATATGATTACATTGTGGCTGAAGGAGTTCCTTTCTCTGCCAAGTCCATTGTCCTAAGTGATTGAGTTGAGTGGCTTATTGCATGCCAAGCTGAACATGTAGGTGATGTCTGAACATTTTGTAAATGGTCCTTCACACTCATCTAAGTTGATTGTCCCTTTTGAGTTACTTGTAGACAGGCTGCCTCCAATCTAATAATTTTGGGATTTGTAGGGTACATCTATACTAATTCTTGACCATTTTTGGCAGCTGCTGATTTACACCATTTAAACATATCATTGTTAAATCTTTTTGCTTATATGGTGGTTTCTGTCCACTCAATATATATAGCCATTTTAAAATGAAAACATGTTTTATAATACCATCAACATCTTTCTCTTAAAGGTAATAGATTCATTCATTTTTTAAATCATATTTAATGTGGATTCAATTAAAGATACACAATCTTCAAAATGATTATAGTAGTGAGAGGAAATTCAGTCTTCCTTTTGGTGCATAATTTGTTCCTTCTTTAAAGACAACAGAGTAGATATTGTCTGTGTAATAGCATAAATTGAATACAAGTTAATCAGCAGTAATTTTGTATTTGTTTCAATCTTTATTTCTGTTGTAGTCTAACTAGACGATCTACCTGAATATGCACAATGCTTGATTCATCCCAATTTGCATTAACGTGTTGACTATCGATATACTTGGATCAAGACAATGGTTAGAGAACAATAAAACATGTTGATTGCCAACTTATTGTTCCCAGTTCAACAAAGAAATGTAGTCCTCCCCTGTTTATCTCAGGAAAGCACCAATTGATTTTATTTAGCTCACAGATCTGTAAATTGTGTAATGCAGGCAATTCCCACTACAATTAAGAGTACTGACATTTGTATGCTATCCCACAAACTCATACATACTTGCTCCAGAAATTAATATTATTGCTATTATTCAAAATTACACTGTTTTAGAGTTATTTAGAAAAATGTGCCTTATAAATAGGCTGAATTTAAATATTGGAAATAGTTGCATAAATAGAAATTATTTTTATTTTTGAACTAAGATGTTCTACACACATAGATTAAAAAAAACAGGTAGTACATTCAGCTCAGAACTTTTCGATAAAGAAATTAATAGTCCAGATCTTTGCTTCTGAAGAAGCCAATAGCCTAATATCATTATTGTGAGACTATTAACCCACAATTAATCGAATTCTGAATTTGAATTCAGTAAAAAAAAACGTCTGGAACTAAGAATTTACTGATGACCATGAAATCATTGTCAACTGTTGGAAAAACCTGTCTGGCTCATGAACGTCCTTCAGAGAAGGAAATCTGCCATCCTCACCTGGTCTGGCCTACATGTGACTCCAGAACCTAAGCAATACGGTTGACTCTCAATTGCCCTCAGAAATGGCCTAGCAAGCCATTCAGTTGTACCATTCACTACAAAGTCACTAAGAAATGAAACTAGATGGATCACCTGGCATCGACCAAGGCATCGGAATAGACAACTGCAGAAAGAGCCCTGTCAATTCTGCAAAGTCCTGCTCATTAACATCTTGGGTTAGTGCCAAAATTGGGATTCCTGTCTCACAGATTATTCAAGCAACAGCCTGACATTGTCATACTCACAGAATCATACCTTACAGACAATGCCCCAGACATCAACATCACCATCCCTGGATATGTCCTGTCTCACTAGCAGGACAGAACTCAGTAGAGGTGGCGGCACAGCAGTATACAGTCAGAAGGGAATTGCCCTGGGAGTCCTCAACATTGACTCTGGACCCCATGAAGTCGCATGGCTTCAGGTTAAACATGGGCAAAGAAATCTCTTACTGATTACCACATACCATCTTCCCTCAGCTGATGAATCAGTGCTCCTCCATGTAGAACAACACTTGGAAGAAGCACAGAAGATGTGAAAGGCACAAAATATACTCTGGGTGGGGGATTTCAATGCCCACCACCAAGACTGGCTCTGCAGCATTACTACTGATCAAGTTGATCAGGTCCAAAATGATGTAACTGCCAGACTGGGTCTGCAACAGGTGGTGATGGTATTGATGTATATTTTGTTCCACAAATCCGGATGACACAAGTTTCAGTACAACGGTAGATGCTTTATTATCAGACAGCTGGCAAGAGATTCTCAATGTCCCCAAAAACAGTCATGTGTCAACTTATGGTGACACTTCTCCACAAATCTCTACACACAAAGGTAGTACTTTTATAGGAATAATACAAAAGGTCTTTAAGTCACATGATTGATTGTTGTTGCATTGTTTAAGATGGGCAATGATAATTTTACAAGGCCCAGTGAATGTTGATGTCCTGTGATTACTTGTGAATGGAGTACAGGGATAGATCATGTATTGATGGGAAGAGATTAACACAGAAGGGTTTTGCTTGTTCTCAATGGGGGAATACCTATGCTAATATGGAGGGAAAGCAAGATAATGGGTGCAGGAGGCAGGTTAACAGGGATGTGGCCAAGGGAATTAGTCTTGTCTGGTGAGGACAATTACCCTTGTCTAAGGCTGCAGAGGAATCCACACGTGTGGCTCCAATAGATTCCTTCTCTAAGATACAGTCAGCCTCCTCCCTACTGAGATGTTCTGTCTATTCTGTAAGAGGATAGACATGCAATTGACACTGCAGTGAGTGTGGAATGTTTAACCCTTGAGTCCCCACTATGCCTTGAAAGAGAAGTAAAACATAGAATTAATCCTTTTGTGGCTTTTCAACTTTCTCATAGGAACCAACAAGAAAGAAAAACATACTTAACCTCATCCATGTCAATCTGCCAGCTGCAGGTGCATCTGTGCATGATAGTGTCAGTAAGAGGGGCCACTACACAGTCCTTGTGGAGATGAAGTCCAGCCTTCATATTGAGAATAAACCTCATCATGTTGTGAGGCATTATCACCATGCTAAATGGGACAGACTTCAAACAGATCTAGAAACTGAAGATTGGGCATCAATGAGGTACTATAGGTCATCAACAGGAGCACAATTGTCAAGGTTACAGTGGCTCAGTGGTTAGCACTGCTGCCTCACAGCACCAGGGACCCAGGTTCGATTTCAGCCTCAGGCGACTGTCTGTGTGGAGTTTGCACATTCTCCCCACGTCTGTGTGAGTTTCCTCCAGGTGCTCCAGTTTCCTTCCACAGTCCAAAGGTGTGCATGTTAGGTGAATTGGCCATGCTAAATTGCCCATAGTGTTCAGGGATGTGTAGGTTAGGTGCATTAGCCAGAGGAAATGCAAAGTATTGGGTCTAAGTGGGATACTCTTCGGAGGGTCGGTGTGGACTTTTTTTAGATTACTTACAGTGTGGAAACAGGCCCTTCGGCCCAACAAGTCCACACCGACCCGCCGAAGCGCAACCCACCCATACCCCTACATTTACCCCTTACCTAACACTACGGACAATTTAGCATGGCCAATTCACCTGAACTGCACATCTTTGGACTGTGGGAGGAAACCGGAGCACCCGGAGGAAACCCACGCAGACACGGGGAGAACGTGCAAACTCCACACAGTCAGTCGCCTGAGGCGGGAATTGAACCCGGGTCTCTGGCGTTGTGAGGCAGCAGTGCTAACCACTGTGCCCACCGTGCCGACTTGTTGGGCCGAAGGACCTGTTTCCACACTGTGGTAAATCTTAACTATAATTATAATTATAATTGGACTCCAGTACAATCTGTAACCTTATGGCCTGGCATATCCCCCACTCAACCATTACCATCAAGCCAGGGGATCAACCCTGGTTCAATGTAGGGTGCAGGATGGCATGCCTGAAGCAGCACCAGGCATACCAGAAGATCAGGTGACGCAGCAATCTTCAGCAAGAAGTGGTCCCCAACATTACAATTCAATTCACTCCACTTCAGTGCCTCAAGAAATGGTTGGAGACACTGAATACTGCAAAGGCTACCAGCCCTGACAGTATTCCGGCAATAGTACTGAAGACTTGTGCTCCCCTTGCCAAGCTGTTTCAGTACAATTACAACACTGGCATTTACAAGACAATGTGAAAAATTGCCCAAGTAAGTCCTGTACATAAAAGGCAGGACAAATCTATTATCACCTCATGAGTCTACACTGATCATCAGTAAAGTGATGGATGGTGTCATCAACAGTGTTATATCAAACAGCACCTGCTCATCAATAACCTGCTCAAGTGATGACTGGGTTCCATCAGGGTCACTCAGCTCCTGACCTCATTACAGCCCTGGTTTAAATATGGACAAAAAAACTGAATGCCAGAGATGAGGTGAGAGTGACAGCCCTCAACATCAAGGCTGCATTCAACCAAATGTGGGATAAAGGAACCCTCACGTAATTTGAATCAATGGGAATGAGGGAGCAAACTCTCTACATCCTGCATTGGAAATATATCACCATTCCTTCACTGATCATGGGTCAGAATCCTGGAATTCCCTTCTTAATGGCATTGTGGGTCAACCTAAAGCACACGAACTGCAGCGGTTCCAGATGACAGCTCACTGCCACCTTCTCCCTAGGGAGAGGCAGTAAATGCTGGGCCCAGCCAGCGATATCACGTCCCAAAAGAAAGAATAAAAATAAGAGTAGCTTGAGTTGATAAGATTTCCAATACAGCAGATTTATACAGTAGAAAGTGCTTCCTTTCCTAACTTGTCTTTGCCACTGACATTAGGCTTGCAGCTTCTGCCTACTGTTGAACTCAAAACTTAGTTTGTGCCCAATTTGGCCTTTTGCATTAAAATAGCATTGAAATGGCAGTGCAGCTTAGGCTAGGGGCTGGAACCTAGAATTCATGACAGCATTATATTCACGACCACACATTGACCCCGCATAATTTCCAATTTCTTGGAAGTCTTTTTCTCTGTATGGACTTTACTCATCTCATCCTGGTCTCCTAGCTATTAAAATTAAAAATAGGGCAAAGGCAGCTCATACAGCTCTATGTTGCAGCTCTGGTGAAGAACAAGAGGAACAGCAGCATCTGCCTTCTCCTCAGCTACATTTGTTTCCTAAGATGGACAGGATGTGCCTACTGATCTAATTTAATGGAGACAGACCTGCAATGCAGTCCTCCCCAACTCAGAATCATCTGGAAATGATATATTGTAGTCTGGTGGAAAAGGACATGGAGATTTAAATGTGAAGGTGTGACATACCCAGATACTTTCAAATGAAGCAACAAAAGTCAATTGCTTATTTGACACTAAGTATTGAAATGCATAACTTTCCTTAAAAACTTTCCTTAAATCTTGAATTGAAACAAACGGATTGATTAAACAAAGGAATAAAGGCAAAACCAATACAATAGCTGGCTTTGTGGATTTTGGGTATATCAGTAATGGGGTTCTAGTTGATCACAATTTTTCAATCCTTTGTTGCAAAGGGCATGGAGAAAGCAGAGAATGACCAGAAGGCAAAAAGGAGAGCATGATGGAACGAAAATACATCAGTTGACTTTGTGCCAATATGACTGAGTTGTGCCAACTGCAGAAGGGACTATCACTCATGAATTGATATCTACAACCATAACAGACAACGCTTAATTCAGAAGTAATATACTTGTACCGGGTGTGGTCCATTGTCTCCAGAGGCAGATGGATGTCATCACTCACTGTGATATATAAATTTCGACAGAGCACGATGGATGGTTGGTGTAATGCCCGTTACTTTGCTTCTTACAGGGCTCAGCAGGTTAGATGAACCAGTAACTATAGAACAAATAGCCTAATGTCAATTATCTTCAAAAATCCTAGAATCCATCATTCAAAATTAATTTAATGATAGTTCATGAACTATTCAAACACAACTGACACAGATTTGTTAAAACCCACATCACTTTTGACAAATGTAATAGTGGAATTCTTCTATCAGAGCCTAAAAAAAAGTAAGAATGGGACTATTAGAGTTTTTGTTTGAATTCTGAAGATTTTAACATGCTGAGACACCCAAGGCCTGTTTAATTACTCCTGCCTAAATTAGGTTAGAATTTGAATGGAAAGTTGAACTTGACATTTTCCACTCAGTTTTTTCTTCAGTTCCAACTATAGTCTAACTAGTAGATTAGATTCACTACAGTATGGAAACAGGCCACATTGACCCTCGGAAGAATAACCCACCCAAACCCATTTCTCTCTGACTAATGCACCTAACACTATGGGCAATTTAGCATGACCAATTCACCTAATCTGTACATCTTTGGAGTGTGGGAGGAAACGCATGCGGACATGGGGAGAATGTGCAAGCTCCACACAGACAGTCACCCGAGGCTGGAATTGAACCCAAGGTCTAGGTGCAATGCTAACCGCTGTGCCACCGTGAGAAAAGGAACTTCCAAAGTTCAGATCACTATTAAGTTACATTAATGAGGTCCAGGTGATGTTTCTGGCTTCACAGCACTATTGCAGGCTTTTACCCGCCTGTGCTCCCATTGTCACATGCATCTCTGTCATGTACTATGCCTGAATATATTATAAACCTTCAATTAGCAGTTTTATAAGCTGATAAATGCTGGCTATAAAACAGCTTCTACAATATATATGAATGTTGGTATTTGAGCGATGGATAATACCACATTCCAAGTGAGTACCTAATTAAATACATTCTAGAATTACTATCACTTGTTTCTTACTGGACTGTTTTAAAAAAAAACTGTGATGATAAACAGAAGCAAGTGGACCCATCAACCTTCTGTTGTGTTATGAGCTGTTTCCCCATTGAAACCAGATTTGGTGAATTTAAAAAGTGTTAGGACCCCAACACAGGATGTTGGAACCAACATAACATCAGCTCTTTTCTCAGTAGAACTTGAGAAATTTATATTATTGTTAGCCATGACCTAAGTCTATTTGTGACTCAAATCCAGAGTCTAACATACTTTGAAGAGCTGCTTCATTTCTCCATCATCCAAATCTAGGCCATGAAAACTAGGACCATGAACCAGTTGTAAGTTATCAAACAGTCAAAGTGGTTAATAGCAAGGGAGGCCTGGATTCAAGTCCTACCTGCTCCATAGGTATGTAAGATCTCTGAACAGATTGATTAGAAAAATTGTTTTTTTTTAATGTAATAACAATGCTGCACTTTTGTGGCATAATGGTAGTATCTTAACCTCTGAACTAGGAGATCCAGGTTCAAGTCCAACCTGTTCCAGAGGTGTATAACATCACTGAATAGGTTGATTGAAAAAAAACAATAATAGCAATACCTTGAAGGCAGAAGATTCTTAATAGTGAGAAGCATTCCCTCAATCTGTTACAACTTCAAGAGCATGTGAGAACCAACCTTCTGGAAATTGAAGTACAGAGAGACCTTCAGAACTTTTCACTTTAAAAAGTGTTCAATTCAATGTTAAAGCACAAAAATGAAACAAAGAAATTTCAAGACTTCCATGAGGGAAGACATTTATTATTATAATAGTATATTACCTTTGTTTGTATCTAGCTTTTGTGTGTGAGAAAGTACGGGTGAGACATTGCATTCAATTCAGAGTAAGGGTCTGAGAATAAATAACCATGTTTATATATAAACACAGAGAAACTTGCTTTGGAATTATTTAACTGGGCACCACACTCTGAGGAAAAGAAAATAGACAGCTCTTTCATCAAACAACATATTGATCATGAGCAGTAAGGGAATTTATGCATTCTGTCTATGATATATATGGCTCTTTAGTGTCCTATGCCACACACACAATATGCAGTGATTCATTCCCATGTCTCAATGTCCTTCAGGCTAAATGGCTGATATAAGAAGACTGATGTGAATCAAGCAAATTTTTGACCTCTGTTGAATTATCTGGGAGATGGAACAACTTTCACATTTGTTCTAAATAAATGCTAATTATTTTCCTACACTATACAGTGACTAAATTTCAAAAAGTAAGTCCAAATCTATTAAACACTTTTAGACTTATGGTGAAAAGCATTATGTACATGCAAGTCCATTTTTGTAGGCAAATATAAAGATCAGTTTTCAAACACACATGAGGAATTGCAGTTTAGAAATATAGATTAGTGTGACACCTGGCATCAAATTTTCACATCACTAGCTGGAACTTACCCTCCCTAAAATTGGCGGGGAAGGTGGCAGGAAAGGCACAGAAGAATGGCAAGGTTGCCGCCATAGAGATACTTGTTCCTTTCCCACCAGCTCTATTTAACTACACACCGTTGGAAGTTTTCTTAATTGTTGAAATGTGTACATTCTGTACATTGTGAAAGATCCCCTTAAGTTCCTGCTATTGCATCTTTATTGAATTAAACTGTGACATCTTTTGCTAATTCAGTTTAGCCAGCTCTGCTTTAATGGCCTCCTGATTTTTCTTATTAATATTTTTAAAAGTTATTACAGATCCATTTCTCTTTCAAACTGAATGTAAAATTCAATAATATTTCATGGCTTTTTCTACCTAGGGTCACCTTCATTATGAGATCATTAATCAATCCTGTGCATCGGACAAATTAACTGGATTCTCAACAGACAAGATAGGTGGCAGCATTCTGGGTTCCAATAATGGGACTGCCTAACTGTTATGTTGAAGGGTCAGGCAGGGTTGGGTCCTTAATTTACCCCAATCTGTAGGTGATCGAGGACAAGGAGGGGATGGCTGCTGCAAGTCACCTTTTGCCCCTGCCTAAGGTCTGTCTTGATCCCCACGCTTCCCACAAGCTCCACCCCTCCAAAAAAAGTCACTTTCTTAACCACTGCTCCCAGGCTTCAGCACTGTGTTAAGCAAACAACCTGTGCCCCTGTCATGCTAATGCTCCTCACAGTTATTGCTGGCTTCTCTCTAGCTGGCTGTCAGCTTCCAGTGAGCAAAGTGGGACATCGCTGTGCCAATGGTGAATTCACCGAGAAGCCCACAAGCTCACTGTTTAACTACTGATTGGTATTTGATCTGATTGGCTTTAATGCCAATTGTTATGGTGGTGGTGGGGGGTGTTTCTCATTCCTAAAGACACCTCCCTTTGCCTCTGCGTTGAGACTAAAAAATCAAAAACTCCAACCGTATACTTTAATCCTCAACACAACAGTGGACTAAATACTCTGTATAGGATAAGAACAATGGTCACTATGTCAATAATTAAGATGTGGAGGTGACAGTGTTGGACTGGGGTGGACAAAGTTAAAAATCACACAACGCCAGGTCATAGTCCAACAGGTTTATTTGGAAGCACTAGCTTTCAAAGCGCTGCTCCTTCTCCAGGTGGTTGTGAAGCAGGACCATAAGACACAGAACTTATCGCAAAAGATTACAGAGTCATGCAAGTAAAATGATATATTTAACAAACCTAGATTGTTGTTAATTTAAGGTGTATTCCACAGAGCACAATTCATTTGAGAATTAGCATCACTCATTCTGTGGAACTTCAACATATTGCAGTGGAAGTTAAATTTATTCTAAAATGATTATGAATGTATCTCTCTGATGAAATCTTTGCCCCAATAATTTTAATATCTCCTCCCCAAGTGATTCATTTTAAACTTTAATTGGTAATGTTCCCATGAAGCATCTTGGAACATTTTATGCTGTGAAAGGCCACAAATAAATTCAAGCATTTCTTCTTGTTATTATGGAATCCCAAATTGCACTTACAAAGTGTGATTCTTAATTCAGGCATTAGTTATAACTGCAAAAAAAAAATCAAATTTGCAATCAATATTTTTTGGCTGCTTTCAAAACATTACTCAGAAAGCATATTTCGTCTCTATGGAGAGTAAAATGTGATATTTGGCCTTTATTAACTGTAGGTTATGGAAATTAAAATATTAAAGAGATTCAAAATTTCTGGAGGGTTATCACTGTCAATTCTGAATGAAAAAAGCACTCAGCACTAATTTTATTTTCCAAACTCCTCTGTTTATCTCAACCATGTTGAGCTGTCTGAGATCTGCTATTGATATTGTGTAAGGGTAGACATATGAGGCCAGCAATGAAATCAGTGTGACACATAACTGTTCCCATGGTGAATTTGCTTGCTGCAGGGACTCCTTCCTGACAGAAACCCAGGCCTGTGATTTTTCCAGTGCCTCTGTTTTGTTTTCATACTGTCAGTCATTAGGACACATTGGTTATGGTTATGTTTGCTTATTTAACCACTTTTCTATGTACTGCCGATAATTATCTTTTCTGTTTAAAAACAACTAGACTTGCAGATGATTAAGCAGCATGTGGCCAATTATGGTTGTCTTTATTCTCCTCTGTGCTAAATAAATGAAAATGTGTTCATCAAGTAGAATCCTTTGTGTAACTGCCTTTGACTCAATTTGTAGTTATTGCAATGCTACAGTTTAATTAATGTATCACATTTACTTAATTGTTTTGAAGGGAAGAGCAATGTGTTTCTAATGCTTGAAAAGTAAATCCAAAATGTCAGTTATAATTTAATGCAGGCCCACATGTCACTGCTAAAATATAGTAAATTATGTAGATGGATTCGATATCTTCATTCTGATGCTTTGTGCAATGACATTGAGAGCTCCTAAATGACGGCATTATTGCATTAGCAGGTGAAACGAGTGCTGTAAAAATCATGGTGCATTTACACCCACAGTGCATCTTTTATGCTTTCATTTTGAAAGATTTACTGCAAATTTCAATAAATTTACATAAAGCCTTTTATCTTCAATTTACTGTAAGATTGAGAAGAGTTTCAGTTGAAGCAGTGACACATGTCTTTAGTTCCACTGTATTTGATAGCTTTATAACATTGGACTAAATGATTCATTAGCATTATCATTAATTAAATAGTGACTGATTTTGTGGGTGATTAATCTACTTCTAATAGTGTGCAATTCACACCATGAAACATTTGTAATTTTATTGCATTTTCAATATGTTTCATCAGAATTAAATCATACTGTTCTAGTAGTGTCTGTCGCAAGACAAATTTAAGAGACCTTCAAATGAGCTATTTTGAAGTGTGGTGGTAGAGTGGGCACATTTGGAGTAATTACTTTATAATTTAAGGCTTAAAGCATCACCAGCAAGATACAAAGCTTGTTTGTTTGTTTTTTTCTGTTTTCCCACTGTCAATTTTAGAAAGACATGCATGTTACCTATAATTATTATGCATTAATGCCTTTATCAAAAGACTTATGCACCATTACAATTAAACAGTGAAGGTATGGAGATCACCACTGGCTTTCATCTGTGATCAACAAATTCATTGTAGACCATAATTTGCTTCATGAACACTGATTTGCCAAAGCATTGGCGTTTCTCAATTCACCTTGAGAGAGTTTCTGTCAGAAGTATACAGAATATTGTCAGCAGTTCAAAACATTTCACCTCAGCAGGCCTGTATTGACTGATGGATAATATCTCTGACCAATTTTACTGTAAAAGTTAATCCACAATACTTTATGTTGGAACAGATGTTGGAACCTTAAACCTGTAAGTTCCTAGTATAAGTTCCTATACAGAAAATAATAATGAATGACAGAATATTTTCTACCACGAAACAATTGAAGGGTTAAAAGTAGTGATGGCAGCACAAAGCACTTAGACTGATTTTTTAAAAAATCTTTCACCAAAGGAAAAGAACACTTACTATTATGAGCACTGTGTTGTACAGGCCACCTGTTAACTGGAACTTCATGAAGTTAGCTTTCAACTGTGACCAATAACTCCAGAGCAGAGACAGAAATGTCTATTGTTTACTCTTAACTGGAAGTGTTTGCAATTTGTTGTCAGCTGTCGACAAATTTTCTTCCTATGAAATATTGCAGGTCTATTGAAAAAAAAACTGTTATATAACTTTTGCATTAGTTTCTCTGCATTGAATGTTCACTCAATGCACTTCATAAAAATATTGACAGATTTGATTAATTTCTCACTCAAAATTCAGAATTTTCTATATGTTCAAGTATGTGTGAGGACAGATTGGGTGAGACATTTATGCACATTTTTCTGATATATTTGTAGTGTTTCACTGGATGAACATTTTGTTGTAGAGATACTGTACCTATTGTAATTATAGGATACAAAATCATATTCTGCTTGATTGGGTTTAGAGATAGGTGTACGTGAAAGTTGATGTATCAGATGCTACATGGATCTCACTGGACAATCAAATCTGGCTACATCTTTCCCTCAAACATTACATAAAGTGCTCACTGTTTAATTTCCACTTGGCTGAATAAAAAGAATAGCATAAAAGAATGCATTGAAAACATGTGTTAAAAATTCGAGAAGAAAATTTTGTTTGTTATCACGGTATCGCAACAGCAGAGAGCAGCCAAATGAAACAATATTTATAACTGCATTCTTTCAGATTGTGAATTCCTTGTTTTTAGTATTTTACGTTTAAAGGTGGATCCTAATAGTACTATTTCAGGTCCCATTCAGATTAAATCAATGATCTCAACTGGAGAAATAGTAAAGAGAACTAATGCAGACACACTTTTTATATTTACAAAGAACACAGAACATAGACCATTACAGAGCAGTACAGGCCCTTCAGGTCTCGATGTTGTGCTGACCTGTGGAACCAATCTGAAGCCCATCTATCCTACACTATTCTATTTTCATCTATATATTTACCTAATGACCATTTAAATGCCCTTAAAGTTAGCGAGTCTAATACTGTTGCACGCAGGCCATTCCACACCCCTACCACTCTCTGAGTAAAGGAACTACCCCTGACATCAGTTCTATAACTATCACCCCTCAATTTAAAGCTATGTCCCCTCATGCTAGCATCACCATCTGAGGAAAAAGGCTCTCGCTATCCACCCTATCTAACCCTCTGATTATCTTATATGTCTCAATTAAGTCAACTTCCTTCTCTCTAACAAAAACAGCTTCAAGTCCCTCAACCTTTCTTCATAAGATCTTCCCTCCATGCCAGGCAACATCTGAGTAAATCTCCTCTGAACCCTTTCCAAGGCTTCCACATCCTTCCTATAATGAGGTGACCAGAACTGTATGCAATACTCCAAGTTCGGCTGCAACAGAGTATTTAATAAGCAAACAGGCCAAATTAGTTGGGATGTTTAGCTTTTTGATTTCTTATGCATTACTTACAAAGAAAAGCAAAAAGGCAAAATTCAAAATAATTTATAGAATGTGGTTTGAACTACATAAGAACAGGAGTTGGCCATTCAGTTCCTGGAACTATGTCATCATTCAATAGATTATTGTTGATTTGTTGACTAAATGGAGCCTTCGCTCCAAACGCTTTTATCAATCTCAGATTTAATATGATTTGTATCATAGCATTTTAATTTACTGCCCTTTTTAACAAATAGGTTCACACTTGTACACCTTGCGTGTGAAGAACTGGTTCCTAATCTGTCTTAAATGGCCTGGATATGACTTTAAGGTTATGTTACCTTGTCCTACACTCATCCACTAATAGAAAATGATTCTCTCAATCCACCAAGCAATTCCTGTCAAAAGCCTAAAATCTGCAATCACAGGCAAGTTTATAGGTTTTGTAAATTACTTAGTACTTTTGACGTGCTCAGTCCTAGTCACAATGATTTTCAGATTTGTAAATTTTCTACCTTGAGTAAGGAAAGCCAAATCACCTTTGGGAAATGGAAAATCGCTGACACTAAATTTTCTATTGATAGCAGGGAGAATGAATAGTACCTCACTGTCTCAACTTCTGATTTCAGTGTGAAGTTGGATGCCAGTCTCTACCCCACTACAGTGCATTTCCTGTCCGGGTCCCAACCAGCAGAAATTACAATCCTGCCAGGACTCCGAGCAGTGGAACCAGTTGATGTCATGGGTGCCACTCAGGGAAGGAATCAAAGTCTTTGGCAGGCTGGAATGGAGGCTGAAGCATCAACTGAAAGAAAAAGGGGAGCCAGTAGTCACAAAGACAGAGAATAAGAGGGAACAGCAACAAGGAGGAGGATTTATTATTGGAAAACCTACAGCCAAGATTAGGCAGCCTGAAACCTCTGGCAGTGGTTGGAAACTAGGAAGGGGAATGGCACAGGCAAATAACTTCTGGAGATCAAAGTGGTCCATCTGGACAGTACACTAGGCTCTAATGAATAAGAATCAGGCTGCCTGATTTAAAATTGAAGTGAAGTCTTGCAGTTAACTGTCAATTAGCATTAATGGATACATTTTCCATGGTGACGATTGTCTCAGAGTCTGTATACCAACCAGTCAGCATTCTCCTTTCAGGGAGTGCTAGATTTATCTTTAATTGGTATTCTTGCAAATTCTCTGATGAGTGCAAGATTAAAAGCTTTGAGAATTGTGACTTTTTTTTGGAAATGCTAAAGTTGGATTGGCCATGCTAAATTGCCTACGGATGCGTAGACTAGGTAGCTTGGCAATGGTAAATGTGGGGGTGATCGAGTTGGGTCTGGGTCTGGGTGAGCTGCTCTTCGGCAAGTTGGTGTGGACTTGATGGGCTGAATGGCCTATTTTCGCACTATAGGGATTCTATGATTCTCTGATTCATGATTTTTATACTATCATACGACAGCAATAATAATATATAATTTTCATGTTATTTAGTGCATGCTTCTGTGCAGTTAGTATGAATAAATGGAGAAAGAATTTCTAATATAATTAAATTATGAAGTCTGGATCTGCATTATTAGTAGCTGGGGTAAAAGTGGGTGCTCAACTAGTGCTCAAATCAAACTCAGGTCGTGTGATTGGCAATTTTATTCCTCGAGGGGAAAATTATTGAGTCATTATCAGACTTAGATCTTCAATTAAAGAATGTCTTTGTCAGAAAAGGTAACTCAATCAACAAAGATAAAGAGACATACAAGTACACAATGATCCCAAACTCTCCATCGTCATTTAAGTTTCTTTGAAGGCAATAATCTTTCATTGCATCTATTATTGTGAATTGGCAATTCCATCATCCCAGTTTCCTCTGTGGTGAATAGAAATATTTTATATTCACTTTTTTTTTCTCAGAAATTGATGTAGTGGACAGAGAAGAAGATTGCAAGATGCTGCCTTATGGAAAGGCAAATCACTGCAGGATTTATAACGTACAGGTAAGGTCCTCGAGACTGTTGCAGAACAAAGAGCCCTTGGAATGCAGGTTCATAGTTCTTGAAAGTGGAGTCACTAGTAGACAGGGTAGTGAAAAAAGCATTTAATATGCTTGCCTTTATTGGTCAGTGCATTGAGTATAGGAGTTGGGAGGTCAAATTGTGGCTGTATAGGATATTGGTTAGGCAACTTTAACAACACTGCATTCATTTCTGGTGTTCCTGCTATCAGAAGGATATTGTGAAACTTGAAAGAGTTCAGAAAAAAATTACAAAGGTGTTGCCCAGTTGGGATGTTTGAGATACTAGGAGACACTGAGCAGGCTGGGGCTATTTTTCCTGGAGTCTTGGAGGCTGCGGGGTGGCCTTAGAGGTTTATAAAATCATGAGGGGTATGGATAGGGTGAATAGACAATGTTTTTTTCCAAGGATAGGGGAGTCCAAAACTAGAGGTCAAAGGTTTAAGGTAAAAGGGGAAAGACTCAAAAGGGACCTAAGGGGCAACATTTTCATGCAGAGGGTGGTGCATGTATGGAATGTGCTGCCAGAGGAGGTGGTGGAGGCTGGTACAATTACAACATTTAAAAGGCATCTGAATGGGTACGTGAATAGGAAGGGTTTAGAGGGATATAGAGCAAATGCTGACAAATGGGATTAGATAACCTTTAATGGTTGGTATGGACAAGTTGGACTGAATGATCTATTTCTGTGCTGTACATCTCTATGACTTTTATAATAACACTTTGGTCACCTTTATCAATGTCTTTAGAATAGAAGAAAATGTGAAGCAAATAATAACAGGTGATTGGTTCAGTCAGTGTTGAAAACCATGCAGTTACCTCCAGAATCCTTTTTCAAAACTCTGTGTAAGGCAGTCTTATGAAAAGAATTTGGGACATTTCTAAATTGGCTACTTGCCCACAACCTGAAGCCTCCTCAGAACTGGTATTGTACTGGGACATCGACAATGGGCAGATTAAGGGATATGAGAGTAGGTTCTCAAACTTAATGTCCAGATATAAAGCTAGTGTGGTAAATAGTCTGCTTGCTATAGGAATCATGTGGGATTCATTACAATTTGATGCCAGTTTTATTTCCCCCATCTTCCCCACACTTTGGACAGTCAATTTCATGATCTTCTCAGGTGAAGCCAAATTTAAGAGCAGAGTTAAGGAAGCATTATTCTGAATCAGATTTTGCTACGAATTAATTGAAAAAGCTAAATGCTGGTTCTGCTAAAATAATTTATTATAAAGTTTGCAGAGGAAACACTCAATATATCAAATGACATAGAGCATAACAATAATAAGTCAATCTCCCTTTAGTTCTACCTCAATTTTTCAATAATCTGCACAATATGGGCACACAAGTGTACTTCCAAACTAATATGACCAGCGGCATCAAAACCCCATTTGGATGGTGGTTTGGAGTCAATTAATATCCAGCTCATCACCATGAGCAACCCTCCACTGCCCCTGCTGTCGAAAAATATAGACTCGAGACCTCCACTTGGTTCTGATATTTGGGTCCCAAACCAAGGGAAAACTTAGCTCAATATATCATATTTCATTATGAATTTGGTTAATTTTTTTATAATTGACACACAGGATGGAAATTTCCTCACCCAGATGTGGAATGAGTAATGGTGCAAAAGGTGAGAAAACGCAGGAAAATGAAAAATTCGGATTTTCTACACTAAGAGGAATGTTTCCAATTTTCCTGTCAAGCTGTAAGTGATGGCTTCAGAATCTCACCACTGAGCAGTGACTATGTTATTTCCGTGCATTTACATCTCATTAATGTCTCAACTTGCCTTATTTATATATCACTTCTAATTTTCCTCTAATGCACTGAGTAACTAGATGGTGCAAATTCCCAAAATCTAAGTCAGAGCATGTGTCTGGCAGTTGTAGCTCACCAAATCACAGCGAACACACAACTGCTTCCTCACAACAGATTCCCAGTATGCTCCATTGTCACTGTTCTCCTCCACCCCTTATCCATAGAAATCAGCACTGGCAAACCACCAGCCTCACCACGTCATCATGCTGTTCTCAGACCAACTCACATGCCACTTCAGTCCTTCAAACATCATTTAGGAGCTTTGTAACAGAGGTATATATGAACAATATTAGACCATTCAGCATACTGACTCAGCCCCACCATCTAATATGATCATCTCTAATCGAACACTTCAATGCTTTTCACCCATATTTTCCCCATAACCCATTAATAATCGTCTCGAGTGTTAAAGTGGGATTTGTCATGTCGTAATAAACATTTACCGAGACACTTGCAGTTTCTGGTGAATGTAATTTGCACTGAAAACCTTGACCATATTATAATTTTACAACAGCGAGTTTTTTTTTCATTTCTAAGTGTTTGTATATTCTTCTTCCATACAATCATGAAGAGCCTCTGTAAGGATGATGACTGTAAATATGGCCTTGATCTGACCTACTTGTAAAATCTATTTCCAAACTGAAGTCGTGATACAAATGGATGAATAAATCTCAAACTGTTTAAACAAAAATGGAATGAACAATGATTTCAGTCGGGAACTTATATAATTTCATCTCAAATATCAGTACTGCTTCAGAAATTGAAAGATAAGTTTTGTCATACTTTTGTTCAGCTTGGTTTGGTTAGCTTGTATCGAACTTGCAATCAAGCTCTCCTATTCAAGTCACTATGATAATAAGTAGTGCTGAAGTTATTTAAATTGAGCTTTTTGAGATAGAATTTTCAAAATTACAATTCAAATCTAAACTCAGAGTAACACTTTATATTGGAAGAATGTGTCCTTTAGTGAAAGAAGGATTTTCAACTGCAAGATGGCACGGGGGCATAGTGATTAGCACTGCTGCATCACAGCACCAAGGACCTGGGTTTGATTTCAGCCTCCAGTGACTGCATGTGTGGAGTTTGCACATTCTCCCCGTGTCTGCGTGGGTTTGCTCCGGTTTCCTCCCACAATCCAAAGATGCGCAGGTTAGGTCAATTGGCTATCATAAATTGCCCATTGTGTTCAGGGATGTGTATGTTAAGTGCATCTGTTGGGTAAATGTAGAGCAATAGGATAGAGGAATGTGTTTGGGTGGGTTACTCTTCCAAGGATTGGTGTGGACTTGTTGGGCCAAATGGCCTGTTTCCACACTTTAGGGATTCTATGATACTTTCAGGAAGAAGAAACATATTTGAGATTATGAGCAAGTGGATGAATTTTCAATGAATTAAAATCCCAGTTTTCCTCTGTTTCTTTTGAAAGAACACTGAGTTTTTGGTGATATCAACAGCAAACAACTGAAGAGAACTAAAATTTGAGGAAATGAAACCATGTTTGGAAACAACTGTTGTCAATTAAAAATGTACCTTTGAAATACAGAGAAATATCTTACTTTTGAAAGTTACCAGGTAGTTGCCTTAGTCAAATGTGTGTAAAAAAGCATTGGACAGCCCCTTTAGTTGTGGTGGAGGTGGGAATAAAGGATCATATTTTCAATGGACCAGCTGAAAAAGTGCATTTTTTAAAGCACAATCCACTTTATGTTAGAATGGGAACTTCAGCTGATTTTCACATCTACAACCTTGATACTGGCTCTTCCACAATAGCAGCAGAATTGAAAACCACCTTGAATGCATAGTTCAGTGACATGCTGACTGTAGGAATAAAAGACATTGGCATGTTTTGTGATGGACTGGGCCACCTGAGTCACTGCAGGACTAGAAGCAAAGTGAATAGATGAATGAAGGATGTTAACATATAAATTTCAATTATAGTTTTTGAATACTATTGGTAGCTAGAAAGTCAATAGGAGTACACTCCAGTTCAGTTCTCACCGAATCCGAAACATTAATTCTTATTTCTCTTTACAGATACTGCCAGACCTGTTGAGCTTTTTCAGCAGTTTCAGTTTTTGTTTCTGATTTAAAGCATCAGCAGTTCATTCGGTTGTACGCTCAATTCTGTTGTGCAGCTTTACTCCTGAATGCAAACAGATCTACAGCCTCAATGCTGGATATTTGTGATGGGCTATGGGCCATCAGTAGTAGAATTGTATTCATCCACAGTATCTAATCATGTGGCCACTTTATTATTATCATCAAGCATGCAATTAACCTTGATTCAATAACGTGTGCAGGAGGCCAGTTCAGGAGCAGCACTAGGTATATCTAAAGATGCGGTGTCAATCCGGGGAGCTATAACATGAAGCTATATAAGAAGCAGCATGCAATAGACAGGGCTAAATGATCCCAAAACTATCAGTCATGTTTGGAAGTGGACAATTAAACAACTAACAGAAAGAGCAGTCTCCACAAATACCCTCATTCTCAACGATAGGGAAGCATAGAATATTAGTGTAAAAGACAAGGCTGAGACATTTGTATCCATCTTCAACAAACGTTCCACATGGTTGATCAATCTTTTCCTCCTCCTGAGGTCCCCAGTTTTATAGATGCTAGTCTTCAACTAATTCATTTCACTCCATGTGACAGAAAGTAATGACTGAAGGCATTGGATTCTGCAAGAGCTATGGATCTTGATCACATTCTGACAAAAGACCTCTGCTCCAAAGCTAGCTTCGCTACTAGCCAAGCTGTTCCAGTAGGACTACAACATTGGCATCCACCTGACAGTGTGGAAAATTGACCAGGCATGTTCTGTCAACTAAAAGCAGGACAAATCTGAATCCGCAAATTATTACTCTATCTGTCTACTCTTGATCATCAG
Source organism: Chiloscyllium plagiosum (assembly GCF_037043375.1). Classification (NCBI taxonomy): domain Eukaryota; kingdom Metazoa; phylum Chordata; class Chondrichthyes; order Orectolobiformes; family Hemiscylliidae; genus Chiloscyllium; species Chiloscyllium plagiosum. The sequence continues at coordinate 45,694,250 of NW_028270151.1, read as the reverse complement.
CAAAGTGTTAGAAGAGATTGTTGACTGCAGCACTTACCCAACAATAACCATCTTGCTGATTCTCAGTCCACATTCTGCTACAGTGACTCAGCTCCTGACCTCACTAAAACTGTGATCCAAACATAGATAAAAGAACCCAAGTGCAGGGCTTAGAGTGACTTCCCTTGACATCAAGGCAACATTTGACTGAGTGTGGCATAAAGGAACCCGAGCAAAACTAAAGTAATTGGAAGAACACTGCTGGTTGTTGTCTTACCAAGCACAAAAGAAAGTGTATTGTGGTTGTTGATCATTTGTCTTGGATAATGCCTAAAGGTAGTGCCCTAAGCCCAACCATCTTCAGCTGTTTTATCACTGACCTTTCCTGCATATTATGATCAGAAATGGTGATGTTTACTGTTGATTGAATATGTTCAGCATGAAACTTCAAATACTAAAGTTATCTCAAATTATACAGAGCAAAACCTGGAAAACATCTAAGTTTAGATTGATTAATGTCAAGTAACATTTGTTCCACACTAATGCCAGGCAATTACCATCTCAAACAAGGCAGAACCTGATCATCGTTGAGAGTGTTGTGCTGGAAAAGCGCAGCAGGTCCGGCAACATCTGAGGAACAGAAGAATCGACGTTTTGGGGCAGAGCACTTCATCTGGAATAAGGCTGGGAGCCTCGGGGGTAGAGAGATAAATGGATGGAGGATGGGACTCATCATCAGAACCTGATCATCACCATTACCATTACCTGATCATTACCATCACTTAAATCGCCATTATAAGCATCCTGGGAATTATCATTAAACAGAAACTGAAGTGAACCAGCCATATAAATGTTATGTTTACAAGAGCAGGCAAGAGGCTCGAAATTCTGTGGTAACTCACCTCTTACCTCCCTAGTACCTGCCTGCTCTTTGTAATGCACAAGTCAGTGTATAATGGTATACTATTCATTTGCTTGGATGAATGCAGGGACAACGACACTCAAGAAGATCATGCCATCCTTGATAAAAAAAAACTCCTTAATGGTCAACCTATTGATCATCTTCAACATTCATCCCTTTCACCGCTGGAGCATGGTGATAGCAGTCAGTGCTATTTGCAAGATTTCCTGCAATAGGGTTAGGACTAGGGTTAAGGTTAAGTTTAGAGTTAGACTCCTTCCATAGCATTTTCCAAACCTGCAAATTTTACCATCTGGAATGACAAGAACAGCTATTGCATACCACCACCTCCAAGTTCCCATTAAATGCACATAGCATTCTGACTTTGGACTATGTCACTTTATTATTGTCACTTGATCAAAATCCTGGAATTCCCTTCCCATCAGTACTTCGGTGTCTCTACACCCCAGTGACTACTCTGATTGAAGAAGGCAGCTTACCATCCATTTCTCCAGGGCATTTAAAAAAATGGGTTCATACAGTGTTAGTGACATCAGTTTGGCCAGCATTGTATTGCCTGTTTATTAGCAAATTCAAATACTTTGCTATAGACCACATGCAGACCAGACGGGGAAAGGATGACAGATTTCCTTCCTTAAAGGGTATTAGTGAGCCAGATGGGTCTTTGCAACTATTTGTAGTGGTTATATTGTTGCCATTCGGCAAACTTTTATCCAAGATACTTTTTATTGAATTCAAATTTCACCATCTGCTATGGTAGAATTTGAACTCATGTCTCAACAACATTGGCCTGAGCTTCTGAATTGCCAGGCAAGTGACATTATCACTATGGCCCACTGTCACCCCACTTCGAGATGGACAACATTTGCTGGCTCATTCAAAAATACCAGTTTCCAACATATAATCAAGAAAAGCATAGAAGAACAGCTAATATGAGTTGAACTAGCCAGAAGCAAGTAATGTAACAAACTGAGTTCAGTGATGGTAGATAGCAAAGGACAATCATGAGAGACGAAAACAGTAAAAATGAATGTTGCAACTCTATTACACTGTCTTTGAGCTCCAGGTTGTTGACACTGGCTAGTCATAGTGCAGTGAAATATTTGACTTACTGTTCCATTCTTTAAATTTGATTTGGATTGTGAGTTTGCATTTTATACAGGTTAAAGCTGGACATGAACTTCTCTTCATTTTGTAGCAGCAATATTCTTAGAAATAAGCAGATCCTGCAGATGTTGATGCATGAAGTTACAAACCAGAATCGCATCAGTCTTTGATTAACATGTCATCAGAACCTAATTCACCACACTTCATAGTGAATAAGGAATGGACACAATATAAGTTTTAAGTTCTTACTAATGAATTAAAACAACCACAAAACAGAGCAGATACTGAAAAGCAGCTTGTGGTGGAGCTTTGTTCGAATATTCTTATGGTTAACTACAAAACATTTATGTATGCCTTTATTAATTTGTTAAAATGACCACAATATACATCAACTGTGGTACTGTTAGACTGATGTAACTCCAAAAAAAAATTAAAATAAGGAAGCAATTTATAGAAAGAAGATCCACAAGGGAATAATTTCTGGTTATTCCCTAGATGTATCTCTCCTCAATTCATAACTCTTACAAAGGATACTTTTGGAGTGAAATTGATAATGCATTTTATTGTTTTTAAATTTTATTTAATTTGTGCAGTGGAGTCAGACATTTTATTGGATAGATTTTAAAAATGTAATTTTAAGATAAATTGAAGCAAGGGATATGGCATTCATCTTTTGTAGAAGGGGATTCTTGCTAATTGTTCATATGTTTATCATGATGCACAAAAAATCTAATAATTTTATCCTGCATTAAGCAAATTTGAAACAAAAAACAGCTCAATTTTATCAAAAAGCAATCACACAAACTGAAGACCTTGCAGTATCATCATAGCTTGTGCCTAAACTCTAGCAATATTTGAAAACCTCCATCATTATATTGAGCAGTCTTTATGAAAATCCCTGAGTTCACAGAGGTAGTAGAAAGCAGGATGAGGTGGCGAGAAGCTCGAGTCTGGAAATTACCCACCTCAGCAGACTGATCTCTGCATAGAGGGGCTTGCAAGTGTTATTTTCACTCAGGAGAGGTGAAGGGTGGTATTAAGTTGGGCTTAGTGACCCTGGCAAAAGAATAGATGTGATCACAGAGGTAGGCAAGTGCTGAGGCCCACCTCAGATCATGGAGGCTTTGCTTCCGTTATTTGAAAGATGGTTAGCCATTCTTACCCTCCTATCCCACATACCTTGAATATTAACACATATCCTGTGTTACCTCCTTGTCCTCATTCCCCTTTCATGCCCAGTCCACAGTCCGCTGCATCCTCCACTTCAACACAGCTAGTGTGTTTTCCAAAACCAATGAGCCATGTGGTAACAATAGCAAATCATCTAATGTTTCTTTCAAAAAACACCCATTAAAAACCTGCTCTGAAATATTTGTTGCTCATCAATCCAATAAAAGGGGTAATTAGGCAGAATAATTTTATAATCAATCACAGAAGCTTTAGTCCACTTCACAACTCTTACTTTTATAATAAAAAAAGTAATTGATTGAAAGAATTCAAAGAAATAATAACTTTTATTGTTACTGAAAAGAGAGACAAATTGCTGAATTTTTATATCTTATACTCAACTGGACTGAACACAAGAAGACTCAATTTAAAATATTACTTTTGTTTGTAGGGAATAGATCCTTAAATACATATATGTGTGTGGGTTACTTGGAGTCATAGAGTCATAGAGATGTACATAACGGAAACAGACCCTTCGGTCCAACTTGTCCATGCCGACCAGATATCCCAACCTGATCTAGTCCCATTTGCCAGCACTTGGCCAATACTCCTCTAAACCCTTGCAATTCATGTGCCCATCCAGGTGCCTTTTAAATGTTGTAAATTATACCAGCCTCCACCATTTCCTCTGGCAGCTCATTCCAAATACACACCACCCATTGTGTGAAAATGTTGTCCCTTAGGTTTCTTTTATATCTTTCCCTTCTCACCCTAAGCCTATGCCCTCTAGTTCTGAACTTCCCCAACCCAGGGAAAGTACCATGTCTTTTTACCCTATCCATTGTCCAGGGTAAACAGCCCAGCCTATTCAAACTCTCCCAATAGGTCAAATCCTCCAAAAATGGCAACATCTTTGTAAATCTTTTCTGAACCCTATCAAGTTTCACAGCACCCTTCTGATAGGAAGGAGACCAGAGTTGCACACAATGTTCCAAAAGTGGCCTAACCAATGTCCTGTACAGCTGGACATTACCTCCCAACTCCTATACTCAATTTTCTGTTCAATAAACACCTTCTTCACTATCCTATCTACCTGTGACTCCACTTTCAAGGAGCTATGAACCTGCACTCCAAAGTATCTTTGTTCAGCAACACTCCCCAGGACCTTACCATTAACTATGTATGTCCTGCTCTAATTTACCTTTCCAAAATGCAGCACCTTGCATTTATCTAAATTAAGCTCTATCTGCCACACCTTGGCCCATTGACCCACCTGATCAAGATCCTGTTGTACTCTGAGGTAACCTTTCTCAATATCCACTACACCTCCAATTTTCGTGTCATCTGCAAACTTATGAACTACACCTCTTATGTCCACATCCAAATCATTTATATAAGTGACGAAAAGCAGTGGACCCAGCACCGATCCTTGTGGCACACCACTGGTCGCAGGCCTCCAGTCTGAAAATCACACCTCTCTGTCTTCCACCTTCAAGCCAGTTCTGTATCCAAGTGGCTAGTTCTCCCTGCATTCCATGAGATCTAACCTAGCTAACTAGTCTACCATGAAGAACCTTGTTGAATGCCTTACTGAAGTTCATATAGATTACACACACCACTTTGTCCTCATCAATCTTCTTTGTTTCTTCTTCAAAAGACTCAATCAAGTTCGTGAGACATGATGTTCCATACATAAAGCCCTAATCTATCCCCAATCCCTAATCAGTCCTTGCCTTTCCAAATGCATGTAAGTCCTGTCCCTTAGGATTCTCTCCAACAACTTGCCCACCACTGATGTCAGGCTCACTGGGCTATAGTTTCCTGGCATTTCCTTATCATCTTTCTTAAATAGTGGCACCACCTTTGCCAACCTCCAGTCTTCTGACACCTGACCTGTGACTATCGATGATACAAATATCTCCGCAAGGAGCCCAGCAATCACTTCCCTCGCTTCCCACAGGGTTCAATGGCATACCTGATCAGGTCCTGGGGATTTATACACTTTTATGCATTTTATGACATTCAGCACCTTCTCCTCCATAATATGGACATTTTCCAAGATATTACCATCTATTTACCTATATTCTATATCTTACATGTCCTTCTCCAAAGTAAACACTGATGCAAAATACTCATTTGGTATCTCCCCCATTTCCTGTGGCTCCACACATACGCTGCCTTGTTGATCTCTGAGAGGCCCTAATCTGTTCCTTGTCTGTAATATATATATTAAATCCCTTTAGATTCTCCTTAATGCTATATGCCAATGCTATCTCATGTCCCCTTTTTGCTCTCTTGATTTCCCTCTTAAATATACTCCTATTGCCTTTATATTCTTCAAAGGATTCATTTGATCTCTGCTGTGTATGCCTGACACATGCTTCCTTCTTTTTCTTAACCAAAATTTCAATTTCTCTCATCATCCAACATTCCCTACACCTATCAGGCTTGCCATTCACCCGAACAAGAATGTACTGTCTCGGGATTCTCGTTATCTTATTTTTGAAGGCTTCCCATTTTCCAGCCGTCCCTTTACCTGCGAACATCTGCCCCCAATCAACTTTCTTGCCTAATACTGTCAAAATTGGCCTTCCTCCAATTTTGAACTTCAACTTTTAGATCTGGTCTTTCATTTCTCATCACTATTTTAATGCTAATAGAACTATGGTCACTGGCCCCGAAGTGCTCCTCCACTGACGTCTCAGTCACCTGCCCTGCCTTATTTCCCAAGAGTAAGTCAAGTTTTGCACCTTCTCTAATAGGCACATCCACATGCTGAATCAGAAAATTATCTTGTGCACACTTAACAAATTCCTCTCCATCTAAATCCTTAACACTATGGCAGTCCCAGTCTATGTTTGGAAAGTTAAAATCCCCTACAATAACCATCCTATTATTCTTACAGATAACTGAGATCTCCCTACATATTCTAGCAATTATAAATGAGTACGTTATAATCTGAAATTTGTTGTTCATGTAATTTTGTCACAATGTTTTGCGACGGGCAAGACATCATTTTGGACAAACTGAAACATGATGTTTGTGATAAATACCACTTCAATAGTCATTGCATTGTAGCAGCCAGAAATGGCTTCCTTAATCTGTTGTACATATTTTCAGTGTTTACCACACATTCATAATAAGGCAATCTGGAGAAACATGCATATATTAATAAAAGCACACTCAGCGGAACTGGAGAAGTTCATTTTGCCCGTCAGCTCTGTTCCGTCATTCAATAGGCTCATGGCTGATATGTTTCCTTCTCATTCCTGCCTTCCTCAAAACAAGAATCTCTCTTAAAATAAAACACTGCTTCCACTACCTTTTGAGGAAGAGAATTCCAAAGACACACAATCCTCTGTGACAAAAACAATTCTCCTCACCTCTGGTTTAAAATGCCATTGCCTTCTTTGTGAACAGTGACCCCTAGATATAGATTCTCCCAAGAGTGGAAACATTCTTTGCTCTTGTGCTATGTCAAGACAGCTCAGAATATTTTGTTTAAACAAGTTATCTCTTGGTTTTCTACACTCTGGCAGATATCAGCATCGCCTATCCAACCATTCCTCATAAAACAACATATCCGGTTCAGGCACAAGTCTAGCAAAACTCCTCTTAACTGCTTAGAATGCATTATTTTCTTCTTGAGATATGTGATCAATACTATACACAATATTCCTGATGTACTCTTATCAATGCCCTGAATATCTAAGGCATAAACTCCCTTCTTTTACATGCTATTGTCTTCACAATAAATTAAAAAATCTTGTTCACTTTCCTAATTATATGTTGTACCTGCATGTTACCCTTCAGCAATTAATGTCCTCACTCACCCAGATCCCTATGCACTTCAGTGATCTGCAGTCTCTCAGTATTTCAACAATATGCTTCCTTTCTTTCCCTGGTACTGCATAAGTTCACATCTTCCTACATTCCCCATTTGCTAGATTCTTGCTCATTCACATAACCTACCTATGTAACTTTATCATCTCTTTATGTCTTCTTCCAACTTTACTTTCCTACCTGTTTGTGTCACTGGAACATTTAGCAAATGTACCATTGGTCTTTTCATCCAAGATGTTCCTATGAATTGTAACAAGTTGAGACTTCAGCACTGATCCCTGTGTCACATCCCTTGTTGCATCTTGCTAACCAGAAAGTGAGACATTTATGCCTACTCTCCATTTCTTATTGGCTAGCCAGTCTTCTTTGCTTGCCAACATGTTGCACTCTTCACAATGAACTTTAATTTCCATAATAATCTTTGATGTAGTGCTTTATCAAATACCTTCTGAAAATCTAAACCGAGTACTTTCACTGTTTAACATTTAATCCTCAACACATGTTATTGCTTAAAAGTTATCTGATAAAATTGCAAAGTATGATTTTCCTTTCAAAATTTATGTTAAATCTGCCTGATTACTTCAACATTTTCAAAGTACCCTGACATCATGTCTTCAATGATAACTTCTAAAATCTTCCCTGTGACAGATATTAAGCTAATTAGCAAGGAGTTTCCTGCTTTCTGTCTCATTCCCTTTTTGAATAAATATGTTACATTCACTATTTCCCATTCTTTAATGGAATCTTCCTGAATCTATGGAATTTTAGAAAATTAAATCAGTGAATCAGTTATCCTACCCAGCAGTATTGTTAAAACCTTTGGATTAAATTTGTCACTACCCAAGAAATTGTCAGCCTTACTGCTCTGATAATTTGCACAACACCACTTTTCTGGTGATTATAATGTTCTTGAGTTCTTTCAGATTTCTGACCATCAGTTTCTATTGATGCAGCTCACAGATGATTTCATTATGAACGCTTGGCTAAACTCCAAATCTCACTAATGGATTAGCTCAGCAGACAATCTTTTCATGGGTAGAAGTGGAATGCTTAAGATCATTGATTGCCACTTGAATGATGTTTTAAAAAGCTTATTCTTTCTAAGACTTTCCATTTCATGTTTGTTTGTTTACTTAGTCAAAGATAAGATGTATGAAGGTAAGAAAAGCTTTTGTATTTTGAATATAATTGCCCTGCCTGATTGACACTTTAATAAGTTTGTAAGAGAACAGTTTCTTTTATAATGCAGATTATTGAATGGGCTTTTTTTTATGTATGTATTTGAAGATTGAGAGTAATTCTTCTATGGCTCATTGATTCTATAATGTATATTGTTTCAATGAATATGGAGGATACAGAGGCAATGGAAGAAACATAGATGGAGTGGAATAGATATTGGTCATGGAACAGCCATGGATGTAACAGAGTGGGGAGAAAGTGAGGTATGCAGATGCTGGAGATCAGAGCTGAAAATGTGTTGCTGGAGAAGCGCAGCAGGTCAGGCAGCATCCAGGGAACAGGAGAATCGACGTTTCGGGCATAAGCCCTTCTTCAGGAATGAAAAAGGGCTTATGCCCGAAACGTCCATTCCTGAAGAAGGGCTTATGCCCGAAACGTCGATTCTCCTGTTCCCTGGATGCTGCCTGACCTGCTGCGCTTCTCCAGCAACACATTTTCAGCTCTGTAACACAGTGGGCATAGGTAAATGCTTTTAGGTCTATCTTTCAAAGGGTTTCAGAACCCAGAGCATGCTTCCTGGCTCTTCTGCATGAAACACATCTTTGACAATCAGATTAAACTCTACATAAATTACAGGGGGCTGGTATGATGAAATGCTTAGGATTTTAGGGGTGTAAGATATGGCTTTGCTACCCCTCCCACATTCCTCTACCCGCACACCAACCCCGTACTCTGTTACCAATTTTTGGAACTCTCCAGAATCAGCCCAACTCCATAAAAATCTGAGCCCAGATATCTGTAGCATTATTGAACATGAAATTCCATAAATCCAGACATTGTATGTGTAAGGACAGCACTAACAAAACAAAGTAAACTAAGAACTTTTTAAAAATGTAAATGATGTCAGCACCAACAGATTAGGGACTTCAGTGTATAAATCCAACATTTATGAAATACTTCTGGAATAAACAAAGTATGGATTATAATTTTATATATGTTTGCTTAAAATAACATAAGTCAAGAATAAATCATGAAAACTGTAATACAGTGCACTTTAAAATTATCCCAAAGCCTTCCGGCATTTTTTTCAGTTCAATGAAGAATGAGTAATAAATGCAGCTTTGCAAGTGTCTCCAACAAAGGAAGCTAAGTTCTATGCAGTTCAAAATATTTTCCAAGAGCTAAATATTAAAATAGTCTAGAATCATCTAGAAATATTTTCTGAGGAGTGACAATCCCTCCTTTTTTTTAATGAAGGAAGAAAGCTCCGAGATGCGATTCCACTGAAGGTCCCAGTGATAGAGTTGTATTTTCATCCTGAGAATTCTTTAGTAATGCACTAATCAGGGAAAGGTAAACCATGCCCACATCTCACAGCAGCCACCTGCCCTATTCTGAAATGTAAAAGTCCGGACACTGACTTTGACAGCTGTCAAATGGCAAGTACATAAGATGAATGTGTTGTAAAAGTGCTGGGAATATTGGGTATTAGATGAATAAGAGGGATAGGATTCCACATGTGTAGGTTGTCACCATGCCTGGTAGGTTGGATGTCAGTTGGGAAAATTGTCAGCCATGGAGGAGGTGGGTACCAGGGTGTGAGATAAATGGAGTAGGTTATCAGGTTATTAGGGGATAGTTGGGTAACGTGCCAGGTAACTAGTATGCCAGCTGGGAAGAGGGTAGGATACCAGATATAACAGGCAGATGGTTAGGGTCAGGGTTCCAAGTAAGTAGGGTGACAGATAGGTAAGTTGTTACGATGCAATATATTTAAGATGCCAGACGAGTATGGTGTAGGAGGCCTGGTAAATAGGGACCCAGCAAGCAGAAGGCCAGCTGAGGAAGAGGTAGAATGACTGGAGTAGTATGTAAGATGGGTAAGGGGGTAGAGTGTCAGGTAACTGGGGTTTCAGGTGAGAAGAATGAGGGATTCAGTCAAAAAAAGACTTTGCAAGAACTGTAACAGCAGAGATCTAGCCACCAGGATACTTGAACATTAACTAGACATGAAAATACATGACTCACTCTCACTAGTATCTTTACATACTGATAAAGAAAGACGTCACTTTGACTGGGACAACACACTCGTCATAGGACAAGCTAAACAGAGACACGAACGAGAATTCCTAGAAGCATGGCATTCCAAGCAGAACTCTATCAACAAACACATTAATTTGGATCACATTTACCACCCCAAGAAAAAGAACAGGCAATGACATCAGCACATGAACCCAAGAAAACCTAAACACCTAAATAGAAAGCGGGCCATATCACCAGTGCTTCATCCGGAGACTCACTGATGGTGTTACCTAGTATCGTGATGAAACATTTGAAAATGAACCTTCCAGCTCAGTGAGCAAACTTACACCTAGAACCTCAACCTGAGCTACAAATCTTCTCAAAACTCGGGGATTTAGTTAAGGCTGTTTCTCCAGTGGATATGGTGGCAGGTAGGTAGGGTGTCAGAGGGGTAAGATGCCAGCTGAGAAAGGGTTCAGTTGGCAGATGAGTAGGATGTAGGGTGCCAGAATCAGATCAGGTCAGGTCCATGTGGCTTCTATTTGCTGCAGTGGAAGGTGGGAATGAATTTGGTCAAATCCAGTGATGGAAAGGGGCTAGGTTGGGTCAAAGAGGGAGGGTCAGATCAGGAAAAGGCATGTCGCGTCAGTTTGGGACCAACTATGTATTTAATAGTCTAACTTGACTTGAGCAACTACTTAGTTTCACCAGAACTCTTTGAAGTTGTTTAACGGGAGTTGGGACAACCCTGGTAATTATAGGCCAGTGAGCCTTACTTTGATTGTGGGTAAGGTGTTGGAAAAGATAATAAGAGACAGGATTTATAGTCATCTGGGAAGGAATAATTAGATTAGGGATAGACAACACAGTTTAGTGAAGGGCAGATCGTGCTTCACTAACCTTACTGAGTTCTTCAAGAAGGTGACAAAACAGATTGATGCAGGTAAAGCAGTTGATGTGGTGTATATGGACCTCAGTAAGGCATTTTGTAAGGTTCCACACAACAGGCTATTGCACAAAATGTAAAGTTTCGGGATTGAAGGTGATTTAGTGGTTTGGATCGGAAATTGCTAGCTGAAAGAAGACAGAGGGTGGTGATTGATGGGAAATGTTTATCGTGGCGCGTGCCGCAAGTATCTGTTTTGGAGCAACTGCTGTTTATCATTTTTATAATTGATCTGGATATGGGTGTAGAAGGATGGGGTGGTAAATTTATGGATGACACTAAGGTCAGCAGAATTGTCGATAGTGCTGAAGGATGTTGTGGGTTACAGAAGGACATAGATAAGATTCAAAGCTGGGCTGAGAAATGGCAAATGGAGTCTAATGTGGAAACATGTGAGGTAGCTCAGTTTGGAAGAAGTAACATGAATGCAGAGTACTGGGCGAATGATAAAATTCTTGGCAGTGTAGGTGAACAGAGAGATCTCGGTGTCCAGGTGGGTAAATTCCTCAAAGTTGCCACCCAGGTTGATAGGGTTATTAAGAAGACATATGGTGTGTTGGCGTTTATTGGTAGGGGGATTGAGTTTTGGAACCATGAGGTCATGCTTCAGCTATACAAGATACTGGTGCGGCTGCACCTGGAGTATTGCATACAGTTCTGGTCACCACATTATAGGAAGGATGTGGAGGCTTTGGAAAAGGTTCAGAGGAGATTTACTGGGATGTTGCCTGGCATGGAAGGAAGGTCTTATGAGGAAAGGCTGAGGGAACTGAGGCTTTTTCGTTGGAGAGAAGAAGGTAGAGAGGTGACTTAATCGAGACATATAAGATATTCAGATAGGATGGACAGTTCGAGCCTTTTTCCTCAGATGGCGAAGGCTAACACAAGGGGACATAGTTTTAAATAGAGGAGTGATAGATTTAGGACAGAAGTCAGAGGTAGTTTCTTTACTCAGAGAGTAGTATTGGAGTGGAATGGCCGGCCTGCAGCAGTAGTAGACTCGCTGATGTTAAGGACATTTAAATGAGCATTGGACATACATATGGATAATAATGGAATGGTGTAGATTCGATTAGATTCCATACAGTATGGAAACAGGCCCTTCGGGCCAACACATCCACAATTACCCTCCAAAGAATAACCCACCCAGATCCATTCCTCTCCCCTATATTTATCCCTGATTAATGCACCTAACACCATGGGCAATTTAACATGGCCAATTCACCTAACCTGCACAACTTTGGATAGTGGAAGGAAATCAGACCAAACCAACACAGACACAGGGAGAATGTGCAAACTCCACACAGACAGTCACCCGAGGCAGGAATTGATCCCAGGTCCCTGACACTGTGAGACAGCAGTGCTAACCACTGAGCCACCATGCCACCCCAAAGATGGGCATCAGATTAATTTCACAGGTTGGTGCAACATCGAGGGCTGAAGGGCCTGTATTGCGTTGTAATGTTCTATGTCCTATGTCTTTGATTAAAATGAAGAACTCCAAAGAAATTAATTAAATTGTTAGTCAAGAAAAGTTAGACTATTATATACATTTAACACATAATCATTTCAAAGTGCTCCAGGTATAAATGGGCCAGTGGGCAATTAAATTCCAGAGCTCTTCCTTCTCAGTATGCTCAGATGAAGTTTCTGAAGGGGCTCCACGCCCAACTTTTATCAATGCAAAATGACTGCCTGGCCATCAGAAAATCTGGGTCCATGTTTTAACTTTACTAGAATGGTTATAGAATCATTAGTAGAATTGTACAGCCCGCAAATAGCCAATGTGGCCCAACTAGTCTATCCCAGTGTTTATGCTTCACATGGGCTTCCTTACACTCTATACTTCATTTCACTCCATGAAAAACATCTCCATCTGTTCTAGATTAGATTACATTACATTACAGTGTGGAAACAGGCCCTTCAGCCCAACAAGTCCTCACCGACCCGCTGAAGCGCAACCCACCCATACCCCTTACCTAACACTATGGGCAATTTAGCATGGCCAATTCACCTGACCTGCACATCTTTGGACTGTGGGAGGAAACCGGAGCACCCGGAGGAAACCCACGCAGACACGGGGAGAACGTGCAAACTCCACACAGTCAGTCGCTTGAGGCGGGAATTGAACCCGGGTCTCCGGCGCTGTGAGGCAACAGTGCTAACCACTGTGCCACCATGCCGCCCTTATTTCAAAGTGCTCCTTTCTCCTTTATGTAATTAACTAGCATTTAATCTGTTTTGAAGATTTTAAAGTGGTGTTCATGTTTCCCCAGTCTCAGGAAACATGGCAGTTGAAGTAAGGTATGGATTGATTTGGGGAAGACGTCAATTATTGCACAACACTACCTATGGGATAAGAGGAACAGTCCTCACATCTTCCCCGAATGTGCTCATCCACGCTGGACTCACCACATCCACAGACCCACAATGTAGTGTGTCCAGCTTTTGCCTGAGACTAAACAGTCTCCCTTGGGGTCAAGAATTAACCCTCATCCCAAGGATCAGACCCTGGCTGGGATCTTGGTGCAAACCTCATTCTTCAGAGATGATACCCAGTCTCTGAGGTTCATCGATCAGGCATTGTTGGTCCTGCAGCATGCTCCATATTACTTCCTGCTGGCTGGAATCCAAGCCTGACAACTTTCTCCAATGTTCTCCTTAACAGATATGGGAGATTTATCAGAATAATGTGAAATAAAAGGAGACAATTTGAGCTGATGTGCCTGTACTGGCTCTCTTAATGAGTTACAATTATTCCTAGTTATGTACCTTTTCCCAATGGCCCTGTCATTTTTTATTATTTTGCATATATATCCAATTACCATTTGAAAGTTATCATTTAAGTTACTTGCAGCATATTTTCAGGGACTGCTCTATATAACCTAGCTGCCGTTGAATCTAATTTTCACTATCACTAAGCCTTGATTTCTTTTCCAAAGTTTGGCATCTGCAATTAGACATAAGACTTGAGCTGAAGTGTATTAAGAAGACTTACCATAATATTGCCTCAAGGGACCCTTCCACATCTGACAGACATTTAGCTGTACTTCCACACACATTATCTACTGTGTCCGTTGTTCTCGATGTGGTATCCTCTACATTGGGGAGACAGGATGCCAACTTGCGGAACATTTCAGAGAACATCTCTGGGACACATGCACTAAATAACCCCACCGCCCTGTATTCGAACACTTTAACTCCCCCTCCCACTCCGCCAAGGACATGCAGGTCCTGGGCCTCCTCCAGCCATGCCATGCCTGGAGAAAGAATGCTTCATCTTCTGCCTTGGGACCCTCAAACCACATGGGATCAATGTTGATTTCAACAGTTTCCTCATTTCCCCTCCCCACACCTTATCCCAGATCCAACCTTCGAACTCGATACGACCCTCTTGAATTGTCCTACTTGTCCATCTTCCTTCCCACCTATCTGCTCCACCCTCCTCTCTGAACCATCACAATCACCCCTCCCACTTTCATCTATCTATCGCTTTTCCAGCTACCTTCCCCCCAGCTCCACCTACAACCCCCACCCCCCACCACTGCCCCCCAAACCCCCTTATGTTTCAGCCCCCTTGGCCACCCCCTCATTCTTGATGAAGAGCTCATGCCCGAAATGTCAACTCTCCTGCTCCTCGGATGCTGCCTGACCGGCTGTGCTTTTCCAGCACCACACATTTCAACTCAAGGGACTCCACCCAACTTCAGAAAGCTGTTCCAGCTGTGCATTCCAGCTTTTTGTCTTTTTTGTTCTTTTGCATCTGGTGTATATTCCCTTTCTCACTCAGACCTCAATTCCACCATCAATGGTAGTCTTCAGCAATCTTGGAATGCCTTCTCTGAATCTCTCAGCTCCACTCATTTCTATTCCCAAAAACTTAATCAATGCATTTTTCTGGCTTACCTTTTAATTAATCTGTCCTATCTCTTTATTTCTGCCAAATGTATTGATTCTTCTTTATGAATTAAATTCTTTGGAGCCATTTCCCTGTTAAAGGTTATATGTAACTACAAGTTGTTTCCTATTCAGTGGTTTATTCTTCACATTGGTTACCTGAGTGTCCGATAGTATTACAGTAATTCCCCATCGAGTATATGGAAGATTATTCTGTTTGTGGTCACTCTCATCAAGTGGGTCTGAATTGTTTTGTGAACCTGTCTGTTCCCATCAGTGTTCCAGTTTGAAAGCAACGAGAATGCACTTTACTACCATATTGTTAACATAAATGAAACATGGGACCAGGCTAGTTCTGGGACAAACATCTAATTGGTAGGAAAATATTGCAGACTCACTTACAGGAAATTCAGTTCAACAGCAATTTGAGCAATTTCTTCCATATTTTTCTTTGCTCTGTTTTGACATTTAGATACTTTTATTCATTATAATTAGATCTCTATCCATAACCATAAAAAAATCTGGAATGTATTTTGTACAAGTATTATAAATTACTCTTTTGAAATAAAAATAATTCTGGAGCCATGACATTCTTCCTTGCCTTCAAGATCCATCTTGCTAACTTATAGGGCAACTGTATAATATTGCACTGATTCAAAGATTAGCAGAAACAATTAGCAAAAAAGAAATAGAATCATAAGACATAAACTTACTGTTGTGGCATGCAATATAAGTTAGTACTGTTAAAGAAAACCGAATACTGTTAGCGAATATAATATTAAGCCTGCAATGCCAGAATTGTAAATTAATAGATGATCTATTAGTCAACTCATAGACAAGTGTTTTGGAGTTAACTGTGTGAAGAATGACAGCAATTGTTTCAGCTCATTTTCAGATTATTTACAGGTTGTGAAACTGTCAGTTTAAGAAATAGTTCTGCTGTCAGCAATTTGGTGGTGTGAACCCTCTTGTAGAATGTCATTTCATTGGACATTCTCTTTCTTACATGTAGTAAATTGAATCTCTGCTTTCTTGTGTGTGAAAAGGCACTTTCAACATCCAGTGAATTAATTCCAGTTTTTCAAGCTACAGAAAAACACATTTACCTCAGAATGAATTGTGCATTGCATTTTTTGAATCTATTTTCCTATCACCAGTGAACTATTCATCTTATTGAGTTTTATTAAGGACAGATTGAGCCCTGCATTGACATCCTACTTGGGGCAATGTGTATCATAGTCTGATGCACAATGTACAATCACACCAAGCTCTAGATAATTCAATCTTCAGAATAAATTAGCTTTTATTTAAGAGTTGCTGTTAACCAATAACTCACAAATCTATAATATGCTTCTGAATGGAATATTTTATTCAATTTGCATCAATTAAAACTTTTGATAATGATTAGTTGTCACGAATTACTTTATTTGAGTAACTTGTTATAAAACACAAATATGCAATTAATTTTAGAAGCTTAATTTTCTTGATTAATGATACACAATTTACATTATAATGTAAATATATAAGAAAATATATATTTCTACATACAATAAATGTCTTTGCAAGAAAATCTGAAAACATAAAAACTGAGTATGTAAGCCATGGACTTTCTTATCTAGTCAAAGTCAAACAATACTTCTGATTTTACCAAACTGAAGCTGTATGTAGATGGTATTTATATTAGAATCTGAATTGCAGCATACATCTTAATTATTCCATGGTTTAATGATTTCAGCATATATCGACAAAAGTTGAAGCAAATTTCAAATATTATCCATAGCGATATCATTATTAATAATTAAAAGCTTAAACCAGAAAGAAACGACATCAAACTCAATGTTTTCATTATATTTAACATAATATTTGCCTTCTGCTAGTTTTTCTTCTCCTAGAATGATCAGCATTTTAGAGCCAGAAAGCTATTATGTTGTATTCTATGTTGTTTCACAAAAACTTGCAATGCAACAAAATTATTGAATTGAATTGAATTGCATTTATTGTCACATGTGCCGAGACTCAGTGAAAAACTTTGTTTTGCAAGCAATACAGGCAGATCACAGAGTTAAGTAACATAGATAAGTAAATAATAGGCAAACAGTGGCAAAAACAAAAACACAGGTACAGGCGAATGTTAAGAGTTTCTGAGTCCATTCAGTATTCTAACAACAGTAGGTTAGAAACTGTTTCAAACCGGCTGGCGTGTGTGTTCAGGCTTCTGTACCTTCTTCCCAATGGTAGAGGTTGTAGAAAAACAGTGACAGGGTGGGATGGTTCTTCGAGAATGCTGGTGCCTTTCCTTGACAGCGGGCATGGTAGGTGGATTCTATAGTTGGGAGGTTTGCCTTTATGATTGTTCGGGCCAAGTTCACCACTCTCTTTCACCATCTCTGATCTTGAATGGTACAGTTTCTATACCAGGTAGTGATGCATCCAGACAGAATGCTCTCGAAGATATAAAAGTTGGCAAGGGTATTTGCCGTCATGCCTAATTTCCTCAGCTGTCTGAGGAAGAAGAAATGTTGTTGGGCCTTTGTAACCAGTGCATCTGCATTAAGAGTCCAAGACAGCTTGTTGTGGATGATCACTCCCAGGAGCTTGACACTCTCCACTCGTTTCACCTCTGTGCTGTTAATGTGTAGGGGGTCATGAGTAACATCCCACTGAAAGTTAATAATGAGTTCCTTGATTTTGCCAGCATTGAGAGCTAGGTTGTCCCTGGTGCATCATTATTCCAGGTATTTCACCTCCCATCTGTAGTCTGTTTTGTCGCTATCTGAGAGTTGACCAACTATGGTGGTGTCATCAGTGAACTTATAAATGGCATTAGACTGGTATTTGGCGACGCAGTTATGGGTATACAATGAGTAAAGTAGGGGGCTGAGTACACACCCCTGGGGGCTCCAGTGTTGAGCGTTGTGAGGATGAAATATTGTCCCCAATCTTCACTAATTGTGGCCTGTGGGTCAGGAAACTGAGGATCCAGTTGCAGAGAGTGGAGCTTAGTCTGAGATGACTAAGTTTAGTAATCAGACTTGAGGGGATAATAGTGTTGAAGGCTGAACTGTAGTCAACAGGGAGGTGTGAAGGGCAAGTGATGTGGCATCTGATGTGGATCTGTTGGTCCGATAGGCAAATTGTGGAGTGGCTGGAGTTGATTAATGCCATGACCAGCATTTCAAAGCACTTCATGACTACTGAAGTTAGGGTCACTGGGCAATAGTCATTGAGACATGCTGCATGAGCCTTCTTAGGCACAGGGATGATGTTGGTGAAATTAGTTAAGTTATCTAAACTGCATAGATTCATAGAATGGACAGCCCTACTAAGGTTAGAGGCATTTATAACAGCAATTGCACTGCGCATGTAGGGCATCAAAGCATTGTTATTGGAATTATTCAGTTGAAATGTTAAAAATTCTTAGTTTCTTTAACACTATCTACACAAAATCCAGGCCAGGCAAAAGACCATTATAGGTTTATTGCTAAGTTAATGATTTTAATTTTCTGTCATTTACATAAATTGATTGAAGGAAGGAAGAATTATGTTTCCAAGTGTGTAGGTGCAACTTGGTTGGAAGGGATCATAAAATAGGAGAAAGTGAGGACTGCAGATGCTGGAGATCAGAGTCAAAAAGTGTGGTGCTGGAAAACACAGCAGGTCAGGCAGCATCCGAGCAGCAGGAGAGCCAATGTTTCGAGCATAAGTTCTTCATTAGGAACATGCTTGGAAAGTCCCTGATGAAGAGCTTATGCTTGAAACGTCGACTCTCCTGCTCCTCAGATGCTGCCTGATGAGCTGAGCTTTTCCAGCACCACACTTTTGACAGGGATTACAAATTGTTCAATTGGGAATGGGCAGTTTCAATGGGACATATTTGTAAGTGGCTACAATGGTAGCAAATAAGATTTACTGCAGATATATGAAGTCAACCACTTTGGTTTCAGGAATCCAAATTTAATTGTTGAATGCTACAAAATGTACTGTAACAAAGGAATTTTTATGTATTTCTATACAAATCACTAAAAGATTCAAAAGGATTCAAAAAAGGTTAGTGAAGAGCAGAATCTTCCTGGTAGCAGTGAGGTTATTGTTGGTGAGAATTACGTTTGCGGGTGTAATAGCTGGAATGGTGCTATCACACATTGGCCAATCAATTAGACATTCATGAGTGAGGAGAGTGGAAATCTTGTGGCAGAGGCATGCTGTAAGTTAACATGCTTGTGTTACCACATGAAATGGTGTGTTCAGGCACCATATTTAAAGGACATCAGTCATGCATTCCTTCTCTGCATGTCAGGAATACCACAGTAAAATCTTCTCCTTTTCCCCTAGCTAATTTGCAACACTAATGTGCCTGAGAAGGCAAAGAGTGGCTCCACAGTGAATTGATGCCTCATGGCAGGTTCTTCTCAAGGTCATCTAGAAAGGTGTGAGGTATTGTTTCCCAGGGGTAGCAGCACAAAGCATTTTTGTCTGATCAAGGCAGCTTGGATGAAGCCCACAGCACAAATTAGTGGCTAAGAGACTCTGGTAGTTCTGGGGTGCAGTGCAGGATGACGATAAATGATCAGCTGAACTCTGCAAGGGTATCGTCACTATAAAGTACTCATAAGCACATCAGGCAGTGTAAATGTGTAGGTATTGCAGGATATCATACAAGAGTTTAGAGAACAGTCCTCAAGATCAGATGGACATGTGGACAGAATGTGTGGGAGTCACTTTGTACCATACATACTTGTACTATTTGCAGGACAGTGTGTGTATTAAACACATACTGAGGAGGACTCAAGAACTGCCAAAAAGTTGTGATCCAACATTGGCTTGGCACTCAGTCCTTCTGCCTGGTTGCAAAAGAAAATTCTTTATAACTTTTATAGATGCACCATCGAGAGCATTCTTTCTGGATGTATCATTACCTGGTATGGCAACTGTACCATGCAAGATCAGAGATGGTTACAGAGAGTGGTGAACTTCGCCCGGACAATCACAAAGGCCAACCTCCCACCTATAGAATCCATTTACCAGGCCTGCTGTCAATAACTGGCTGCCAGCATTCTCAAAGATCCATCCCACCCTGGCAATGTTTTTCTACAACTTCTACCATTGGGGAGAAGGTACAGAAGCCTGAACACACGTACCAGCCGGTTTCGCAACAGTTTCTACCCTACTGTTGTTAGAATACTGAATGGGACTCACAAACTCCTAACATTCGCCTGTATCTGTGTTTTGTTTTTGCCACTGTTTGCCTATTATTTACTATCTATGCTACTTAACTATGTGATCTGCCTGTATTGCTCACAAGACAAAGCTTTTCACTGTGCCTTGGTACACATGACAATAAATTAAATTCAATTCAATTCATTATAAGTGGTGACACAATATGCTTGGTCGAGCTATCCAGATAAGAATCCTGACCCCAGGAGAAGAGGAAGCTGCAGAACTCGGTGCTGAATACCATGACCAAGTTTGCAACAATGGAAAGACTAGAATCTCACTGCAATTCAGCGAGATTGCCACCAGTCAGCAGTTAATAAAGAGATAGAGAGGGAATGGAAGAATAAAGAATGAGAACTTGCCGGTCAGCTTACAGAAGGCAATAGCAAGCCACTGCAACATTTTATCCATAGCTCTTGCCAGGATATTAACTGCCACTCATTGTGCCCGTGCCAACTTTAAAAGCCTCTTCTGAATGTGGACAAGCACTGACAGTCTGGAGCTGTCCTGCATGGGTTCTGATATTTGCTGGTAAATGGCAGGCAGAAGACAATAGGCACCCTGTTTTTTGGGAGGTAGGGACAATAAGGTGCTACTGGGCAGGATGGTGCAGAAGTGAGACTCAATATCCCTCCAGGACCAGCAGTGAAGGCCATGACCCCAGACCATGCCAGCTTCTGCTCATCATTTGAGTTATTTCATTCTGGCTTTGCTTTTGCTTAAAGAAGAGAATACTCTGGTTAAACCTACAATATCTTATGTGGCTTTGAATGTGGATCAGTATCTCTCCTGGTCCTCCATGATCAATTTGCCACAATAAATACAGTTAATTTTAGTTTTGATCAAGGGATGTTGTGATGCTCCAGGTAGATCCAAGAAGAGTGAGCATTTTGACAATGAGCAAAGAGCCTGGAGATGAAACCTAAACACACATTAGCATACAGTGAACCTATTCCAGCATGATAATGAATGCTGCTGGTGCAGTCTGAGGTGCAGCATTGAAATACAGAAGCATCCTGTCATCAGGCCGAAGTTGTGCTACGAATGTTATTATGGGCTGGCACATATTGGATACGGTGCATGTGGCCAGTGAGCATGGAGCATGCCTTCGGATGTTGGTGCTTCATGTCCGATTATTTGAGGCAAATGCAGAAATGAGAGATAGGGAGAAATCACTAAAATAATGACAATACTGACAATAGGAAGAGAATATTAAAGTTATCATGTCAAGAGACTCTGACAATCTGGCTGGGGGCATTAATTTGTGCATGCAATTACCAGAAAACAATGAAGCAGGTAGTGATAACTTGTGTGGGTAGAAGTTTGCGATAATTTGAGGTAGGCAGGTATAGCTAGCAGGTTAGGAAAGTAAGGTCAATAAATTTGATGGCTAAAAGGAAACGATATATAGCATAAATAAAATAGTATTAGTAATGGTGCAACTGGGACAAAAACGGTAATCTCACAGAAGTTCCAGCCATCAAGGTTCTGCATTCCATGAATCTGTTGGGGATGACAGTCCACTGACTATTGACACAATTAATGGCTAATGGGATCAGGCTGCGAGGAGCTGAAGACTAGCATCTCAGACTTTCTAAAAATCAGTTTGAGCAAATGTTGGCTCATCCAGATTTCAGCAATTTGAGACCGTGGGAACAACATTGTATCAATGAAGGAGGGAGACAGGCAAAACTTGGTGTCATCAGTATGCGTATGAAAGCTGACCTCATGCATTCTGTCACGTTGCTAAGACAACATTAGATAAAGAAGAGAAGGGAGAGAAGCAGGTCCCTTAGGCACTTTGGAGGTGACCATGTGTTCTGAAGAAGATGAGAAATCTTTGACAACAATGTAATCTTTCCTTTCATTGAGGTAAGAACAGACACAGAGAAGAAAGATGCCTTGGAGCAAGATGGACTATCTTCATGAAAACCAGAATAATTAACTGTGTTTATTGTGGCAAAGTGATTGTGTAGGATCAGAAGAGGTGCTGATTCACATTCGTAATCACATAAGATGTTGTAGGTTTAACCAAAGTGTTCTCTTCACTATGGCAAAAGCAAAGCTAGAATGAAACAACTCAAATGATGAACAAAGGCAAAATGGCAAAGTTTGAAAGCAAATATATTTCAGGACATTGATAAGAAGCAGATTGGAGAGCCTGGAAAAATTTAGGATGAGGAGTGGAGTGAGAACTATGATTTTGAAGGAACTGCAGACAGTTCTGGAGGAGATTAAGTATTTAGTAATGTTAGCAGGAATTGAGGAAAGGAAATGAGATGGACAATTAGGTGATGTATTAGGAGATGGTTGATGAAACAAATCCTCATAGATGAGATTAATATAGTTGTTGTCACCCAGAAACAATTTGTTCACGACATTTTTAAAATTCTTTTATGAGATGAAGGCATCGCCAGCTAGGTCAGCATTTATTGCCCATCCCTAATTGTTAACAGGGCAGTTAAGAGTCAATCACATTGCTGTGGGTCTGGAGTCACAGGTCGGCTAGACCAGGTAAGGATGGAAGTTTCCTTCCCTAAAGGGCATTAGTGAACTAGGTGGGTTTTTCCAACAATCACCAATTAATTCACGGTCATATTTAGTGAAGAATGTGTTCGGTATGCTTTCCTTTATTGGTCAGACAATAGGATATAGGAGTTGGGAGGTCATGTTGCAGTTGTACAAGGCATTGGTTAGGCCACTTTTGGAATATTGGGTGCAATTCTGGTCTCCTTCCTATTGGAAGGATGTTGTGAAACTTGAAAGGGTTCAGAAAAGATTTACAAGGATATTGCCAGGGTTGGAGGGTTTTAGCTATAGGGAGAGGCTGAATAGACTGAAGCTGTGTTCCCTGGAGCATTGGAGGCTGAGGGATGACCTTATAGAGGTTTATAAAATCATGATGAACATGGATAGGGTAAATAGACAAGGTCTTCTCCCTGGAGTGGCAGAGTCTAGAACTACAGGGCATTGGTTGAGGTTGAGAGGGGAAAAATTTAAAAGGGACTTAAGGGGCAACATTTTGACACAGAGAGTGGTGCGTGTATGGAATGAGTTGCTAGAGGAAGTGGTGGAGACTTGTACAATTGCAGCATTTATAAAGCATCTAGATGGGGACATAAATAGAAAGGGTTTGGAGGGATATGAGCCAAATGGGGCTAGTTTAGGATATCTTGTCAGTGTGGACAAGTTGGACCAAAGGATCTGTTTCTTTAATGCATATCTCTATTAGACTCTTAATTCCATCTTTTTATCATATTCAAATTCTACCATCAACTGTGGTGGGATTTGAACCTGGGTTCCCAGAAAATTGCCAGATCTTTTGATTAACAGTACAATGATAATATCACTGGACCATCACCTCCCCATCTCAGCAGACTCTCCAGGACCTTATTTATAAAGTGGGGCACTGAGTTCTGCCTGTCTGCCATACGAGGATTTATGTGAACAGCTCAAGACTGTCAGTGTTTGCCTGATGCACAATAGACATTTAAAGATGGTTATGACACACAACAGCCAGTACATTTGAAGATATCCACTGAGTGGTGAGTTATTTCCGGAAATGTATGTAGTAAGATGTGGATGGAATTAGTCTTCAGGGACACCATGTGGACTGAGTAGGCAGTAAATGAGGTGAGTTTAGTAAGATGTGGTGAGAAAACCCACCATACATTGCAGAGAGAATCCCTCCACCAAACTCTGTTATTAATTTTATTTGGAAAAGTAAGAACCTGTATTCATCTGTGCACACATCGAGATGCTATCATGTAGAGTGTCTCAGTAGAATAACCAGCTAGTTTCTGAAAGCATTCCTGATCAGCTATTTTGAAACTGGTCATATCAGTGATTCTTGATGTTCGGAAAACTGTTTTAACTCAGTGGAGAGAATTCTCTCTTGAGTTTGGGAGCCTGTTGTCAGAATGGGATGTACTGGCTGGGAGTCAAACAGGGCATTGAGTCTTTTCTGCTGGTGGCCCCCTCTGGTCTCCTAGATTGGCACAGGAAACCTCCTCCTTTAAGCCAGAGGACAGGTCACTCCACCCCCACAATGCCAGCAGTAATGGAGGAGTCAACCATTTCTCAAAAGAGAGGATAGACATTCTAGCAAGCTAAGAGGGAGAGAGAGAAAAAGAAAGAGAATATGTCACAACCAATGGTTATAGGTGATGTGCAATAAATGACACTGACAATGGTATGATTATGAGATTGCAGTGGAATGAAGAATGGAACTTGCACAGTTGGTGGGACATGAATGCCTGAGCTCACTACAGGAGTGGTCCCAATCTTCACCTTTCAGTGCCAGGATTCTCTCCAATTAGGATTGCTGAGCATCCCTCCTCCTGTCCAAGCCTTTTCTGACCTTTTGTGGTCTGTATTTCCCTGGAATGAGATAAAGGGAGGGATTGAGGTGCAAATGGGAGCTCAGCTGTTAGTGAGGGAGAAAGGGTGAGGTGTCCTGGGTTAGTGAACAAGGCAGCACAGAGGCCATAGTTAGAAGGTTGGGGGTTGGTGATGAGAGCAGGTGAGGTAAGGTGATATAGGCAGCAGTGAGATGGCAGAGGATGAGCCTTAGTTAGATGTGAATGCAGTAACAGTGATAATGACTGTGGGATGGCGGAGAAAAGATTGTGGCATTGATTTTCTTATGGCACTGTTCACCATTCCTTCACTTTGTTGAGACGTCACTGACCTGAGTGGTGACTTTGGATGAGGCTTCCAGCGTCCAGAGGTGCAGCTTCCTCTACATGTCTTCTGGGAAGAGGGCTCCTTTCCTTGTGTCTTGATCAGGACATCTAGGTCCCACCAGAGAATCATAGCACCAACATCCCCTTCTCTGAATGTTCAGAAACTGGCCTTGAGCGAGCAGGGCAGCTTTGGATGACAACTGCTCTTTTGGGTCCACCGCAGGCTTTTAAATGTGTTGGGAGCATAAGGAAAGTATGTCATCTGATGAATAACTGGTGAATGGTGAGACCATAAGACAAAAGAGCAGGATTAGGATATCTGTGCCGATATTTGATCATGGCTGACATTTTTCTCAAACGTATTCTCCTGCCTTCGCCCCATAACCCTTGATCCCCTTACTAACCAAGATACTATCAATCTCTGACTTAAATACACTCAATGACTTTGCTTCCATCGATTCACAACTCTCTGGTGAAGAATTTCCTCCTCATCTCAGTTCTAAAAGGTTATTGTCTCACTGAAGCTGTGCCCTTAGGACCTAATCTCTCCGACTAGTGGAAACATCTTCACCATGTCCACTATACTGAGTCTGCCAGTATTCTGTAAATTTCAATCAAATTCACTCCCACCCCGAAACACCCCGCCCCCCCCCCCCACATCCTCCAAAGTCTATTCAATACAGAACCAGAGTTCTCAACCGCTCCTCATATGACAAACCCTTCATCTCCAGGGTAATTTTCATAAATCTCCTTTGGAGGCCATCTTAAGCCAACACATTCCTCCTTAGTTGTTCTGAGAACAGTGCGTGGTAAGATGAGACTATAATCAGACATAAGGGACATCATATTAGTGGAGTAGGTAATTAATAAAGTAAAATAAATTTAGAAACCTTGCCAGGCCTCATGGCAAGAATCTTTCCAAAGACACTATACAACTCACACTTTGCTAAAAACAATATAAGAATCAGCCTGTGGCATCTACTTATTAGAATTATTCAACAGGTAATGCAATATCTACTACTGTGCATGCTAGCATTGTATACACATATATTTATAAATTATATTAATGTGTGATAATGTTACATGCTTGCTGTTTGTACTAGTCTCCAGACACTACTAAAATTCTTTGGCAGAACCCACATTAACATGAAAGATGGCCTTTAACACAGCCTTAAATTCCAAGCTTGAACTTGAGACGTAAGCCTGTAATAAATAACATATTTTAATGTAAGGCAACATTGATACCTTGTAAGTCATATTCCATAGTATTACACACATCAGACAGTTTTAACTTATTTAAGTTTGATTCACATTCATAGAATTAAAATTGGTTCAATTGTATTTACAGTTCAGAGACAAATCTATAGCAAACTGTATAATCTGCATGAGCCTCGTCACACCTCTCTTTGTCTAACCCTATCAACATACACTCCTATACTTCTCTCCCATGTGTCCTTAACTATCTTCCCTTCAATGAATTTTACCTCAATTTAAGTGATGAATTTCACATTCTAACCATTGCCTGAGCAAAGACATTTCTCATGAATAACCTATTGATGACCTTGTTACATTTCTTGTTGTCCAGTGAATTCTGCCTTAATTTCATGCCTACAACATGTCTAAGCTCACATTTTGTAGCAATACAAGATCTAATCCTTCTGAAAGAAAATATTTCTTTTTTTTAATCAAGCCTGGTGAGAAAAGCACTAATACATAGTCACAGAACCCGTGCAACAGAGTGGATAAAATAATTTTGAAATCATGAATTGAGTTCCGTCATAGGACTAGAAAATACTTGCATTCATATGAAATCTTTTCATGACTTTGAGAAATGACTCAGATGTGATCCATGCAATTAATGATTTGAAGTGTAGTGACTGCTGCAGATTGATGTAGTGCTTATGGACTTTCAGAAAACATTCCATAAATCGTCACATTTTAGACTTGCTAGCATACTGGGAGCTCATGAAATAAAAGGGACAGTGGCAGCATAGATATGAAGTTGGCTGAATGACAGAAAACAGAGAATAGAGTGAACGTTTTTATTGTGGACTGTTGGAAGGCATGGAATGGAGTTCCCTGGAAATCAACATGAGGAGAGTTGATTTTCTTGGTATATCTGAATGACTTAGACGTGGCATAATTTCAAAATTTCTTGATGACACAGAACTTTGAAGCATTATGCATTTGACGAGAACGGTGGTAACCCTCAAAGGACCCAAGGCTGGTGGAATGGGTAGGCAGATAAAGAATAATGCTTAATGCAGAGAAGTACAAAGTGGTTCATTTTAGTCGGAAGAATGAGAAGTCAGTTAGAAAAGGGAACAGATATTCAGGAATCATCAGCCACTGGATAGGTACAGAAAAAATCACTGAAGGTAGAAAGTCAAGTGAAAAACTTTAAAAAGGCATACAATAACCTGAGCTTTAAAAATAGATGCCATGATAGCAAAATCAAAGAAGTTGGGATGAACCTTTACAACAATGGTGATTCAGTCTCAACTGGAATAATACATGCACATTTTATGGAGGTTATGAAAGCTTAATAGAAGGTACCAAAAGAGTTTATGATAACAGTTACATGGATGAGAAGCTTCAGATATGTGATAGATAAAAGGAATTGAGGTTGTTACCTTAGGAAAGAGTAGATTAAGTGAGATTCAATGAAGGAGTTCAAAGTCATGATCTGTCTCGACAGCGTTGATATTGAAATTGTTCCTATTGCTAAAAGAACAAGGATTTAAAGTGATTGGAAGAAGAACCCAATGGCAACACGAGGAAAAGTGGCTTTAAGCAGCAAATGGTTAGGATCTGGAATGCATAGCTGGAGGCAGTACCAAATGGGTCATCGAACAAAACTATCTTAGTACGTGAAAAGGAAATATTTGCACAGCTAGTAGAACAAGACAGGGAAGTAGGACTAGCTGAGTTGCTTTACCAGTGAGCTAGCATGGACATGACAAGCCTAACAGCCTCCTTCTGAGATATAGCCATCCGATGATCCTATGTATGAAAATAAGATAATTATTTGGTCCACAACATGATCCAAAACAACAATGAAATTGGATGGATATTTTTATTATATTCACAGGGGTTTTCACAAAATCTATTCATGTCTACTTAGTTTAATTTTGGGAAACTGAATCTTATTTCTCATGCTTTTTGCTGATCTCATATATAAAAAAAAATAAGATCCACACTAACAGGAATTCAATAATAAAGGGCTGCAACACTGGTGAAAACTTATTCCATTAAAGTAGCAAAATTGCATTCTTGTGAATTTTTTAAAAAATTCATTTGCTTTAATTGTACAGTTTACAACCAATTAACAATATCAGGAAATAAAACAGGTAATTACCATGACAGCTAGGTCCCAATAGGGAGCACAAATTAACTTGTTTCATACAACATTGTCAATGCTGTCCCATGCAACATAATTTTGTCAATTCCACCTCATGGAATCAATGAAATAATCTCTTAACCCCTCATTATTTAATGTGATTTATTGCAAATAAAATAAATGAAAAATGGTCAGCAAAGATCCTGGTTTGCTCTTGCTTCTGAAAAGCCTGGCTTTCATTGTCAGTGTGCATCAACAGGACGACTCTTTCTATCTTCTGTTGGTCACACGCCTGTGGAAGACATGTTAGTTTCTGCTGGTTTTACCAACCTGGGTCAATGCCTGATAACAAATACATATCTCCCTTAAGTTTAATTTCCTTTGTCTCTGCTTATTCTGAAATCAGGTTCTAAATTCATCCAGTGAAGGTCAAAATGCACTCAAGGTAGTGTGGAGCTTGGAGGACTGAAATAAAAGAAAAAGTAGAAGTGCTGAAAAATCTCAGCTGTTCTGGCAACATCCATGGAGAGAGACTCAAGTTTAACATTTAATGTTGAGAACAGTATACCACAGGAGTAGGACCTTTGACCCATGATGTTGTGCCAAACATGAAGCCAAATAAAACTAATGCCTTCTGCCTGCCCATGGTCCATATCCCTCCATTCCTTGCTTATTTATATATATACCTAAAAGCCCCTTAAACTCCCCTATTGGAATCTGCCTCTACCACTATCCTACCAGTGCATTCTAGGCACATACTAGGCTCTTGTAAAATAAAAGGCCCCTCACATCTCCTTTGAACTTTTCTCCTCTTACCTTAAATGCATGCCCTCTAGTATTAGATATTTCAACTCTGGGAAAACAATTCTGACTGTCAGGCGAAAGTGAGGACTGCAGATGCTGGAGATTAGAGTCGAGAGTATGGTACTGGAAAACCACAGCTGGTCAGGCAGCATCGAAGGAGCAGGAAAATCGGCGTTTTGGGCAAAAGCTTCCTTATAATTTTATAAACTTCAATCAGGTCTCCCTTCAGCTTCCACCGGTCCATAGAAACCAATGCTAGCTTTTTCAGCCTCTCCTTATAGCTCATACCCCATGAAGAAGATTCATAATTGACTCAAAACGTTAACCCTCATTCTCTCTCTATAGATGCTGCCAGACCTGTTGAGTTTCTTCAGCACTTTCTGTTATTTATTTTAATTTTATTATAATTCAGCCATGCCATTTCATCACCTGTTGGTGATGTCAAGTTGAGAACAGTCAAAATAATTTTACTTTGATTTATGATTGAATATGTGATGAACTTCTGAAACTCTCAATAACAGAGGGGAGATGGTGGTGTAGTCATTATGGTTTAAATCTAGGAGTAACTCTCTGTGCAATTTTCTGCCTCTTTAGCTCAAACTATCCAGTCAAAGAAAGAGATTGGTATAGCCAGCAGTGAAGTAGATCAATATTGAAACCTTGCCCCATTTTCTTGACACTAGCTGGCCTGGTCCAACATTTGTATGCCCTCAAGGCAGTTGGCAGATGCTGAGAGAGGTAAGGTAAATGTGAAAGGAAGTAGGGTAGTTGTTGGGTTGGTGGGAGGTTGGGTTAAAGACACAAGTCAAGTAGCTCATTCAGGTTGGGACGATGGGGCTGGTTACCAGGTGTGTAAGGGGTTTGGTTGGCAGGTGAGTGGGGGGTGGACTGCCAGATTAGTCAAGTTTAGGGTGGCATGTTTAATGGGAGAGGAGAGAGGGTAGGTTGATGGATATTTTGAGTTGATGGGAGAAAGTTGGTGGCTATCGGGGAAGATCCAGTTGAGAGGATTAATCTTTGGAATTTCTGGGCTGGGTTGGGTGTGTAGGGCATTAGGTTAGATCCAGGCAAAATCTGGGTGGGTTGAAAAATGTGGTGCTGGAAAAACACAGCAGGCCAGGCAGCATCCGAGGAGCAGGAGAATCGATGTTTCGGGCATAAGCCTCTCCTGGTCCTCGGATGCTGCCTGGCCTGCTGTGTTTTTCCAGCACCACATTTTTCAAGTTAAGGATTCCAATTAGCCCCAAGTGTTCTTTGACTTACTAGAACATTAATCTGGCAATATTAGAGGAATTAGAGCCAACTCTAATTCCCGGCTATGAAACTGAAACACCCATTATTCATAATGACCACCACTTCCCCTACCCCACAGGCACTTGAAACATACTCATCCTCCTCATCAGACCAGACCCCTCCTCAAACCCTCTGGGCATGACTTGATCCCACACCCCACCCCCATCCCTCATGCTCCAAATCAACCCTTCTCTACACTGCTCACTCTACACCCCATCTGAACCGAAACTGACACAGTCCAGACTATATCCAGACCCCACCCAGATTTTAGGAGAAAGTGAGGACTGCAGATGCTGGAGTACCAGATTTGAAAAATGTGGTGCTGGAAAAACACAGCAGGCCAGGCAGCATCCGAGGACCAGGAGAATCGATGTTTCGGGCATAAGCCTCTCCTGGTCCTCGGATGCTGCCTGGCCTGCTGTGTTTTTCCAGCACCACATTTTTCAAATCTGGTACTCCAGCATCTGCAGTCCTCACTTTCTCCTAAAATCTGGGTGGGGTCTGGATATAGTCTGGACTGTGTCAGTTTCGGTTCAGATGGGGTGTAGAGTGAGCAGTGTAGAGAAGGGTTGATTTGGAGCATGAGGGATGGGGGTGGGGTGTGGGATCAAGTCATGCCCAGAGGGTTTGAGGAGGGGTCTGGTCTGATGAGGAGGATGAGTATGTTTCAAGTGCCTGTGGGGTAGGGGAAGTGGTGGTCATTATGAATAATGGGTGTTTCAGTTTCATAGCCGGGAATTAGAGTTGGCTCTAATTCCTCTAATATTGCCAGATTAATGTTCTAGTAAGTCAAAGAACACTTGGGGCTAATTGGAATCCTTAACTTTAACTTAAAGTCTTTAACTTTAAGTTAGACAGGAGTCTTTTTCAGAGGGTCAAAGACAATGGTTGATCACCCATCAGAAGTTTTAACTTCCCAGGTAATTACCATAGCAAAGTCAATACAACAGGATGTCCATGTTCTCCTGCTGTGAATCTTCCATCATATATCCTGTGTTAAATTATTCAGATCCCAGACGCTCTTGGCTAATGTTATAAAAACATTGGAGTGGGAGGAAACCTTTCAGCTCCTTGAGCTTGCTCCACCTTTCTCCATCAATGGCTGATAATCTGCCTCATTTTCCCATGTTTTCCCAAATTCCTTAAGGTGTTTAACATTTAGATGTCTCTCGAATTGTGTTTCAAACATATTCAATGGCTAGGATTCCACAACCCCCTGGGAGTGGAGAAATCCAAAGATTTACCACTCTCTGAATGAAGAAATTCCTCATCATTACAGTTTGAAATGGCCTTCCTCTTATTCTAGAAATGCATCCTCGAATTCTAGACTCCCCACTTCAAAGGAACATCTTTTTGTATCGACCCTGACTAGCCCTTTATGTATTCTGTATACTTCAATGAGATCACCTCTCATTCATCTAACTTTGAGAAATGACAGGCCCAGTTTCCTCCATCTTTCCTCACAGGAGAGTACGACCAACCCAGAAATCATTCTGGTGGACCTCCTTTACAGTCTCTTTATGGCTATTACGTCATTCTGTAAGTAAGGAGACCAATACTGCACACCATACTGTAATTGTAATTTCACCAATGTGTCCAGAATTGAGGAAAAACTTTTTTTTTACTTGTATACAATAAAGGCTTAACATATTATTTATCATTCAAATTACTTGCTGCACCCGCATGTTAGCATTTTCGTGTCTCAAGAGCAAGAACACAAGGTCCCTTTGGGCGTCAACTCTTTCTAATCCCTCACCTCGAATTAATACCATGGACCTCCATTCCTCCTACCAAATTGGATCATACCGCACTCATCCATATTCCATTTCACCTACCATGTTATGTGCCACTCCCTCAGCCTGTCCAAATCCCCTTGAGGCTTCTTTGCATCATGTTACTGAATATTAATCTAGGGGATATGGGGTCAAATCCCACTGTCAGAGCTGGTTTAATAATCATTTATTTATTGACAAATATATGGTATTCTGGTTCATTTTAAATCTGAATTTCTGCCATAAAATAAAAATTCTAATGCAGTAAAGAAGTTAACGGCCATTCCAAATCTGAAGCTAGTCACTTAAGCAGTAGATTTTCTTTCCCTCTATTAACAATATATAGCAACAACACTGATTTGATCCCAAACCATTTGTTCTAACCTCAATAAACATTTATCGATATAGTACATTTATGGTAAGATTGCCAAACTGAGTGAGGTTGCTGCTATTGGCAAGTATATAGGTTTGTAAAATCAGCTTAAAATATGCTCTGAGTTTTCATTCATCTCCTTTGCCAGTTCCACCATTTTGGCACAACTCCAATCTGGGGAGCAACAACTAAGCTGAACATACTGCACAAGATTGTTGGAGAGAGGGAAGGAGAGGAGAAGAAAGTGTTCTACAGCTTTAACTGCAATAGTATTGTCTATTCATTGAAGAACTTTGGTCTCAACAAACTATCTGCAAAATCTACACAGGGAAAACAAACAAAATCCCTGTGGCTAAATACATCAAATCTACAAAATGATCTGTTAATTTGATAAAGTACTGACTGGCTCAAATGTCTTTTGATGGGGTTTGATATCTCTAAATGTGTGTTCAATTAAGAAACAATCTTAAAATAGAATTTAAATTGAGAAAGAAATATACAATCCTTTCTGTGTTCTCTTTGTTTGACTGGCACTGCAGAGACGGTCAAAGTTTTACAAAATCAAAGCCAGGTGAGATTCCTACTGGAATGAATAGGAGCTCCTGAAAGATAAAATGAAAGCCTCTGAAAATGTTTAGCAAGGGTCAGCTATGCATGTATTAAAAACAAATTGAGAGGAAATAAAAGCCATTCAGAGAATTTGTGGTTTCCAAATCATTTGCAGCATAAATATTTTGTCGTTAACCCTTTTGAATGCCAAATATGCTTGGATTATTTCAAAACGTAATGAAAAAGAAAATCAGCTGGATCTGATTCTAGGTTTAGGCTGGAATCCAATTCCTTCTATCAGCTCTTTCATCTTAATTCAGATGCAGATGCCCTGGCTGGTTGATTGGATTTCAAATGAAGGCTTAAAAATGTTTTCAACTGATGTAACAAACATTAAGCTTTATATGCTGGCTACGGATAGGGGTCAAAAGCATTTGGTGTAATTTAAGTCACTTTTGCCAGTTTATTAAACATCATTTCGCACTCGGCTGGAACTGTACAATTAGTCTCAGTTAAGGTGATCGTGAAACTATCACTAATGGTTGTAATAACCAATCTGATTCATAAAGTCCATTGTTAAGAAGGAAATTTGCCTTCCTCACATGGTATGGCCTACAGGTGACTCAACCCCAGCACTGTGGTTGACTCTTAACTGCCCCCCTGAAATCAGTAGAAGGCAATACACCTGGCCTTACCGCAGATGTCTACATCCGATCAAAGAATAAAGAAAAACAAATCTACCACCCAGCTCTCCTAATAGTCTTTGTAACAATGTCTACCTTATTATTAGGGCAATATAAATTTAGGCCTGGTGTTATCATCATTACATTTTTCTATCCTACAATTCTTGGGAGTTACTTCACAATGTTACTGTTACTTTTCTGGAGATAGAAGAAATTGAAAATAGTGTCAAGAAGGGAAGCATGAGGGAGATTTTACCAAATCCCAATGAACTAGATGCACACAGAGCTGACTGCTTCAATTGATGAAAGCACTTGGCACCTAATTGCTGTAGCCAATTTTTGTTTAATACAAGAACCAGTTTTCATTAGACTACAAGTGGTTTTCTTCTGTCACTTTATGTGGAGGTGCAGGTGTTGGACTGGGGTGGACAAAGTTTAAAAATCACACAACACCAGGTTAAAATCCAACAGGTTTATTTGGAAGTACAAGCTTTTGGAGTGCAGCTCCTTCGTCAGGTAGCTACTTGTTGGACTATAAACAGGTGTGTGATTTTTAACTCTATCACTTTAGACTAAGTTAGCCATGTAAACTGAGGTAAAGTAGGAGATGGTAGCAGCAACCACATTTTGGCAGAAGTTGGCATTGCACACTCATATGAAACTGCCAGCCAGGCCGTAATTGGCTGCACTTTAGAAGATTGTCCATGAATTATCTATGGCATTTGGCACCTATCCCAGACAAGGCAAAAGTGAGGACTGAAGATGCTGGAGATTAGAGTCGAGAGTGTGGTGCTGGAAAAGCACAAGCAGGTCAGGCAGCATCCGAGGAGCCGGAGGAATGCGGATTCTCCCACACCTCGGATGCTGCCTGACCTGTTGTGCTTTTCTAGCACCACACTCTTGACACCTATCCCAGACAAGACAGGCCTGCACCTTTAAGACAGTTACATGATATCATGACATGAGATAGCCAGATATAAAGGTCCCTCATTTTCAGTCACTCTCCCTGTGTAATTGAGTTAGTATGTGTGCGTGTGATACACAGCAACATCAGTAAACACAGAACCCATACATGTATGTACGTTTATGGAATCAGAGTGTGTAAATAGTTAGTGTTGTTAAGTCCTATCACCACACCTCCTAACCCTCACCCTATGCAGTGATGTAACCCATCTGGACTCCACCTCCATCAACATCAGAATGTTGACTCATTTGTTAACATTCAGCCTTGAGTTTCTATATTCAAAATACAGGAAATACAATTGAATTATATTGTGAAAAATTCAAATATCCACAATTTCACTTTATGTATATGTTTGGGAAAAGTGAGAAACAAGAAACACAGCCAACACTGATACTTTAGTTTCATGAATTTTAATGTCTTACACATTTTTTGGAAGGAATAAAAGACCATATTTGCTAATGTTCAACAGCAAATCAAAAAAAAGTTTAAAAATCTTTTGGAACATTCCTAAATTGGAAGGAGTAAAATATTTCATGTGGTTGGCATTTTCAAAAGTTAAAGAATGGCATTGTTAGGTGGACAAATTCAGCAGCCAACTTGCACATAGCAAATTCCTGCACTTAACTGTCATATAAGTCTGTTGGCCTGCAAAGGTCTACTGAGGAACATTTGAATGGCTCTGTCCACTGTTATGAGCAAAAATCTCTGGGAGCATGTCTGTCTGCAGTCTGTTTCAGTCTGCAGTTAGATTCTGTAAGTCTGTAATCATGCCACTTAGACATGGTTACCTTCTCATAAGGATACAGTATTACTTACCTTGTATGTTTGTATCTCATCTTACTCTACTGTAACTTGCTGTCTTACTCCTGTGTAATTGATCTTTTGTGTTACTCAAGAATGTGTCTCTTCTGCCGAGAATTCTACACAACCATTTTCCACATCTTATTATTAGTTGTATTGATGTGGAGATCCTTTAGAGGCATTATAAACATATCGAGCTGACATCTCAACATGAACTCATTGGCATAAAATAGGTCTCCATCTTACTTTTCTGTGCATTCATTCAGTCAATTGGTCTATTAGTAAGCAGCCAGCCAGTCTGCTACTCAGTCAATTAGCAGCTATTCCAAATATGTGTGGAATTTAGTAGTTCTAAGTAAGCACATAACCCAAACTGTCCATGTAACCATAAGATATCATATTAGTGTATGTAGTTATTAATAAACAATGAGATATCTGCCTCAGTAAAAACACATCTCTCTGTGGTATATGTTATATGAGTTAACCGCTGAGGCCAAACGCCAGCTCGCAGAGACCTCTACACCGCTGAGGCCAAACGCCAGCTCGCAGATACCTCCTCCTACTGCCCCCTTGACCATGACCCCACCCCCCACCACCAAACCATCATCTCCCAGACCATCCATAACCTCATCACCTCAGGGGACCTCCCATCCACCGCCTCCAACCTCATAGTACCACAACCCCGAACCGCCCGTTTCTACCTCCTGCCCAAAATCCACAAACCTGACTGCCCCGGACGACCCATCGTCTCAGCCTGCTCCTGCCCCACCGAACTCATCTCCTCCTACCTCGACACGGTCCTGTCCCCATTAGTCCAAGAACTCCCCACCTACGTCCGTGACACCACCCACGCCCTCCACCTCCTCCAGGATTTCCGCTTCCCCGGTCCCCAACGCCTCATCTTCACCATGGACATCCAGTCCCTGTACACCTCCATCCCCCATCACGAAGGACTCAAAGCACTCCGCTTCTTCCTTTCCCGCCGTACCACCCAGTACCCTTCCACCGACACCCTCCTTCGACTGACTGAACTGGTCCTCACCCTGAACAACTTTTCTTTCCAATCCTCCCACTTTCTCCAAACAAAAGGAGTAGCCATGGGCACCCGCATGGGCCCCAGCTATGCCTGCCTCTTCGTAGGGTATGTGGAACAATCCATCTTCCGCAACTACACTGGCCCCACCCCCCATCTTTTCCTCCGCTACATTGATGACTGTATCGGCGCTACCTCGTGCTCCCACGAGGAGGTTGAACAGTTCATCCACTACACTAACACCTTCCACCCCGACCTCAAATTCACCTGGACAGTCTCGGACTCCTCCCTCCCCTTCCTAGACCTTTCTGTTTCTATCTCAGACGACCGAATCAACACGGACATCTACTACAAACCGACCGACTCCCACAGCTACCTGGACTACACCTCCTCCCACCCCGCCCCCTGTAAAAACGCCATCCCATTCTCCCAATTCCTTCGTCTCCGCCGCATCTGCTCCCAGGAGGACCAGTTCAAAATACGCACAACACAGACGGCCTCCTTCTTCAAGGACCGCAATTTCCCCCCCGACGTGATCGACGATGCCCTCCACCGCATCTCCTCCACTTCCCGCTCCTCCGCCCTTGAGCCCCGCCCCTCCAACCGCCACCAGGACAGAACCCCACTGGTCCTCACCTACCACCCCACCAATCTCCATGTACAGCGCATCATCCGCCGTCACTTCCGCCACCTCCAAACGGACCCCACCACCAAGGATATATTTCCCTCCCCTCCTCTATCAGCTTTCCGTAGAGACCACTCCCTCCGCGACTCCCTTGTCAGATCCATACCCCCCACCAACCCAACCTCCACTCCCGGCACCTTCCCTTGCAACCGGAGGAGGTGCAACACTTGCGCCCACACCTCCCCCCTCACTTCTCTCCAAGGCCCCAAAGGAAACTTCCATATCCGCCACAGATTCACCTGCACCTCCACCCACATTATCTACTGCATCCGCTGCAGCCGGTGTGGCCTCCTCTATATTGGGGAGACAGGCCGCCTACTTGCGGAGCGATTCAGAGAGCACCTCTGGGCCACCCGGACGAACCAACCCAATCACCCTGTAGCACAGCATTTCAACTCCCCCTCCCACTCCACCGAGGATATGCAGGTCATTGGACTCATCCACCGCCAAACCACAACAACGCGACGGTCGGAGGAGGAGCGTCTTATCTTCCGACTGGGAATCCTCCAACCACAGGGGATGAACTTGGACTTCACCAGTTTCTTCATCCCCCCTCCCCCCACCTTGTCTCAGCCGAATCCCTCCAGCCCGGCACCGCCTTCCTGACCTGCAGTCTTCTTCTTGACCTCTCCGCCTCCACCCTACTCCGACCTATCACCTTCACCTTGACCTCTTTCCACCTATCACATTTCCAACGCCCCTCCTCCAAGTCCCTCCTCCCTACCTTTTATCTTCTCCTGCTGAACACTCTCTGCTCATTCCTGAAGAAGGGCATGTGCCCGAAACGTCGAATCTTCTGTTCCCTAGATGCTGCCTGACCTGCTGTGCTGTTCCAGCAATAAAGTTTCAGCTTAACACATAGAACACCACACTTACAGCATGGTGGCAGCAGCATGGTTCAAGGAGTCAGTGACAGCAAGTGGGCACCACAAGTTGCTGGCGGCAAGTTGTTAGCAAATGCTGAAAGAAGATATTGGCAATGGCAGTTGTGAAGTATTGTTTCATAATCGCCTACCTGGGTGGCACAGTGGCTCAGTGGTTAGCACTGCTGCCTCACAGTGCCACAAACCTGGTTTTGATTCCACCCATGGTTGACTGTCTACATGGAGTTTGCACATTCTCCCTGTGTCTGCATGGATTTCCTCCAGGTGCTCCTGTTTCCTTCCACAGACAAAATACATACAGGTTAGGTGGATTGGCCATGCTAAATTGGTGACAGTGTCCAGGGATGTGTGTGTTGGGTGGATGAGCCATGGAAAATGCAAGGTTGCAGGGATAGGAGTGAGTCTGCATGGGATGCTTTTTGGAGGGTTGGTGTGGTCGTAATTGGCTGATTGTGGGGATTCTTTGCACATTGTGGGGATTCTTTGGTCAATTGTTGGAGAAAACTTAAAAGTAGAGAAGCAAAAGCAAATTTAAAAATAAAACAAGAGAATGGTAAAAGAATAAGCATTCAGTTACAGTTAGATCGGAGAAGTTGTGACTGTTTTCCTTTGAGAGAATAAACAAGAAGATTTAATAGAAGTTTTCAAAATCTTGAGGGGGCTGAACAGAGTATACATTGAGATTATTCTTTCTAATAAAAGAGATCAGGAATGTGATGGCAGAGATAAAAGGAAATTTGCAAAAGAAGCAAATACAATGTGAAACAAATTTGATTAGTTGGGGTTTGGACATATGATGTAGGGAGAATTATTTTAGCCTGCAATCAAGGTTGCCTTCCCTTTATTCAAAAGATGGTGACGTGGGTGCCTCCCTTTGTTTTAATGTCTCCTTCATGAAATAATGAGTCATGATGGTGTCCAGTCCTTTATTGCTCTCAGAGTTCCAAGGAGTATAGCTCTTAAGGTTATAACTTTATAGATGCAGAATGAAGCATCTATAAATGTTGCTGTCCTGCTCAATTTGTTTCAATCTTACATAATTTTTCTAGCAGTGTGTTGATGGTATAATCTTTAGATTTGGTAGAAGTGTTTTTAGGAAATGTTTGATAGGTTAGAGACAGTGAAGATCCATCAGCATTTCAGCTGTAAACTTCAATGAAATCATATTCTGTCATTTATGGCAACATTGGCCTGTGAATCAGTTGATATTTCAGCTGGCTGTTGACAGTATGACATGAATCCAAGTCTGCGAATCTTGAAGTTGACTCAGACTTCAAGTTGATCTTCTAAAAATTGAAGTATTTAAGAGGGTATTCGATGATTACAGAGTTTTAATGTAAAAGCAACCAAAGCCTATTGGGTCCTCATGCTCATTCAGATAGCAATGCAGTCACATTGGGCTGAATGGCCTCCTCCGGCCCAGTAACAATTCTGTGATCCTGTGAAAACACATAATTATATTGGAGTGTAGATCCTTTGTATTCTTTAAATTTTTAAAGAGCACAAAGCAAACCAAGGATAGAAAGCAAACATCCAAATATGGACCAGTATTACAGTTCCATTCAGTTGTTGAAACAAAGAACAAATCCTCACTTCATAGATTAATAGATAACTGATAAAGTAAGACAGGCAGTCAAACTTTTCATTGTTTTGTTAAACAAAGGATCGCAAAGTTTGAAATCCTTCAATATTTCAAGTTTTGAAATGCGAAGCTCCTTAGAAAAGTCAGCTTCAAGATTTGCAGACTTGGATTCATGTCATACTGTGAACAGCCAGCTGAAATATCAATTGATTCACAGGCCAATGCTGCCATAATGACAGAACGTGATTTCATTGAAGTTAACAGTTGAAATGCTGACACACTGTTCACTGTCTCTACACATATCAAACATGTCTAAAGGACACTTTTGTCAAACCTGAAGATGAGGCCATCAACACACCACTAGAAGACATTGAGCAGGACAGCAACATTTGTAGATGCTTGATTCTGCACCTGTAAAACTATAACCTTCAGAACTATACCCCTTGGAACTCTGAGAACTATCAAGGACTGGACACCATCATGACTCATTGTTTCATGAGAGAAATTAAAACAAAGGAAGGCCCCCACTACCCACCACTTGAATAAAGGGTTTGGCAACCTTGATTGCAGGCTTTAAAAATGTTTCCAGAAAATAACTAAAGTTAAGTCAAAGTAAATGTTCAGAGAAAATCTGAACCCATTAAATAAATAAGAAGATTGAACCAGAACAGAATATGAAACTGGAGATTACTTTGAATGGAAAGAATAAGTAGAATGAAATAAAGAGCAGTTGCAATACACAGTGAAAGCAATTCAACATTTGGAATACATTTATAACTAAGAAAGAATGAAAAATAGCTAACTTTCATTTGAAGCAGTGGAATAAAAGTACAGGCACAGAGTGATTTAGAGAATCAGGAAATCAAAGGGAAATGGGGATCAGCAAAGAAAATGGAATTGAAGTAGAAAATCAGCCTGATCTTCTTGGATCGTGGGTCCGGCCCAAAGAACCAAATAGCCCATTGCTGTTCCTGCTTCTTACCTTCTTATCAATGCATTAAGGATAAAAGATGGAAACAAAAGCAAGCACTTGCTAAGATGCTCCAGAATCTGGAAATGTGTTCCTTGTACTGTCAGTAAGCTCTGAGAAATTCCAGGTTCCAGACATCAGACGTTTATTGTGAAAATTGTCTGCTTATGTATTGCCATGCTGAAACATACATTAATATTACAGGAACAAAGCTACTTGAAATCATAAATGGATTTACAACTCTAGCTTGTGAAGCTTGGCGGGTATTTCAATCGATTAGTTCAAGAAAGTGCAGTATTACAAGGCAAGGAGCTAGTAGGGTTTTTTTTAACTCATTCAGAGCATTAGAGCATTGGTGATGTGACCAGCATTGATTGCTC
This sequence comes from Chiloscyllium plagiosum, assembly GCF_037043375.1. Lineage (NCBI taxonomy): Eukaryota > Metazoa > Chordata > Chondrichthyes > Orectolobiformes > Hemiscylliidae > Chiloscyllium > Chiloscyllium plagiosum. The sequence continues at coordinate 45,653,176 of NW_028270151.1, read as the reverse complement.
ATTTCAAGGGACAGTTTAGATTCAACTACATTGCGGTGGGTCTGGGGTCACATGTAGTTCAGACCAGGTAAGGATAGCAGTTTCCTTCCCTAAAGGACATTAGTGAATCAGATGAGTTATTAAATTTAAATTCCACCATCTGCTGTGGCAGGAGCAGCAGTATGGCACAGTGGTTAGCATTGCTGCCTCACAGCACCAGGGACCCAAGTTCAATCCCAACCTTGGACGACTGTCTGTGTGGGGTTGAATGTGCTCCCATTGTCTGCAAAAGTTTCCACTAGGTACTCCAGTTTCCTCCACAGTAGCTGAGAGTGCGATAGGTGGATGGATGTGGGGGTACTGGTGATGGGGGGGTGGGGGGAGTAGGAGGATGGAGCGGATAGGTGGGAAGGTAGATAGACAGGACAGGTCATGAGGGTGGTGCCGAGTTGGAAGGTTGGATCTAGGATAAGATGGCGGGGAAGGGAAGTGAGGAAAATGTTAATATCCACATTGATCCCATGCAGTTGCAAGGTCCCAAGGCGAAAGATGAGCCGTTCTTCCTCCAGGGGTTGGGTGGTTAAGCTTTGGCAATGAAGGAGGTCCTGGACCTGTATGCCCTTGGCGGAATGCAAGGGGGACCCAGACCCATGGCTAAACACTTGAGCTCCCCCTCCAACTCCACCAAGGACATGGAGGTCCTGGGCTTCATCCATCGCTAAACCCTAACGCCCAACTCCTGTAGGAAAAAACGCCTCATCTTCCACCTTGGGACCTTCCAACCACATGGAATTAACATGGATTTCACCAGTTTCCTCATTTCCCCTCTCCCCACCTTATTCTAGATCCAACCTTCTAACTCAGCGCCACCCTCATGACCTGCCCTGCCTATCTTCCTTCCCACCTATCCGCTCCGCCCTCCTCTACAACCTATCACCATTATGCCCACCTTCACCTACCTATCGAAATCTTAACTACTTTCCCCCAGCCCCACCCCCCTCCCATTTATCTCTCTACCCCCATGGCTCACAAGCCTCATTCCTGATGAAGGGCTTATGTCCGAAACATCGATTCTCCTGTTCCTCGGATGCTGCCTGACCTGCTGTGCTTTTCCAGCAACACACTCCCGACGCTGATCTTCAGCATCTACAGTCCTCACTTGCTCCAAATATAAAAGAAACCCAATCTAACTGCTTTAATGAGCTAAATAATTGTCATTTAAGATGGTTAAATCTTTGAAATATCATTACTTGTACCTTATCCAAGGTTAGTCTCAATTTAGAATTATCTTTAAAACTAAAATACAGCTACAACAAAGTACTTTCAAAGCAACTAAAAATCTGTAAATACACCAGAAACAAAATGGAGCACAGCAAATACAGTATGATGTGGAAGTGTGTGGGACATTCAAAATTTGTATTTCTCTATAACGGAACTTTCAACAAAGGCATTGAAACATCTTATGTGCGCAGAAAGAAAATTAATTTCCACATGAACCTTCTTTCCTCAGAGATTTATCAAAGACAGCTGAAGGAGACCAATCAAGCCTAAACTATTCAATAACATTAATAGCAAACAGAATTGATAGATTTTTCAATTGTTGATTGGTGTCCAAAATACAGGACCAGTAGCTCTTTGGGAACCTGATGTCAGCAACAGTGAATTTTACTGAGGCTTTTTAACTGAACCAAAGCATTAGCGTCCTTACTCGTCATTCTCTGACCACTAGGGTAGAGCAGGCATGTGACTTATCCATTCTATCAAAGGCAGGATTTCTACTTTAAAGGGACTTGGGTATGAAGCAGAAAGTTTGAACTACGCATGAACTTCTGAGGCTACAATACGAACCGAATGGAAAGAAAACCTAATAAGACTGTTGCTTGGATTACTCATTCTTCCTAAAGATGAGATGAATTATTTCTAAAGGCAAGTTGAATTCTCCCAAGATCGGGATAGTAATATCTAATCTCTCTTTTGTGGATGTCAAATGATAGCCACCTTGACAGCCACTATCAGTGGGTGCCAATCTGCTCCACTGGGAAGGATGTTTTGTTCTAGGAAGCTGAAGATATCAGGAACATCCTGTTGTGCGAACTTTCTGAGGCACTGATGCTAGGACATAGCAAAGGTAATCTTCTGCCTATGGTGGGAATCTTGCTTTCCTGGCACTGAGTCAATGTGTTCTGCCCTGTGGAGAGGCATGTGGTTGAGGAGAAGGCAACCTTTGTTGCCTCTGCCCTGATTCCCCATTAAGGTGCTAGATGGAACCCCATTGGTTGCTCCCATGCCCTGAAGTAAGCTGACAGCAGGGAAGTTCAACTGAAGGTGAGTGAAGAGTAGGACAGATGAACTGACTTCAAAGTAATTAGTGATCACTAATTAAGCAATGAAAGCACTCTGTGAAGGAGTGCTAGGAGCAGCAGCCTCTTACCCGACCATGGCTACAGCTCTTAAGCTTTATTGATCTAATGCTTCCATACCTGTTAGTTTCACTGAAGGAACACGCTGTTGCATACTTACCTGCCTAACCCTGGCAACGATCAGGTCAGGTCCGGTAATAGATTCACTGGCTGTTAGAGTCCTAGGTTAACATAGCTTTAGGTACACATCACAACCTTTAACAGATCAATGTGATAATGCTGTCCCTTTAACAAGGTTACATTGTCCTTGTTTTTTTTCGAGAGGGTTTGTAAAGTCAGTGGTGTTGAAATGGCTAACAGACATTGCCTAAGTCAACAATCAGAGGAGGCCTTTAGGTTTTCTTTTAACACAGCTGTACAATGCAAGGCGAGTGGTCAGTTCTCCCAGGTTAGGTTAATTCTAGTTCGGTTTAGTTTTAGCAAATAGTTGGACACTACTGGGGACCTAGAGAAGTGGCTACAGTGAAAATGGGTTCAATGCTTCAACAGAAGTCTTGCCTGAACTTACTCTCTGAAATTTCTGCTGCCTGTAAAAACCTGTGTTTGAAATTACCTTTTGCCAAGGGGTGATTTTATGGGATGTTGCGGGAATTGGAACATCTTTGTTAAGTTGTGATAGAGTCAGTTGAGTTATCAAATAAGTTATTCTAAATTCTGTATTATTTTGTGTGTTTCATTCAAAGTGTTTGAATAAATTCTGTTTTGTGTAAAGCTGTGTGGTTTGACCAGCTGCATCATTCCTGGAATATCCACTTTGTATCTGTCAAAAAAAACAGAGAGTTAGGGGCTAAACTACCTTCTTAATATGTTTTTTTTTGGTGTGGGGGGGGGGGCGGTTTGGCCTGTTCCATAACAATTACCCATCAAAATGCAATAGGAATTCTTGTTATATTCAAACCTGCTCATGTGAAACCTGAAATGAGTTCAATAGCATTCAATAGCATTCAATACCAGTGGGCGGCATGGTGGCACAGTGGTTAGCACTGCTGCCTCACAGTGCCAGAGACCTGGGTTCAATTCCCGCCTCAGGCGACTGACTGTGTGGAGTTTGCACATTCTCCCCATGTCTGCGTGGGTTTCCTCCGGGTGCTCCGGTTTCCTCCCACAGTCCAAAGATGTGCAGGTCAGGTGAATTGGCCATGCTAAATTGTCCATAGTGTTAGGTAAGGGGTAAATGTAGGGGTATGGGTGGTTTGCGCTTCGGCGGGTCGGTGTGGACTTGTTGGGCCGAAGGGCCTGTTTCCACACTGTAAAGTAACCTAAAGCATTGGGATCCTGACATCATGTCATTTTTGGGGGGAAATCATGCATCTGAACCCTGCTACCAAAACTCCCCACAATGATTCACATGGACATTATTAAAATTAACATACTCTAAAATCGGGCATGTCATTACAAATCTTTACCCTTTATATGTCTTGCTAAAAAGGTCATGGAAAACAAATTACATAACTTCTTAAAGGAGTACACCATTACACTAATAAAAATGTTGACTTGTAGAAATTTCACAGCAATACAAACAACGTATTAAGACAAAGGCATGAGATTTAATGGTGGATGGTTGTCAACAACACACCAAATGTGTTTTCACATGAGTGAAAATTCTTTTGCTGTCCTAATGAGATCTGTCTCCTTTAGTCATAGAAAAGTTGCACCACAGAAAGAGTCCATTCAGTGCCTGTGTTAGACAAAACAAACTTAAAATAAAAAGTAGCCACCCATTCTTATCCCACCTTCCAGCACTTGGCCCATTGCCTTACAACTTACAGCACTTCAGGAGCAAATTCAAACATTTTTAAAAACAATTTGAGGGTTCCTGCCTCCACTACCAAACTGAACAGCAATTCCAGACACCATCCATCCTCTGCATGGAAATTATTTTTCTCACACCCACTCTCATCTTCTGCTAATCATCTTCAATATGTACTCACAATAATCAATCTCCCCACTAATGGAAACAAGTCTTTCATGTCTACACCACTTAAGCCCTTCATAATTTTGTAGATGTAACTAAGTCCTGTTTCAACTCCATTGTTACAAGAAATATAACCCTTGCTTACTCAGTCTTTCTTCATTGCTGAATTTTCAAACCCTAGTAATATTCCTGTTAACCATAACAATGTATTAGATATGAAACATTGAAGTACTTGTTGGGTAGTGTAAAAGTGAAACCACTTATGAAGTCTTTGAAGCAAGAAATAAGGATTAGACAGTTTAAAGACCTTGTGTGGGAGGTGCAAAAAATGTTCTATTTCAAATTAATTTCAGCAATCCCAACATGTAAGAATCAATTCATGATACTGCTCGACATAATGAGAATCAAAGCTATGTACTTTACAACAAGCTTGCGATTTCTGTTCTACATAAATTCCACAATATTCACTGCTGGATCACAGAAACAATCGTTTAGCTCAACTTCTCAATGTGCTTTTTAATATTAAGTTATGATCCAAAACTTTCTCAAATTTAATGCTGACATGACTGAAGATTAACTTTTACCAAATATACCACACCCAAAGTTTTAATCACATCACACTGCATAATGCCTGCTACTTGTTCTGATTGATCTCAAATGATTGCAATCCTACTTCACCCTGAAGTGAAACTTTAGCCCAACGACATAAATATCATTCAGACTAACTATATCCTAGATTATTCTCCTCCATTGTCATGACTCATTTGGGTAAAGCATTGGAAATTCTACCCTGCACTTCTCTGGAGTTGGCAGAAAGTTGAAGGTTTCTTTTAACAAAGCAGAATTTTATGATTTACCTGTCTTTTAGACTCAGGTTGACAGAAAATATGGACTAGCTTTCTCTGCTTAATAAAAATACATTATTTATTAGAAGTAATTAGACTCTAGCTACAAGCAAACAATTATGAGGGTGAGTTTATAACTTATTATTTTAAACACTAATCTCTTTATAAATTCCCCATTATTAACACATATGGAGGAAAAAAAACCCCTTGGAAAACAGTTCAGTGATTCTTTATCACAAAGATGCTGGAATAATGCTTATGATCCTTGTGCTGGTCAGACCACTGCTTTTCAGTCATAATGCTCTGATGATTCCATTGGCTTGCGAGAGGCTTGGGTGGCTGGTTGACTTATAAAAAGTCTCTGTCTTATTTAAGACAGCAATTGCTGAATGAAAGATAAACTGATTTTCTTCAGTATTAAAGTAGCTTACTGTTCTGGTGGTGATCCAAAGGCTTTTCTCTGTTTTGTTCACAGCCCCAAACTGTTCAGGTATCTGAGAAACAATTATTTAATTGTTTGCAGGAAGAAGACCTTGGTAACTGGTCACTGGCCCACATAACGATCCACAACTTTTTGCCAAAGAAAATTCAATTTGTACTCAACCCTTTGGTCTTTGTTTGTAACCCATAGTTGCATAAGCAGTGTGCACAATGAGTATCAAGCTATTTTCATTCCAAACAATGCAATAATCCTTATTTTTAAAATGTTTCTTTTCTCATCTCAGCACGCAACTGAAAAAAAAATCAAAGTAAAATAACAGTCTTTAAACCATTTATCCCAAAGTTACTGAAATCCTTATCCAGGCATTCCATCACCTGAATGTTTGGTATATCAATTGTGCTTGTTCAGTATTATTTTGTATTGTACAGAAATTCCAATTATTTGGGATGCCTTATGCGCAGTAAGTACAGTTGTCCCCTTACTTATGGGTAATAATGGTGATATCCTATTTCTCCTGCTTTGAATTCAAAATCCTCATTTTCAGTACTTTTCAACTTTGTTCCTTGCCTGCCTATATCTTGTGGACGTCTAACTCTTCCAAAGCCTCCCCTTCTCGTCAATTCACTTTCCACGGCACATCCATATTGGCTGCAAAGTGTCTTCCTGAAAGCTTAGATAGAATTTGGAGGATGAGACAAAGTTAGCAAGAAAGATAAGAAGACATTGTAGAAGTTCCTACAAGTAATTAAAAAGGAAAAGAGGAACCTAAATAAACATAATTCCTTTAAAGACTGAGACTGAACAATTAATAATGGGAAATAAATTGGTAGAAGTGTTGAACAATGTTTTGAAGTTGGTTTTACTGTAGTGTACGAGGTATAAAAAAATTCAAGAATACATGAAAACCAAGAGGCAAAAGGGACAGAGAAATCTAAAGCCATCACAGTCATTAGAGAAAGGATACTGGGAAAACTCTTGGAAGCAAAGATTCACAGGTCCCCTGGACCTGATGGCTTCCATTCTAAGTTCTTAAAAAGTGATAATAAATGCATCAGTTGTTATTTTCCAGAATTCCTTAGAGTTTGAAAATGTCCTAGTGGATTGAAAAATTATTAAATTTATCTCTCTATATGAAATAATAGGGATACACAAAGCACAAAATTATAGGCTAGTTAGCCTTACATCTGTGTTATAGGGGAAATTCTATAATCAGTGACTCAGGAAGTAATTGTAAGGCATTTAACAAATCAATATAATCAAACAGAGTTAACAGAAAAGGGAAATTGTGTTTGACTAGTTTATTAGAGACATCTAAAACAAAATTTAAAAAGGTGGATAAAGGGAAACCTGTAGATTTGGTGTATTTAGATTGTCAAAGGTATTCAATAAGGTGCCACATTAAAAATAACAACAAAATATGAGCTTAAGGTGGAAGATGTAAACTAAAGCATGGACAGAGGATTGCTTAACTGACAGGAGAAAAAGAGATTAATTAGGTTATGTATTTACGGTTTGGCATGCTAATGTTTGTGGAATACTGTATGAAGCAATTTTTAAATCTCAATTATTTACATCTTATACTGATAATTTCAAAGAAGGAATTAAATGTATGGTTAAGAAATTGATTAACAGTATTAGGATTGGTAGGATGGTAAGTTATGAATACAACATAAGGAGGCTACAGAATGATTCAGTTAGGTTAGGTCAGTTGGCAAAATAAAAGCATTTGGAGAACAATGTAGAAATGGGGAGAAAATGAGGTCTGCAGATGCTGGAGATCAGAGATGGAAATGTGTTGCTGGAGAAGCGCAGCAGGTCAGGCAGCATCTAGGGAACAGGAGAATCGACGTTTCGGGCATAAGCCCTTCTTCAGGAATGAGGAAAGTTTGTCCAGCAGGCTAAGATAAAAGATAGGGAGGAGGGACTTGGGGGAGGGGCGTCGGAAATGTGATAGGTGGAAAAAGGTCAAGGTGAGGGTGATAGGACAAATTGGGGTGGGGCGGAGAGGTCGGGAAGAAGATTGCAGGTTAGGGAGGCGGTGCTGAATTTGATGGATTTGACTGAGACAGGCTGGGGGGAGTGGAAATGAGGAAACTGGTGAAATCCGAGTTCATCCCTTGTGGTTGGAGGGTTCCGAGCCGGAAGATGAGGCGTTCTTCCTCCAACTGTCGTTTCGCTGTGGTCTGACGATGGAGGAGTCCAAAGACCTGCATATCCTTGGTGGAGTGGGAGGGGGAATTGAAATGTTGAGCTACAGGGTGGTTGGGTTGGTTGGTCCGGGTGTCCCAGAGGTGTTCTCTGAAACGCTCCGCAAGTAGGCGGCCTGTCTCCCCAATATAGAGGAGGCCACATCGGGTACAGAGGATGCAATAGATGATATGTGTGGAGGTACAGGTGAATCTGTGGCGGATATGGAAGTTTCCTTTGGGGCCTTGGAGGGAGGTGAGAGGGGAGGTGTGGGCGCAAGTCTTGCACCTCCTGCGGTTGCAGGGGAAGGTGCCGGGAGTGGAGGTTGGGTTGGTGGGGGGTGTGGATCTGACGAGGGAGTCACGGAGGGAGTGGTCTTTACGGAATGCTGATAGGGGAGGGGAGGGAAATATATCCTTGGTGGTGGGGTCCGTTTGGAGGTGGCGGAAGTGACGGCGGATGATGCGCTGTACATGGAGGTTAGTGGGGTGGTAGGTGAGGACCAGTGGGGTTCTGTCCTGGTGGCGGTTGGAGGGGCGGGGTTCAAGGGCGGAGGATCGGGAAGTGGAAGAGATGCGGTGGAGGGCATCGTCGATCACGTCGGGGGGGAAATTGCGGTCCTTGAAGAAGGAGGCCATCTGGGATGTGCGTTTTTGGAACTGGTCCTCCTGGGAGCAGATGCGGCGGAGTCGAAGGAATTGGGAGAATGGGAGGGGGCAAAAACGCCATCCCATTCTCCCAATTCCTTCGACTCCGCCGCATCTGCTCCCAGGAGGACCAGTTCCAAAAACGCACATCCCAGATGGCCTCCTTCTTCAAGGACCGCAATTTCCCCCCCGACGTGATCGACGATGCCCTCCACCGCATCTCTTCCACTTCCCGATCCTCCGCCCTTGAACCCCGCCCCTCCAACCGCCACCAGGACAGAACCCCACTGGTCCTCACCTACCACCCCACTAACCTCCATGTACAGCGCATCATCCGCCGTCACTTCCGCCACCTCCAAACGGACCCCACCACCAAGGATATATTTCCCTCCCCTCCCCTATCAGCATTCCGTAAAGACCACTCCCTCCGTAACTCCCTCGTCAGATCCACACCCCCCACCAACCCAACCTCCACTCCCGGCACCTTCCCCTGCAACCGCAGGAGGTGCAAGACTTGCGCCCACACCTCCCCTCTCACCTCCCTCCAAGGCCCCAAAGGAAACTTCCATATCCGCCACAGATTCACCTGTACCTCCACACATATCATCTATTGCATCCTCTGTACCCGATGTGGCCTCCTCTATATTGGGGAGACAGGCCGCCCACTTGCGGAGCGTTTCAGAGAACACCTCTGGGACACCCGGACCAACCAACCCAACCACCCTGTAGCTCAACATTTCAATTCCCCCTCCCACTCCACCAAGGATATGCAGGTCTTTGGACTCCTCCATCGTCAGACCACAGCGAAACGACGGTTGGAGGAAGAACGCCTCATCTTCCGGCTCGGAACCCTCCAACCACAAGGGATGAACTCGGATTTCACCAGTTTCCTCATTTCCACTCCCCCAGCCTGTCTCAGTCAAATCCATCAAATTCAGCACCGCCTCCCTAACCTGCAATCTTCTTCCCGACCTCTCCGCCCCCACCCCAATTTGTCCTATCACCCTCACCTTGACCTTTTTCCACCTATCACATTTCCGACGCCCCTCCCCCAAGTCCCTCCTCCCTATCTTTTATCTTAGCCTGCTGGACAAACTTTCCTCATTCCTGAAGAAGGGCTAATGCCCGAAACGTCGATTCTCCTGTTCCCTAGATGCTGCCTGACCTGCTGCGCTTCTCCAGCAACACATTTCCATCAATGTAGAAATGGGAACTTGTCCACCTCAGTAAGGAGAATAGACAAACAGGATTGTTGTGATTCTAATGAGACCACAAAACCTATGCTGCGTTTTACCAGGGAACGGTAACTTTTTATTTTTAAAGTAGATAAAGATTGAGATCCCAGGTACACACAAAGGGAATGAAGCCATTAGATTCCATGGCTTTAAACAAACAAAATAAACTGCACTATACCCAATCAGAACAATAAAATAGTACTTAATATATAATAAATGCATATGCATAACCAAATATCCATAATTAATATGTGTTATCTGGGCATTACATATGGCTGTGCACCTCCCCAGACTGTAATTTCAATTGCTGATGCAGTCAAGACTGACTCCACTCAAATGTTAGTGACACTGTAGGTCACCAACTCCCTTTAAACTTTGTTTTCTTCATCAAGGATTCCATTGTTTATTCTAGAAGAGTTGGTTTCAGAACTATACTAAAGGTCTCTCCAACTCTGACTGGCTGAAAGAATGCTCATTTCCCAGCTTAAAATCAAACAGGTAGATTTACCAAGCTGAACTTCTCTAAGCTCCAACCATTTTCAGTGTTATGACCTTGTTCTATGGGACAAAATAGATTCCAAAGTGAAACTGAGCTTTGTAGACTATCAGCTTTATTTCTGCAATTTGGTTACCATGGTGGTCAGTCATTGAATTTACACAAGGCTCACAATGTAATTTTAACAAAAATAACATTATTTTACAAATTAACAATGAATAAAGCTATCTGGACAATTTGCAGGGATCTTATCATAACCAGCACAAAGAAAGATTCAAACATCTTTCCCAGCACTATTATATACAGATACTCAAACCCAGTGAATTACCACTCTTAACTTCACATTAAACTTTCTTACTCAATTGATGAGGTTGCAAGCCTTTCTTTTTTTGTGACTTCCTGGATATTCACCAGTTATCATTCCCTCTGTCTCTCCCAGTGACAGACAGGAAACTAATATGCTGACTTTACCACACTGAACCTTATGAAAAGCTCAGTGTTTTTTCCAGCATTCTCAACTTGGATTATGAAACCAGTTTAAGGTTTCTTTCCAACCACTGATTGTTTTTAGATTACGAAAACTAAACTGCCCACCTTGGTGATTTGTCTTTTGTCTTCTTTAGAGCTGCAACTATTTTGTGATCCTGACCTTGCTTTCTCTCAGTCATAAATATTCACCTTAGTAATCAATTCACCAATTATCTTCTTAAGTCACACATTTTCTAGAAATGTTGTTTTGAACTGACCCAATATGACCCAATTTTTTTAAGTGCTAAACTTCAAGGTTCTAGAATAGCATTTATCCCATATTAAAATTTTATAACTGAACATTATTACTTCAAACTAATTGTTATATAGAAAAGCATAGGTTCCATGAACTAATTATTCATGATGTGAAGATGCCAGTGTTGGACTGGGGGGGACAAAGCCATAAGTCACATGACACCGGGTTATAGTTCACCTGACAAAGGAACAGTGCTCTGAAAACTTATGATTTCAAAAAAAACCTGTTGGACTATAACCTGGTGATATGTGACTTCTGATTAATTACTCACAATAGAGTATTATTTGAATGGAGGGAAACTAAGGAACTCCATGGTTTAGAGAAATCTAGGTATTCATACATCCAGCAGAAAACGTTTGTATCTTGGTGTAACAAGTGATTATGAAGGCCAATAGTTTATTGCAAAGGGAAACAAGTATACAACCATGAATTGAATTCAGTGTGGCACAGTGGCTCAGTGCTGTCTCACAGCACCAGGGACCCTGGTTCAGTTCCATGCTTGGGTGACTGTTTATGTGGAGTTTGCACATTCTCCCTTTGTCTGTGTTGGTTTACACACACAGTCCAAAGATGTGCATGTTAGGTGGATTGACCAGGCTAAGTTGCCCATAGTATCCAGGGATGTGCAGGCTAGGTGGACCTGTGAGGGTATGGGACAGGGTGGCATGTTGTTTGGAGGGTTGGTATGAGCTGAATGGTCTCTTTCCACACAGTAGGGATTCTGTGATTTTATGCACTGGGGCCTGACTTAGACTGCATGTGAGTACAGTTCTGGTCTTCTTTCTTAAGAAATTATTTACGCTTTATAAGCAGCACAAAAGATGCTCAATGAACTAATTCCTGGTATGAAAGGGAGGCATTATAGACCATGGATGGGACTTAGGCATCAAGGTGGGACTTCTAAATAGCTATATTCAACACCTGTCAGCTCGCATGTATGTTTCTCATCACTTCTCCAATTCTGCTGACCTGATTGTAACCTGCACCCACCTTCATCCCATTCCTGGCAATAAATATCATGCCTCCAGAACCACATCATCAGTTTGATATCTGAGATGGCATAGATTGACGTATGTAGAGAGACAAGATTGGTTAGGACTATATTCACAGGAGTTTACTTGAAAGAGATTAGATCTCATAGAAACCAGTGACACTTTACAAAGCCTAGACAGGATGTTCCAATGATCAAGAAGTCCAAAATCTGGGATGACAGTTTATGTATTTCTAAGGCCATTTATTATTATGATGAAGAGAATTTTCTTCACGTAGAGAGTTGTAAGACTGTGGGATTCTCTTCCACAAAAAGTGATTGAGACCAAAGCATTTAATGTTTTCCATGAGAAATTAGTGTTTAGGACTAAAGCCATAAAAGAAAGCAGGAACAGAGGACTAAGTTGGATGATCTCCATGATCATATTGAATGCAGGAGTAGGTTTGAAGGGCTGAATAACCTACTCCTATTTTCTATGCTTCTATTTTCTGAAGCAGCACACAAGGACAGACATGATCACAACTTCAGCTCAGGGATGATAATTCAGTCTGATTATCTGTGTGTAGTGGTGTCTATAACTAGGAAACAGTTTAAAAGCTTGGGTCTCACACTCAAGGCTAAAATGAAGAGAGGCTTTGTTTTCTCTCAGAGGGTCATTAGTGTTGGAATTCTCTTCCTCAGATAGCAGTGGAGGCTGGGTAATTGGATATATTCAGGCCAAAGTTAGATAGATTTTTGATTGGTAAGGAAATCAAGCATTACAGAGACATGGATGTAAATGTGGAGCCGAAGCTGTATTCAATCAGATCAGCCGTGATCTGAATGAACAATAGTGCAGGCTCGATGGGCCAAATGGCCCTTTCCTGTTCCTGATTCTTGCATTCTTGTAAAAGCCATTTTATGTTTTACTAAATTACCTGAGCTATATTTTTTTTCCCAAATCTTCGCTGTAAAATTAATCTATAACATCTTTAGATTTAATCATTTTTATATTCAGAAATTCTTCCTTATTTGGAATTTGAGAGCCATTTTTGCTATGTTTTCATTCATGAGGCAAATTTTTCTATTTGCGATACTTGAAACATAATTGGTTTATACGTTTCTTTCTCCAATTATATTTGAGTGCTAAAATAAAACTTATTTCAAAGGCGAAAGAACAAGAGATTTACATCAGACAATTATAAATGATTATTACGCCTTTCCTTCAGAATCTACTTTTAAATCCAAAATCAACACATACTTCAGAAAAGAATTAATTATCTCTGAGCAATATTTAATACAAACCCTGGGAGGTCATGCTCAGTGTTGGGTCATCTTGACCCAAGCTGACTCTGATCTTAAGGAAATAAAGTTTGTCCACAGGATGCCTGAACTGATTAGTGTGTTGATTCATTAAATAAACCACTTTGGAAGTAAAATGCCTGCCTCCTCAGTAACCTCACAGCAGAGGCGTCTTCACACGGCTAGAGTACAGCTTGAATTCTTTTTGTTCAATTAACCATACGTTGCTCCACAACTTATTGCAACGCAACACTCATTTAGTTATCTTTTCAATTGTGTAATTTTATGTCCTTTGCTGTCTTTGTAGAGCATGTGGTTGGTAATTACCTTTCATGTCAAACCATTGCTAATTTTTTTTTGCAATTTCATTCTTCACCGGAAACATCATAATTTATAAATAAACACATGTGGGGTGGACTTTATTTCGAAAAAATACTGAAGTGATCATCACATTATCACAAATTTCAATTACTGCCATTGCTGACATTGCTTGAATACATTTTTAGATAATCCTTACTCCCTCCAAAACATTTGTTTTCATTATTGTAGAAAATGGAAACTAATTATACTATTCTTGTATATTGAATAATGAAATTGAATGCTAACAAATTAGACTTTGCATGATGGCTGGACTGCTGCCCAGAGAATGTCTGAACAATATAATATCATTGGCTATGTCTGGAAATATAACACTTTATTTTTACTGAATTACACTCGACAGAGCAATGTTGCACTTCAACCTATTGTCATATTGAATTGCCAGAGAATCCAAGCTTTTTATTTGTTTTTCCTTAATTGTGGAGACAGGCAGTTTTATGTCCTGTTTTATGCTCAGGCCAGTTTTTAGCCAAGATGCAGCAGTGTGAGTTAGAAGGCCATTATCAAAGTCCAGAAATAAGATGCAGTGCATTTTACCTCTCAATTATTATAAAAATCCTACCAACCAATTTCTCAACCATTTTGACAAAGGCTTAGGAAGTGAAGGAAGCTTGGATGGCCAAGGTTGTCCACCTACTGAGGCTGAAAGTACTGGACAGCTCAGGCCATATTACAGTGGGCACTGTGACTGGGTAGGTAGCATCGTCTTCTCTGTGTATACAAAGTTTTGGAAGGTTAGCCGGCTGAAAACCTTCTTGACACTCAAATGATCTTCTTAGCCATCACCATAAGGGAGGTGATTACACATATTGTTTAAAAGAAAATCTCCTTCTTGATGCTTGCGGGGCCCATAATCCAACATTTCAAACGCTGGGATAATACAATTCTAGGAGAAAGTGAGAACAACAGATGCTACAGATGCCGAAGAGTGTGGTGCTAGAAAAGTACAGCCAGTCAGGCAGCATCTGAGCTGCAGGAGAGTCAGCGTTTCGGACATTAGCTCTTTATCATGAAAGGCTTATAACATAGTTCCAGCAGTGCATCACTCCAAAGATATGCTTGGTCTCAAAAAATCTTATGGACCAAATTCTCCAAATATAAGAAAGTTTGTTATGAGAATGAAGAGGGTTGAATAAGCTCCCTTCATTTCAACCTTGGCATCAACAATGATTTAATGATCTTTTTAGTATCTAACTATACCTCCTTTTAATGATAATATAGTTAACCAGTTCAGCAGAAATAATTAAGGAGCCAACTATAAGGCTTTTTTTGGAGAATTTGAAAATGGAAAAGCAATTCTATTTCTATCCCAAGAAAAATAATAAAGATGCCGCATCATGAATAGACGCAAGCACAAATCCAAAGTTTTAAAAAATGGATACTGTCCAGTAGAAAAAGAAAAGTAAAAGAATATGCAAAGTCCTTACAAAGCCCTTGATGTGTTATGCTTAAACCTGAAACCACAGTTGGTTAGAGTTGGAGATCAATAGCAGCCATGAATATTGCCAATATCTTTGTTCCTCCACATTTTCCATTGACTTTGGATGTTTTGTCCTTTGAGAGGCTGTAAATGAAATGGAAGATGAGCTTTTTTTAGTTTCAGTTATGAATTCAGCTGACTGTCAAAGCAGTCACTTGAAAATAGCTCATTAGAGTATTTCCATGTCTGAGGTCATTGTTTGCAAGCTGATTACTTACAGATCATCTCCAGCATGTGAAATATTTCATACAGGTGTATATTAAAATTAGATGTAAGTTTCTTCACACCTGACTTGTTACTCTTTTTGTCAATTTCAGCTCAGACAAGTTTGTTTAGCCAACACTGGTTTCCTGAACTTGACTGTAAATGTGTTCCATTGATTATTATGGCCATTTTTAAGTTGGTGCACATCCTTTTTACAATTTATTCCAATCCATATAAATCCGTACATTAAAGACAGATGATAGAAGTTGAAAATTGTTCGTCCGTATTCCACCACTATTGTGGCAAGCCGCCCTTGGCAATACCTCTTGTCTTTGAATTACTATGCATGTGATGTATTGCAAGTCGGAAAAGAATGAAGATAGCAGAGAACCAATACATTTTATATAATAATTACTATCATACTTCTTATATTTAAAACAAATTCAAATACAACCACTTTGGGAATATTTCCTTTGTTCTATTTGTTTTATTTTCCTTGAATGCCCCAGAATGCATGATTGAGAATGCCCATATATATCACCTCAAATTTAATCATCATGGCTTAGTCAGAAAGTCGTAGGTTGATGTCTTACCTCAGAGATGTCATCACAGGTTTTTACAGAAGAACGGGGAGGATCTTTTCAATGCATTGGCAAGAATTATTGTTCATTCAACATCATATAAAAACAGATTAACTGCTCCTTGTCACATTACTGCTTTTGTGAGTATTTGTATCCAAACTGACTGTTGCTGCATTTCCTACATTATAAAAATGACCATTCTTGAAAAGTGCTTGATTATAAAGTGATTTGGATATCTTGAAGTCATGAAAGCTAGTAGATAAAATAAAAACTATTTTCTTTCTGACATTGTGGACCTTCATTTGCATAGATCACTGGGCCAAACATTTACTGTTTGATGCCTGAATAATTGTAGTGAAAGTTTAACGTATCAAAACTAATAAGCTTCATGTTTCAGTGATGAATTAATTGATCTTTCTGAAAATTTTAGATTACTTACCCTTGTGCATAAGAGCTTTTCCTTTTTCTGAAATGTAAGTTCAAACTGTACTCTAGAAAAAAGAGAGAAGGCACCCTTTATTCAGTTATCATTTGTGAGTGTGAACAAAAAAATTCCATTCTAAGTATAGTTCACAATGTTTTATAAGTAGCGCCCTTAAACCAAATAATGTCAGCACTTTATGTCACCTGACAATGTAAGTGTACCTACCTAAATACACAAGAAAATTAAATATTTCAAATTGCTCAACCTGTCGAAAAATTATAGACAGCCTACTGTGGTTAAGAGACCATCGACCTAAAATTAGACACTCTAAATTGACCCACAACTGGAAAAATCAGACCTGACAGAAAATTGGCCAAAACAAATTGAACAGAAACCAGCAGCTATTTGTTGTAGAGAATACAGGAAGCCAAGATCAAAGAGGTTACAAAGGTTCAAGGGGAACCAGTCACATCCCAGCCCGAGAGTTGGGGAACACAAATCGGACTTTCAGGCATTTTGACTGCCTGAATATGTGCACTTCACACCTCCTAGCATGCTAACAGTGAACGGTGTGACACAACACCATTGGATGATTTAAACTCAGCTCATGAACCCATTGGTCAAAGGGCACAAAGCATTCTGGAAAATCTGGGACAAGCGGGGGCGATAAGACCACATACCTCGATGTCATCCCCTTAGTGAAGATTCAGTGAAGAATCACCAAAGACTTTTAGGGAAGATTTGCAACAAGACTTGTGGCAAAAGATCATACAGCAACACAAGAAGACACAGGAAAAGATCCAGGCTGGGCTGCAAGATCCATCTTTTTGGAAGAGAGCCAGCCCTATATTAGAGAGGAAGGAGATTTCAATGGCTCTGCTTAAACACATGGATCATTGCAGACAATATCCATTCTTAGACAGATAAAGCTGGACAGAAGGAGTGCAAAGGCATAGTGATAGTGTTGCTGGTCTTTTAATCCAAAAACCCAGGTAATATTCTGGGAATCCAGACTGAAATCATACTATGGAAGATGGTGAACTTTGAATTCAATAAGAAATCTGAAATTAATATTCTAATGATAACTATGAATCCATTACCAATTATCAGAAAAACCCATCTGGATCAGTAATATACTTTAGGGAAGGAATCCACCGTCCTTACCTGGTCTGGCCTACATGTGATTCCAGACCAACAGCAATGTGGTTGATTTTTAACTGGCCTCTGGGCAATTACGGATAGGCAATTAAAGCTGGCCTAGCCAGTGACACCCTCATTCCAGGAATGAATGAAAAAGAGAAAAATAATGAATATTGTGGGAATTTTGGAAATACTCACATAATGTTGTTAATAAGGAATGTTTTGTGAATAAAATCAAGTTGAATCCCAAACTGATCTTTGTGCCTCTTTGACTGCCTCACTGACAAGAACGTTTGTGCATATATAACCTTGTCAAAATGTCCAACGCATGAATACACTACCGTTTAACATTGCCTTGCAATTTGGGAAAAAGAACACAAATATATATTAAGTAGATAGAATAAAAATACCGATGTCTTTAAAGCAGTGGAGAGCTGTGCCACCAAATTCAACCAACTGGCACTATGCTTTCCAGAAACTAAACAGAAAATTTTATTACAATTGCTTACTCATCTTTTTATTTACTGGACAGATATTCAAAGGAACAACTCTGCCTTTTAAGCCACTATACAGTGGAGATTTAGGGAATATTTTAGCCATGCTGTCATGACCAGGTGAAGGTAGGGTTTCTCTTTTTATCCCTTAACTTGTTTGCTTGTCATGGAGGTGTGATTTTTTTTAACAAAAATTATGTATTGGCCAATTCCGTGCATAATTGTCTCATATCATCAGTTGATAATGAATTAACCAGGCAGTATTTCTTGAGTTAAATAAGGTACCAGTTTATTATGCAAAAACCAACCCAATATTAAAAATATTTATTAAAAAAGTATTAAAATACATCCTGACTTCTGCAAAATGTTTAGTTAAACTAAATATGCATAAAACCACAAGCTGCAGAGTAAAAGGGATTAAGTTCAAGCTATTCACACTTCAGTTCAGAAAAAGGTAAGAGTTCATTGGTTGCAGATCCAGAGGTTTGTTTCTCAGCTCATAGAGTCTTGTTGTGGCTCATGTCTTCTTCTGGAAATGTTGCTCTGGATCTGACATCTGCATTTAAAGTTTTCTGCTTATTGGAGGAATGTAAATGCAATCAATCTCAGCAGGCATGCTGCAGTTTTAGAGAGAGAGAGAGAGAGGGAGGGAAAGCAGCAGCTTCCTCTCATCACCACTGGTGTTCTTCTGCAATTCCAAGTCCAAGTGTACAAACAAAGTTTGTTTGGTCATGTGACTTCTCTAATTGCCAACAGATGTTTGAAAATCCATTGATAATCTCAATGGTAGCTCTGATTAGTGGCTTATGCCCAAAATGTCGACTCCCCTGCTCCTCAGATGCTGCCTGGCCTGTTGTGCTTTTCCAGTGCCACACTTTTTGAAATCTGTATATAGTCATGCTATGGACATGAAGGAGTGTTTTTGTGCTAGCAATTTATTTCTGAATAGTTATACTTCCATGGTTGCATACTATGAATCCACATATTCGATAAGGCAGGAAGGAAGATGTTTACACTTTTCCATGGTCTATTGATTCTGGTTGAGTCTTCATAGACCCATTATCTCCATTCCAATGGAACAAAATGTGACCACACGCTATTGGTCACCTCTTTTTAATTTCATCCAATGTCCTGCTTTAAATTAAAATCCTATTTTTCATAAAGGTCCCATGTCTACTTGACATGAATATGTCTGAGTAACAATACGTTAGATAGATATAAATAAAAATATAAATAGAAAAAAATCCCCACACCCAGATGACTATAGAAAAATAATTAAAATCCTGTACAGTCATGTGTAGAGAGGGAGTGACAGTTGTGAGGGATAAATGTTTTAAATTTCTCTCCTTTTGGCAAGGTAAGTTACCCATTTAGATCTGATCTTGCCCAATTGGAGGGAAGACAGTATTTGTGAGTATTTAAAGGCATGCTTATGCAGAAAAGGTGCATAAACTGATGGAACCTATAACATTCTCAAGGCACTGTCCAAAATAAATATGTGAAGTCAATAAAGAACAAAGCTGCATACTTCTGTGAGCCTTTTCATATAATATCATTGTAGGGTTTGTTATACATGATTAATTTCCCAAGATATTTATTTGTAAAAGGATCTTTTATTTTTCTGTACTTTTGATTGCGGGCTGAAATGAGGAAGGAGTCGTTTTAGAAACTGAGAATTGGGTAAAAGACTATTGCAATTTTCAAAAGCAAGGCATGGTGGCTCAGTGGTTAGCACTGCTGCCTCACAGCAACAGGGACCTGGGTATGATTCCAGCCTCGGGCGACTATCTGTGTGGAGTTTGCACATTCTCCCCATTCTGCGTGGGTTTCCTCCCAAAGTCCAAAGAAGTGCAGGTTAGGTGAATTGGCCTTGCTAAATAGTCCACATTGTTTAGGGATGTGTCGGTTGGGTGCATTAGTCAGGGGTTAAATGTTGGGGGATGGGTCTGGGTTGGTTACTCTTCTGTGTGGGCTGAAGGGCCTGTTTCCACATTGTAGGGAATCTATGATCTGATCTACGTGATCTGACAGTAAGCACCATGTACATTGTTGTGAGGGAAGTCAAATTGCAGACAAGTTCAAACCAAGAAATGTATACATAGGGAGATTTGGCTGAAAACAACTATTTGATTGGTCTATGGACAATTGACCTATTTCAATGAGAGAGATCTTCTGCCTGTCAACAACTATCTGATTGGCTCCCAGGTAACTGAGAAGCTTATGGATGTGAATGATAGAGTCAGAAACATTCAGACCTCCAGGAAGGAAGGAGTTGTCCTGTTTCTGCAGTAAAAACACTACAATCCTGAAGAAGCCCTGTTTATTTTTCCTGATTAGTTGTTGTAAAGTGTGACTCTTAGCCAATAAGTCAGAGACTTTACAAGTGTGAATCAGTTACCCTGTGCCTCCTGCAAGCAATTGAAAGTACCTGGAACAGGAAGACTAAAGATGGCGAAACCTAACGTGCCAATAGGATCATCTCAGCTAAACGTGTGAACAGGGATCTTTACATGGTCTTCCCAGTCTTTCCCATTGCCCATGACACTCATAATTTGTTTGTGTTTGTTTGTACATATAATTTAATGATTCACAACTGTTTATCTGCAGTTAGAATATATTAAATTGTATTTCTAGCTATGTACAGAAACTTGATCTCTGAGTCTAAAAGATAGGTAAAATGATGAATTTTGCATATTTCTATAAAAGTTTTAACTTTTGTGACAACTCCTTTTTTGGCAGAGCAGTGATGAGAGAAGGTAAGTTGAAGGGAAAGCTGCAGGGAAGGGTAAGTTTTTCTACTTAAAAAGGGACTTACCTCAGGAGTCGGGCCTCCATTTTGACAGAGCAGCGAGGAGAGAAGATGGAGTGAAGCGAGGGCTGCCGGGAAGGTAAGGGTTTTACTTATATTTGGGCAGTGGCTAAACCCGAGATTCTACACATGTAGTATCTCCCTCCAGCTCCACCCCCCCACCCCCCCACCCCTCCTCTAACCGGAAGAAAAGGACTCTGTAAGGTAAGGCTTTTATTTCTTTCTTATCTTTCTTTTTCATATAGTTAAGTGCATTGTTTGGTTTTAGTTAGTTCATATAAAGCTAAGCCAACAATGGCAGGGGAACTCAGACCAATGGCATGTGACTCTTGTTTGATGTTGGAGCTTAGGAATGTGTCTGACGTTCCTGACTCTTACACTTGCAAGAAGTGTGTCCAGCTGCAGCTCTTGTTTGAGCGCATGATGGCTCTGGAACTGCGGATGGACTCACTGTGGAACATCCACGATGCTGAGGAGGTCGTGTATAGCACGTTTAGTGAACTGGTCACACCGCAGGTTAGGATTGCTGAGGGAGACAGTGAATGGGTGACCAAAAGGCAGAAAAAGAGTACGAAGGCAGTGCAGATATCCCCTGCGGTCATCTCCCTCCAAAACAGGTATACCATTTTGGATACTGTTGGGGGAGATGGCTCACCAGGGGAGGGCAGCAGTTGTCAAGATCATGGCACCGTGGCAGGCACTGCTGTTCAGAAGGGCGGGAAAAAGACTCGTAGAGCCATAGTCATAGGGGATTCTATTGTAAGGGGAGTAGATAGGTGGTTCTGTGTCCGAAAACAGGACTCCCGGATGGTATGTTGCCTCTCAGGTGCTCAGGTCAGGGATATCACTGATTGACTACAGAGCTCAAAGTTTGTGCGAAGATTTGTAGCTCGGGTGCTCGCTGTTGTGGTTCTGTTCGCCGAGCTGGAAGTTTTTGTTGCAAACGTTTCGTCCCCTGGCTAGGCGACATCATCAGTGCTTGGGAGCCTCCTGCGAAGCGCTTCTTTGATGTTTCCTCCGGTGTTTATAGTGGAGCATTCTAAAAGGGGAGGGTGAACAGCCAGTTGTCTTGGTGCATATAGGTACCAACGATATAAGTAGAAAACAAGATGAGGTCCTGAAAGCAGAATTCAGGGAGCTGGGAGAGAAGTTAAAGAGGAGGACCTTAAAGGTAGTGATCTCAGGATTAGTACCAGTGCCATGTGCTAGCCAGGGTAGAAATGAAAAAAATAGGCAGGATGAACAAGTGGCTTGAGAGATGGTGTAGGAGGGAGGGGTTTAGATTTGTTGGAAGTTGGGACTGGTTCTATTATGAAGGTGGGACTATTACAAGATGGATGGTCTACATCTGAACCAGACTGGAACTAATGTCCTTGGGGGAGTTTTTGCTCCTGCTGCTGGGGAAGTTTTAAACCAATCTGGCAGGGGACTGGGAACCAGAAGAGAAAATAAGTAGGCAGCGAGGTGGAGACTGGAGACTGTAAGAATCATGAAGATAGCATTAAAAAAGGGAAGAGTAGGCAGAGAACAGATGAGCGCAAAAAAATTGGTGGCCTGAAATGCATCTACTTTAATGCAAGGGGTATAGTGTGAAAGACAGATGAACCTAGGGCTTGGATTGGTGCTTAGGAGTACGATGTTAGTGCAATCACAGAGACTTGGTTGAAGGAAAGGCATGATGATTGGCAACTAAGTGTTCCAGGATATAAATGCTTCAGACAG
The DNA here is from genome assembly GCF_037043375.1 of Chiloscyllium plagiosum. Taxonomy (NCBI): domain Eukaryota; kingdom Metazoa; phylum Chordata; class Chondrichthyes; order Orectolobiformes; family Hemiscylliidae; genus Chiloscyllium; species Chiloscyllium plagiosum. Next base: position 45,630,722 of record NW_028270151.1, on the reverse strand, counting down.
GATAGGGAGGGAATTAAAAGGGGTGGTAGAGTTGCATTGCTGGTCAGGGATGATATCACGGCTGTGCTAAAGGAGGACACTATGTTGGTCTTGGGTAGTGAGGCATTATGGGTGGAGCTGAGAAATAAGAAGGGTGCAGTTACATTGTTGGGGCTGTATTACAGGCCTCCCAACAGTGAGCGTGAGGTAGAAAAACAAATAGGTAAACAGATTATGGAAAGATGTCAAGGCAACAGGGTAGTGATGATGGGAGATTTTAATTTTCCCAAAATTGACTGGAATACACTTAACGTCAGAGATCTGGATAGGGTAGAATTTGTAAGAAGTGTCCAGAAGAGTTTTCTAGAGCGGTATCTCAATAGGGAAAGGGCCATATTGGACCTGGTACTGGGGAACGAGCCAGGACTGGTGGGAGAAGTTGTGGTGGAGGATTTCTTTAGGAACAGTGACCACAATTCTGTAAGTTTTAGAATATTCATAGATAAAGATGAGAGTGGTCCTAAGGGAAGAGTACTAAACTGGGCCAAGGCCAATTATATCAAAATTAGGCAGGAGCTCAGAAATGTGGATTGGATACAGCTATTTGAAGGGAAGTCCACATTTGAGATGTGGGAGGCTTTCAAATATAGGTTAAAGATGGTGCAGGTTAGGCATGTCCCATTGAAGGCAAAGGATAGGAAAGGCAAGATTCATGAACCATGGATGACAGGGGAAATTGCACAACTAGCCAAGGGGAAAAGAGAAGCGTACATAAGGTCTAGGCAGCTAAGAACAGAATGGGCTTTTGAGGAATATCGGGAGAGTAGGACAAGTTTTAAATAAGGAATTAAGTGGGCTAAAAGGGGTAATGAAATAGCTTTAGTGAGCAGAATTAAGGAGAATCCCAAAACATTTTATTCTTATATAAGAAGCAAGCGGATAACTAGAGAAAGGATTGGTCCACTAAAGGATAATGAAGGAAGGCTGTGTGTCGAACCTGAGAGAATGGGTGCGATTCTGAATGATTACTTTGCATCAGTGTTCACTGAGGCGAGGGGCAAAATGAATGTTGAGATTAGAGATAGAAGTTTGATTAGTCTGGATCACGTTGACGTAAGTAGGGAAGATGTGTTGGGTTGGCTAGTGGTTATTAAAGTGGACAAATCCCCAGGACTGAATGGGATCTATCTCAGGTTGCTGAGGGAGGTGAGGGAGGAAATAGCTGGGGCCCTGACAGATATCTTTGTGGCATCCTTAAATACAGGTGAAGTGCCGGAGGACTGGAGGATTGCTCATGTTGTCCCCCTGTACAAGAAGGATAGTAGGGATATTCCGGGTCATTACAGACCAGTGAGCCTGACTTCGGTGGTGGGAAATTTGCTGGAGAGGGTAATGAGGGATAGGATCTATTTATATTTAGAAAAGAATTGGCTTATCAGTGATAGACAACATGGTTTTGTATGGGAGAGATCGTGCCTTACCAACTCAAGGGCTGTTTATGTCATATACATGGACTTTAGAAAGGTGTTTAATAAGGTTCCTCATGGTAGACTAATGGAGAAAGTGAGGTCACATAGAGTCATAGAGATGGACAGCATGGAAACAGACCCTTCGGTCCAAACTGTCCATGCCGACCAGATGTCCCAACCCAATCTAGTCCCACCTGTCGGCACATGGCTCATATCCCTCAAAACCCTTCCTATCTACATACCCATCCAAATGCCTCTTAAATGTTGCAATTGTACAAGCCTCCACCACATCCTCTGGCAGCTCATTCCATACACGTACCACAATCTACGTGAAAAAGTTGCCACTTAGTTCTCTTTAATATCTTTCCCCTCTCACCCTAAACCTATGCCCTCTACTTCTGGACTCCCCGACCCCAAGGAAAAGAGTTTGTCTATTTATCCTATCCATGCCCCTCATAATTTTGTAAACCTCCATAAGATCACCTCTTAGCCTCCGACGCTCAGGGAAAACAGCCCCAGCCTGTTCCGCCTCTCTCTATGGATCAGATCCTCCAACTTTGGCAACATCCTTGTAAATCTTTTCTGAACCCTTTCAAGTTTCACAACATCTTTCCGATAGGAAGGAGACCAGAATTGCACGCAATACTCCAACAGTGGTCTGTACAGCCGCAACATGACCTCCCAACTCCTGTACTCAATAATCTGACCAAGAAAGGAAAGCATACTAAACGCCTTCTTCACTATCCTATCTACCTGCGACTCCACTTTCAAGGAGCTATGAACCTGCACTCCAAGGTCTCTTTGTTCAGCAACACTCCATAGGACCTTACCATTAAGTGTATAAGTCCTGCTAAGATTTGCTTTCCCAAAATGCAGCACCTCGCATTTATCTGAATTAAACTCCATCTGCCACTTCTCAGCCCATTGGCCCATGTGGTTCAGATCCTGTTGTAATCTGAGGTAACCCTCTTCGCTGTCCACTACACCTCCAATTTTGGTGTCAGGTGCAAACTTACCAATTGTATCTCTTATGCTCGCATCCAAATCATTTATGTAAATGACAAAAAGTAGAGGACCCAGCATCGATCCTTATGGCACTCCACTGGTCAGAGGCCTCCAGTCTGAAAAACAACCCTCCACCACCATCCTCTGTCTTCTACCTTTCAGCCAGTTCTGTATCCAAATGGCTCTTTCTCCCTGTATTCCATGAGATCTAACCTTGCTCACCAGTCTCCCATGGGGAACCTTGTCGAACGCCTTACTGAAGTCCACATAGATCACATCTAATGCTCTGCCCTCATCAATCTTCTTTGTTACTTCATCAAAAAACTTAATCAAGTTTGTGAGACATGATTTCCCACGCACAAACCCATGTTGACTATCCCTAATCAGTCCTTGCCTTTCCAAATACATGTACATCCTGTCCCTCAGGATTCCCTCCAACAACTTGCCCACCACTGAGGTCAGGCTCACCAGTCTATAATTCTCTGGCTTGTCCTTACCACCTTTCTTAAACAGTGGCACCACGTTTGCCAACCTCCAGTCTTCTGTCACCTCACCTGTGACTATCGATGATACAAATGTCTCAGCAAGAGGCCCAGCAATCACTTCTCTGGCTTCCTACAGAGTTCTCAGGTACACCTGATCAGGTCCTAGGGATTTATCCACCTTTAACCGTTTCAAGACATCCAGCACTTCTTCCTCTGTAATCTGGACATTTTGCAAGATGTCACCATCTATTTCCTTACAGCCTATATCTTCCATATCCTTTTCCACAGTAAATACTGATGCAAAATATTCATTTAGTATCTCCCCCATTTTCTGTGCCTCCACACAAAGGCTGTCTTGCTGATCTTTGAGGGGCCCTATTTTCTCCCTAGTTACCCTTTTGTCCTTAATATATTTGCAAAAACCTTTTGGATTCTCTTTAATTCTATTTGCCAAAGCTATCTCATGTCCCCGTTTTGCCCTCCTGATTTCCCTCTTAAGTATACTCCTACTTACTTTATACTCTTCTAAGGATTCACTCGATCTATCCTGTCTATACCTGACATATGCTTCCTTCATTTTCTTAAACAAACCCTCAATGTCTTTAGTCATCCAGCATTCCCTATACCTACCAGCCTTCCCTTTCACCCTGACAGGAATATACTTTCTCTGGATTCTTGTTATCTCATTTCTGAAGGCTTCCCATTTTCCAACCATCCCTTTACCTGTGAGCATCTGCCTCCAATCAGCTTTCGAAAATCTTTGCCTAATACCATCAAAATTGGCCTTTCTCCAATTTAGAACTTCAACTTTTAGATCTAGTCTATCCTTTTCCATCACTATTTTAAAACGAATAGAATTGTGGTCGCTGGCCCCAAAGTGCTCCCCCCCTTTGACACCTAATGGTTGCAGGGTGTTCTAGCTAGATGGATAAAGAACTGGTTGAGCAACAGGAGACAGAGAGTAATAGTTGAAGGGACTTTCTTGAAATGGAATAAGGTGACCAGTGGTTTTCCACAGGGGTCAGTGTTGGGGCCATAAATGATCTGGAAGAGGGCACTGTTGGTATGATCAGCAAGTTTGCAGATGACACGAAGATTGGTGGAGTAGCAGAAAGCATAAGGGACTGTCAGAGAATACAGGAGGATATACTGGAGGGTTGGGCAGAAAAGTGGCAGATGGTTTTCAATCCAGACAAATGTGAGATGATGCTTTTAGGAAAGACTAATTCTAGAGCGAATGGAAGATTCTTGGGAAAAGTTAATGGGCAGAGATTTCTATGAGTGCAGGTCCAATGTACCCTGAAGGTTGCTGCACAGGTGGATAGAGTGGTTATGAAGGCATATGGTATGCTTGCCTTCATTGGGTGGGGTATTGAGTGTAAGAGCTGGCAAGTCATGTTAGAATTGTACAAGACATTGGTTTGGCCGCATTTAGAATACTGTGTACAGTTCTGGTCGCCACATTACCAAAAGGATGTGGATTTTTTGGAGAGGGTGCAGAAAAGGTTTACGAGGATGTTGCCTGGTATGGAAGGTGCTAGCTGTGAAGAGAAGTTGAGTAGGTTAGGTTTGTTTTCTTTAGAAAAAAGGAGATTGGGGGACCTGATTGAGGTTTACAAAATCATGAAGGGTATAGACAGGGTGGATAGAGACAAGCTTTTTCCCAGGGTGAAGGATTCAATAACGTGAGGTCACACTTTCAAGGTGAGAGGTGGAAAGTTTAAGCAGGATACACGTGTCAAGAACTTCACACAGAGGGTGGTGGGCATCTGGAAAGCATTGCCAGCAGAGGTGGTAGAGGCAGACATGGTAGATTCATTTAAGGCTGAGTAGATGCATGAGTAGGTGGGGAGCAGAGGGATACAGATGTATCGGAATTGACAGACAAGTTTAGACAGTAGGTTTGGATCGGCTCAGGCTTGAAGGGGCGAAGGGCCTGTTCCTGGGCTGTAAATTTTATTTGTTCTTTGTTCTCTTTGTTCCAGGAATATTAAGTCTTGATTTCAAGCTTGCTACCCCAGCAAGACATAGACACTCCATCATGAAAGTGGTATCAAATGAATATTTTGACAGATAACTCCAACGGCTTATTAAATTGAAATATTTGTTGAAATATGATAGTGAGCATTTGAAGTATAAGCACCTAATAAAATGTTTGTTTTCATTAGGATCAGTTAAAGAATTTTCAGCATATAGACTATTTTTATTGTCAATGAGAGTTGTTTTAGCTATAGTGACATCATTTATATGGCGGCACAGTGGTTCAATGGTTAGCACTGTTGCCTCACTGCGCCATGGTTCCAAGTTTGATTTCCGCTTTGGGCAACTGTCTATGTGGAACTTGCACATTCTCCCCACATCTGCGTGAGATTCCCCTCTGGGTCCTTTTTCCTACCCAGTCCAAAGGTGTGCAGTTTAGGTGGTGACCATCCTACATTGCCCACAGTGTAGGTTAGGTACATTAATCAGGGGTAAATGTAGGGGAATGGGTCTGGGTGGATCAATCTTCGTAGGGTCAATGTGGAGTTGTTGGGCCAAATGGCCTGTTTCTACACTCTATGATTATATGACACATACCTCCTGCATTTTCCAATGCAGAATATCAGATGAACTAGCACAGAAAAGCAAGGGCAAAGGATGGTGGTCAGGAAGGGTCTGAGTTAGCCTAAATCAGCAAAGGTTAGGGACAAATAAACTGCAGGTGTTGGAATCTAAAGAAGACAGGCAGGTGGCTGGAAGAACACAGCAAGCCAGGCAACATCAGGAAGTGCAGAAGTTGACGTTTTGAGTATATACCTTCTTCAGGACTGGAGTGTGTGTAGGGGGTGCTGCAGATAAAGGGGGTGGCGGGAGCAGGGTGGTGAAGTGACAATAGCTGAAGACCAGCAGAGCATACAACCTGGTTGGTTAATGGGAGGAATGAATCTGGTAGGTGGCTGGGAGGAGTGGAAAGGGAGGAGGGATGGGAAGGGAGGTTATTTGAAATTGAAGAACTCAATGTTGAGTCCTCCAAGCTGTAGGCTTTCATTATGGCAGTGGAAGAGGCCAAGGATGATCATGTTGGAAAGGGAGTGGGAAGGGGAATTAAAATGGGTGGTGACTGGGAGGTCCGATTGGCCCCTGTGGGCCCAGCTGAGATATTCGGCAAACCGTTCCTTAAGCTTATGTTTGGTCTTCCCGATGTAGAGAGGACCACAGCTCGGAGGACTCAACATTAAGTTTTCCAATTTCAATAACATCCCTTCCCAACCCCGACTCCCTTCCCAGATCATCTGCCTCCTTTCCACTCCTGCCAGCCACATACCGGATTCATTCCTCCCACTGACTAACCAGGTCATACCCTCTACCTGTCTTCACCTATCCCCACTTCACCACCCTGCCCCTGCCTCCTCCTTTATCTGCAGCTCACCCAACACCTACCTCCAGTCCTGAAGAAGGGTTACACTCAAAACGTTTATTTCTCCACCTCCGATGCTGGCTGGCTTGCTGTGTTCTTCCATCCTGTCTGCTGTCAGCAAAGGGGCTGTAAAACACTATGGAGCTGATTCAGGGCATAGTATGGCACAATGTGTATGAGAGGCTATTAGGATTGGTTGGATGGGTATGTACATTTGGTGCTGTGGTTCTGTTCGCCGAGCTGGAAGTTTTTGTTGCAAACGTTTCATCCCCTGGCTAGGCGACATCATCAGTGCTTGGGAGCCTCCTGCGAAGTGCTTCTTTGATGTTTCCTCCGGTGTTTATAGTGGTCTGTCCCTGCCGCTTCCGGTTGTCTGTTTCAGCTGTCCGCTGTAGTGGTTGGTATATTGGGTCCGCATACATGAACATCAACTAGCCACGAAACGACACGACCAGCTATCCTTAGTAGCCACACACGCAGACAACAAGCAACATGAATTCGACTGGGACAACACTACTATCATAGGGCAAGCCAGACAGAGAACAGCCAGGGAATTCCTAGAGGCATGGCATTCATCCACAAACTCCATCAACAAACACATCGACCTGGACCCAATATACCAACAACTACAGCGGACAGCTGAAACTGACAACCGGAAGCGGCAGGGACAGACCACTATAAACACCGGAGGAAACATCAAAGAAGCGCTTCGCAGGAGGCTCCCAAGCACTGATGATGTCGCCTAGCCAGGGGATGAAACATTTGCAACAAAAACTTCCAGCTTGGCGAACAGAACCACAGCAACGAGCACCCGAGCTACAAATCTTCACACAAACTTTGAATATGTACATTTGGGCAATATGTGGAAATGAGCAAATAAGCACATGGTGACAAAGTATGCAAGAGGACTCAATCCAGATAGAGTGAAGGGCATAATATGGCATGAATTAAGCATATGAAGAGTTTGGGGTGAAGGGGGAGTCAGACACGCCTGATTGCTTACTGCAGATGCTATATGTTTAGCACAAACCTGATCCGCAAGACTGACATGCCATACTGACATAAGGCAGGATGTACATGCTCTTGACTGAGGACTACTGCACAGCACTGTTGACTAACTGTGCCAACTGCCAATGTAAGGTAGGGCACACCAAGGTCAATGCTTGCTGAAAAAGCACAGGAGTAACACTTTACCTGAGACAGCGTTATATTGCTGATTGCTGGTCTATCTATCCTCCTAGTTCGGCTGTCAGTGACCTGTTCAACAAGCATTAAAGAGCATCAATTGGGAGTTTGTTGCTGGTTTAGCAGGATTTTGGTACATCACTTGGGAAAAGTGAACAAGATGTGACGAGATGATCTTGATGTCAAGATTAAACATCTCATCTGATTCTACCATGACATTGCTTACAATGTTTAGAAGCTTGGTCTTTATTTTTAAATGTTTGTGCGTTATTGGAGTGCCAAGGTGGTTTGCATTGAAAATTGGAAGTGTGGGTGGTCATTTTGAAATTCAATTTCAAAAAATTGGGATTTTTCCCACAGTTGCATCTCTGACCTGGGAACAAAAGTCAAGACTGAAACTAACGTCCTTCACCTTGGGTTTTAAAAGATGCTACTGCAGAGACAGCAGGTGCTCTGGTTTGATTCTGGACTGGTTCCCATGGATTGGATGGGAGCAACTGTAAACTTACTGTTCAAAACACGTAGTGGGCAAACAAAGGATTACAAGCCAGTTCATCTGACAATTTCATAACTGTAGTGAAGATTTTAGTTCTATTACTAGGGACATCGCATCAGTGCACTTGGAAAGCCAGAATGTGATTAAGCAAAGTCAAAATGGTTTCATAAAGAGATAACATGCGTACCTAATTAGAGAGCATGGGATTTGTTACTTCTTCAAAAAACTCAACCAAGTTTGTGAGACATGATTTCCCATGCACAAAGCCATGTTGATTATCCCTAATCAATCCTTGATTTTCCAAATACATGTACATCCTGTCCCTCAGGATTCCCTCCAACAACTTGCCCACCACCAACATCAGGCTCTCTGGTCTATAGTTTCCTGGCTTGTCCTTACCACCCTTCTTAAACAGTGGCACCATGTTAGCCAACCTCCAGTCTTCCGGCACCTCACCTGTGATTATTGATGATACAAATATCTCAGCAATGGGCCCAGCAATCACTTCCCTTGGTTCCCCCAGAGTTCTGGGGTACACCTGATTAGGTCCTAGGGATTTATCCACTTTTATGTGTTTAAAGACATCCAGCACTTCCTCCTCTGTAATATGGGCATTTTTAAGATGTCACCTTCTATTTCCCTACAGTCTATATGTTCCATGTTCTTCTCCACAGGAAACACTGATGCAAAATACTTGTTTAGTATCTCCCCCATCTCCTGCTGATCTTTGAGGGACGCTATTCTCTTCTTAGTTACCCTTTTGTCCTTAATGTATTTGTAAAAACCCTTTGAATTCTCCCTAACTCTATTTGCCAAAGTTATCTCATGTCCCCTTTTTGCCCTCCTGATATCACTCTTAAGTATACTCCTACTGCCACTATACTCTTCTCAGGTTTCAGTTGATCTATCTTGTCTATACCTGATTTTTGCTTCCTTCTATTTCTTGGTTGTACCAAATGGACGGCCCCAGGAGTTGGTGCTGGGATATCAGCTATCATCATTATCAGCAATTTAGATAATGTGACTCAGTATGATGTATCCAACATTGCTGTTAGTACAAAACTAGGAAAGAAATTAAGCTGTGATGAGGATACAAAGAATCTGCAAAGAGACAATGGACGAATTAAGGCATTCAGCATGAAAGGTGAAGCAAAATGTGGAGCAAAATTATTTTTTCAGTTCCCTTGTGGACACCTTTCTTCCAAATCATTTGAAATTGATGTTTTAAAAGGAACTAATTTAACCAGGTTTACTTGAGTTAGTTTGAGTGAGTTTATTAATTGCTAACTGTGAGAAGAAATAATAACCAATAACAACCAAACATACACATGGATTACTTTGAGAGGTGAATTTAAAAGAGTTAGATGTTAAAAAGAACTGTACGGATCAGACTCTGAGTTCTGTGAAGAGTCGAAGGCTGAACATTGTCACTGTTGCATTGGGGTGGTATTGGTATCTCTGAGGTTGGCAGGTTGAGCAGATTAAGATGCTTGGTTTTACAGGTGTGTTGAAAGGCCTTTATCCTTATAAGACCATAAGACCATAAAAATTGGAGTAAGAGTAGGTATTAAGCCCCTTGAGCCTGCTTTGCCATTCAAGGGGTTCATGGCTGATCTGACCTTCCTCACATTCACTTTCCTGCCCTCTCACATAACCCTTAATTCCCCTGCAGATCAAGCATCTATCTACCTCAGCATTAAATATACACAATGACCGTTCCCCACAGCTGTCTGTAGCAAGGAACTTCAATTACTCACAACTTTCTCCAAGAAGAAGGTCGTCCTCATCTCAGACTTAAATCAAGGGACATATAAATGAGTTGGGAAAGTGAAACTTATTTGCAAATCAGCCATGATCTTATTGACACTGCTTTATTCATGTTCTCTAGACCTAAATCTCCCATGAGAGGAAATGGCATATTTCCCTCCACAGAATTATGCTAGTGAATCTTCTCTATCTCCAATAAAATTATGTATTTCCTTAAATAAGAGGATGATAACTGCTCACATACTTCAGATGTGGTCTCACCAGCATCTTGTACAGTTACAGCAGGATTTCCCTCCTCTTATAATCCAACCCCCTCGAAATAAGGGCCAACATCCAATTAGCCTTCCTGATTACCTGCTGAACCTACAAGCTTTTTTTTGTATTTCTTATGTATTATCTTGAATCCTTTGATTACCTTTTGGCTTTCAGCAAAGACAGAAAGACAGTGTTTCATTTCATGTGAGTATAGGCTTGGCTTTGGGGTGTTCTAAACTGTAATCCTCACAGCATACATATTCACCCACCAGTACAAGTAGAACAGAGTTGAATTTGGCTTTCAGTTCATGTTCTTGTACAGTATTGAAAGTGGAAAATACAAACATGTCTCTTGTACAGACTACTCCCTGTACAACCATGATATTTATGGTTTGATAAACATATGAGATTCCTGTTTAGTTGCATTATATTTTCCCTTTGAAGCTCTTCTATTTGAAGCTGCTTTGACACCTGTCGGGTGTGATATTTTACTGTCTCTTTTGTGGCTGAGGACAAGCCTTCCAGAAAGTCCCTGAATTACATTACTCAGAATTGATCATTTGTGACTGTATGCCTTTATTTTAAAAATGTTGTAATTAGAAGTTCAATATGACCATAGGTGGCTGGTGTTTTGATTTATTATCATGACATTAGCACCTGCTCAAGAACAATAAAGGAGGGCCAATACATGCTGACCTAGCCAGCAATGGCCCTATCATGTGAAGGATCGAAAAAAAATAGATTCTTATCTTAAGGCAGTGCAAAGAAAATTCTCAAAATTGATATTTTGGTGAGATATCTGATCTATGATAAACGATTCAGTGGAATGGACTGTAAAATCATATTGCATTTGAAGTGCACTTTTCTCTTTCCACAGATGCTGACAGACCAGCTGAGTTTTTCCATTTTTTTTAATGTTACATACATGTTTAAAAGAATCAGATATGAGCTCATTAAAACATACAAATTTCTTAGAGGATTTATTAAAGAAGATGTCGAGAGGTTGTTTCTCCTATTGTGTGATTCAAGAACTGGAAATCCCAGTTCCAGATAAAGGCGTTCACTGTTTAGGACTGAATTGAAGAGATACCTGATGTATGGCAGTGTTTGAAATTCTTTATCCCAGAGGGTTATGGATGCTCAATCGTTGAATTTATTCAAGGCAAAGTTCTTTGGATGTTATGAAAAATCAAGTGACATATGAATGAGTTGGGAAAGTGAAACTTATTTGCAAATCAGCCATGATCTTATTGAATAACCAAACAAAGTTGAGGAGGCAAAGGGTCATGTACTTTTACTTCTCATGTTCTTATGTACTTTGTAACCACAATTCTGAAATTAACAAAGTGTCAGTTAAAGAAAAGTTGGGAGAAATGGTCAAAGTTAAATATTAACTTGAAAATGTTTAAAACAAAACAAAGCTTGAACTTTTATATGTAAAAGTTCAAAACAAAGATATGAAGAATTTGCCCTGAATTGTTATGAAAAATATTGGCAATAGAGCTGGAAGGGAAAATCCTAAAAGCTTCATATCACAAAATCCTTACATGTTTAGGTGGGTGATTTCCATTATAAATGTGAACATGAGTTAATAATTGAAAATGCTAGCACCGACGTTTGACTAAAACTGTGACCGAAGGACGTTAAGGAGCGCAAAGAAGAAGGGGTGGAGAAGTTAGAATTTTAATTATATATTATAGTTTGTGATTAAATTGTTATGACAAAAGCTCAGAGTTTATGTAAGGGTGAACAACATTTTTATTATTGCCAACCAAGCTATTGCACTCAAGATAGAATTTGACCTTAGTCTATTCGTTTACTAACCTACCATTAACACAGTGTCTAATAGAAATATATCTTACAGCATGCATATTTGTACAAAAAATGTCTACTGTGGAACTAATTTTACATTGCATTATCTCAACATATAAAGAAACGTTTCAAAATTGTTTCATGTTTACTGCTTTGAATTCTGGATTTTATTGAATGAAAGATGTGGAGTCAGGTTTCACCCGACTGCACGCACTGAATAATTGAATTTCTAATAACTACCGCGAGTAATGACAAAATGCGTTGTGTAATAATAATGATGGAAAATCAATGCAAACGTTCAAGGACAGTAATGCAGAACGCAATCAAAGAAAGTAAAACAAAAGTAAAATGGTTTCTTATGTCATAACAGTGACTTCACACAAAATTACATTATAATTTGCAAAGCACTTTTGGACACCTGGTCATGAAAAGTGGTACATAAATAAGTCTTCAATGATTTGGAGATGCCGATGTTGCACTGGGACGTACAAAGTTAAAAATCACACAACATCAGGTTATATTCCAACAGGTTTAATTGGAAGCACTAGCTTTCTGAGCGCTGCTCCTTCATCAGGTGGTTATATGTAAACCACAACCACCTGATGAAAGAGCAGCGCTCTGTAAGCTAGTGTTGTGTGATTTTAAACTAAGTCTTTAATGTTAATACATAAGTTGCAATTTAAAGGTCTGAGACTGGAAGAGGAAAGCAAGATTTAGGCATATTATAGAGTTGATGTATTGGGCAACTTGGGTGGAAGACAAAATGAGATGGCGGTTTGACCATGTCATCTAATTCTGTTTGCATTTACTCCCAGGATCCATATCTGTTTTCAGAAGAACCTTTACTACAGAAATCAAAGTCCATCTGAAAATCAGAAAGGGTGGGTAACAAGTAACAATATAGTGATTTTGTTGGTCATGTGGTTTTGGACCTGATATTGCCATGTTTTTAGTTAGATTACAGCTGATAATGTATTTGCAAATGACTGGCCCTGATTTTATGATCAGCAGCAAAGAGATGGCATGTGCTATAATCAATATGGAAGCTGTAAAATAGAGATCTAGTGAGCTTAATTGCACAGGTTTCTGTAATAACAACATAATTTTTATTCTAGTGCCATCCAAATGGAATCTCAGGCATCCAGTGACGTCATTAAGAAAACTGAGCATCCAATCAAATTGAACAATTCCCTCAGACAGCAAGCCAGGAAGTAAGACATACTGACTACTACACAGTTTTAATATTCTGACAAAGAGAAAAATAAAATTCAAGACATGCGAGATTAAAGTGGAAGTTGAAGTTTCAAAAATGATCATAAAAAGTAATATTTGTTATTCTTTTGTAAAATCAATGTAATATTCATTATGGTGTACAAAGAAAAACACTCTTGACTTGAATTTTAAGCTAAGTTTTGGAAGATGACAGTTTTGCTGTCATTCCTTTGAAAAATGAGAATAATCATTGAGGGTAGGAAATGTAGTTGAAACTTTATTGCTGGAACAGCACAGCAGGTCAGGCAGCATCCAGGGAACAGGAGATTCGACGTTTCGGGCACAGGCCCTTCTTCAGGCCCGAAACGTCGAATCTCCTGTTCCCTGGATGCTGCCTGACCTGCTGTGCTGTTCCAGCAATAAAGTTTCAACTTTGATCTCCAGCATCTGCAGACCTCACTTTCTTCCCGGTAGGAAATGTAAACAAGTTAGGAAAAAGTGTGATAGGACACCAATATAGAGTATTGAGAAATTTATTACAAAACACTGTGAAATAATTACCACACAAAGTGTGAACAATAACAATTCTACTGCAATCAAGCAAAGTTATAAGTTACGTAGGCCATACCCTTCACTCTCAAATCAGAAAAACATATTTCAGTGTACTTGCTGTTCAAACGGAATTAAAAAAAATAAACTTGCATTAAATTCTTTTGTTTTCCAGTTTAACAGAAATGTGGGCAGCACGGTGGCACAGTGGTTAGCACTGCTGCCTCACAGCGCCTGAGACCTGGGTTCAATTCCCGCTTCAGGCGACTGACTGTGCAGAGTTTGCACGTTCTCCCTGTGTCTGCGTAGGTTTCCTCCGAGTACTCCGGTTTCCTCCCACAGTCCAAAGATGTGCAGGTCAGGTGAATTGGCCATGCTAAATTGCCCGTAGTGTTAGGTAAGGGGTAAATGTAGGGACATGGGTTGGTTGCGCTTCGGCGGGTCGGTGTGGACTTGTTGGGCCAAAGGGCCTGCTTCCACGCTGTAATGTAATGTAATGTAATCTAATCTAATCTAATCTAAAGCTATTTAATATAAACAGATTAATATATCAGTTAATATTTCACAGAAAATATTCTAACAACCACATTAAATGTTCATAACCTAGTATTATGTATATTACTTCACTCATTTATTATTTTAAACTTCTGTACAAAAACAGCTCTGATGACCTTCCAGGCATCTAATGAAAATAGATTTCGCTTCCAGCAAAGAGTTTTACTCAATAAAATGAATAAACTCGACACCTGCTTCTCCTGTCCATGTTCCTGATTATTCAGTTCTGTGCTGTGGGTACTATCTCACAAAATTTACCCCCTTAAACAAAACCAGTGAACCGTTTGACGAATGAATTAAAATTGAATGTCCATCATAGATCGACACAATGTCAGACTATATATTCACCCATCTTTGGTCATGCATCACCAGCCACCAGTTTGTTTTAATGCCAACACCAGAAGATTCTCATAGGGAACTCATCCTTGTCTATATTGTTATAACTTGGTCAGCAATAGAGTGAACCAGCTTCCCTGTTTTCAAACTTCTCAGTGAGTCAGAACAAACATTTAAGTTCTTTGTGGCACAAAGCCATATCTTTCTCCAGTTAAAATATCTTGAATCAGTGTGGACCCAATCTCAAAGCTCCTTTCTTAAATAAAAGGGAGCAAATTTTTACCTGATAACCCTGCAAAAATAATAAAACACAACATCAAGCTTACAGATTTTGGGCAGTTTCTGTCACACATGGGTAAAAAGTTAAAAAGTAGATAATGTGTAACAAAAAGCAAGGTAAAAGAATATACCTTTTAGAGTCCTTTGGGAGTTCTTTAGGCGTAAGGTTTTAACCTGAGACCATGATAGTTGGTTTTGTGGACCAGCAGCAGTAGTAAATATTACAATTCACCTTTAAATTCTCAGCTTCCTGATGTTCTTTTCCAATCAGAGTTGTTATTGGATGTTTTTCTTTTTGAGAGAGAGAAAACTTTTTCTACCTTGTGTTCAATCCCACAGTCTCTTGTCAGTCTACCGCAAAACTCCTTGAGATACAAGCTGTTTGTATATTCAGTGGCTGCGATAGCTTGTTTCTGCAGTGAAGCACGTTGGCACAATTCCATTGAATGCTTTGAACCTGCTTATGACCCTTTTGGCTAAAGGCCACAGAACATCAGAAAGGTCTAGGGTAAGGGGGAATAAAAACACACACCTGGAAGCCATTCCCTCAACAAAGACTTGCAACGAAGACTCACAGCAAAACTCATGGTAGATGACTGTGCCGCAACCAAAGAAGACCCGGGAGAAGATCTGTCTTGACCAGCGAGCCCCACCCTTATGGAAGAGAGAAGAAGGAAATTCCAACAGTACATCTCAAACATATGGTTTGTTGTGAGTAATATCCTTTCTCAGGCGGGTAAAGCTAGACAGAGACTAAATATTGTGGGAATTTGAGAAATGCTAACATTATGTTTAATAAGGCATATTTTGTTACCAAAATCAAGTTGAATCGCAATTTGAATTCTGTGTCTAGCAATTTCTGTTTCCTAGTAACTGCAGGGTTTTTTTTAATCTTTGTCCCTTTGACTGCCTCACCTACAAAGCATTTAGTTGAAGTGTTTTTAATACATGAACTGATTGAAGTGTCCAAAGCACAGGCAACAATAGTGAACAAATGTCTGTAGGCCTATTTATGAGAGTGGCGGTAAGGTGATCTTATTGTGCAAGGAACCGTAGGAATCCCAACATATATATAGATCTGTGAATGTAGGCTCATGGAGAAACCATTGGATGATTACTCAACTCGTACACAAAGGAAAGGGAATCATTAGATTGCTTCGTTTCAGATGTGCATTTGAGGAAGATATAGACATTCTGGTCAAATGGTCTGATCAGTAGCAAATGGAATTCAATCCGATAAATGTGAGATGATGCACTTGGGCAAAACAAATAAGGCAAGGCAATACCTGAAGAATGACAGGACATGAGAAGCACCGATAATCAGAGTGACCTTAGTGTGCATAACCACCAGTCATGTAAGATGGCAGGACAGGTAGATAAAATGGTTAAGAAGACATATTGAATATTTTTTTTATTAGCCAAAACATAAAGTTACAGATTTAGACTTTAGATTTTATTGTCACATGTACTCAACTATAGAAGTACAAGAGTACAGTGAAGAGTGCATAATGTCACCACACGTGGTGCCATCTTAGGTACAAAAAATATCTTAGGTACAAAGTAATAAGAGAAACGAGAATTAAAAAGTTAAACATTACTTCATAGAACAGTAGAAAAATAAAGAAATAGGTAATAGTTTACATTAAAATGTTTCATGGTTTAAACTAGGAAAATAAGGGAATAATTTAGAAGTTCAACAATCTTTGATAAGTCCTTAGCTTATCTAGCTCTGCTATCAGTTCTTGACACCACCACAGCAGATACCGTCACTGCTGCTGACACTGCCTCCTCTCCAATCTCCCCCAGTGTCTCAAGGACATGTCCGGGTAGGATCCACTCTCTCACCAAGGCCAGACACTGCCATATGCCGCCGAGAGACCAGCTGACACACACCGAGAGAACAGGCTATGAGCTGCTGAGACACTAGGCCGGGATTCACCATAAGCTGCTCAGAGACCAGGCTGGGACCCACCATAAGCTGCTGAAAGACCAGGCTGAGACCCGCCATCAGCCATTGAGAGACCAGGCCAGATCCACCATGAGCCACTGAGAGACCAGGTTGGGACCCACCATGAGTCACTGAAAGACCAGGCTGAGACCCACCATGAGTCACTGAAAGACCAAGCCGGGACCCACTATGAATCACTGAAAGACCAGGCTGGGACGCACCATGAGCTGCCGAGAGACCAAGCCAGGGCCCACCATGAGCTGCCAAAAGACCAGGCTGGGACCCACCATGAGCTGCCGAGAGACCAAGCCGGGACCCCCCATGAGTCACTGAAAGACCAAGCTGGGACCCATCATGAGCCGCTGAGAGACCAGGCCAGGAGCCACCAGGAGACGTTGAGGGACAAGGCTGGGATTCATCATGAGCCACTGAGATATCAGGCTGGGACCCACAATGAGCTGCTGAGAGACTAGACTGGGACCCATTATGAGCTTCCGAAAGACCAAGCCGGGACCCACCGTGAGCTGCCGAAAGACCAAGCTGAGACCCACTGTGAGTCACTGAAAGACCAGGCAGGGACCCACAATGAGCCGCTGAGAGACCAGGATGGGAGCCACCAGGAGACGCTGAGGGATGAGGCTGGGACTCATCATAAGCCGCTGAGAGATCAGGCTGGGACCCACCTTGAGTCACTGAAAGACCTGGCTGGGACCCACAATGAGCTGCTGAGAGACCAGGCCGGGAGCTACCAGGAGACGCTGAGACTCATCATGAGCGACTGAGAGACCAGGACTGGACACACCATGAGCTGCTGGGAGACCAAGCTGAGACATGCCGGGGCTGCAGAGAACAGGGAGCCATGAACAGAAAGGTTTTAACACAATGCTCTTCCTGGGGTTGCTGTGTGTCTCAGAATTATTTAGATCAAGGCTTAGCCTCCAATTACACTCCAGGACTGGTCTCACAAATAAACAAAACTTGTTGGTTCTGTTCTTATCCATTAAATAAAAACTGTCCCAAAGTTCACCAGCCATTTCCAGAATACATTTCAAAATTGATAAAATAATAAAAATCAATAGAAAATCAGTCGGGATTCTACAATTAAGGATAGAGTGATGTGCAGTACTAACATTGCGAATAAACTAAAATAATTACACCAGCTTGACTGGTCAAAATATCACAAATGCAATTTTAGCAGAATCCAGGATTAATAAAATTATTTTACATTACATCAACTGTTATAATTTGTGTTTATGGAAATGTTAACTTAATACGCTTGTCTTCTTTTTATTTCCAGAGATTTGACATTTTTGTAAAACTGAAGGGTTCACAATGTTCCAGTCCATTGAAAATTGAAGTTGGTGAGTGGTATCACTATTTTACCAGAATCCTTTATTACAGTGAGAAAAAGTCAATAAAATTCATTTTCAAATGTCTTCAAAGTATGTTTGGTTTTGTGAGGAACTACATTCTCAGGCAATGATTGTTTTAAACTTGTTTTATTGTAAAGTCTATACCAGTCAACAACAAAGAATCCAGCAGCTTTACAAGGTAATTGCTATTTGACAAGTCCCCTGGCCAGTTGGAGGCCTGTGGAAAAAAGCTAATAGTAACCTAAATTAACCTCGGCTCAATATATCACGTTACCTTTATTGAGGATTTTCTCTTATCTTTTATTGAGTAATCGGGACAACAGAGTTCAGGCTTTTTGTAGCATGCCACCTGCTCTGTAAAAAATATATGAAGAAGACTTTCTAATAACATTTAAAGAATATTGGTTTTGGAGTTGGTGATGACGTCCATTTTTATTCAACAAGATCCTCACTCCGATCTGTGTGGAAATGGATTCTTTTGTCTCCTTTATCTGATAAGCAAACCTCCTGCATTCAGCTTAAGCAACTCCCAAATGTAATAAGAACAATTCTTGTTTGTCTTACCAAAGCTTTGTTCAGATCAGCTTGTTGTTACAAAGTGAAATAGAGACAGTGAAAGAAAACATTAAGCATACGGATGGGAAGAATAGATTTGTGACTGTGCAACTGAGCATTTAAATTCAATTAATGAAATACATCTGAAAAAAGCTAACATCAAAAGCATCTTCTAACATGAAGCAGCAAGATTTTTGTAAGAGCTTATCTGGTTCCTTAATGCCTTTTAGAAAAGGCAATTTGCTATCCTTAAGTGATCTGGACCATAACTGGTTCTAGATCGACAGCAATCTATGTGTTGTACTTTCTGTGAACAGCGAAGAGCTGATCAGCCAGAGCCAACTATATGCGCAAGTGTTCCCATGAGCAACATTCAGGGCTGCACTGGAGGATCAGAGTTTGTGCATAACACATCAATGGTTTAAGCAGCTGTCTATAGCTAAGGATCATACCAGATTGAAATGAAACAAAACACTGTCTAACCTTTTTAAAGACTAAGAAATGATTGCTACAAACACCTGGGACCGAAGACAAAAAAATGCATAACAGTGTGTAACATTTCACTGTCTTCTGTACAAGTTATTCTGTTACAAGTCATTCATTTAACCTTTACAAAGATGTCAAAAGAGAATAAAATCCAACAGACTACCCACAACTGAATTGCTAAAATTGATTTTAACATAACCATAAGAACATTTGTACCCTGACCAGTGTTCAATCACTTCATAAAAATAGCCTTCAGGTGAGATCAGAGTTGAGAGTGTGTTGCTGGAAAAGCACAGCAGGTCAGGCAGCATCTGAGAAGCAGGAGAATCGATGTTTCAGGTATAAGAGGCTTGTGGGTTGGGGGGTGCTGAGAGATAAATGGAAGGGCGGTGGGGCTGGGGGGAAGGTAGCTGAGAAAGCAATAGGTGGAGGAAGGTGAAGGAGAAGGTGATAGGTCAGAGGGGGGAGTGATGGACAGGTCTGGAGGGCGATGCTGAGTTGGAGGCTTGGGACTGGGATAATGTGGGGGAAGGGGAAATGAGGAAGCTGTTGAAATCCACATTTATTCAGTGTGGTTGGAGGGTTCCAAGGCAGAATATGAGGCATTCTTCCTCCAGACTGAACAGGATTTATCAATGCAGCCTCCAATGTCAATCATTGCTACTTGGGCAAAAGGCTGAGAGGCTCCGATGCAATAGAGACAACATTGACACAATCAGCCTAGCCCTGCAAAGTCCTCAAAGAATCTCTACAGTGTAGAAGCAGGCCATTCAGTCCATCAAGTCTACACTGACCTTTCGAAGAACATTCCAACCAGACCCACCCCACTACCCTAACCCCATAACCCTGTATTTACCATGACTAATCCACCTAGGCTGTACACCTCTGGACAGTATGAGCAATTTAGTGTGGCCAATCCACCCAACCTGCACATCTTTGGAGTGTGGAAGGAAACCCACACAAATACGAGGAGAATGTGCAAATTCCACACAGTCACCGAGGATGGAAATGAACCCAGGTCCCTGGCGCTGTGAGGCAGCAGTGCGAGCCACTGAGCCACCATGCCACTAGGGTAATTCTAATATTCAGAGAGATCAATTAGCAACTTAACATCGTCACATGTACAAGGGATTCCAAATGTAGCTGCAGTCAGAATATAGTGCTGGGCATTTGAAAGAAGTTCAATTGTATTTGATTGCTTCTGAGCAAAACATCTGTTATCACTGAAATCATATAACATTAACTCCTTTTCTCTTTGTATATTATGAGCTGTCAGACCTGTTGTGTATTTCTAGCATTTTTGTTTTTATTTTAGAAATCTAATATTCCAGTGTTTTTCTTTCATAAGAACATTAGGAACAGGAGCAGGCACAGGCACAGATCACAAAGCTCTTCTGTATATCAATATTTAGAAGTTTCATGCTTTTAAAAGATTATTCTATTTTAATTAAACTCACACTTCCCCATATTATATTGCATCTGTAATGTTTTAGCTCATTCTTTTTACCAACATTGTTCTCTTTGAAATGTGTTTATGTTCATCTTATAGTTAAATTCCTACCAAGGTTTGTATCATCAGTAAACTTGGAGACATTACAGTTTAGTCTATGTCACTAGTAGTTGGCAGAAAGGAGAAACTGTGACTTATAAACGTGATGTTTTCAGAAAAGCCACATTCAGGGTGCAATAGAGCATATGATTGTTCAATAGAAGTCCCGATTGATGTAAATTGTTAGTAGGTGAATAATGAGGTGTGCTGAGTTGAGGAATGGTTGAGGTAAGTGATAGGAGGTGAAATTTAGAAATGCATTCTCTAAGCTTAACATTGACAATTGCTGACTTTGAGTCTTAATTGCTGTGATTGACCTTAATGATTCTAGTTTCACTGTAACAATGTGTCTGGAGTTTTTCCATGCACCCATGGATATAGGACATCGTATCGGAAATACTGCACCTCTTCCATCAAGACAGATGTGTTGAAACAAGATGAGTTCCTTCCAATGTTATGCCATTCTTTTCTGTTTCCCAGGGCAAATTCATGAACAATGTCAGCTCCTGCTGATTAACCTTTAGCAGCATGCAACTATGAATTAGAAGCAAGAGTAGGTCATTCAGCCCTCAAGTCAGCGCCACCATTCAATAAGATCATGTTGATCTGATGACTTCACATTCTGCCTTCACACAATAACCTTACGCTTCTTTGTTTATCAAAATCTATCCACCTCTGCCTTAAAAGATACAAAATGTTTGCTTCCATTGTCTTTCAAGGAACAGCGTTCCAAAGAGTTATGACTCTTGGCAAGATACAAATTCTATTAGTCTCTATCGTAAAGTGGTACAAGTTTAATTTTAAAGTGTGACCTCTTGTTCTAGCATCTCTCTCTTTTTCCATTTGCACCTTGTGAAGATCCCTCAAGGCCTTATGTGTTTCAATGTCCTTCTCTGGGCCAATTATGGAATAACTAGCCAGCATTGGCCCACATCCAATGAGCAAATTTTTAAAAAATCACCACTTACTCTTCTGAACTCTAATTCATACAATGCTAGCTTGTCCCATCTTTGCAAATAAGATAATCTGTTCAGGTATTAATCTCATAAACCTTGTCTGAACTAGTTCCAACATATTTACATCCTTTCTGAAATAAAACGGCTAGTCCATTAACAATACCATCAACAATGATCTGAACAATGCTCTGTACAGCTGAAAATAACCTCCCCCTACATATGTATTCAATTCCCCTGGCAATAAACTATAACATTCAGTTAGATTTCCTAATTAGTTGCTGTACCTACAAGCCTTAAGCAGCTCATGCATGAGAATACTCAGGTTCCTCTGTACCTTGTAGTTTAAAATGGACAATTCCATATTTTCCCCCAAGGTGCTCCATTTGCTAGATTTTCACAATTATCAAGATCTTGGGGGCTAGCACAGACCAGAAACTGAGCTGGAATAGCCATATAAGTACTATGGCTTTAAAAGCAAGTCTGAGGCTAGGAATCCTGCATTGATTCTTGCCCCCAAAGTCTGGCCCATCATCTTCAAGGCATAAATCAAGACTCTAATGGAATACTCACTATTTGGCTGGATGACTGCAGCTCCAGCAATAATCAAGAAGCTTGACACTATTCGGGTAAATGTAGCCCATGTGATTGGCATCATATCCAAACGCATTCATTCCCTCTAACCCCAATTCTCAATAGCAGCAGTGTGCACTACCTACAAGATGCACCATAGAAATTTGTTAATGCTCATTAGACAGCACCTTCCAAACCCCCAACCACTATCATCTAGAAAAACAAGGACAGCAGTTACATGAGAACACAGCCACCTACAAGTTCCCTTCCAAGCCACTTACTGTCCTGATTTGGAAATATATTGCTGTTCCTTCAGTGTTGCTTCAGTATTTCACAATTTCAGGTGCTAGATGCAACATTTGTCCCACAAAGCAAACGGGCTTGGTTGTTCCATCTCAGTGCTTCACTATGGGTTTTCAGCAGTGGGGAAAATGACCTTCTCTTCAAGGGATACTTGTTTCTTTAAAAAAAAAACCTACATATTTAAAAAAATATATAATTTTCTATATCACTTACCTGTGAATCCATTTTTGTACTCTCTTTGATGGGAAGGCATCTGACTGAGGTGAGACTCCTATATCCTCTTAACATCTAAGGCATTCCCACTCTGATGCAATTTGTGAATCCTATATGCCAATTCTATGATTAAAAAAATGTTCTTCCATTACCAAGGCAAATATTACTGTTTTAACTCACATCAAACAAAACTGATTCCCTGCTCATTTATCTCATTGTTATTTCACTCGCCTAACAAAGATGACTATAATTCATATTAAATTATTGCATTTGAAGTACTTTGTGATGTCCTCAGATACAAGACCTACCTTTCCTTCATTTCTAATATCTTGACTTCTTCATGGCTTCTATGTTTGATTGTAGCAACAAGCAAGTCATATCCTTAGATAGTAATAAAATTGGTATGAGAAATAAACAATTCCCTTTTAAACATTTTTGGAGCCGCTTCCAAGAATTAGGCATATTATACTCATATTACATTCCAAAAACAAACATTTGTGAATTTCATTTTACTGTTCAAACATTAAAACACTGATCTGGTTAATGAGTAAATCTGTTTGAGAGGTGAATATGTTGCAAAGAGGTCATCTAGTGTTAAAACTTAAGAGGCATTGTTTTTAACCACTTATCCATAGCATAGTGGCTTAGTAGCTGCCTCTTGTACCAGACACAATTATTCAGAATGAATGCACTCATTCATGCGTTGAATCTAACATCACCCAGTTGGTCTCTGTGTCTGCTCATAGCTCACAGCCATAAGAGGATTCTCAGATTTGGTGAGATTTCTTGTCCATATGTAGCTACAGAAAGATTGTATGATATGTACTGATCTGTGAATTTTCTGCGGTCAAGTTGCCCTTCTTAACTATATTCACTTAAAAATTATGACAGTGTCTGCCGAAACATGTTTGTTTGGCTCATTTATTAGGGATTGTAATATTGCTTTTATCACCCATCACAATGCATTACCTAACCTGACAACTTTAGAATCTTCACACATTCAAGACTTAGTTTGACAGACACTTAGACACTAAGAAAACTGAGAGATTTGGGGAATAAGGAGGGAAAATGGACTTGAGGTACAAATCAGCCATGATCTTATTCTTACAGTTAAGGACATTCAAGGAGATATATAACTTAATCCTGCTCCGAGTTCTTTCTTTTTGAGTTTTTACTGAATCGAAGAAATAAAACAAGATTAGAGTGAAATTTAGATGCAAGCATGAGAAGTAATAAATGTGTGGTGGTCTTTATGGGAGAAAGAACTTAAATTTTTCACAAACCAGTTTTATTGTACATCCAGGAGTATATTATGAATTTATTTCAGTGAACATATAATTAAATTATCACATTTACATAGTTTGAAAACACAAAACTGTCTGAATGAAATTAAAATTTTCTACTATCTTCTGTCAGGAGGAAGATATAAAGTAGGACATTTACCCTCAGCTTCTATAATTGTCAGTCTTTCAGGACAAAGTATTTCAAACAACTTCAAAAGGCAAAAATGCCAATGCTACCAGTAAAATCCATTGTGATGGCGCAATGTTAAATACCTGTACTCATGAATAATTCAGAGACAGACCCATATATATTTTTTCATCAGTTATCTTCTTAGATTCACCACTTATTTCTAATCTAACTTTATGTCTGTTGTGTTACTATTTCTTCTCATATTCAGTGACTAATAAACATACCATTTTGGTGCTGCTAGGGAGAAAATGGGTGGGCAGTGCAGAAGGCCTGGAATGGTATCAGGGTATTGAAGTGGATGACAGGCAGTGAAGGAAGATGTTGCAGAAGAGCAGCAGACAGAGATTTGGGACACTGCTGTCTTCATTGTCCAGAAGCTGTAGCAGTGCAGCGAGTCATGTGATCATCTGGCAGGCTCCAAGGACAGGTTTGTAGCTGCCATGGAGAACCAGGGCCAGCACCCTCAAGATCTGCTGGAGAGATGCACATATCTGCTTCCAGCCCCAACCCATTTGTCCTCAGAACCAAAACTATGGTGCCCCTTCCTCATGAGGAGATGAAGCAATACCTGGAGGCACTCAGCTGGAGGAGGAATCTCATGCAGCCAACTCAAAGGTTTCCACTCCAGACACTAAAGAGGTCACTGTGCCCTCCACCTCACTCCTGCCTATTGCCTCCAATACTTGGAAGTTCATGCTGAAGAAAGTCAGCAAAAGACTCTTGGTGCATCTGGCCAGTCCAGAAACAAATGTCATCTAGGGATACCTGACCAGACTCTGGATTAGTGGTGCTGGAAGAGCACAGCAGTTCAAGCAGCATCGAAGGAGAGGGTGGAGTGGATAGGTGGAAGAGGAGATAGGCAGGTAGGACAAGTCTGGACAAGTCATGGGGACAGTGCTGAGCTGGAAGTTTGGAACTAGGGTGAGGTGGGGGAAAGGGAAATGAGGAAACTCTCCCATCCTGGCACTTTCCCCTGCCACCGCAGGAACTGTAAAACCTGCGCCCACACCTCCTCCCTCACCTCTATCCAAGGCCCTAAAGGAGCCTTCCACATCCATCAAAGTTTTACTTGCACATCCACTAATATCATTTATTGTATCCGTTGCTCCCGATGTGGTCTCCTCTACATTGGGGAGACTGGGCGCCTCCTAGCAGAGCGCTTTAGGAAACATCTCCGGGACACCTGCACCAATCAACCACACCTCCCCGTGGCCCAACATTTCAACTCCCCCTCCCACTTTGCTGAGGACATGGAGGTCCTGGGCCTCCTTCACCGCCACTCCCTCACCACCAGACGCCTGGAGGAAGAACGCCTCATCTTCTGCCTCGGAACACTTCAACAATGTGGACTTCAACAGTTTCCTCATTTCCCCTTCCCCCTCCTCATCCTAGTTTCAAACTTCCAGCTCAGCACTGTCCCCATGACTTGTCCGGACTTGTCCTACCTGCCTATCTCCTTTTCCTCCTATCCACTCCACCCTCTCCTCCCTGACCTATCACCTTCATCCCCTCCCCCACTCACCCATTGTACTCTATGCTACTTTCTCCCCACCCCCACCCACCTCTAGCTCATCTCTCCACACTTCAGGCTCACTGCCTTTATTCCTGATGAAGGGCTTTTGCCCGAAACGTCGATTTCGAAGCTCCTTGGATGCTGCCTGAACTGCTGTGCTCTTCCAGCACCACTAATCCAGAATCTGGTTTCCAGCATCTGCAGTCATTGTTTTTACCCCATACCTGACCAGACATTAAGGTCCAAAAATCTCCTGTGGCAAGCTGGGTCTTTCCACATGAGCTGCAGAACTAGGCAGTTCACAAAGACATATGGGAGAAAAAGGGAGAAGAAAACTAATGGAGGGCACTTTGGTGGCACCAGTAACAACTGACGATACTGTATTTGGCTTTACTAGAATAAATGGCACTGCTTTGATCTTCCATCTGGTTGCTTTCCTCTCTCTGGTTGCCTCAAATGTCATTATCACAGCAGGAGGCATAATTTCATGAGCACACAAGATGTCCCATATTTCAATATCTTGTTGAGAGCTTCCTGCAAGCAAGAGGAACTGATCATACAGAGCAATGTGTCCTCCTGATACTATTTGTCCTCATCCTACAACATTGTTAATCTTTCTCTGCCCTCTGTGTCGAAAGGTATTGTGTGAATGAGTTGATCAGTGATGTTTGGGGCAGGGAGATGCACAGCAAATAGGGATTACGATAACCAGGGATTAGGGACCACAAAGGTGTGTGTCCTGTCCAATGCATGCGCCTTGTTTCCTTTTGTTTCCTTTTAAATGACTTCACATTGGTGGGACTTGCAGCGCCTTCCCTCATAGGTTGAGAGTCTTACCATTCTCACTCTGAGTATGGTCACAGCTGTTTTCTTTAGTATTGTGTCCTTTCAATTCCCAGCATAAAGGAAGGCACCAATGAACACCCCTCAGTCTTTAACTCTATTTCTTAATCAATCCCCAACATCCAAATTTGTTTCATGTTAACTATCCCTGTAACCCGATAGGTTTTACATCTTCCCAGGTCACCATCCAAACTGCCTAAGTGAGCATTAAATTTGCTCACAGTCCCTGGCAAGACTCTGGCATATAAGGTAACCATACCAAGTGTAATTATGACCTACCTCGTGTCTCAAAAGTCAACGTGCTCCTGACCATGGGCGAATCATCCACTCTCACTCATCTTGCAAGACCTTCTTCCTTTCCAAGCCTTGCAATATTCCCAGATTGCAGCTACTGTTCCTCTCTTTGTAACTTGCTGCATTTGCTTCCCAAGCCAGTGTCGTGTCTTGCTCTCACAATTGCGTCCCCTTTAATTCTGTGGATGGAGCCAACCAACTTGCTACTGCCCACCCCATTGAGTGACCTAAGCGCATAGACCCAGAAGAGAAGTGCCTAGATTGATCCCTGTACATTTCTCTGAACTGTATCAGAGATAATCACTACATTGACTGCAATGAACCACAGGTCTAATCATGACCTATTCCTCGACTGTATGGAAACCCTGATGAAAACTGTCCTACGAGATGCCTGATCATAGCCAATCCCTTGGACTGATATGGGAGGTGGCCCTTGACTTACCTGTGCATGGCCTCCTAACTAATGGTTATTTCCATGGACTTCAATAAGGACTCCTCCATAAAGATTTTGAAATGTAGCTGTCTGAAAGGAGATTACAGGCAGTTAGGCAGAAATTTAAAAAGGAGGTCCTCGGGAGTAGTAATATCTGGATTACTCCCGATGCTACGAGCGAGTGAGGGCAGGAATAGAAGGATAGAGGAGATGAATGCGTGGCTGAGGAGCTGGGGTATGGGAGAAGAATTCACATTTTGGATCATTGGAATCTCTTTTGGGGTAGAAGTGACCTGTACAAGAAGGACGGATTGCACCTAAATTGGAAGGGGACTAATATACTGGCAGGGAAATTTGCTATAACTGCTTGGGAAGATTTAAACTAGTAAGGTGGGAGGGTGGGACTCAGGGAGATACTGAGGAAAGAGAGCAATCTGAGACTGGTACCGTTTAAGAACAGAAGCGAGTCAAACAGTCAGGGCAGGTAGGGACAAGGGAGACTAATAAATAAAACTACGTTTATTTCAATGTAAGGGGCCTAACAGGGAAGGCAGATGAACTCAGGGCATGGTTAGGAACACGGGACTGGGATATCAAAACAATTACAGAAACATGGCTCAGGGATGGGCAGGACTGGCAGCTTAATGTTCCAGGATACAAATGTTACAGGAAGGATAGAAAGGGAGGCAAGAGAGGTGGGGAGGTGGCATTTTTGGTAAGGGATAGTATTACAGCTGTGCTGAGGGAGGATATTCCCGGAAATACATCCAGGGAAGTTATTTGGGTGGAACTGAGAAATAAGAAAGGGATGATCACCTTTTGGGATTGTATTACAGATCCCCTAATAGTTAGAGGGAAATTGAGAAACAAATTTGTAAGGAGATCTCAACTATCTGTAAGAATACTAGGGTGGTTATGGTATGGGATTTTAATTTTCCAAACATAGACTGGGACAGGTTTAGATGGAAAGGAATTTGTTAAATGCGTACAAGAGAATTTTCAGATTCAGTATGTGGATGTACCTACGATAGAAGGTGCATAACGTGACCTACTCTTGGGAAATAAGGCAGGGCAGGTGACTGAGGTGTCAGTGGGGGAGCACTTTGGGGCCAGTGACCATAATTCTATTAGATTTAAAACAATGATGGAAAAGGATAGACCAGATCTAAAAGTTGAAGTTCTAAATTGAAGAAAGGCCAATTTTGACAGTATTAGACAAGAACTTTCAAAAGCTGATTTGGGGCAGATGTTCACAGGTAAAGGAACGGCTGGAAAATGGGAAACCTTCAGAAATGAAATAACAAGAATCCAGAGAAAGTATGTTCCTGACAGGGTGAAAGGAAACGGTGGTAGGTATAGGGAATGCTGGATGACTAAAGAAATTGAGGGTTTGGTTAAGAAAAAGAAGGAAGCATATGTCAGGTATAGACAGGATAGATGGAGTGAATCCTTAGAAGAGTATAAAGGAAGTAGGAGTATACTTAAGAGGGAAATCAGGAGGGCAAAAAGGGGGCTTGAGATAGCTTTGGCAGATAGAATTAAGGAGAATCCAAAGAGTTTTTACAAATACATTAAGGACAAAAGGGTAAGTAGGGAGAGAATACGGCCTCTCAAAGATCAGCAAGGCAGCCTTTGTGTGGAGCCGCAGAAAATGGGGGAGATTCTAAATGAATATTTTGCATCAGTATTTACTGTGGAAAAGGATATGGAAAATATAGACTGTCAGGAAATAGATGGTGACATCTTGCAAAATGTCTAGATTACAGAGAAGGAAGTGCTGGATGTCGTGAAACGGGTAAAGGTGGATAACTCCCCAGGACCTGATCAGATGTACCCGAGAACTCTGTGGGAAGATAGAGAAGTGTTTGCTGGGCCTCTTGCTGAGATATTTGTATCATCGATAGTCACAGGTGAGGTGTAAGAAGGGTGGTAAGGATAAGCCAGGGAACTATAGACTGGTGAGCCTGACCTCAGTGGTGGGCAAGTTGTTGGAGGGAATCCTGAGGGACAGGATGTATATGTATTTGGAAAGGCAAGGACTGATTAGGGATAGTCAACATGGCTTTGTGCGTGGGAAGTCTTGTCTCACAAACTTGATTGAGTTTTTCGAAGAAGTAACAAAGAGGATTGATGAGGGCAGAGCGGTAGATGTGATCTATTGGACTTCAGTAAGGAGTTCGACAAGGTTCCCCATGGGAGACTGATTAGCGAGGTTAGATCTCATGGAATACAGGGAGAACAAGCCATCTGGATACAGAACTAGCTCAAAGGTAGAAGACAGAGGGTGGAGGTGGAGGGCTGTTTTACAGACTGAAGGCCTGTGACCAGTGGAGTGCCACAAGGATCGGTGCTGGGTCCTCTACTTTTTGTCATTTACATAAATGATTTGGATGCGAGCATAAGAGGTACAGTTAGTGAGTTTGCAGATGACACCAAAAATGGAGGTATAGTGGACAGCGAAGAGGGTTACCTCAGATTACAACAGGATCTTGACCAGATGGGCCAATAGACTGAGAAGTGGCAGACGGAGTTTAATTCAGATAAATGTGAGGTGCTGCATTTTTGGAAAGCAAATCTTAACAGGACGTATACACTTAATGGTAAGGTCCTAGGGAGTGTTGCTGAACAAAGAGGCCTTGGAGTGCAGGTTCATAGCTCCTTGAAAGTGGAGTCGCAGGTAGATAGGATAGTGAAGAAGTTATTTGTATGCTTTCTTTTATTGGTCAGAGTATTGAGTACAGGAGTTGGGAGGTCATGTTGCGGCTGTACAGGACATTGGTTAGGCCACTTTTGGAATATTGCATGCAATTCTGGTCTCCTTCCTATTGGAAAGATGTTGTGAAACTTGAAAGGGTTCAGAAAAGACTTACAAGGATGCTGCCAGTGTTGGAGGATTTGAGCTATAGGGAGAGGCTGAACAGGCTGGGGCTATTTTCCCTGGAGCATTGGAGGCTGAGGGGTGACCTTATAGAGGTTTACAGGATTATGAGGGGCATGGATAGTACAAATAGGCAAAGTCTTTTCCCTGGTGTTGGGGAGTCCAGAATTTGAGGGCATAGGTTTAGGGTGAGAGGAGAAAGATATAAAAGAGACCAACGGGCAACCTTTTCACACAGAGGGTGGTACGTGTATGGAATGAGCTGCCAGAAGAAGTGGTGGACGCTGGTACAATTGCAAAGTTTAAGAGGCATTTGGATGGGTATATGAAGAGGAAGGGTTTGAAGGGATATGAGCCGGGTGCTGGCAGGTGGGACTAGATTGGGTTGGGATATCTGGTCGGCATGAATGGGTTGGACCGAAGGGTCTGTTTCCATGCTGTACATCTCTATGACTCTGTGACTCTATGTACAGTGCTTTCACCACATAAGCAGCTCGCTCATGGACCGAGCATGTCATTGACATAGCACACTGCTGTTCAGCAAGATGTGTGCCTCCTTGACTGAAGACTACAAGGAAATCTGCCTCATCCAATGACTGCACTAATCGGTATAGCAATGCATGACATGGATCGTATCAGCGTGCAGGTAGATCCTAAATGAGGAGGTACTAAGGAAGCTAATGAGTAGCCCTGAGATGCAGCCTGGTCCAATCCATGAGTTGTGTCCCTGCTGGAACATTTCAATGCTGGTGTGCCCTGCAATACAATTGCCTATTTTCAGAGTGATCTGCAAGTGTATCAAAAAGGTGTCATGATGTTCTTGATAGGTTGGCAAATGTCCAATGCCAATTTCGCTCTAAAAGGTGTGTCTGCGGCTGGTGCCATAGATTGTGCCCTGAAATGCTGTTTGATCTCAAACAATATGGAGGTCCTTTGAAGCAAGCAGTGAGCTAAATTTGCCAGCTCCCTGCTTTGATTTCTATGTTGGGATTTCCTAACATCTAGGTTCTTTGGGATGTTTGGTAAGATAGGAAGTTAGATCCTAATGCATTGAGTTGAGCCACTAATAATGTGTTTAATGAGAAATACTCCCCCTTAATTGATAACTTACCACTGCCTAATGAGGAACATGTCTTACAGCTTTCCAAAAGCATGAAAGATGGATGGAGATGTTCCCAAAATTCAGATCAGCCTTATCAGACTTCTCATCCAATTTTGCCATGGACGCATCACAGCCCAATCATGCTGTCCCATAAAAGATTCTGTCCAATGTTATCATTCTCTGAGCTTTCAAAATGTTCACCCATTTGTATTAAAAAAGTTAAAAACCTCATTGATTTTAATATACAGTTGGAGACAAGTTACAACTAATTATCTTCCCTACAGCTACAACATGAAGACTGGTTCTCCACGTCAAGGCTACAATGCCTTTAGGATGGTGTTTGGAAGAGGACTGGCACTGGCAGTATATTCTTCATCACATTAATGAATAATAATGCACGTTGAACGTCATTTTACAGAATGAAATTTTAATATTACTTAACATAAGATCTTTTCATTTTTCCCTACTTTGAATGTTTTGTTTGAGGTGACTCATTCCCACTCAGCTAGCTAGCTGGGAAACATTCCCCTGACACAGAATTCTGGAGGGCTCTCTGTTAGTTTGCTAACACAAGTATTTTTAAAACAAAATATTCATAGTTTCTATTTGATCACAAACATCTACTGTATTGCTGAGACAGAAGAATGTGGTGAGTGTATGATATGAAGCAGTAATAAAACATAACTCAGTCACGGTATACTTAGTCCTTACTGCTCTCAGCAATTGTTGTAGTAATAATGGCTGAAAGTATCAGAACTGACTGATAATGCTGTACAAATGTGGTAGCTGTGTAATGTTTTACTCAAAACATAACATTAGAGAAATGTGGACATTTTCACAATTATGGAGTTATATCTCCACACAACATTGCCAAATGATAGCAAGAAGTTGTGGTAGATCTTTGGTTTAACCTCTTCAGGACTTTAAGAGATTTCCTTGAAAATGTAATCCTAACACAGAGTTTGCTTCATGCTTTGAAAATTAAGGCATGTTACTGCATGTGTCTGTGTTTAATATTCTTGCTGCTATGTCCACACAAATATCATAATTAACAGTCAGTTAGTTCTCTGTCCCATTTCCATTGTCTGTCCTGTTGAAAATTCCAATCGTGTCTTATGTTTTATCCTACATTTGCCAGAATCCACGTAACTGCTGCAACTAGGAAGTGAAAATGGTGGTAGCAGATTAGAAAGCAAACATAGTATTGTTTAAAGAAAATATTTTTAATAACATTGATTTACGCTGTCTGTGGTCCATGAAAGTATAATGCCTCATAAAATGCAACTATGAAGCACAACCACATTAATTACACAATTAGCACATACCAAGATGAAGTGCAACGCTAATTATTTTGGATCAGTTCCTTTCACATACAAATCATAACCTGCCTATAGTTTTGATTGCAATGTATTGTTTTTGTAATAGGAAACGAGGCATATATGAAAATGACCCCTGCTATGTGAATAGAGGACTTCGTAATTTAAAGCTGTCCCTTATCTCTTTAAGGTATGTTAGTTATATCATAAAATATTGAAAGTAAAAAGAGTAACCAAGTTGCAAGGAATTTATTAAAGGAAATAATTCTCATTTTGTATGATTAAATGGTGACATTTAATTAATGGACAAATACAAATAATTATCACTTAAGAGTCTTGCCATGATGACTTGTAGTTTTCTGTCAGACTTCGCTTTTGACCTTCTAGGTGAAAAGACTATGCACTTCGGTAACAGACACGTAACTATGCATGTTTTACCTTTAAATATATTAATATAAAATATATACTTGCTCTGTGCAAGGTTCAAATGACAAGGATTTAAGTTTTAAAATATAAAAACATCTCATGGAGTCATTTATCTAAAAATACAGGTGTGTTCAAAGCAAGATATTGTCTTCGCAAGCAAATATTCATCCTTTTAATTATAATTATTTAAAAAAGACAGTTTCCATTGTGAGTTAAGACTGCAAAGTTCTGCCTTAAAGAAAACATTTATTCTATGAAATATCTTATACAATAATGTTTCCTCTGTGGTAGTTAACAATGTGCAGGTATGTCTATGTGTTATCCATGTCATAGATAATACTAATGGTTAAAATTGTGAAGGAGAGAGAGAAAGTTTATTTCGATAAGTGCCTTTGACATACTTCGGACAATCCAAAGAAGTTTCCACCTAATACAATACTTGTGAAATATTATTATGTTGCACAACATTATTTAGCCATAATCACAACTGACTGTTATATTCTGCTATTGGAGATGTTAGTTGAGGATAAACTCAGCTTCTCTTTATTTAGTGTGATAGGATTCTGACTGGGTTAGATTAGATTAGATTAGATTACATTACAGTGTGGAAACAGGCCCTTCGGCCCAACAAGTCCACATCGACCCGCCGAAGCGTAACCCACCCATGCCCCTACATTTTACCCCTTACCTAACACTATGGGCAATTTAGCATAGCCAATTCACCTGACCTGCACATCTTTGGACTGTGGGAGGAAACCGGAGCACCCGGAGGAAACCCACGCAGACACGGGGAGAACATGCAAACTCCACACAGTCAGTCGCCTGAGGCGGGAATTGAACCCGGGTCTCTGGCCCTGTGAGGCAGCAGTGCTAACCACTGTGCCACCGTGCCGCCCAATGGGGTTTGCTTTAATGCCCTATCTAAAATGTGGCAGGAGAGATTCTTGATTTGTGCCAAAAAATGGCTCTGATTAATTATTAAAGGTGCAGCTGCACAAAGCTCATTGAAGCCCAGAACCTTTTTCAGTCACAGGTGTAAATCGAATTTTTCTTAGTACGCTGTGATATCAAATTGCTCCTTGCACAAGCTGCATCACCACATCTTATCAATTTGTGATCTTGAAAGAAAATGCACAAAAATGGCCAGCAAAAAGGAAACCTGTTGAAAATAATCATGTATTTAAGGAGATTTTTGGCAACGACAAGCTGAATAACTTTTAAATGCTGTTTCTAGTTCATAAAAATAAACAAAAAGTTCCAAGATTTTAACACAGTAATACTGAAGAAATGGTGATATACTTCCAGTTCAGGATAGTGAGTGGCTTGGAGGGGAACTTGTGAGTGGTGGTGTTCCCATGCATCTGCTGTCCTTGTCCTCCGAGATGGTAGGAGTCTTGCATAAGGGGAAGGTACTGTCTGAGGAGCCTTGGTGAACTTCTTCAATACATTTTATAAATGATTCTGCTGCTGCTACTGTTGATGGTGAGGCGAGGGGATGGTTATGGATGGGATAACAACACACTCTGAATTGTGTCTTAGAGATGTGGACTGCCTTTGGGAAGGAGATGAGTTATTCAGTGAAGGATACCTATCTTCTGACTTGCTCTTATTGCCAGAATATTTGTATGCCTAGTTCAGTTCAGTTCAGTTTCTGGTGAATGAAAACCCAGAAAGATCTCTGCTTGGGAATGAAATCTGCTGTCCTCACTTGTGACTTCAGATCTACAATAATGTAGTTAATTCTTAACAAGTTACCCATCTCAGGGGAATTTCTTATGCCAATTATGAATAAATGGTGTGAAAGTGATGCCCATGCCCCATGAAAGATCTAAAATGCTGATTAGGCCATTAAGTGTCAGATAAAAGTCATGAGAATAGCATGAATTCCCAAGTTCTGTGCAGTTCTACATGAAAATTGCTGGTCATTAATTTGCATACTCAAACATGTTTCAGTTCTGCGGAAGGGTCACCGGACCCAAACTGTGAACTCTGATTTTTATCCACAGATGCTGCCAGACCTGCTAAGCTTTTCCAGCAATTTCTGTTTTTGTTTCTGATTTCCAGCATCTGTAGTTCTTTCAGTTTCTATTTAGGCTTCAGTTAAATTGGCTTTCATTTTAAATACTGGTCCTGCCTGCAAATGGAATTAAATAGGCAAATGGATGTGGAAGGTCCTCACCAGACTCACCTGTGTTCACACCAAGAACTAGAGTTCAACTGTTTTAAATACTGCTGCACTTCTGACTGTGTGTATTCTCTCAGTATTGTACAGAAATTTCAGCCTAGTTACTCAAGGCTTTTTTTGGGAGTCAAATCTATGACTGAGTGCAATGACTATAGGGACCTAAGATTTTTGAATTGGAATTTGCATTCTTTTGGCTAAGTCTGAGTTGTGCTGAGAGATTTTGGAGGGTTTGTCACTGCAAGACACAATTATTTTTCTCACTGTGTCTTACCAAAGTCAACTCATTAATTACCAACACAACCATGACTTCTACCTGGAACTATTTTCATTCCATCTTAATCTGTGTCATTCTCAGAGCAACTTGCTATTTATCAGGTATTCTGCAATACACTGGCAATCCTTGTGCCCATACCACCTAGGAAAAGCCTATAGTTTACCCAGAACTGCTCAGCATATTTCCTGACATTAGGTCCAGGCACAAATAGATGGTAGCATTTTTGTCCAGTGACATGGGCAGGACCCTCGACATCCACTTGGATGAGGTAGTGCTGACATGACTTCCTTCTCCCCCAGAGCTAACAAGTATGCCATGACACTAGACAATACCAACCTCATCTGAGCTTGCTACCCAAGTTACAGCTGTCGCAGTGTCTGGAAAAATGTTACGCTCTGTAGGAAAAACATCATTGTCTTTCTCAACTCTGTCAGGTTAAATGCTGCCATCTTCTCTCTAATACCTCACACACTCACTCTGCCTCTGCTCTGTTTTGACTTCCCACCAATGCTCATGCTCTACCACCCTCACTAATGTTGGCAATATCTTCTGCACTTGTTCTCAATTCCCGACATCATTACCCTTGCATGTCTTCTGTGCTACCTACTCACTCGTTTAGAACACCTCTGCACTTGAAGCAGCAGCAGTAGCTGTACCTCCCAGTTTCAAATCCTTTAATACCTCTCTCTCTCTCTCTCTCTCATTCTTGAGGAAAACAATCCACAAGAAGGTAGCAAGAGTCAAGATGGTTGGTGGACTGCCCAACATTAGATTCCTCACCCTTTATGAGGAGAGAATCCTGACTCTGAATACCCAAATTAGGATAGCACTAGAATTGGAGTCTGCTTTTAGCTTACTTGTGCTCAGAAGCCTTGAGTGAAGGCTACCCACTTGATTGGACTGAAGACCGTCAGCAGACCTGGATTTGTGTCTTCACTAAACAGCATGCCAAGACAGCAATAATAACAATCTTGCTGAAAGGCCAAAATGCAAAAAGGCAAGACAGGAGTGCTGTGAGCATTCAGGTAGGCGAACAGAGAGTGAATACTAAGAGAGCAAACAAAGGGCCTGGGGATGCAGTTTGGTACAGTCCGTCAGCTGGAGCATGTCCCTGAGTGCAAAGTATCTTTCCTGCAGCATTATCATGATAGTTGTCAATGTAGCCTGAGGTGCATCATTGAAGTTCAGAAGTAACCTGCAAGTCGATCAGAGATGGAACTTCTTAGAAGCTGGCACACATTGGATGTTAATACGCGTGTTGAGTTTTCCAGACACCTGGTGAGTTGGGAGGCTGAATATTACTGAGGGAAGTTGCCAAGGTGTTTAGCAAATGTTAATGAGTGTCACGTGGCATTCCACTGCTCCCTAATGAGAATCTCATTATGGCTCTTGTGAAAAGCATTCAAGGTGGAGCAAGCTGCGCCCGGTGTTGAGACTGCGCTCACCACTGTAGTCATTTAATTCTGTCACACATCTTGCCACAGCCCACATCACCTCATTCCCTAAATGATTCTTCCCTATACTTCTCACATTTATATTGCTCACCAGATGCTCTGTAGTCTAAAAAAATGTTTGGTGTTTCTATGTATGAGTGACGGGGAAAGAAAAAATATATAATGGATGGACATATGAGCAAACTCATGTGCAACTGGACATTTGCCTCAACCACTCCTCCCTATGCCCACTTTCACCATCACAGACAGGGCTCATCTATGTATATGGAAAATACAAAAATTGTACAAAAATAATGGGAAAAGATGTGTGCTCTTTAAAATTTATAGGTATGCTGCTATTAAACAAATCTTCAATGCACTACAAGAACATTGTCAACTTCATATTGCAAGTCAGTACATTCTAAATTATCACAAAATATATAAAAAGACACCCACAGCAATAAGCTTTTGCTTTTATAAAATATCTGTGAGTAGAAAGCATATGAACCATTTAAATTAATCTGCTCGGAGAATGATGGATTGATTAGCATGGGTGTTTGCAACTGAACAAATTGCCATAGGGCTGAGTCATAATGGGAGAGATTTCCAACTGAGTTTAACAATCATTTGAGGACTGTTGGTCAAAGGAGCTGCTGTGGGTCTGCAGAGAACCAGCTAGCTTTTCTAACATGTGGAGGAAACACTTTTGCTCTAATTAATCATTGTGCTGTAGTGCAGCTGGAGGGTCATGACTTCCCACAAGTTAGTAGACCTAAACTGCCAGAATTTTGTTGAGACAGCTTGTAATTTTATTCAACAATTATTATGCTAAATGAGCCGGTCACAACTTAGTTTTCATCATGGAAGAGTGTAATAATTATAAATGTGTAGAAGAACAGGATTACCATTTAATAGCATTCCAGTTGCATTAATTATTGGTGATTCTGAGCATATGCTGGAGGGCTGTATATTTTGGAACATGGGGCCGAGTCTCAAATCCGCCTAATGTAATCAGTTTCAGTCCTGGCCATTTGTAATTTTTTGGTATATTTTTAGATTTCTTTTCATCCTTGTGTTGTGAGCAGACACGTGGCAAGGTTCGCCAATTTGTTATTGTTTCCAAATGGAATATCTCAAACTGTTCATTGCCTGGTGATTAGGGGTGAAACTGACCTTTTTTATTTATCCACCTCTTTGATTGGTTAAAACAAGGTTAATTTAGAAAGGCCCTCTTCCATTGTGGATTCCATTCTCCCAGGACCACATGAACTTGTGTTTAAAAGGTGCCAGTTTAACCAGGATTTCTTGAATTAACAAAAAGGGTGAGTTTATTCATTAAAAATATGAAAGAAGAAATAGATTAGAAGTAGAGTGGAATTAACAGTTGATCCTAAAAGATAAAAGTGAAGACAAGGAACAGTGCCTGAATTGTGCTTGAAGAAGAGATAAGAACAGTGCAGTTGTTGAAGTGGCGGTTACTGGTGATGTTGACATTGGTAATTTTACAGTTTCATGATACTTAATTTTACAGATTGTTGGGATTCTGTACTTCTGATCCTTTTTAACTGAAATTCCATCATTCAGGGTGAGAGAGAGTGCTTTTGTTATCCTAATTCTTCACTTAGAATGACAGAACATTTTTACCTGCAAGGGGTAACAAGGGTAACTTTCTTACTGTACTTGGGCTGAAAAGAGGCAAGTCACATTTAGTGCCATAAAAATGCCAGGCAATGACCATTACCAATAAAAGAAAATGCATTCATCATCCCTTCACATTCAATGGTATTACTTTCACTGAGTCCCACCACTATCAAAATTCTGGGGGTTACCATTGACCAGAAACCGAACTGGACTAGCCATATAAATGCAATGGCTGCAAGATTAGATTCCTTACAGTGTGGAAACAGGCCCTTCGGCCCAACAAGTCCACACCGACCCGCCTAAGCGTAACCCACCCAGACCCATTCTCCTACATTTACCTCTTCACCTAACACTACAGGCAATTTAGCGTGGCCAATTCACCTGACCTGCACATTTTTGGATTGTGGGAGGAAACCGGAGCACCCGGAGGAAACCCACGCAGACACAGGGAGAATGTCCAAACTCCACACAGAGAGTCGCCTGAGGCGGGAATTGAACCTGGGTCTCTGGCGCTGCGAGGCAGCAGTGCTAACTACTGTTCCACCATGCCAAGAGAAAGTCAGAGGCTGGGAACCAACAGTGAGAGTATTTGTTCGCACATTGTGGACATTTTCAGGGCAAGTTGGATTGTAATTGTTGGTGATTTCAGCTATCCTATGGTAGACTGGGAAAAAGAAAGAATGTGGGGAAGAGAAAGGGAGATATTCCTGTAATCTATACAGGATAACTTTATGGAAGAGTACATTTGAAGTCCTAGCAGAACAAGCAGTGCTGGGTCTGGTCCTGGGAAATAAGGCAGACCAAGTGGAGAACATTCAGAATGAGGGGAAATTTGGGAAATAGCAAGCATAATATAATAATTTTATTATTAAGTTGGGAAAGGACAAAACCAATGAAGAATTAAGATCCCAGACTGGAGAAGAATTATTTTTTTAAAAGTTAAACTGGAGCAGGTTGATTGGAAATGCATTCTGGTGGATAAAACAGAGGATGAAAAATTCTCATTCTTCAAAAGAGAGATAAATAGGATGCAAGCTAAGTATATAGCCAAGAGAAATAAGTACAGGATATCCAAAGCTACAGTGTACTAGATAACTATAAATATTGATGAGAAAATAAGGAAGAGAAAAGAAGCATATGATGCATACCAGAATAATAATAGCAATAGAAGAATATCTCAAATGTGGAAGAGAGGCTAAGATTGGAATAAGGAAGGCTAAGAGAAAGGATGGTAGTCTGCGCTAAAACAAATAGTAAAATGTTCTTCAAACATATTAATAGTAAAAGAGTAATGAAGGATAGAGTGGGCCTGTAAGAAATAAACAAGGTAAGTTGCTCACTGAAGCAAAGAGTATGATAGAGACACTAAATGAGTACTTTATATCTGTCTTTATCAAATTAGGAAATAGTTACAATGGCTCAGTTGAAAATGTGGGTGTTGAGCATATGAACAGTATAGTGAGAGATAAGTAGGAAAGGCAAGAAAAGCTGGCAGCACTCCAGGTAGAGAAGTCACCAGGCCCAGATTGGATATATCCTAGATTGATGAGAGAGGGAAAGGAACAAATTGTGCAGCCATTACAGAAATTGTCCAGGCCTCTCTGAACACATGATTAGTCCTGGGAGACTGGAGGAGTGCAAATATGATGTCTTTGTTTAAGGAAGGGGCAAAGGATTACCCAGGAAACAACAGACCTGCCAGCTTGACATCAAAAGTAGTAAAAGTAATGGAGGCCATAATACAGGATAAGAAAAACATGCACTTAGAGAAAAATAATTTAATATTAAATAGTCAACAGGGCTTTGTCAAGTGAAGGTTGTGTCTGACAAATTCAATCGAGCCCTTAGAAAAGGTGACACAGGCTGTGGATGAGGTTAGTTGAACATCCAGAAAGTATTTGATATGATGTCACATGGCAGGTTGGATAACAAATTATAAATGTTTGAGATTGATGGATCCTTGGCAGCATGGATTAGAAGTTGGCTAGAAGATAGGAAACAGAAGGTAGAAATAGATGGGCATCAGACTGCAGCCATGTTGAAAGTGGAGTCCCCCAGCAATTGGTGTTGGTACTCTTGTTTTTCTTGACTTATATAAACAATTTGGAGATGTGTGTTCGGAGAAAATTCTCTAAATTTGCAGATGATGTTAAGCTGGGAGAAGTGTGAATTATGCTGAGGGACTTCACAAGGACATTGACATATTGGTGGAAAAGCGCAGCAGGTCTGGCAGCATCCAGGGAACAGGAGAATCGACGTTTCGGGCATAAGCCTTTCTTCAGCAATACATTTTCAGCTCTGATCTCCAGCATCTGCAGTCCTCACTTTCTCCACATTGACATATTGGCCAAATAGGCAGATATGTGTCAAATGAGTTTCAATGCAGAGAAATGTGAGATAATACAGGTTAGTATAAGAAATGAGGAGAGACAATAAAGGAGAAATGGTCCAACTTTGAGATGATTACAGGAGCACAGGAACCTCAGGTTCACGTGCATATTTCTCTGAAAGTGGCCTGGCAAGTTGAAACAGTTGTTAAGAATCTTGTAGGATCTTTGGGTTTATAAATGGAGGCGTAGAGTATAAAAGCAAGGAAGTGATTATACACCTCTACAAATCATTGGTCAGATCACATTTGGAGTATTGTGTTCAGCTCTGGTTACCTTATTTAAGGAACAATGTTATTAGCCTGGAGAGAGTGCAAAAGGAATTTAATAGAATGTTACAAGGAATGAGGGGTTTTAGATACAAGGAAAGAGCAGAGAAATTGGGCTTATTCTCCTTACAGCAGAGAAGATTAAAAGGTGACTATATTGAATTATGAACAAATTTCACAGGGCAAAGAAAGATATTCTGTTTCCACTACTTGGTATGCCAGTAACTAGGGATCGCCATTTCAAGGAATGAGGAGAAGCTTTCTTCCTTAAAATTCGGAATGGGAGAATCGTGGAGGCAGATTCCATAAAAGATTTCAAAAGAGAGTTGGTTAAATAGATGAAACTCATTAATTTAGAGGGCTATGGAGATAGATTTGGAGATTGGGACTAGCTGAGTAGCTTTCAGGACCTAGTAAGATAATGAATTGTTGAATGGCCTCATTCTGTACTGTAAAATTCTATGATTCCGAGTGTCACTTGCCTCCTGACTCCCTGAAACCTGCACATCACCAATGCTTAGTGGCAACAGTTTTTACGATCCCCAAAATGCACTGCAAAAATTCATCAAAGCTCCTTAGGCAGCACTTTCCAAACACACAACGACTTCCATCTGGAAGGACAAGGGCAGCAGCTATCTGGGAAGACCACCACCTTCCAAACCACTCCTGACTTGGTAATATAGCATAGTTCTTTCAGTGTCACTGGTTCAAGATCCTAGAACTTCACCCAAAATAGCACGACCTTTCCTAATTGGACTGCAGTGGTTCAAGAAAGCAGCTCATAACCATCTTCTCAAGGGCAGTTAGGCAATGGGCAATAAATTCTGGCCCAGCTAATGATGTCCACATCCCTTGAATGATTTTTTTAAAAATGAAGTCTGATATTTTGAGATGTTATAGGCAAGATGTTTAGGCCACATACAATTTTCATATACATCTAGAAGATCTATGACATTGCTCACAGCAAGGTGATAATACCAATGTGTAATCCAAAACCCAGGATAATATTCTGGAGAAATGATTTTGAACTGCACCATGGCAGATGGTGAAGTTTGAATGCAATTTTTAATATTTCTGGAATTCAAAACAAACCTGTCGAGTGTAGCCATTGGATCCCTGTAGCCAATGTCAATTGTGAAAAATCCACCTGGCTCACTATTAGCCTTTAGGGAAGGGACTGTGTGTTATCCTTACCTAGTCTGACTGACATGTGACTTTGAAACCATAGGAAGGTGGCTGATTCTTAATTGCCTCCTGAGCAATTCGGGATGCCAATGAACGCTGGCCCAACTAACAACACTTAGAATCCATGAACAAGAAAATTCAAAACAGATGGTGGGCCAACTTTAACAGGATAAAAGTTGTGCTATGTCATGTAAACTATTGTACAGGAATGTTATATAATATATTTTCAATATTCTGAGCAAGTATAATATTCATGCCACCGATTGATTGTCAATTCCTATGATTTGAGCAGCTAGTTGGCAATGACAGTTTTAAATCTGGAAGGAGAGTTGAAAATCTATTTTTCATGCCCAGAAATGCCAGTTATTTATGGAAAAAGTTGCAACTCATTCAAATTGATTGCATTTGATGAACGAACATAAATATGTAGAATAAGCTTGCTCCTGCCAGCAGAGCAGTACACTCCATTGTTCTGCATTTTTAACTATTAATTGAGTCCATTAGACGTGCTGACTCACTGTCTGGAAATTTTTGCTTTGACAAAATCCTGGCATGTCTTATTCATCTTGTGTGTTCCAACTGACAAAAGGATGTACCCTTGATCTCAGCCTATTTCGGGAACTTAGCTCTATTCAT
This sequence comes from Chiloscyllium plagiosum, assembly GCF_037043375.1. Lineage (NCBI taxonomy): Eukaryota > Metazoa > Chordata > Chondrichthyes > Orectolobiformes > Hemiscylliidae > Chiloscyllium > Chiloscyllium plagiosum. Next base: position 45,587,700 of record NW_028270151.1, on the reverse strand, counting down.
AATCAAAGCAAGATTCCTTGCCTTTTCCAGCAAATCTGCCAGTAAATTTACTGGAAAATGGTAACAGCAGATCTTGGCTCCTTGCTAAAACATGCTCTGCCCAATGGCCCTGGGAGAGAGGTGAATGTGAAGTAAAATAAATTAGTCTTTTTTTTCAAATGCCACAGCATATGCAATCACTTTGCAGTATGTCTCACTAAAATGTAAAGTTCCCACTACAAATACAATAACTCCGTCGACTTGATATGCTTTATGCTCAGGGTAGCTATGCAATAAGCAACATAAACACTGTGGATATGTATAACGTATATCTACAGATTTACTGTTAAGTGTGTTTCAAGCCTCCAGTTCAAAAGCTTAAGATTAGTGGGATACAGCAGGACTCATCCATTAGAGAATATTATTCACCTCTGTCCCTTCATTAACAGGAGGCAGCCAAATATATGGCAGCAAAATCTAAAAAAAGAATGGGTTAGAAATTTGTCTCGAGTGTGTTAGAAAACTAATCCATGCAGATCAGCAATCCATTTTTTATTCAACCTGATTTTCCTTTACATTGGGAATGAAGATTGAGAAATCATCAAAAATATACTGAAGTGAAAAAAATCACCAATATTAAATTCCATTAAATCTTCAGCTTGAATTGCAGAAATATAAACAATGCTAGCTAAGGCTTCATATCTCTGACTTGTGTAGCAAGTTTTTTTTGCTGCAAGTGGAATAGAATGACATAGTGGAAGAGGCTTGAGTGAAGCAAACATGCCTGTATTGACTTGGTTTCCTTGTACACGATACATTCTATGTAATCTAATGTAAAGATAACATAAAATGCTTGATAATGTGAAGATTCTATCTTTCTTTTAAGTTTCCTGTATTTTTGCTTGTGGATTGAGATGGGAAAAGGAGTGTTTAAAGATGAAGGATTTTTTGGAAAGGATTGCTGGACTTTTTAAAAGCAAGCTATCAAACACTCGTTGTAAGTGCTGTTTAAATCGCTGCTTGACAAAGCGGTGGGGGAAGTCTGGTTGCAGATGAATGTGGCAACAAAGGGCATGTTCAAGTGGAGATTTGGCCAGCAGCAAGTAACTGATTGATCCATGGATATTGACTTGTTATTAAATACAAAGGCCAATAAACATGCAATTGGTTCAAAGGCAGCTTAACAATTTGTGGGTATAAATATTCAGGTCAGAAGTCATCAGATCCACAGAATGAGAAGAAGCTGTTCCTCTTTGTGCTATAAAACTCTTCAAGGACAAAGGAAGTCAGTTTATTTTCCCTCAACAGTTCTGATAAGCTGTGGCTCATAACCAATTCATCAAATACTTTGTAAGTGTGCACTAGTTTCTCTGTGCTTCCTGTAAGCAAATAAAAGTATCTGGAAAAGGAAGATCAAGGGTCAAGTCAAAAGGACTATTTTAGTGAATGTGATGAACAGTGACCATTGAACTGCGTTCTCAGTCTTTCCCTCCATCTGCAGCACCCAAAGTTTTGTGATTGTCTGTGTCTGTCTACAAATGTGTGCAGAGCGGGTTTTATAAGGGGGTGAGAGTTGGAGTTAAGACCTATGTGCCTATGATTAATAATTATTAACGTATGGTTAAAATCTATTTATTTATAACAAGTAGTTACTCTTAGTCCATGGTTTCTCTCACCAGTTTCCAAAAGACAGGTAAATTCAGGAATTCTGTATACTTTTACAAAGCCATTAATTTTTATGACAACACCAGGAAAGGCAGGGTTGATTTCCAGCAAGCTGCCCCAGTAAATTTAACAATAACAAGAAAAGCTTGTCTTTATCACTGTCAATGGAAATGATAATATATCAGTCTTTCATATGAACTTATGGGGATTGTTGAACAGTCTTTCAGTTATCATCTTGCATCTGGCAACTAATGTTGATTTGCCCAATATAACAGAAATTCCAAACTAATGGACCTAGTAAAAAGATTATAATCTACAAACATGATTGTTTCTATTGGCTACCAAATTTGATATATATATTTAATTAAAATTTTGGAATGAATCCAAGTACTGGATGATTAAATATCAAAACTTGAAGCATTGTATTTTGTGATATTTTCCACATTCTGTCTTAGAGCAAAATCTTTCAAATCTTCGCATCCTCCAAAAATGGCAGCCTCTCCTGCATTGAATTAATGTGTCCAATTTGCTGTGTTCTACCGATAGTTTCATTGAATCGTGACTCAATTTGAAAGCAATCCAATTCATAGGCCTGGTAAATCCACTTCTTCAAAAAAAATCTGGTGCATTGAAAGATTTTCAGAGTTATGCTCATCAGTTGGCATTTGATTATCTCATTTACTTCACCCAAGTAGCTTTACAATTTGTGCAGTTCAAAGCCCGTTCTAGTTGCCTTTTCATATATGTATTAAAATGTACTACCTTCAATTTGGAATTCCAAATGTACTCAGCAGATTGCCAAGTATAGGAAATCATCAGCAAATTTATGTTTAAACTATTGAGATAGCAAATAATGTCCCAATGTAACCAGATTTGCCTCATGTCAAGCAAACACAATGCTGTATTAAATATGTGAAAATATCTAAATTTTTCCATTTGCTCACCCAACAGAGTTTACTGCTGGGTGCATTCTGTTGGACTATCGACTGAGGGTAGAGGGGAGGAACGGTAATATGTTGAATCCCCCATTTTCCGCATATCATGACAGAATGCAGCAGTGTATTGTTGAATGTTGTTGGTCACAGTTTGTTTTGGTACATAGAGCTCACTGAATGTGATGGTTAATGTGTTAACAGCTGATGTATTAAGTAGTATCTTTGATTTGACATACTCAAAAGAAATTTGGTGTACTATTTGGAGAATATAATTGTAACATTGGATATAGAAAGTATCATTCACAACCTCACACTTGAAGAATTTTAGAACATAGAACATAGAACAATCCAGCACAGAACAGACCCTTCGGCCCTCGATGTTGTGCTGACCTGTGAACTAATCTAAGCCCATCCCCTACACTATCCCATCATCATCCAACTGCTTATCCAAAGATTGTTTAAATCTCCATAATGTGGCTGAGTTAACACCATTGGCAGGCAGGGCATGAAATGCCCTTATCACTGTCAGAGTAAAGAATCTGCCTCTAACATTTGTCTTAAATCTATCACCCCTCAATTTGTATCTATGCCTCTTCGTACAAGCTGCCGTCATCATCCTAGGAAAAAGACTTTCACTGTCTACCCTATCTAATCCTCTGATCATCCTGCATGTCTCTATCAAATCCCCTCTTAACCTTCTTCTTTCCAATTAGAACAGACCCAACTCTCAGCCTTTCCTCATAAGACCTTCCCTCTAAACCAGGAAACATCCTGGTAAATCTCCTTTGCACCTTTTCCAATGATTTCACATCCTTCCTGTAATGAAGTGACCAGAACTGTACACAATATTCCAAGTGTGGCTGCAAGTTTTATATAGTTGGAGCATGACATTATGGCTCCGGAACTCAGTCCCTCTACTAATAAAATGTAACACACTGTATGCCATCTTACCTGGGTGGCAACATTCAGGTATTTTGTACATGGACTCCAAGATCCCTCTGCATATCCACACTACCAAGAATCTTTCCATTGACTAAGTATTCTACCTTCCGGTTATTCTTCCCAAAGTGAATCACCTCACATTTATCTGCATTGAACTCCATTTTCCACCTCTCAGCCTAATTCTGCAGTTTGTCCAAGTCACCATGCAACCTGCAACATTCTTCCACACTGTTCACTACTCCACCGACTTTAGTTTCATCTGCAAACCCATCCACCTATGCCTGCGTCCAAGTCATTTATTAAAATGGAAAACAACAGTGGTCCCAAAACAGATCCTTGTGGCACACCACTAGTAACCGGACTCCAGGCTAAATATTTTCCATCAACCACCAATCGCTGCCTTCTTACAGAAAGCCAGTTTATGATTAGATTACCTACAGTGTGGAAACAAGCCCTTCGGCCCAACAATCCACACCGACCATCCAAAGAATAACCCACCCAAACCCCTTTTCCCCTCTGACTAATGCACCTAACACAATGGGCAATTTAGCACAGCCAATTCACCTGACCTGCACATCTTTGGACTGTGGGAGGAAACCGGAGCACCTGGAGGAAACCCACACAGACACAGGGAAAATGTGCAAACTCCACACAGTCAGTCGTCCAAGGTTGGAATTGAACTTGGGACCCTGGTGCTGTGAGGCAGCAGTGCTAACCACTGAGCTACCGTGCCGTTTCTAATCCAAACTGCAAAATCATCTTCAATCCCATGTCTCTGCATTTTCTCCAACAGCCTACCAAGTGGAATCTTATCAAAAGCTTTAACTGAAGTCCATGTACACCACATCAACTGCCCTACCCTCATCCACATGCTTGGTCACCTTCTCAAAAAACTCAATAAGGTTTGTGAGACATGACCTTCTCTTGATGAAACCATGTTGACTATCTGCAATCTAGTTGCTGCTTGCTAGATTATTATAAATCCTATTTCTTCTAATCCTTTCCAAAACGTTTCCTATAACAGATGCAAGGCTCACTGGTCTATAATTACCTGGATCATTTCTTCTGCCCTTCTTGACATTTGCAATTCTCTAATCCTCTGGCACTAAACCCGTAGACAATGACGACTCAAAAGATCAAAGCCAAAGGCTCCAAGACAACCTCCCTAGCTTCCCAGATAATTCTCGGATAAATCCCATCCAGTCCAGGGGACTTGTCTTCTTTCACTCTTGCTAGAATTGATAACACCTCTTCTTTATTAACCTCGATCCTTTCTAGCCTAATATAGAACATAGAACATATAACATAGAACAATACAGCACAGAACAGGCCCTTCGGCCCACGATGTTGTGCCGAACTTCTAACCTAGATTAAGTACCCATCCATGTACCTATCCAAATGCCGCTTAAAGGTCGCCAATGATTCCGACTCTACCACTCCCACGGGCAGAGCATTCCATGCCCCCACCACTCTCTGGGTAAAGAACCCACCCCTGACATCTCCCCTATACCTTCCACCCTTCACCTTAAATTTATGTCCCCTTGTAACACTCTGTTGTACCCGGGGAAAAAGTTTCTGACTGTCTACTCTATCTATTCCTCTGATCATCTTATAAACCTCTATCAAGTCACCCCTCATCCTTCGCCGTTCCAACAAGAAAAGGCCGAGAACTCTCAACCTATCCTCGTACGACTTCCTCTCCATTCCAGGCAACATCCTGGTAAATCTTCTCTGCACCCTCTCCAAAGCTTCCACATCTTTCCTAAAGTGAGGCGACCAGAACTGCACACAGTACTCCAACTGTGGCCTAACCAAAGTCCTGTACAGCTGCAACATCACTTCACGACTCTTGAATTCAATCCCTCTGCTAATGAACGATAATACTCCATAGGCCTTCTTACAAACTCTATCCACCTGAGTGGCAACCTTCAAAGATCTATGTACATAGACCCCAAGATCCCTCTGTTCCTCCACCTGACTAAGAACCCTACCATTAACCCTGTATTCCGCATTCTTATTTGTTCTTCCAAAATGGACAACCTCACACTTGGCAGGGTTGAACTCCATCTGCCACTCCTCAGCCCAGCTCTGCATCATATCTAAGTCCCTCTGCAGCCGACAACAGCCCTCCTCACTGTCCACAACTCCACCTATCTTCGTATCATCTGCAAATTTACTGACCCACCCTTCGACTCCCTCATCTAAGTCATTAATAAAAATTACAAACAGCAGAGGACCCAGAACTGATCCCTGCGGAACTCCACTTGTAACTGGGCTCCAGGCTGAATATTTACCATCTACCACCACTCTCTGCCTTCGACCGGTTAGCCAGTTTTCTATCCAATTGGCCAAATTTCCCTCTATCCCATGCCTCCTGACTTTCCGCATAAGCCTACCATGGGGAACCTTATCAAATGCCTTACTAAAATCCATGTACACTACATCCACTGCTCTACCCTCATCCACATGCTTGGTCACCTCCTCGAAGAATTCAATAAGACTTGTAAGGCAAGACCTACCCTTCACAAATCCGTGCTGGCTGTCCCTAATCAAGCAGTGTCTTTCCAGATACTCATAAATCCTATCCCTCAGTACCCTTTCCATTACTTTGCCTACCACAGAAGTAAGACTAACAGGCCTGTAATTCCCGGGGTTATCCCTATTCCCTTTTTTGAACAGGGGCACAACATTCGCTACTCTCCAGTCCCCTGGTACCACCCCTGTTGCCAGTGAAGACGAGAAGATCATTGCCAACGGTACTGCAATTTCCTCTCTTGCTTCCCACATAATCCTAGGATATATCCCGTCAGGCCCGGGGGACTTGTCTATCCTCAAGTTGTTCAAAATGTCCAACACATCTTCCTTCTTAACAGGTATCTCTTCTAGCTTACCAGTCCATTTCACACTCTCCTCTTCTACAATACGGTCCCTCTCGTTCGTAAATACTGAAGAGAAGTACTTGTTCAAGACCTCTCCTATCTCTTCCGACTCAATACACAGTCTCCCACTACTGTCCTTGATCGGACCTACCCTCGTTCTCGTCATTCTCAGGTTTCTCACATACGCATAAAATGCCTTGGGGTTATCCTTGATCCTATCCGCCAACGATTTTTCATGCCCTCTCTTAGCTCTCCTAATCCCTTTCTTCAGGTCCCTTCTGGCTATCCTGTATCCCTCCACTGCTCTGTCTGAATCCTGTTTCCTCAACCTTATGTAAGCCTCCTTCTTCCTCTTTACCAGACATTCAACCTCTCTCGTCAACCAAGGCTCCCTCACACGACCATTTCTTTCCTGCCTGATAGGTACATACATATCATGGACACGTTGTATCTGCTCTTTGAAAAGGTTCCACATTTCCACCACATCCTTCCCTGACAGCCTATGCTCCCAACGTATGCTCCTCAAATCCTGCCTTACAGCATCGTAATTTCCCTTCCCCCAATTATAAAATCTACCTTGTTGTGCGCACCTATCTCTCTCCATAACCAAGGTGAAAGTCACAGAATTGTGGTCACCATCACCAAAATGTTCACCCACTAACAAGCCCACCACTTGTCCCGGTTCATTACCGAGTACCAAATCCAATATGGCCTCCCCTCTGGTTGGACAATCTACATACTGCGTTAGAAAAGCTTCCTGGACACACTGCACAAACACCGCCCCATCCAATCTACTTAATCTAAAGAGCTTCCAATCAATATTTGGGAAGTTGAAATCGCCCATGACTACGACCCTGTGGCTTCTGCACCTTTCCAAAATCTGTTTCCCAATCTGTTTCTCCACATCTCTGCTGCTATTGGGGGGCCTATAGTAAACACCCAACAAGGTGACTGCACCTTTCCTATTTCTGACTTCAGCCCATACTACCTCCAGAGGCAGATCCCCCTCAAACTTCCTTTCTGCAGCCGTTATACCATTTCTAATTAGCAATGCCACCCCCCCCTCCTTTTTTCCCACCCTCCCTAATCTTACTGAAACACCTGTAACCAGGAACCTCCAACATCCATTCCTGTCCCTCATCTATCCACGTTTCCGTGATGGCCACAACATCGTAGTCCCAGGTACCGATCCACGCCTTAAGTTCACCCACCTTATTTCTGATACTCCTTGCGTTGAAGTATACGCACTTGAGCCCATCTCTGTGTCCGCAAGTAGTCCCTGTCAGTGCTACCTTCTCCACAGCCTCCCTACAGTCTTGGGCATCCTGACACACAGCTAGCTTACTTGCTGGACTACAAGTCCGGATCCCATCCCCCTGCCAAATTAGTTTAAACCCCCCCGAAGAGTGCTAGCAAACCTACCCCCCATGATATTGGTGCCCTTCTGGTTCAGGTGCAACCCGTCCTGTTTGTACAGGTCCCACCTTCCCCAGAATGCAGTCCAATTGTCCAAATATCTGAAGCCCTCCCTCCTACACCAGCCTTGCAGCCACGTGTTCAACTGCACTCTCTCCCTATTCTTTGCCTCACTGTCACGTGGCACCGGCAACAACCCAGAGATGACGACTCTGTCTGTCCTAGCTTTTAGCTTCCAGCCTAACTCCTTGAGCTCTTGAATGACCTCCCCACCCCTCTTCCTACCTATGTCGTTGGTGCCAATGTGTACCACGACTTCTGGCTGCACACCCTCCCCCTTAAGGATTCTGAAGACACGGTCTGAGACGTCTCGGACCCTAGCACCCGGGAGGCAACAAACCATCCGTGAGTCTCGCCCATGTCCACAGAACCGCCTGTCCGTCCCTCTAACTAGAGAGTCCCCTATAACTAGCGCTCTCCTCCTCTCCCCCTTTCCCTTCTGAGTCTCAGAGCCACAGACCCCTTCACTGCAGCTTACACCTGCAACGCTGTCCCCCCCAATAGTTTCCAAAGCTGTATACTTATTTTTTAGGGGAACGACCACAGGAGAACCCTGCACTGCCTGCTTCTTCCCCTTCCCACCTCTAACTGTTACCCAGCTACCTCTGTTATACCCAGCTATCTCGTATCTCATTCTTCTCCTCTACAATATTCTCCTTTTCCTGAGTGAAAACCAATGAGAAATATTCGTTTAGCACCTCTCCAACCTCCACAGGGTCCACAACTTCCCACTTCTGTCTTTGACTGGCCCTATTCTTACCCTAGTCATCCTTTTATTCCTCACGTACCTATAGAAAGCTTTAGGGTTCTCCTTCATTCTCCCTGCTAAAGACTGTTTATGTCCTCTCTTTGCTCTTCTTAACTCTCTCTTTAATATGGTACCCCAAAATGACCACCCTGTTCCTTTCACTCCTACCCAGAATCGTTTTGCCAATCCTCTCCTCCATATCCCTGGAACTTTGCGGTGGCCTATAAAAACTCCCAGCAGTGTGACCTCTCCTCTCCTGTTTCTAACCTCAGCCCATACTACCTCATTAGAGGAGTCCTCATCAAAAGTTCTTTCAGCCACTGCTATACCGTCCTTGACTAACAAAGCCAAACTTTCCCCTCTTTTACTGCCTTCCCTGTTCTTAGTGAAATATCTAAACCCTGGAACCTGCAACATCCATTCCTGACCCTGCTCCAAGCATGTCTCCAAAATGGCCACAACATCAAAGTCCCAGGCACCTATCCATGCTAGAAGCTCACCTACCTTATTTTGGATACTTCTGGCGTTGAAGTAGACACACTTCAAACCAGTTTTCTGTTTGCCAGCACATTCCTGTGACTGTGAAATCCTGTCCATGCTCTCTTAACTCTCATCCTCCTATGTACTAGAACTATACCTCAGGTTCCCATCTCCCTGCGGAGCTAGTTAAAACCTACCCGAATAGTACCAGCAAATTTCCCACCCAAGATATTAGTATCCCTCTGGTTCAAGTGAAGACCATCCTGTTTGTAGAGGTTCCACTTTCACCAGAATAAGCCCCAATTATCCATGTACCTGAAACCCTCCCTCCTGCACCGTCCCTGCAGCCACGTGTTCAGATAATATCTCACCCTATTCCTTGCCTATCACATGGCCATGGGTAACAAACCAGAGCTAACAACTTTGTTTGTTTTAGCTCTCAGTTTCTACTCTAGCTCCCTGAAATTCTGCCTTACATCCTGTCCCTCTTTCTACCTATGTCGTTGATACCTACATGGACCACGAATTGTGGCTGGTCACCCTCTCCTTTCAGGACCCCAAAGACATGATCAAAGACATCATGGACCATGGCACCTGGGAGGCAATACACCAACCGTGAGTCTTGTTCGTTCCCAACAACCTTCTATCTGGCCCTCTAACTATTGAGTCCCCAATTACTAACTCTCTCCTCCTTCCCCTCCTACCCTTCTGTGCAACAGGGACAGGCTCTGTGCCAGAGACTGCACTCAACTGCATACCCCTAGTAAGTCATCGCCACCAACAGTATCCAAAACAGTATACTTGTTTTCCAGGGTAATGCCCACAGGAGTTTCCTGTACTGACTGTTTTTTCTCCATTTGGATACTTACCCAGCTTTCTTCATGCCTAAGAGTAACCACTTCCCTGTAACTCTTATCTATCACAGCCTCTGCCTCCTGAATGATCCAAAGTTCATCCAGCTCCCGCTCCCTAACACAGTCTTAAAGGAGCAAGAGTTGGGTGCACTTCCTGCAGATGTACTTGGATGGGACACTAATGGCACCTCTCACCTCAAACATCATGCAGGAGGAACATTCCTCTCCCTGCACTGCCATCCCTGCTAGTCCCCTTATCAGAATGTGAAAAAGAGAAGCTTACCTTATGTGTCCCTGGTGTTAAGGTTCGAGGAGGTGATTGGGTGGGAAGCCCTATAAAGGGAGGGTCTCTGGTTTAGAAAACACTCACTTATATAGCTGGAGGGAAATAAAAAAAAATCCCTCCTTTCCCAGAAACCTTTGCTCTCCAATGTCAGATGTAAAGACTCAAATCAGTGACTCACCGCTCCCGACAGGTCCCTGGTCCAAGCTCCCACCCTTCGAGCTGCCGCTGCTGAAATTTTGTGTGCAAGAAGAGGTTCTCTCGATTGTTGAGGGAATTGACATGATTTCCATGACTTTATTAATTGATCAATGTCATGATTAGTGTTGGACCAATATGAATGTCACATATGCATTAATCTCGTGTTTCTTTCTGTGTCCATGGGACCAAATGCATGTCTAGAATGTCTTGATATACAGCTTGGGCAATCCTATTTTGACTTTAAATGACAAAACGTACATACCAGCTTATGTCCCATTAAATATATTCTTTTTGTATCAGTCCTCATCTGACATAGCTTGCTATATCTGATCTGTTCAGCTGTGACTAACCTATATGAGATTGATGCTGTAGTCTGGAATCCTTGATGTTGTAACTGACAGATTTGTGGATTATGATGAATTGTAGATCCATGCATGCCAGAACACTGATGACAGGCTGTGCATCTGTTTCAATGGTATACAAGATTTGAGGTGTCCATCCCAAGAATATCTATTAGCAATTGAAATGAATAACACAATTGCATGGGATGTCAAACCAGTCATAAGCAATCAGCTAGTGTGGACTGCACTACACTGTGTGAATTTAATGACTACATGGTATGTAGGATGGATAAAAGAATGATACTCATCCTGGTACAAGTATCAACCTTGACATAATGCGCACGCTCTCCATTTATTTTGGAGTTCAAAACTTGGATGGAGGTAAAGGCTTCAGCATTTTTGATGATGTCTGTGCTGTGCTAGGTTTGCCATGTGTACTATCTGACTGGGGCCTGTAAGATGTAACATTGTGGTTACCTCTTAAACTTCATTGACATGTTTGTGTGCCATGAACAGAAATGGAGTCACTTCTTTGACATTGTTTCTCAGTAGCTCTTCTTTACTTGCTGCTGTACAACATTGTGTTGTCACTTGAGATTCTCTGGACAATTGGACTTCCTTCAATATTTTAGCACAATGACCTCCAGTAGAACATAACTCACACTTATTGCAAAATTCTGGACATTCTCTTGTTGGGTGAGATAAACCACATCTCTTGAAAGATTTGAAGATTTCACTGAGCATGTTGAAAGTTAACTGTAATTCTAAGTATACTTGCAGTATTGGCCTGCTACAATGGTTTTAAACTTGTATCCTTTTTTCTAGCAGACCATCATTGATATTTTTCTTCAGTTTGTCCAGGAGTGTCGTGCAGAATAATTTGATGGATGTTTAAGTATTGACCAATTTCATAAGCCTTTGAGCTAAGTTATTTTCATTGAAATCACATTTTATATCTTTGTGTCAAAATCCACCAATCAATTGGTAGATTGTTTCACTTGGCTGTTTCCAGAATGACTTGATCTCAAAGCTATGTATCCTGAAATTGATTCAAACTTTAAATTGATCTTTCAAAAATTTTGTCAGGATCTTTTCAGTCCTCATCCAAAACACGACAAGATATTATTCTTCTTAACCCTTCAGTTAAAATGTAAAAATGGCTTTGCAGCCAGGATATCACTGTGGGGAAGGTGACCTATGGCATCTTCTGCATCAGGAAGGACCTTTAGTCTGATCACCAGCTCCAGACAACAAACCGGTCCCTACAATCTGTGTAAACCTGGTGCCCAACTCAAAAATATCAACTGAACTCTACTAATTGACCTGAAGTGTCTATTACATAACCTGAATCTGACACCATAATAGTGGTCAGGTCTTCGCGTCACTACCATTTTCACTTTGCCCCCAGCTCACACCCACCAACTCCATCCTGCCTCTGGGAAATTAACCTGAAATGGAATGCTGCTTAGGTTCTGATTCTCAAGCCGACAGCATAATCTGTCACTCTCATCTACATCTGTTCTGAGTCAAATGAGGCCTTTACATCCTTCATCTGGATTCTGTATTTCAGAAGAAAGACAAATTGGATGAGATACAAAATAGATTTATTAGAATGTTAGCAGAGCTGAAAGGTTATACCAATCAGGAAAGATTTAATAATTTCAGCCTCTTATCTCCATAAAAGACAAAACTATCGAGATGAACAGATATCTTTAATATTCTGAAAGGATTTTACACAGTATAAGTCAAAAAGATGGTTCCATTAGCATGTAGACCACAACCAAAGGCTTATATGTCAGATATTTGCTAATAAATCAAATAATGAGCTCAGGAGGAACTGTTTTTCCCAGAGAGTGGTTAAAATGTGCAACTACTTGGCACAAGGCACACTAAACCTATCTGGTTTACTGAGTTCCTTCAAGGAAGGAAACTGCCTTGCTTATCGAGTCTGGCTTACACGTGACTTCAGACCCACAGCAATGTGGTTGACACTTAACTGCACACTGGACAATAAATACTGGTCTGGTCAGTGATGCCCACATCTGATGAATGAGTAATAAAAAAGGAATGATTGAGGTAAATGAATTGATACATTTAAGGGAAGTTATATAAACACACAAGGGAGAAAAGTATTGAAATGTATGTTGATTGTGTTAGGTGAAGGTTCAGAGTTCGATCTTCTGGAATATGTACACTGACATAGATGAGTTGGGCTGAATAACCTCCTTTCATGCTGCAAATACTTGATGATAACAACATATAAATGGTGAGACTCTGAAGTTTCTCAAGAATACCAACTGAGGCAGAAACCTTGACATATTGCTCCAAAAATCCCATGAAATACTGATCAGTACCTTTTTTTGACTGTGTAATCTTCAAAATGATATCATTTCCAAACACGTATAGTATTATGGGGAATCGGTTTAGCTAGTTGGATCAATGGTTTACAGAGCAGAGTGATGCCAACAGTGTGGGTTCAATTCCCATCACCTGTTTGAGCTTACCATGAAGGGCTCTCCTTCTCAAACTCTTCCCTCACCTGAGGTCTGTTGGCCCTCAGGTTAATTCACCACCAGTTGATGCTATCTAATGAGAGAGTGGCCCCTATGATCGGTCAAAACTATGGTGATACAACAATAATATTATAGAATCACTAGAGTGCATTATATTTGCTGGGTTCTGGCAATAAACGTAACAAACATAAAATGTAAGAGTAAAATGTTTTGTCTCATTGTCCCATGTCTTTTGGCATGCTACAAGCCTCAATTTGTGTAGGTTGGGGAGACTGTGGAAATAGTCTTTTTAAATTAATTTATGAGATGTGAGCATTACTGGCTGGCCCAACAATTATTGCCCATCCCTAGTTGCCATTAAGTAGGTGATGGTGAGCTACAGTCCACGCGCTATAGGTAGAGCCACAATGCCATTAGGGAGGTAGTTCAAGGGTATTGACCAAGCGACACTAAAGGAACAGCAATATTATTCCAAGTCTAGATAGTAAGTAGCCTGTAGATAGTATACTGCCCTTGTCCTTCGAGATTCAAGTGGTCATAGGCTTGAAAGGTGCTATTTAAGGATCTTTGGTGAATTTCTGCAGTATATCTTGTAGGTAATGCATACCACTGCCATTGAGCATTGATAATAGAGGAAATAAATGTTTATGGCTATGGTACCAATTGACTGGCTGCTTTAAGGATGATGGTATCAAGCTTCTGGAGTGTTGTTCCAGCTGCACCCATCCAGGCAAATAGGGAGTAGTACATCACATTCCTGACTTTTATTTTGTAGATGGTAAACAAATTTTGAGGCTCAGAAGGTAAGTTATTTGCTGTAGCATTCAAACAATGTTTGCAGCTACAGAAAGCAAATGCAGTTTTGCAAAGCTGAATACCTATTGTGAACAACTCAATTTCACAATAATTCTTTTTTTGAACTTTAAGTGAATACAATTACTTAACATTCACTCAAGATTCACCTATTACAAATATATACATTTGTGGCAATTACATTCAATGACAATTGATAAAGACTCATAACTGCAATCCTTCTGCCACATATAAACATCATCTGTGGATGTATTCAACGATAACTAATGGACTGAATTGCTGACAATGCTGTTCATTATAATTACTGTACTTCCTTTATCATTGTTTATGTAGAAGGCATCTGATCTGTAAAATTACAGCATATTGAAATAGTATTAAAATAATTCCTTGAAGGCTTGAAGTATGTTTCAGGGGAAGAGATGTTGCATCAAAATTAAATTGATTTGGCACTTCTTGGTAATGCAAGTTTGAAAGAATAAGGTATCCAACATTGGCTGAATGTATTCTGGGAGATTTTGCATGACTGGGTAGTAAAGAAAGTGTTTGGTATACTTACCTTTATTGCATTGAGTATAGGAGTTGGGAGGCCATGTTGTGGCTGCACAAGATGTTGATTAGGCCAGTTTTGGAATACTGTATTCAATTCTGATTTCCTTGCTGTAGGAAAGATGCTATGAAACTTGAAAGGATGCAGAAAAGATTCATATGGATGTTGGATGGGTTTGGAGGGTTTGAGCTATAGGGAGAGGCTAAATAGGCTAGGGCTATTTTCCCTGATGGGATAGAGTTTGAAGGGTAACCTTACAGAGATTCATAAAATCATGAGGGGCATGGATAGGGTGAATAGCCAAGATGTCTGTCCCAGGGTAGGGGAAACCAGAACTAGAGGGCATAGGTTTAAGTTGAGAGTGAAAGATTTAAAAAGGACCAAAGGAGCAACATTTTCACGCAGAGGTTGGTCTGCGTATGGAATGTGCTGCTAAAGAAAGTGGTAGAGACTGATACAACTACAAGATTTAAAAGGCATCCAGATGAGTACATGAATAGGAAGGGTTTAGGAGGATATAAGCCAAGTGCTGGCAAATGGGACTAGATGAATTTAGATATCAGGTTGGCATGGACGAGTTGAACCGAAGGGTCTGTTTCTGAGCTGTACATCTCCGTGATTCTTGTTCTTACCCAGATTCCTATCATTGTGTGCCCAACATATCAGTCACCATAGCAACTTGCTTTTCCAAGGGTTTTCAAGGTCTTTTGAAAATCTGCTCACCACTTCTAAAATCTTCACCTCTCCTAAAATACAATGCTCAGAAATGGGAATTATACTCTGGTTGACATCGAAGCAGGTATTTTGTACACTTTTCCTCAATGTATAAAACTCATAATCACTTAAGTCTTTTTAAGTTGCTACTTGGTTTGTCTTGAATGACTTCTCTACTTATTACATATGCATGTTATAATATATGTAAATAAGGACACTTAGGACTTGTGTAGTTCACAGGAGCATTAAAGATGAAAGGTACCTCACCGGCTGGAAAATCAGTCAAAATGGAGTCTACCTGACTTTTCTGCCATGAAAATATAATTTCCCTAAAATACAGCAGAAATATTTCAAAAATAATGATTAAAATCACCCAAATGTTTTGATTTAAATTTAATAACACTGCTTTATTAATGTTGAATCGATGCACTTTAAATGAGATTCAACAGAGTATAACCTTACACAAATAATTCCAGAAAAGAATTTCAAAATTATTAATTGGTAAATAACTCATTACCTTTCAAAACTGAGTAATTTTGTTTGATTCAAACGTGCATCAACAATCACTGCCTTTTGAAGTTGTGACATTTTAGGTACCTCTAACATTTACAATAGAGGAAAGAGCTTTCTAATAAGATGAACTTATCAGATCAGAGACCTGTTTTCTGCTGAATTATGAAAATGAGCATTTTTGTTTAACATTTCTTTCAGGAAATTTATAGCTTAGTTGGATTCATATTGCTTTAAAATGTCCTTAATGTACTGAAGGCTGTCTGTTCCTCCACTGGTCACACGTACATTCTTAATGTGGCTTTAAAGAGAATAGCCTGACCTTGATAAGATGGGATTGATTAAAAAGTATCGCAGATGACTGCCTGCACTCATGCTGGTCAATAATAGAAGGGGCAAGGCATTGCATAATGTTGCTGTTCTGTAAACATTAAATCAGGGAAAACTGACCAAGTGTCCCTATTTGCTTGAATGCTGTTTTATTGGTGCACTTGCACAAGTTTATCTGTGCGCTAGTGTCCTGTGACCCAACTTGGACTTCAAAGCAAAACAGGATTAATATTGACATTATTGTGTCAAACCTCATTCAAGGTTCAGCTTCGCTTTGCCAAGCAGGGATTAATACATCACCACCTGTGTTTCTCATTTCATATATGATCTTCACATAGCAGATATGTTTTATCCAAATGTTACTTACAAGATAATGAACATATTTATATTCTAAGGTGGAAGTTATTTTGTGAACTAAGTACATTTCTGTAGTCTGGAAAAGTGTTCTAATTTTGCACTTATTTTTGTTTCATCTGTCATAAATTTCATTCACATTTGCAGCTTGAAATACACAGTCTGTTAGACTACAGTTCATTACAATGATCATGAATCAGTATGAATGATGAATCTCTGGAATTCAAGGTATTAAAAGAATAAGAGAGGATAGATAAAGAAACCATTTCTGTTGGTTGGCGATTCTAGAATTAGGGGTCATAGTCTGAGAATGAGGGCCAGACTGTTCAGCAGAGATGTTGGGAAACACTTCTACACTCAAAGTGGATACTGGATCAGTTGCTAAATTTAAATGTGAGATAACAATAAATTTTGTTAGGCAAAGATAGTATGGGATGTGGGCTAAAGGCAGGTATATGGAGTTAGGCCACAGATTAGCCATGGTCTTATTGAATGGTAAAACAGTTTTAGGGAGCTGAATGGCCCTGCTTGTTGCTGTGTCCCGACTGCTATTTCCAGTCTATGTCTTAATAGCATGAAATTGTTCACTGATCATGTCATCACCTTCTAACATCAGGTTTTGTTTCACAGAGAGATGGAGTGTACATAGAAGCATGAACATTTCTAACGAACTTGTCTCAGTGGACCAATGCAGCAGGTAATTTGGCCCTGAGTCAAATTTTTCTAGGTTAGGATTTTGATTTGTTGTGCAAGGCTTCGCAAATTGGGGTTGAGTCCCAGAGGGATCGCAAGCTGACATTTTCAAGTCACAAACTCAGAGGCAGCGATGGTTGCCATTTCAGTCCACCCCCCTCACTCTCACAGATCTTCTGGCCTCTGCCCTCTTGCTCTCATAGGTCTTTTCAACCCCATCTTCTCTCAAAGTTCTCACAGAGAGGTCATGACAATTACCAAGTCAGTAAATAGTGACACAGTGTGAAAACATTTGGGAAGCATTGTTGCAGTGTTTATTAATGGAGAAGGGAAATCCATTTACTCCATGTAGACCTCCTAGAAAAGGAATGACATGTTCTTGAACCAACATGTTTAAAATCATATGATAGTACAGGACTTAAGTACTACTGAAGAGAGAGATAATTTGCTTTAGATTTTCATCTTATACCCCTCAAATGATCATGACAACTTATAACACAAGAGAAAACAGTGCTTATTCATTAGCTAATTGACACTTATTGGTTGAGGTGTTGCCATGGAGAAAACAACAGTGAAATATTGATTCACCAAGCTCATGAGTAATTCAAAAAAAGTTTCAAGGCTTGAACATATTCCATTAATGTGAAGAGAATGGATCCCTGTGGAAGCCAAACAATATGTTTTCTGTTAGATGTGATTTTATGATTGGGCAACATGTTAAAGAATCCTGAGTGCACTGATGCTTCTTGTCCCAAACAATTTGAGTTAATTAGTCAATGTCATAATACTTGATATTAATATTCATACATGGGACAAAAACTTTGGCAATGTGACCCTTTTCATGAATTTCAGGTTTAATGTATTCTCTGTCAGCAGAGCCACTGAGGTATGTTGAGATGACATTCACCAGATTCTTTGTATGGTTTGATTGGTGCAGAGGATGTCTGTTCTCTTTCCTCAGGACAATTGAGACCACTGCAGCAGACCCTGCCAGCCTGATCCTGAGTTACAAACTGAAGTGGATCTTTACTCAGTGACTGAAATTATTTGTATTTCACACCCTTTGGTTTGATTAATTTGTAATATTGAACGATATGCTGATGGCCAAGATTTTACATTGAGAGAGATGGTCAGTACATGATGTCCAATTGCAATATTGTGATGACAAATGCTTTCATATGCATTGTGTAGTTGTTCCTATTTGTTTAAAGCTTTTGCCCCTTGAACAGATCACATTGTACAATAGAAGACCACACAGCCTCAGAGAACTGAAAAAAAATCAAAATATCTACCTCAGCCACTCTAGTACAGCAACAGCCATTTCTCATTGTGATCACACGCTTGCAATTTAGATGAAGACAGAAAGCAAAACAAGTATCACTTCACAGAGTAAGTCACTGGCTCAGCCTCTGAACCTGGATATTCTCCCCTAAACCCTTATGTTCCTTGCTGCCTTGACCTCCCTGTCAATTGCATCAGCTTTGATCTTCCCCTCATTCTCATCTAATAATTTTATTTAACTGCTTATCTTCCCAACTTTACCCCCTGAGTCCCAGGTATTCAATTATTATTGCAGAATACAGAAATGCAAAATATTGTTTCCTATTGAAGCCAGAGTGGTGGGGACTATCAATGACCGCCCTCCCAGAATATCCTGCGTCCTTCAATGTTCTATCATCTCCCACCTTTATATGTTGAGTTGCCACCTTCACAATTATTTTCACCCCTGTATCCCACCATGCTGCTTCCAATTCTATTGACTTCCCAGCACCCCTACCACATCATTTGACTCTGATTATCTACCTTGACTTTTTCAGTGAACAGACCTCTGAAATGATCATGCCACATGCACCTTGACAGACTTGGAAAGAAAGCTGACTGACCAGACTTCTGACTGATCTGTTTGTAGTTCTTCAACTGACTTACTGCCAATTTCCATACTGGTTGCACTGGACCTGCACTGGATAGTATTGATACACAACACTGACTCTATCAGTCCAAATGTCCAACTGACTCTGTTCAAACCCTTGGACAGATAGCAAATGATGCCCCTGACTAACTGGCCTGTGCGCCCTGACTGACAACAGTTTCTCTTGATTTAACTGAGACTAAACCCCTCAAACTTTGAGGTATGGCCAGTTGTTTGAAACACATGCAGTATATTCTGGTACATGATGCATGTGTAAGATTGGCAAAGCATGGTATCACACAGCAACATGTGCATTCCCTTGTTTTATCACTGTTGCAAACATAATAAGCTGCCTGAATTTGTGTCTCTGCTGAAAGGCAAGGCAAGGCAGAAGGACAGTGACTCTTTCAGTTCAAAGGATGCATGCAATCACTGCCCATGGAGCATACCCTCAGGGGTTGAGGAATGCTGGCCAAGCAGGAGGCCTGGAGGAATGAGTGGTCAGCTTGATCCATCAGGTTGTCATTCTGACCATCATGCAAAATAGACCTTTTACTCCTCATGAGAGATTCTCATCTTGCCATTAAAACCTAGGTAGAAAATTGGACATTTTTTTTAATGTCAAGAACCTAATTGTTCCCATCTCACCACATTTTCCCAACTGTCTCATCAATGCCCATGTCATTCAAGGGCTAGGAAGTCAAACACATATCTGAAGATATTATTTCCAGCTCTGAGAGTGAAATGCTGAAGCACCAAGTTGAAACTTGCACATAAACATAAACATAGCAACACTACACTTCTAATAAAACCTTACATGGATAGTCCAAACAGTGAAACTATTTATAAAACAATTCCCACAGTTTGCTTTTCCATCTAGAAAATTCAATGTTACACATTTAATTTAATATGGTTAAATTTCACTTGGTGAATTTGTGTATGCTTGTAGCTGACTTCCATTATTCAAATTGAGTTTCTGCCAACATCTTAATCAGGGCTAAAGGGAAGAGCTCTGTATGCTATGTATTTAAACTGGATGCCTGCAGAACACATGTCTGCCACAAAATACACAAGAAATGTTGAAAGTAGACAATGCTCTCAATACAATATAACATAATCTAAAAAATATTAATCTTGAGGCTTCTAAGAGAAATTGGTTTCAAATGCTGAAATGTTGCAGATTTACGTAAGCAATGTTAACAAACCTGCAGCTAATGTTCGAGAAAAAAAAACTTCTCAGTTTCCATTTCCTCCTTTTATGCTGCAAACAATGCAGGCCATATAAGGGAGCAACATCATGGCTGAAATGGGTGGACTGAATTAACTGGATAATCATTTTTAGAGGATGCACGTTTTTTTCTGTGAAATCCTTGAGATTCTAAAAGTGGGCAAGATAAACAAATGTTAGAAATTCCATTGTTTTGTGGCTTTGTGATAATATTAGTTGGAGAAGGCTGGCCAATGAGATTTGGGACTGAACTTTCTGTGAGCTTTGCGAATTCTATCCAGGGTGAAAAATAAGGCTGGAGCTCACTTTGGCAGCACTGGCTCATTGTTTTAATGGCTCCATCAAAGAGTTAGCAGCTCTGAAACCTCAATTGTCACACTCTGAAGTATTGAGGCAGGCAGGAGACTTTGTGGAGTAACGACTATCAGTTCAGGGAAGATCGAGGTTAAATCCCTCCTGGGAAGTGGTCGGACTTTGGGGAGAAGCTTGCCCACAGTCACCTCTCAAGCACCACTGGCCCTCCAGGCTGCAACAGTGAGACCCTGCCAATGAGCCAGTGGCCTCTTCACACAGCAGGAAGTCAACCCACTGTCAGCAAAATATCTGGTCAAATGGGCCTTCACATGATATTTGTTTATGAATGGGATTGCAGCTGCTCTACATTCAATCCTGCTGCTGGGAATGTTCCCCATGACAAACAGCCCAAGATAAAATGCTGAACTTGATTTTGATGGTGTGAGGATATAAAGATGGGCAGGACATAGAGAAACATTTTGAGTTTTGATTGATTGAGAAAAGTTCAGAAGAGCTAAAGAGGAGTTCATAATAGTTTTGATATAATAGAATTGAAGTATAATAAAATGGAGGAAAGAAAAGCTCAATTTATGAGGCAATCTTCCTTTACTCGAATATCTGCAATTGGTTTCAGCATGGATGATCATTATATAGTGGTATTTCCAGGGGTTTCCATTAGGACCATTGCTTACCTCAATCTATATGAATGACCGAGGCTTTTTGTACAAGGCACAATTTCAAAATGTACAGATAACACAGAACTTGTGTTACATTGTGCCCTGTGAGGAGGATGATATTATACTTCATGAGTCTTGTTGCATGGGCTGATAAATGAGTGGTGAAATTTGATACAGAGAAATGTGCAGTGATTCACTTTAAAAGAAGAATGAGATGAGGCAATATAAAATAGAGGTGCAAGAACTTTTAGAGATTGAGTTTAGGTAACTGGCAAAAGATGAAATGGTGACAGGAGATAAAAGGCACTTTTATTACAGCGAGTAAGTTTCTAGAATGCTCTGCCTGGAGATAAATTCAATTAAGATCTTGAAAAGAAAATTCATCAGCAACCACTCACTCACATGCGTGATTGTCTACCTGGGAAATTCCATGTCATTGGTCATAGTTTCAGTGGGTCCTTGTGTGGCCTTGATCACAGAGCATCATTTCTGACCACGTGCATGGCTGGTATTTCCAGGAGGTGGAATTGATATTTGGCCTTGCCATTATTGGCATTCCTTTCCTGTACTCCCTCTTGCCAATGGGCATCCTCAAAGAATTATGTCCCTTCGTACAGGAGTTTCCTCCAAGTCAGGAGGTTCTTCTGAATGAAGGTCTCCAGCGCATTTATATCAATGTTGCATTTCCTGAGGGAAGCCTTCAGGAAGTCTTTGAAACACTCCGTTTGTTTTCCTGTCATGCAAGTACCTTCCTTGAGCTGGGTGAAGATGATTTGCTTTAGTAGTCAGAACTCAGGCATTGTAAGCCCATGGTTGGCCCAGCAGCATTAGTTTGGGTGATCATTCAACAGCAAATTGGCAATTATCTGAAGCAAATTTAATTGTAAGGCTCTGGGAAGAAGGAATGGGAGTAGGGTTAGGTGAGGTGCACTTCCAACGAGCTTGCCCAATCATGATAAGCTGATTGGCAGTCTTCCCAATAATCATTCCATAATATGATTCTATGGTTCTACATGGTTTAATTTATGATAGCCATGGTCAAAGACTTTAAATTTCCACAAATTGGATCCATGTGTCTGCTGTCTCAACTGGTAGAACTTTCAATTCTGAGTTACAAAGTTATGAGCGTCGTCACAAGTTAATTGGGAAGAGTGTCCTGACAATCATGCTCCACTGTTCTACAAGCAGCCACAAAATGTATAAAGTTGGTTCTGCTATAATGCATGTTTCTTCAACACAAATTGGCTTTAACGCAATTGAAGAATTTAGACCGTTACTTGTGGAATGCGAACTTTCCTTCCCTGTATTGACTACAATGTGATTCCAGCCCCAGTAGTTTAAATGGCGCAGCTATTGAGCAATTTTCTTATAATGTCAGATTGCACGAGAACTAGCGCATTATATCAGAACCGACTGTAAATGTATAAAATCCCAATGACACTACCAAAATGACTAACTTTCCTGAAAGACTGCTACTCAGTATGAAAGTGATTGACACCAAGTTCCTTAGTAAAAAGAACTCTTTATTGTAACATATTTAACATTAATATGAGCAACAAAAATAAAGGATTTATAATTTATGCAACTTAAAATCAAAATTGCAAATACAGACTACACAATCATATTTAAAATGGACAAGAGAGAAATTTCTTGCCACATATATGTCGTAAAAGAAGCAGAAGGTAAATATGATTCTGAAGGTCAACAATCCAGACCACAACTTGAAAAGTTAGTTATCTCACAGTCCTTTTGATTCTTGTAATGGTGTTGTCTGAAGAGTGTTGGTTATTGTTTAATTTAATGGTTGATCAGGTGAACATTTGTCTTTGCTTGTACGAGTTATTTTGTTTTCAGCTTTCTTGGTTTTCTGTCTTTCATCCATATTGAGAGAGGACGAGGTCCTTTCCATCTGCAGACTCTGGATATTTCTACCTCTCACTGCTGCTCTTGATACTTACTGCTGCAATAAGCAACATTGTATTTATAGCTCAACTATATAACTTTTGATTTTCAAGCTGCCAAACTTTCCTGGTACAGCAGACAAAGCAGGTAAATTTCCATTTCAACTTACAGTCCCAAAACATGTAAAATATTTGGTCTCTTCCAGCAGGAATATCTATATTCACATTCAAGTGCAATACCGAGAAAATGCTGAGTCTTTGGATGAAATGGTAACCCAAGGCCCTGTCCAAGCTCTCAAGTGGATTTAAAAGGTCTTTATGCATTTCCAAAAGAAGTAGTATTTCAGATGGTGAATATTTAACTCTGAATTAACATTACAAAAATGAATTATGTAGTTATTTGTGTTTGTGAGAGCTTGCTGTGTGCTAATGACTTGCCTTGTTTTCTACATTACAACAGCAACTACACTTCAGAAGTATCTCACATCCCTTTGAGATTTCTGGTGATAATGGAGATCATTCTTTCTTTGAGTGAATGAAGCTATAATTACTTAACTATAATTTTGTAACATTTAAATTGTAACATTTAAATCCATTATTACTTGGAATTCCTATGGACATCAATTTAAATCTAAGACTTTACCAAAAGTCCGAGAATGTCTTCTTTTAAACTCATGTTATACTATAAGAGCCAGTTGAGAATACATGGACTTCCCCTAAACAAGCCACAGAAAATGGCAAGATTTTAAGAGAGCTTAACTAAAATAACTGGTGAAGAAGATGGCCAAAGTTGTACAGAAAGACAGAGATGAAGAGAATGTTTTTCTCTCAAATGGTTGTGAATCTGTGGAAATCTTTACCATAGAGGGCTAGGTTTTTAAGTATATTCATGGCTGAGAGAGTCAGATTTTTAATCAGTAAGGGAATCAAGGGTCACAGGAAAAGGCAGTTGTGTGGAGTTGAGGATTATCCGATCAATCATGATCTCATCGAATGGTGGCAGACTCAATGAGCTGAACGGGCTACTACTGCTCCTATGTGTCATATGGTCTTATAGAAAGGTGACTGGAGGGAATTATTGAAGAGCTCCAGCTTCACAAGTGAAGGAAAACAATTTAAACAAAGTGCTTGATCTAAAGTGAAATTAGACAACTTACTTTGCAGCCCTTTTCCTTTTTTGAAGGAGATGACTCCACTTCATTCAGACCTTCTGGATCCTAATTGCTGCACAGTTGGAGTGGATGGGATATGTAGGAACAGCAAATCAGGGGATTTTCTCATGGATTCTGATTTTAGTTTTGTCCAATGTGCCTTTCTGCAAGCCAATGGGAGTGGAGACTCAGGCTATCTACCTTATGCTGTGTAGCCTTGCTTACAGGTGGCTGATCCTGGAAAAGGAATGTGCCGTATCAAGTGTGAACACTGCTTACACTGATGGTAGGTTTTTTATCCAATGCAATATTATTATTTCCTAGCCAAAGCTTCGTTCATTTAATAGTGAACAAATTATAAAGTAATTCACTTGCCAAATCTAAACTACAATTGCCATTCATGCATGATATTCTGCAGTTTTAGAAAGGAATATAGATCATAGAAATTAAGACCATAAGAAGTAGGAATAGGAGTAGGCCATTCAGCCCTTCTAGTCTGCCAGTCAATAAGATTTGATTTGATTTGTGGCTTTTAAGATAGCAACTGATTTGATTTGTGGCTTTAACTTCACATTGCTACCCATAACCTTAGTGTGGGTAATACACACTAAACGAATGTTTGCATGAATGATTACCTGATTGACGATTTAAGACAAAATGTTCTTAGAATACAAGTGATAGTTTATTCGCAGATAAAATGTCCAATTCAATTATTATCTGCATTTCTGTACCTGACAAGAGCTACCAGTTAAAAGTGGAGCCTTTACAAAGGTAAATGCTTTGTGTGTATAGAGGATATCTATTTGAACTGAATGTTTGCCCACAGGCAAAGCACAAAATTCACTGGCAAGCAAACAAAAAGTCCATTTGCACCTTGTACTGGATGAACAAATTGCCTTTAGCTCATTGTTTATATTCACTGGCACACCAGACAAGAACACCAAGTTCAATATGTTCATAAAGTGCATGTGAATAGAATAAATATCTCTGTAGATGGGTGTATTAAAAATGTGTTTGATTGATGTTAGTAAATTGTAGTGAGTTGATACCTCCCACATGAATCTAACAATAGTACACTATGCGATATGAGAAACTTAATTTTTACTTAATAATGTACTTTCAGGTTCATTAGGACTATTTAACCTTCAACTACTCTTTGATTTAGTTTGTGGTTAATGTTTTTGATCACTGTGATCAGTATCTTTGCATTGTTCCAGACTGTGTTAAAATTGATTTAAATCCATAGCAACATAGTTGTTTGCTATTGCTGAGATGATAAAATCAGATACACTTAACATTCATAAAATTAGCATTGGGGATTTCAACTACCTTTCCAGTTTATCAAACACATGGGTGTTATTACTCTGCTACTCTAAGTATGGGTAGCAGTGGATCCATTCCACATGCAGCTTGATTTCCTTTTTCTGGTAAAAGTATAATGGACAACCTGTTGGCTACTGCTTGTTTGCATCTTGTCAAATTTTAATTTCACCTTGTTGCTGCTTTTGGAATTCATTCATCGGATAGAACTACCTCCACCTTAATTTTAACATTCTTTGCACCCAATGGGAAGCTGGGTTTGGTGGGACCAGAAGGTTTATAGTTTTGCCTTGGTCAGAAGTACTGTCTCTATTTTGGAATACATGATCATTGAACTTCTAATTTAATTCCAAATGTCAGGCTAGTGTTATGAATTCACCTGTTTGTTGTATATTTTATGTATTTGGTAAGTATAGTGAGTGTAGATCAGTCAATTGGCTAATATAATCAAACACAGATCAATTAGACCATTGAACACAACAATTGCTAAATTAAATTTGGAGACAATATACATGGTTTATTCCCCAAAAAAATCATCTAAGTGTCAATTTTAGAATGTTTCATGAATGGTTTCTATCTGTGAACTCCAGCAAGTTATCTCACATAATCCTCTACTGCTCATCTCATTAAGGATGCACCACAGATCCATGGTGTCACTCTCATACAATCTTGATCTCACTCACTGCTTCCAGGTTTCCACTGCCATCACCATATTTAAAGCTCAATTGTGCACCAGATCAAATGCTGCCCGAAAGGAATAGTCCTTCACAATAGACATAGTGGGAGGGAAAGGAAAAAGGAAAACTTCTGAGCACATGGAACAGACATGGGTGACACTTCACTGTAAACAGACTATTACATTCATGAAATATTGGCATTTTAAATTATCATCTATCTGATTGACAGTGGCTCAGTGGTTAGCACTGCTGCCTCACAGCACCAGGGTCTCACGTTCAGTCAGCTTTGGGTGACTGTGTGGAGTTTGCACATTCTCCCCGTGTCTGCATGGGTTTCCTCCGGGTGCTCCAGTTTCCTCCCACAATCCAAAGATGTGCAGGTCAGGTGAATTGGCCATGCTAAATTACCCACTAGTGTTAGTGTTAGGAGGGAAATGGTTCTGAGTGGATTACTCTTCGGAGGGTTGGTGTGGACTGGTTGGGCCGAAGGGCCTGTTTCCTCACTGTAAGGAATCTAATCTAATCTTTATAACAACAGCTACATGAATCAGGCTTCCCAGGTCACCCCTCCATAGTGCCAGTACTCTTTCCAGATGTCCAGAGTAGCATAGCATCTTGCTATTTCTGAATGTGGGAGCATCATATGTTTTAAAGCCCTCAAACCATTGTTAAAGTTAACATTCAGTAAACAAAAGTGCAGAAAGAACAAACAAAACTGTTGCATTTGCTTGTGGTACTAAACAGGAGCGGCTTGATCTGGAGCTAAACAAATTTGCAGCTATTAAATGGTGACTTCACGGAAGTGAGTATAAGTTAACTTCTCTCTGGTTTGTTGTGATCGATGCTGCAGCACTGTATCACACTCAAGATGATGTTCCTCCTGCTCAGAAGACTGCTGTTGTCTGCCAGCTCTTCAGTGCCCATCACATCTCCTCTTTGTCTGCTCCAGTTGTGGAGAACTCAGCATGCTAGGATTATGAAGGATACTTTCTGGACTGTACTAAAAGGTCTGGACCAATCGTAGCATCTGAATCTCATCTTCAAGAGGGCCATTATCTGCTCCATGATGGCCCAAGTGGAAGAACGGGCTGCATTTTATCTAGGCTCAGCCTCAGTCAGGGGGCTGTGCAATGGAGAAATTAACTATAGTAACAAAGGATAGATCTTATCTCCCAAAAGCCATCCTTGAAAGACACCCAGATCTTAAAGGGAAGCAGGAATCTGATAATTATTAAGCAGCTCGCAGTTTCAAGTGTATCTGCTGCAGGCTGTAAGATCTGGCACTAATGATATAGATCCACTTCACATTGAGTGAATGAACCTCCTTTTCTAATCATGAGATCCTCTCATCTCAACATGTGTGGCTTATAGTGTCCTGCACCTTGGAGAAGCCAGTAATGTTGGACTAGTTTGCAGCACTGGTTTGCAGGCTTGATGTTTGGCTTCTCATTGCTCACAACATGATTCTCATCAAACTGTTAAAATCTTAATGTAGAAAAGCAAACATTTGGTCTCGAAGTCAAGAGTCTCGTTTTTCCATTCACGTCATATTTTCCTAACTGACTCGTTACTGTCCACGTTATTTGGGGCTGGGAAAATTCTTCTTCTAACTCAGATTGATGTGTCAATGTGACATACATTCCTGGCATATTATTGCATGAGATCAAAAGATATATTCCAGACATTGCATGAGCCTCATTCCTGATGAAAAGCTTATGCTTGAAAATCAATTCTCCTGCTCCTAGGATGCTGTCTGACCAGCTGTGCTTTTCCAGAACCACACTCTTAACTTTGATCTCCAGCATCTGCAGTCCTCCCTTTCTCCCACATAGTAAGATGAGGCTAGAATTAATGAAAGCAACACCGTAGGGGTGAGGTGAGTAGCTAATGAGGCAAGTTTCATAAGATACAGTGTGAAAACGTGTTAGGCCTTACAGTGCATAACCCTCCAAACACCATGACACAACTGATACTTAGCCAAGAAAGCAAGATTTAACCCATCATTTCTAAACATTATGAAACACTTGTTAATAAACTCCACTATGCTCGTATTATTCACCAGATCAATAACTTCCACAGTTTCATAAATGGGGCAGTCATTTACTGACCTTTCTGAGGTCATGTTGGCTTTTTCGAATTATGTCCTGTTCTTCAATATGATCAATGATGTTGCAGTCTATTAACATTTCCCATACTTCATGTTAGATGGTAAAGCTCCAGGAGTGCTCATTGCCCACATTTTCCTTCATTCTCCAATGCCAAATAGCTCCATTTCAGAGAATTGTTGCCAACATTTTTCTTTTACGCATTGCTTGTTATATACAGTGCACAGTTACATCAAACTACTCTCTACATGTTAAGGAAACAAATTTGATTATCGATTCCAGAGATGCAGAAACTACATTTGGATTTCGACTCCTGGGTATAAAGTGCTATATGACCAGTCTATTATTATGTAATCGATGTGAACACTGTTACTTTATTTTCTACAAACTTTTGCATCAGTAGTAGAGTCCAACATAAAAGTTGCTCATACCCAAGGCTACACATCATTATTAATTCAATTATGATCATTGAATTCTATGCTTTAGCAAGATTCACCAATAAGACTTCAATAAAGTTCATAATGCAACCTTTGTAAAAAATCTAATTGTGATTTTTTTTTAAAATTAGCACTGGGTAACACAAGCCAGACTGACACAGAAAAGTTTTTTTCTTAAAATCATGATTGAAATTAATATAGATATAATGTCCACCAGAAGATTTGCTATGAGTACTATTATGATCCCAGCTGATGTTTCAATTAGGCAAGACAGATCCCAGGTGGGAATCTGGCAATAGGAAACATTTTGATTTTCTTTGTTATTTAACATGATCACTTTTCACTGAAATGTAGGCATGGTTTTAACAATAAAACATAATCTTATTACACAAAAGAAAGAAAGATAGAATAGTACGTATTACTCTATTTATAATAACACAGTTTGAAAGATTTCAAAACTCTTGGAAAAATATAATTTTAACCTTTTTTTCCAACACCATCACTTTACACTTCTTCAATACCAAAAATTAAGTTCATTTTTGTAAAGTGGGTTGACATGACTGCTTCTCTTAATTACCACTCTTGCAAACTTGACAGCCTCTTCCTTGATTATTTATACACTGAGCTTGAATTTTCTTACCCTCAAATAACCTCTTCAGGATTCTAACCAAACACTTCTGGTCTGGAATTTTCAAATTAAAACCCTGATACGGAGGTAATCTATTTCCTAATTGTTTTGAACTAACTCTCCTCTCAAAGAGAAACTGTTTTTATATCTGACCCTGCCAGCCATTCTACAAACCGCCAACAAAAGCTGACGGTTTTTTTGTGGCAAAAATCAATTCTTGATTTTGTAAAACCAAAAAAAGGTCATTTACATCACAGGTTAACAAAGAACTATTTGGTTTAATTACATTTTTCAGATCCTGCTGTGTAGCTTTGGAGGCTACAACACCTATAGTGTTTATCAAGATACTTCTTAAATGAGATGTGGGTGTTAGCTTCCACCTCTGTATCAAGCAGAGTTTCAAACTCCCAGAACTCTCCATGTGCTAATCAATATACTCAGTACCTTTTTGTTGTTTCTTCAATTGCTTTGAATATATGCTCTATTAACGGGTTATTGTGGCATGCTTGTAATGTCTCTACTTCCGGGCCAGAAGGCCTGAATCAAAGTTCTTTTTGCTCTGCGTGTCATAACATGCTTGAACAGGTTGATTAAAAATATCTATATCCTGATAACTATATCAATTGAAGTTAAATAAATAGAGGTAGAAGGCACAGAATGGACCATCATTTGAGCATAAATGAGGGGAAACTGACAAAAGAGGTAAGTGAGTATGAAGAATAATGCTTATATTCACTGTGAATAAATCAAAGTAAAAACGAGTTTTGGATTCTTTCTTCCTCTTCACCATTTGATCATCAGGTGCATTACATACCCACTGGCTGTTAAATTGTCTGGTCTTCATTATTTTGTACACTTCTGCCTCTTTCTGCTCTAAAACAAATGCAGCCTATCCAATCTTTTCATTTGGCTGAAAAGAATTCAAGAAGGAAAATTTATCACTAGTTTTCATGTAGAAAATCTGGCATAAACCTAGCCTTATGTTGCATCCAGGATTAGATGCTGTATATTCTTACAAAATGCTACTTAAATAAACAATAGTTACACGTTTTGCTGATTTATTGACATGACCAGTACTCTGCTGGTCACAATTGTTAATATAATTCACTTTGAACAATTTTTCATGTGAAAAAGCTAGGTTGCAACTTCGAGTATCACATTGCAAGGGGGGAAAACAAATTACCAGTGCTGTCAACCTTACGATCCTTTTATATTGTCATTGTTTATGTTGGATTCGTGAAGACCAATGTCTCAATCTTTTACATCAGTAAATCCAGTTCTCTTAACCTAATATAGATTTATTTTTGTGAGTGCATAGTTTTGCTACCGGGATTGTGAAACCTGGAATACACCTCCCATACACTTGCCTTAATTTTGTATCAACGAATCACCAGTAAAAAGTAACCGCGTGCAGACTCTGACTTTGTGACCTACGGTTCAAGTTTCACATTGATCCAGACTGGGAGTGTTAGGGAAATAGATACATTTGTATCTGTGAGAAACTGGATTGTAGCATTAACCCAGGGGACACTAACCATTTGAGATTGACTTGTATTAGCAAGGGACTTAATAAAATCATGATTAATTGATTTTAACTAAGCATGTATGTGTGATTTATATAGTAAGCTTTTTTTGTGGTTTACAATACAATGCAACTGGGTTAAAGTTACCAGATTAATTTAGTTTCAGACTTTAAAAAGTAAAAAAAAACTTTGACTCTACCATCTTATTTACATTAAGCAGTAAATGAAATGTTAGCTACTATTTGAGGCAATCTTACCTTTTGAACAGTGAATTAGATCAATGTGCATCATACTGAATGATTCATCTAAGAGAACTTGATATTCAAATCACATTTTTCTTACTTAATTAATTGATATCTGTTAGGAAATACCTGACATACTTCTGTGACTAGAAGAAGCATTCAGCTGCTGTCTTTCAGCACAAACAGCCAACAAGAAGTAATTCTCTATCTCTTAATTGAACAGTTTCAGCTTGCACGCCACTTAACAAAGCACACATATAAATTCCCCATTCACTGAGTTCCTGCACTAATCTGGACTGTCCTGAGTAAAGCACACAGCAGTGTCAAAGCACTTCCTCAGAGGCAAGGTCAGCCACTAAGGCAAGCAATAATGCTTTCATGTGCCTCCCAGAGGACAATTTAAGAGTGACATTGTCAGGTTTTTCTAACTGCAATCTTATGCCTAACCTCGTCATCAGGGAATAGTTTGGAGATGTACACATGGCTGAGAATCGTCCTTTTTAACATCCCTGTTCTAAAAGCATAGAAGAAAATAAAACCCTGACTGTTGATAATATGACTAAACAATGATGCAAGCATTTAATTTTATTGATACTTGTGAAAATTTTCTGTAAGATAATCTCATTACGTTAACATATCCTTATTTGTTTGGTAAAGAAATGGTTGTTCTGTCTGAAATAGCCCCACAGAGGCTGTTATCCTGTCTACAAGTCACCTTTTATTTACACATGGAAAGTCCTAGACACTGATCCAACTTCATCAGAGCCAGCTTTTGGAATGAACAGAACCACTGACACTTCTGTTTTTATTTGTCAGCCAGGGCTCCCTGATTAGACCAGGTTAACAGCCCCAATCAGGGAACTCATATTCGATGAGTCCACCTGACTGACCTCATTAAAATTACTACAATGTACTTGTGTACTTTGTGTTCTGCCATGAAATTATGTGATAACTTAATGCTTATGTTGCTTCAAACTTTGATCTCTGATTTTCATTGTGTCATGACAGAGATAAACAGAGGAAGGATTGAGTAGTTTTCCCATAATTTATCTATACTGTAATTGGGAATAATTCTGTTCTGGGTATGGAATGCTACATGTAATACAAGAGGAGAATCAAAGGCTTGGGGAGAGATGTGCTATAACGGGCTAAGTCTGACCGTGTGAAAGAGGGAATGTACCATAATGGGCACAAGGGACCCCACCAAGAAGATAAACGTGCCTATCTTCCTGACAACAGCCTTTGTTGTCAAAGCTGCCAAACTGTCTGCTTTTCCCCACAGGCTGACAAAAACACTGCAGAGGCCTTTGAATACTCCAGTGGGGAGTGGGGAGTGGGAGTGCAACTCACCCTTTTGAATAAATAATTAGATGATGTGGTCAAAAATTGGAAAAGTATGGCATTAGCTGCTAACGAAGGGTTAATGTCACCATAAATCAGCAAAGTGTCAAGTTTGGTGAGTTTCATGGAGGATTTCTCTATGTGAGCCAAAGTAAGATTTATCTCTCTATTCTCTGAAACTTGCTTTGTTATCTATGCATCAAACCTTTTTGGCACCCTGCTCATCTATTTTCTCTCTCACCTAGGACCAAGATATTTGCCACTGCCAGAACCTCTGGGGATTCTTGGCATCATGTTTAAAACAAAGTTGCACCAGGTCAGGTGCTGCCAGTCCAGAGCTGCCTTACACTGTTCTTTTGTCTTCAGAATTTCCACAGAGATGGCAGACAGATTCAGTTGGCAGCCTGGCAGTCCCAGTTGAGGGCAAATAGCTGAAAAGGATCAATCCCTTTCCTCAGGACTAGCAGAAACCACCAGACACTGCCTACCTGGTCCAAAGTTACCACCTGGGTCAGTGCTGTTTCCATGGTCCATAGGAACATCCAGCAATGTCACAAATAGGCCAAGGTTTTCCATGACGATAAGTACCAAACCTTTCTCTTGCTACCTCATACTTACCTGATCTTCACGACTGCACTTGCCTCCCATGAAGGCTCATGTCCTGCCACTTCCCTATTGCATCTTCTCTCACTCACTTATAGCCCCTCAACTGCCCCACACTCTTACCCTACTTGTACTGCCGAGTCACTCACTTGGGCACCTCAGCACCTTTGCTCGCCAGCACTAATATCTGTGTCAACCACTTTCAACTCACTCGATCTCTCCCATTGTCTCATTCCAAGAGAAACTGGAGCACAGTGGGGCAGGAAGAGCCAAGGTGTGTAATGGGATGCCTGACTTTCATCTCTTTACCATCTAACGAGGAAAGCATTCCTGTCCTAGCAGATGAGAACCACAATTGTTTATGTGAAGATGCCAAAACTTCTATTTCCTGGAAATCAAGTAAGATTAATTCGCTATTTCTGGACTTCTATCCTATTACCACCATAAATGTACTCTTAATATACCCAAATTTCTACCCCTTTTTCATAACTCTTTCTCTTTTTTCTTATCTCCTGCAGGCACAAATGTAATCTGTACAGTCTGTGCTGTAAAGGGGCCTGCCAAGCATCTCCTCCACAAAGGAGGCACAGATCCCCTCAGAGGATCCAATGGCTAGACTACTTCCTGCAGTTTCTACCACCTTAGGGACTGACCTGGATGGGTATTTTACCAAGGTTAGAGTTGGGAGTATCTGCTATTGAGCACATCCCTCTCACATTCCACAGTTGATTGATGAAGAAAAATGCAGGCTGCTGGGATGTCAACAGTTAACAAATTAACAACAATCAACAAGCAAACACAGGAGGAGTAGGCAGGATTGTTGGACACACTGGGTAAACTGACTCAAAAGTCGAAGGATTCCACTAACACTTCTGGTTTGCAAGTTGCTTGCAAGTTTCGGTTGCTTTCATGGACAGGTTAGCAGGTTCCATGGAAAGCTAGGGCTAGCACACTGTTGGATATATGTGCAGATGTGTCTTGCCAACAGCAAGACAGAGGTATCAGGAATCTTGACATCACTCCAGGTGCCCCATCCTCACAAAGAGACAGGGAAGTGCCAGCACACAACTGGACAAGCCACATGGAGATCCCCTCTCAGGACACTGCTGGGAAGGCTGGGCCTTTCATCTTCAATCTGATTATCACTCTCAGCCCAATGGGAGTTCAGCCTGAGGAGGGTGTGCAAATCCCTGAGTGGGAAACACTCAGTATGTCTGGACTGTCTAGGCACACTGTCTTGAGGTCACTCAACCACAATTCTTAAGGCCAACAAACTCCACTAAAGGGCAGGCACACTCCACCCCAACTGGAATCCAGACTGCACCGACAAATAATGGGAGAGAAAGAAAGAAGACCTTCTGAGGACACAAAGGTGGCATCAGTATCATTTCAAAACAAAAAACATTCTCATATTTGTCAATATATGTTCAATTTTCATCATCACGTTTGCATGATGGCTTGGGGTCAGGATTTGTAGTCCATGCCTATGGTTAATGTAGAGTCTTTTTGTGATCATTGGCTGTCTTTCAACCATACAGTGTGGCTGTCTGTTTAATGCTATTAGTCTTTGAATGGCCTCACATTGCACTAAAGTGGAACCTCTTTCTTCAAAGAATGAAACCTTTACTCCACCCACTGGGTTGTGTAGGCAGCCATTTTCAGCTCCATTACACAATTGAATTTTGGATGATGATGGATAATGTTGATTTTAAGTCTCAGATAATTTTTCTTTTTGTTAAGCAAAAGTATTGGATAATATGAGTCAAAGGCAGATATATGGATCTGCCATCTCACTGAATGGTGGAACAGACTGGAGGGACTGAATAGCCTACTCCTTTGACAAAGGCTCTTTTCTCTCCTTACAGATGCTGAGATTTTCCAGCATTTTCTCTTTTGGTTTCAGATTCCACAGTAATTTGCTTTTAGCCTAATCCTGCTCCTGTGTTCTGATAAAACAGCAGTCATGTTTCATGGAGTGTGTTACAGACTCATCTTCTCAGTCTAGGTGACATCCCCAAATCTTCACACTAATTTCTAACTTGTCCCCCCTGCCAACCCCATTAGCTTTGATCCACCCTGTGTTTTCACCCAACCCATTTATTTAGCTGTGCATCTCCTTGCTTTACCCCTTCAGTCCCAGGTGTGCTGTGTTCTCATGCATAACATTATGTCCTCCAATGAAACTGAATGATGTTGACTATCTCAAATTACTCCTTTGCCTCCCATGCTCTGTAGTCTCTCCCTATATTTTATATGTTTTGAATTCCCCCTTTACAATGATTGTGCAATCTGTATCCCAGTATGTCGCCTACAACCCCCACACTTGAGCTTCCGAGCTTCCATAACACTGCAGTAACACCTAGAAACACGTCTTTGATCTTTAGTGGATAGATACCCAAGACTGATGACAAATCACCCTCTTGACTGATTTGGTTGGACAGTCCTGACCAATGATTGGTCTGAGATCCCTGAGTAATCTCTTTATAGTTCTCTGTCTGACTACTGTGACACCCCAGACCATTTGTTCTGTGCCTACAAAGCTAACTATGGCCCAATGCCTAGATTTTAATTATGTGAATTTCTGACTCCGATTGCCTCAATCAGAACTGGTCATGCCCAAGCCCATGGACCGATCACAGACACGTGTTCCTGGTGTTACTATCAGGACACCCTGAATGAAGGCTATCTATTTTGATTTGACTGAAGAATACTCCCTTTAGTATTGAAGCGTAGTTATTTGGTTGAAGCAAATGCAGTGTGTTTCCTACATATGCAGCAGCCACATGGAACCGAGGTGAGATTGACGTAGCACAGTGATGTACAGTAACATGTCAGCCCATTAACAGAGGACTGCTGACCAACATGGTCAGCTGCCTGGATTTGTGTCTGTGCTAAAAGACAAGATAAGACATGTGCACCGGGAGCTTATAAACTCTGATAGAGGCAGTAAATTGTGAAAAGGCAAGGCATGGCAGAGATGCCATGTGCATCCAAGTAAGTGCAAAACGAGCACTAAAAGGTAATTGAGGAGTCCTGAGATGACCCCTTGTCAAATTGAGATGGGTACCTTTTCCTTGAGTGTAAAGTGTGTCCTGACTCGAACATTGTAGTGATAGGTGTAGGTGCATCCCAAAGTACAGAATCATATTTAATTAGCTTGCAGATATGCCATGTGGGTGCAGTGAGACTGTGTTCAATTCGTAGAAAGTGGGGACTGCAGATGGTGGAGATCAAAGTCAAGAATATGGTACTGGGAAAGCACAGAAGGTCAAGCAGCATCCGAGGAGCAGGACAATCGACGTTTCAGAATAGTTCCTGATGAAGGGCTTATGCCTGAAACATCAATTCTCCTGCTCCTTGGATGCTGCCGGACCTGCTGTGTTTTTCCAGCACCAGACCTTCGACTATGGTATGTGTTCAATGCCAAAGTCTAAGGATCAGATGACAGAGTCATAGAGTCATTGAGATGTACAGCACTGGAACAGACCTTTTGGTCCAACCCATCCATGCTGACCAGATATCCCAACCCAATCTAGTCCCACCTGCCAGCACCCAGCCCATATTCTTCTAACCCTTCCTATTCATATACCCATCCAAATGCCTTTTAAATGTTGCAATTGAACCAGCCTCCATCACTTCCTCTGGCAGCTCATTCCATACACGTACCACACTCTGCATGAAAATGTTGCCCCTTAGGTCTCTTTTATAGCTTTCTCCTCTCACCCTAAACCTATGCCCTCTAGATCTGGACTCCCCCACCCCAGGGAAAAGACTTTGTCTACTTATCCTATCCATGACCCTCATGATTTTATAAACCTCCATAAGGTCACCCCTCAGCCACCAATGCTCCAGGGAAAACTGCCCCTCCCTATAGCTCAAATCCTCCAACCCTGGCAACATTCTTGTAAATCTTTTCTGAACCCTTTCAAGTTTCACAACATCTTTCCAATAGGAAGGAGACCAGAATTGCACGCAATATTCCAAAAGTGGTCTAACCAATGTGCTATACAGCTGCAACATGACCTCCCAACTCCTGTACTCAATACTCTGACTAATAAAAGAAAGCATACCAAATGCCTTCTTCACTATCCTATCTACCTGCGACTCTACTTTCCAAGAGCTATGAACCTGCACTTCAAGGTCTCTTTGTTCAGCAACGTTCCCTAGGACCTTACCATTAAGTGTATACGTCCTGCTAAGATTTGCTTTCCCAAAATGCAGCACCTCGCATTTATCTAAATTGAACTCCATCTGTCACTTCTCAGCCCATTGGCCCATCTGATCAAGATATCACTGTAATCTAAGGTAACCTTTTTCGCTGTCCACTATACCTCCAATTTTGGAGTCATCAGCAAACTTACTAACTATATCTCTTCTGCTCACATCCAAAGCATTTATAGTAATGATGAAAAGTTGAGGACCCAGCACAAAACCCTGTGGTAATCCACTGGTCACAGGCCTCCAGTCTGTCAAACAACCTTCCACCACCACCCACTGTCTTCTACCTTTGAACCAGTTCTGGATCCAGTTGGCTAGTTCTCCCTGTATTCCTTGATATCTAACCTTGCTAACCAGTCTCCCATGGGGAACCTTGTCGAATGCCTTACTGAAGTCCATATAGATCATGTCCACCGCTTTGCCCTCGTCAATGCTCTTGATATTTCTTCAAAAAGCTCAATCAAGTTTGTGAGACATGATTTCCCACGCACAAAGCCATGTTGACTATCCCTACTCAATCCGTGCCTTTCCAAATACATGTACTTCCTGTCCCTCAAGATGCCCTCCAATAACTTGCCCAGCACCGACGTCAGGCTTATTGGTCTACAGTTCCCTGGCGTGTCCTTACCACCCTTCGTAAACATTTGGCATCACATTAGCTAACCTCCAGTCTTTCGGCACCTCACCTGTGACTATTGATAATACAAATATTTCAGCCAGAGGCCCAGCAATCACTTCTCTCGCTTCCCACAGAGTTCTAGGGTGCACTTGATCAGGTTCTGGAGATTTATCCACTTTTATATGTTTCAAGACATCCAGCACTTCCTCCTCTGTAATATATGGACATTTTTCAAGAAGTCACCATCGATTTCCCTATGGCTTTTTTCACAGTAAACACTGATGCGATATACTCATTTAGCATCTCCCCCATCTCCTGCAGCTCCATACAAAGGCCGCCTTGCTGATCTTGAGGGGTTCTATTCTCTCCCTAGTTACCCTTTTTTCCATAATGTTTTTGTAAAAACACTTTGGGTTC
Organism: Chiloscyllium plagiosum; assembly: GCF_037043375.1. NCBI lineage: Eukaryota > Metazoa > Chordata > Chondrichthyes > Orectolobiformes > Hemiscylliidae > Chiloscyllium > Chiloscyllium plagiosum. The sequence goes on along the minus strand of NW_028270151.1, from coordinate 45,549,153 downwards.
TCCTTAATTGTATATGCCAAAGCTATCTCATGTCCCCTTCTTGCCCCCGATTTCCCTCTTAAGTATATTCCTACTGCCTTGTAACTCTTCTAAGGATTCAATCAATTTATCTTGTTTATACCTGACATATACTTCTTCCATTTTCTTCACCCAACCGTCAATTTCTTTAGTTATCCAGCATTCCCTATACCTACCAACGTTTCCTTTCACCCTGACAGGAATATACTTTCTCTGGATTCGTGTTACCTCATTTCTAAAGGCTTCCCATTTTCTAGACATCCCTTTACCTGAGAACATCTGCCTCCAATCAGCTTTTGAAAGTTCTTGCCTAATTCCATCAAAATTAGCCTTCCTCCAATTTAGAACTTCAACTTTTAGATCTGGTCTATCCTTTTCCAACACTATTTTAAAACTAATAGAATTATGCTCACTGGCCCCAAAATACTCTCCCACTGATACCTCAGTCACCTGCCCTGTCTTATTTCCCAAGAGTAGGCCAAGTTTTGCACCTTCTCTAGTAGGTACATCCACATACTGAATCAGAAAATTTTCCTGTACACACTTAACAAGTTCCTCTCCATCTAAATCCTGAACACTATGGCAGTCCCAGTCGATGTTTGGAAAGTTAAAATGCCCTACCATCACCACCCCATTATTCTTACAGATTGCTAAAATCTCCTTACAAATGTGTTTCTCAATTTTCCTCTGACAATTAGCGGATCTATAATACAATCCCAATCCTGATAATCCCTTTCGTACTTCTCAGTTCCACCCAAATAACTTCCCTGGATGTATTTCCGGGAATATCCTCCCTCAGTACAGCTGTAATGCTATCCCTTATCAAAAATACCACTCCCCCTTGTCTCTTGCCTCCCTTTCTGTCATTTTTGTAGCATTTATATCCTGGAACGTTAAGCTGCCAGTCCTGCCTGTCCCTGGGCCACATTTCTGTAATTGCTTTGATATCCCAGTTCCATGTTCCTATTCATGTCCTGAGTTCATCTGCCTTCCTTGTTAGGCCTCTTGCATCAAAATAAATGCAGTTTAATTTATCAGTCCTATCTTGTTCTCTGCTTTGTCCCTGTCTGCCCTGACTGGTTGACTCACTTTTTTTATCAACTGCACCAATCTCAGATTGATTTCTTTCCTCACTATCTCCTGGGTCCCACCCCTGCCCCCACCCCAAACTTAATTTTTAAATCCTCCTGAGCAACCTGAGCAAATCTCCCTGCCAATATATTAGTCTCCTTCCAATTCAGGTGCAATACAGTCTTCTTGTACAGGCCATGTCTACCCCAGAAGAGATTCCAATGATCTAAAAATGTGAATCCTTCTCCCTTACACCAGCTCCTCAGCCATGCATTCATCTGCTCTATCTTCCTATTCCTACCCTCACTAGCTCGCAGCACCGGGAGTAATCCAGATACTACTACTCTCGAGGATCTCCTTTTTAAATTCTTGCTTAACCCTATATGTTCTCCCTTCAGAATCTCAGCCTTTTCCCTTCCTATGTCGTTGGTACCAATTTGTACGATGACCTCTTGCTGGCCCCTCTCCCCCATGAGAACATTCTGCACCCTCTCTGAGACATCCTTCATCCTGGAACCAGGGAGGCAACACACCATTCTAGTTTTTTTACTGCTGGCCACAGAAATGTCTGTCTGTGCCTCAGATTAGAGAGTCCACTAACACAATTGATCTTTTGGAACATGACACACCCTTCATTAAATTAGAGCCAGTCTTAATACCAGAAACTTGGCTGTTCATACTATATGCCCCTGAGAATCCATCACCCCCTACATTTTCCAAAACAGCATACTTGTTTGAAATGGGGATAGCCACATAAGACTCCTGCACTACCTGCCTACCTCTCTTACCTTTCCTGGAGTTAACCCATCTACGTGCTGTATCTGCAACTTTTTCCCCTTCCTATAACTACCATTCATCACATTCCCTTGCTCTAGTAAATTCCTCATTACTTCTAGCTCTCTCTCCAACTGATCCATTTAATCTGATAGGATTCAAAACCTAAGACATTTATTGCAGATATACTCCTCAGTAACATGTAAACTCTCTCTAAACACCCACATCCAACAAGAGCATATTACTCTACTAAAGGCCATTTTTGCTTCTTCCAATCTACAGAAACAGAAAATAGCACTATCTTATTCCTGGAGCTCAAGGAAATCACCTCCAACACCTAAAATACCTCAAAAAAGAAGTAGCCTGTTACAGCCAGAAATTTTTCCCATCCTCCATCTTGGATTACCCAGACAGTGGTTAATGTCCTCAGAGTAAGCCTGGAGATGTTGAAGATTGTTTTTCAAGATTGAGGCCTAGAGGAACACACAGTGAGCTTTAGTAACTAGGTAACCACTCTGATGTTCATTTTGGTAATTGGCACTAGCTAGTTTCTTCCTGGCAGGTTGGAAAATGGGAAACAGCGTATCAATGAGGTTTGGTTAGAAACTGATTTTATGCTAATACTTGCAAATAGTTACAAATAGGTCTCTCATCATTTACTATCAAGATTCTCATCTTGCTGTTCAACATTTGATGGAGAATCAGAGGTTTCTTTCTCTTGATGTTGCTGATCTCACTTCTGCTGACCTCAACCTTCTTTGCCAACTGACTCACCAATACCCATGTCACTCAGGATCTGCAAAGATTCTATCCAATATTCCTGATTTTTAAACACATAAGAAGCAACAATGACTCTCAGCTAAAAGTGAATAAAAATCAGTATAAAACTAAAAACTGGTAAAAATCCAGGGGGAAACCATCATTTAGAAAAAAATATTCTGATTCATTATAAATTCCTCACCCAAACTTTTGGATTTTGTTTAAAACATATCATGTCTGGTCACTATAATTTACTGGAATAATTTTTTTAAAATAGTTCTATTTGTAACAAGAATACATGAAATCTTTGAGTCATAAGAAAGTAATGTTGTTTACTTCAATGTTCCAGTGATATTGGGTAGTGTTATTTAGCAACAAATACTGTCTCCAATATCATATTTTCTTTAACTTGTTTACTAATAGATTCATTACTGAAAAAAAAGCATTTTCTTTCTATTTTATAAAATGCCTGTAAAATAATGCAATAACCAGAGAGCACAGACAGAATGAACGTTATGACCATTAAAGTAATGACATTTGATTTTCTTTCCATTTCCTAATGTGGTTAGTGTGGAAGCTTCAAACATTTGATGAGTAACAGAAATATTTTCACATATACTAATGTCAGATTTAAAATTCAGTTCACATCTCGAGAAAGCTTTTTTATTGCAACCAGGACTCACCACAAAAATCATTTTAGCCCTGTTGATAAGAAATAACTTGTAGTGTGAAGAAAATGGAGGTCTCAAATTACACTTAGCTACAGATGTGTGAGGTGAAAAACAATTAGAAAATGATACGCCAGTAAATCTGTGTCCTTACCAAAATTGTTTTAAAGTGACATTGCATGTTTGGTCACATTCCCAGCTTGAAAAAGAAAGCAATAGAAGTGGGCAAGGCACTGGTCATTCTATGTTTTTAACCATAAATTAATAATAACAGAGTAAATATTTTGTGGATGAAAGCTCTGCTGTGTATGAATAAAAAAAAGACACTTGTTATATACATGAATAAGAATTCAAATGAAAAGGTCATATATTGGGCTTGTCCATGTATAATTCTTGTGAATTACAATGGTTTGATATTAGCATTGTCATTTTGGAGCTGAGTACTCCCTTCAGTGCAGACTATTATATTTGCAAAGCTGAATGCAAATTGTCTCTCACTGGTTCTGTTTAGATTATTTTTAATTATTCATGGGATATAGGCATCATTGACTTGGCCAACACTTATTAGCCATTCCTTCTTGCCCTTGAGAAGGTGGTGATGAACAGCCTTCTCGAGCTGCCAGTGTCCATGTGCTCTTGTAAACCCACAATGCCATTAAAGAGGGAATTCTAGGACTATGGCCCAGAAATAGTGAAGGAATGGCAATGTGTTTCCAAGTCAGGATGATGAGTAACTTGGAAAGGGATTTCATGTGATGCTCTTTCCTTCAAATGCTGCTTTTGTACTGGTTATGGATTTGGAAGTGATGTCTAAGGAGCCTTGGTGAACTCATGTCATAGATGGTACACACTCCTGCTACTATGCATTGGTGGTGGAGAGAGTAGATGTGTCAAGTTTCTTGAGTGCTGTTGGAACTGCAATCATCTAGGCAAATGGGGAGTATTGCATCAGACTCCTGACTTGGGCCTTGTAGATAGTAGGCAGACTTTGGGGAGTCAGGAGGTGAGTTACTTGCTGCAAGATCTTAGTCTTCAGCCTGCTCTTGCAGCCACATATTTAAATGCAAGTCCAGTTCAGTTTTTCGTCAATGGCAATACCCAGGATATTGATGGTGGGGGATTCAGCAATTGAAATACAATGAATGTCAAGAGGCAATGGTTAGATTCACTCTGTTAGAGAGTGTCACTGCCTGGCACTTGTATGGCGTGAATCTTACTTACCACTTGTCAGCCCAAACCAAGGTATTGTCCAGATCTTGCTCCATTCGGACATTGATTGCTTCGGTATCAGATGAATTGCAAATCGTGCTGAGCATTGTGCAATCAACAGTAAACATCACCGTTTCTGATCTTCTGATGAGGGAAGGTCATATATGAAGTAGTTGAAGATAGCTGGGCCTCACAATTCCCCTGACAAACTGCAGAAACCGAAAATGACTCACCTCTAACAACCACACCATCTTCATTTGTAGTAGGTATGGCTTTGATCGAGTTTTCCCTGATTCCTAATGACTTCTGTTTTGCTAGGGCTCCTCAATGTCATACTCAGTCAACTGTAGCCTTAATGTCAAGGGAAGACACTTTCACCTCACTCTGGAATTCAGCTGTTTTGTCATTATTTGAATTAAGACTGTAATCTGATTGGGCTCTGGCAGAATCCAAACTGGGCATCACTGAGCAGACAATTGCTCAACAAGTGCTGCTAGATAGACTGTTGATGACACCTTCCATAACTTTACTGATGATTTGAGAGTAGACTGATAGGGCAGTAATTAGCTGAGTTGGATTTGTCCTGATTTTCATGTATAGGCCATACCTGGGCAATTTTCCACATTCTTGGTAACTGTACTGGAACAGCTTGGCTAGGGGTATGGCGAGTTGCAGAGCACATGACTTCAGTACTATTGCTGAAGCATTATCAGGGTCCATAGTCTTTGGAGTATCTAGTTCTTTGTATCACATAGAGGAAATCAAGTTGACATCTTTAATGTCGGGGGTTGGAAAATGTGGTGCTGGAAAAACACAGCAGGCCAGGCAGCATCCGAGGAGCAGGAGAATCGACGTTTCAGGCATAAGCCCTTCTTCAGGGCCTTTCTCCTGCTCCTCAGATGCTGCCTGGCCTGCTGTGTTTTTCCAGCACCACATTTTTCAACTCTGATCTCCAGCATCTGCAGTCCTCACTTTCTCCTAGTTGATCTTTAATGTTGGGGACCTCTGAGGGAGGTCCACTCAGCCGCTCTGGCTGTAGATTGATGACAAATGCTCAGCTTTATCTTTTGCACATCATCGAGTATGAGGATAATTGTGAAACTGCCTTCTCGTGTAAATTGTTTATTTGTCCACTACCATTCGCAATGGGATGTGATAGGGTTGCAGTTTTTTGATCTGATCCAATCGTTGTAGAATAACTTAGCCGTGCCACGAACTTACTGCATGTGCTAATGGCAGAAAGGCATTCCAAATTAGTCGTGTCATCAGGTTGACACCTCAGTTTTAGGTATACCTGGTGTGGGTCCTGGCATGCCCTCCTTCACTACTCGTTGAACTGGGGTTGATCCCCTGTCTTGATGGTAATGGTTGAGTGGAGGATACGCTAGGCCATAAAGTTGCAGATTGTGCTGGAGAACAAATCTCTTGATGATGGCCCACAGTGCCTTATGGACGCCCAGCCTAAAGCTGCTAGAAGTAAAATTAATAATATTTTCCAATTTCAGACAAGATCAGGAAGAAAAGTGATAAAGTCATTAATGTACTGTGAAAAGAGTTATAGGTTGGGAGCTGAGTAGAAGGGAGACCAGGAATATATCACATACCCCATCACAGCATGGATACATCGTGAACCCATGCACATACCTATAGTCGCACTTTGGTTTTCAAGCAATTGGCATGAGTTCAAAAAGAAATTGTTCATCATGAGAACCAGCTCAATCAGGTGAAAGATGGTGGTTGTAAATAGGAACTGTCTAGACCTACTTTCAAGGAAGAAGTGGACCACCTTCAGAATATCCTGATGGGGAGTAGACATAGAGAGGGATTGCTCTAAAGAAGTGGCTTGGGCCATGAGACTAAAAGTTGTGGAACAGCACGGTGGCATAGTGGTTAGCACTGCTGCCTCACAGCGCCAGAGACCCGGGTTCAATTCCCGCCTCAGGCGACTGACTGTGTGGAGTTTGCACGTTCTCCCCGTGTCTGCGTGGGTTTCCTCTGGGTGCTCCGGTTTCCTCCCAAAGATGTGCAGGTGAATTGGCCATGCTAAATTGCCCGTAGTGTTAGGTAAGGGGTACATGTAGGGGTATGGGTGGGTTGCGCTTCGGCGGGGCGGTGTGGACTTGTTGGGCCGAAGGGCCTGTTTCCACACTGTAAGTAATCTAATCTAATCTAATGTAAAGCATTAGAAATCTCACAAAGGTAAATTGGAAGAGACTGGATAGGATAGGAAGAAATAAATTTGATGCAGCAGGAACAAACTGAAACAAATATATCTGTCAGTGTAATTCAGTTTGTCGATTTTGGGAAGAAGGCAAAAATGGAGCTGAAAGACTGAGGTAGAATGCTGTGGACAGGGGATCAGAGGAGATGTAGTCAGTGACAGTTCTGGAAATAATAGTTTGATATTCAATGGTCGGGTCAAGGTCCAGGAACAGTCTGAAAGTTGATGGTCAATTTCTACTGACAGCATGTGGACTGCAACAGTTCAAGAAGACAGCTCACCATTGCCTTCTCAAGCTTAGCTAGGAGCCAATAATAAATGCTTGCCGGTCTGCAGTGCCCAGGAATAGAGGTAACTACATCATATAGCAGCAGCACCAGCCTTATCACAAAGTCAGGGTTAGACTTGTTTTATTTTAAATGTACTCATCTCATTGACATCTCATCATTCACAGTCAGGTCTACTGATTCCATCTCCCTGGTAAACTCTGAAATAATCTGTGGTATTATTCTATCTCCTAACAGTCCTATTTCCATCACAAGTTTCCTTTCTTTATGAATGTGCCTGTAATATAGTGTACAATTTTGTTTGATGTCCTTTTATTATTTAATTTCATAGTTCCTCTTTACCTTTCCTGTTAGCCTTTCTGTATGTTTTCTGATCATGTCCAAAAAAATTAATATGTACCTTTCCCAACTCTCAACTATCGCCTCATATTTTCATTAATCTTCACAGTTTCTCTGCTATTCCTTTGTTCACTGTTCTTCCTTTGCATAGAATATATTTTCCTGCATGGTCAGTACTAATTTAACTGTGAAAGACACTGCTGATGGCCTAATGGGTTGATCTTCAGGAACTCTGGACTTGGAAAGCCCCATGATGCACTGCATCCACTACCTTAGCATGGAAGGCAGTAATCTGGGCTGACTGCATGACAGACATCAACAAGATGTCTGATGAGCGGTTTTCTGTCTGAACAAGGAGAAGTGAGTTTGCGCTCCATGGAGCCTGTGCCAATTTCCTGGACAAACACCCTCACATTTCTAGTAATCTATATCAGGACAGATTTCTGGACTATTATAAGACTTTGCCCCTTTGAAAATTTGTATCCATAGTCACGGTGGTAGCAGTCTGAACCTGCATCCAATAAGTGTGTTTCCACCACTGCAATGAGGTATGTGGTGCAGACTCCTTGTGCTTCAAGAGAAGCCAAGGCATTTGACCATCAAGTGCTAAGGCTTGAAAGCTTTGACTTCATGCTCAATATGAAGTCATTGCCAATTGAAGTCAGATTTTATCATGATCGTTGAGATTATCTGCAGGCTTCCTGGCAAGTTTCCCAATTCACCAAGCATTTAATTGTTTACAATGTTCAATAGCTGCCCATCAAAGTGACAATCTGAGTCTTCTTCAATGGAGCTGATGTGTGGCCTTGTCTTCTGGTCAGCTGCGCGCTTATATTAAGTTTATCCCTAATTTTGTGTGCAGGACATTCATACTTGGTGTCTCGTTGTGAGTGGATCCTGACTTTGTAATACCCTCGAAATTATGCACATTCAAAATTTATGAATAGATGGCTGTGAGTGCAAATTCAAGTGGCACAATTCCTCGACAGTCAGGTGGGTTTCTTATATATTTGAATGGAAAAATGAACAAATGTAAAGTTGTTGCATGGTTAGAGGAAGGTGGGATGTGTCACATGAGATTAAGGAGGCTCAGGCATGCAGTGAGCTTCCAAATGAACAGTCACCTGTCCGGTGGAACTTGACATTGGTCCCACACATCAGACTCTCCCATTGGACACATCACCCCATAATCTGAGCCATCTCAAAAAAATCATTTCCATGCCCTCCAGAATGGCAGGGAGGCATTTCCTAGATGAAGGAGTTTCTGCTGTATTCTCTCCACATCCTTACCGTTGTTCACTGCTCATATCCGCCCTGGTGAAACTGTATAATGTTGTTGTGGTTCTGTTCGCCGAGCTGGGAATTTGTGTTGCAGATGTTTCGTCCCCTGTCTCGGTGACATCCTCAGTGCTTGAGAGCCTCCAGTGAAGCGCTTCTGTGTTGTTTCCTCCGGCATTTATAGTGGTTTGAATCTGCCGCTTCCGGTTGTCAGTTCCAGCTGTCCGTTGCAGTGGCCGGTATATTGGGTCCAGGTCGATGTGCTTATTGATTGAATCTGTGGATGAGTGCCATGCCTCTGAGAATTCCCTGGCTGTTCTCTGTTTGGCTTGTCCTATAATAATAGTGTTGTCCCAGTCAAATTCATGTTGCTTGTCATCTACATGTGTGGCTACTAAGGATAGCCGGTCGTGTCGTTTCGTGGCTAGTTGGTGTTCATGGATGCGGATCGTTAGCTGTCTTCCTGTTTGTCCTATGTAGTGTTTTGTGCAGTCCTTGCATGGGATTTTGTACACTACATTGGTTTTGCTCATGAGAGAAGGAAGTCTATTTGTAAGTGTTGTGCAATCTGTTTGGTTGTCCTGGATGAATAGCTTATAAACTGCTTAAGGTGAGACATGAGTAAAGCTTACAGCAGTGATAAGTATGTCTATCAGTGGTGTTGCATGTCAAGTATGTATCTTGACTCACAGTGTTTGTTGTTAAGCATGTGTTGAGGTGTTGTGAGGGCAGCAATGTCTGAAGCTACAGTTCAGTTGATTGGAATGGCATTTGAAAATGCATTCATTGTCCTTCATCATTTGTGTGACACAATGAACTTTCTGTGGCACTGTGCCAATACTCAGAGCTTCATCCCTGACCATGCCTGCTTTCTGTGTGCAATTCTGTGGGGTTTCCCTGAATCACAACTCATTTCCAACTCCTCTACCAAGGAGTGTAGCTCAACATCAGAAAATCTTGGAGCTTGCACTTTCTCATGTTGTTCAATTCTTCTACCTTTCTTGAGTTCAGAATGTCTTAGCTAGAACCATAGGATCTAGGAGTAGGAGTCAGCCATTCTGCCCATCGAGCCTGCTCCACCATTCAAATGATCATGGCTGATCCTCCATTTCAATTCCATATTCCCAATTTCTCAAATTACCTCTTTATGCCCTTAAAATCTAAAAATGTATTCATCACATTCTTGATCTACACAGCCTTTTGTGTTAGAGAATACTACAGTTTCACTACCCTTTGAGTGAAGACATCTTTCCTCATCTCAGTCCTAACTGGTCTATCCTGGTTTTTGATTTCCCAACCAGAGAAAACACCCTCCATGTACCTAAACTGTCCAGCCCTGTGGAATATTATATATTTCAATCAGATTTCCTCTCATCCTTTTAAACCATAGTGAATGCAGGTCCAGTTGAACTAATTGCAGCATCCCTAGTATAAGCCTAGTGAACCTCTGCTACACTCCCTTACACTCTCTATATCTCTCTATTTCTTAGGGAGACCAAAACTGGATGTGGTACAGCGAATGTGGTCTCACTAAGGCCCTGCATGATTGTAATAAGACATCACTATATCTGAACTCAAGTTCTCTTGTGAAAAACGCTAATGTACAATTTTCCTTTCCAATTGCTTGCTGCATCTGTCTGTCTATTTTCACTGACTGGCATACAAAGATACCCAGATCCCCTTGTACATCCATACTTCCCAAATATTTAACTATTTAAATAATATTCTACCATTCTGTTTTTCACACCAAAAGTTATGACTTTACATTTAGTCATGCTATATTGCAACTGTCATGGGTTTACCCACTCATTTAATTGTCTAGTCACCTTGTAGCTTCTTTATCATCCTTACACTCACAACCCCATCTAGTTCAATGTCATCAGCCTTCTTAGAAGTGTTGCATTTGATTTCCTCATTCATGTCATTTATATGTATGTATATCATGAATATCTGGAGGCCACACACTTATCCTTGCAGTACCTCACTTGTCACTGTCTACCACTCATAAAAAAACTGATTTATTCCCACTCTTTGTTTCCTGACTGTCAACCAATGCAAAAATACCAAATTTAAAACAATCATAAGACTTCTGTTACAGAACCAAATAGGAGCTGATCGGTTGGCAATTCGACTTTGATTAGCTGAGGCATGACCATAGAAAATACAATAACGAACTATGAGTTCTCCATTCTTCTAGTTAATTCAAAAAAGGCACAGGGCTTTATCATATGCACGTGAAAGCATATCACTAACAAGTGTAAATGACTCGTGTTGCAAGTTCAGCTGATTATTTTAAATTAGTTGTTAGTATAACTATCAATACTCTGAGGATTGTTTGAGATATGCTGCTCAATCACATAATCAAATCCATCAATCAACAAATTGCTTTGGGTTTTGGAAACATGGCCTGGTTTAATATGTTCTGCACCCTGAGTGCTCAAAGCAACATATATTCATATGCAGTGATCCATCCTTTGTTAATAGAAGGAATATGTTCATGAACTGGTACCTTATTCCTGAATTTCCCAGAAGCATGGGGAGCCTAAGGTACCCCTTTGCTTTCAAATTCCAATGCCTTGGTCAATCAGAGTTGACCTGTCAACCAATCAGCACTCCTTTCCCCTGTGGTTTAAATTGTTTGAACCATCTGAAATTTAGCACTTGTACATTTGCCCTGCTGAGTGCATAATTAAAATCTTTGGCAACCCATCTCTATTTGCAGAAATATTCAAATTGCTGAAAGACTGTCAGAATGACCTGCTCAGTGGGTGTCTGCATTTGCTCCCATCACAATGTGCATGCCCTTTAAGAAATGCAAGCCAGCTTTAACTGGTCCTAAAAACTCACCACATTGGCAGCTGCTGAAGTGTCCAGCTATTCAACAACAGCACAGCCAGCTCTGACTGAATGCTGCAATCATGACAATTAGCAGGCAGCACGTAGTTGGCAGGCTGCCGATTTTAAACTGAACAGGCATGGGCAAAACATGTTTTGTGTTCCCCAAGCCCCTTTCCAGCGACTACCAAAAGTATCCCCTACCGTGTCCTTTATGATATACAAAGTTTTTCTTAAGTCCAAAGTCTACTATTGATTTGGTTGTGGCAGCTCACTTACTGGATCTTATGTATGATTCCCTTGAGACATTCAGCCTCAGGCATGCTTGAAATATATCACACGTTAATCCAGCAGTCCAACAAACAATGCTGCCGTGGACATTTGTGGTAAATGTAAAACTACTGGATCAGAGATTGGTACTCACCATTACTGTTTCTCAGGCAGAAAGCCAGAACAAAAAGGTTCAGTTTTGTAGAGGTATGCCTGACAACATATTGACCTTGAGCAATACTTACGTATCCCATGCCTTCAGCAAATTACAGGACAATACATAAAGTTTACTGAGGAGGCGAACACATGTTCAGCACCCTTGAAAAAATTTGTCAGCGTGAGTGAGGCACACATTGAGCCTGTTGTAGAGAGATCTTCCAGAGTATGTTGTGTACCTGAAACATTTTGGGCTGTATCTTCCCAAAAGTTGGCCAAGTGACATTTTAATCAAGTTTCATGGGGGCAGGGCTTAACTCTGCATATCCCAGCATGTTTCCTCAAGGGATCATACCAAACTGGCCTCATTTACTACCAATACAACCCAATGGCAACCATCTTTTCTGAAGCTCTTTCAATTCTCCCATTTACCGTGGGCGGCAGTATTCATCGTTGTCGGCATATCTTGTCATCCCTGGCATTTACACCAGATTTAAAGGGCTATTGCACACCCCACTCAAGTGTTGGCCATCCTCTGCAAGGTTGAAGACATTCATTCTGGGTATGGCAGACAATGGGAAATTGGTGCGTCACTTTGCAACAGGGATCTAGATGTTCTGGTGGATTGGATGGTGCAGAAGAGGGACATCCTATTCCCTCAGAACTGGTATGGGAGACCACGAAAGAAGAACTTGTCAGCTCAGTCCAAGCTCACTACCCAGGTCAGTGCAGTGTCTATGATCTGGTGAAACACATAGTATTGCTGAAAGAAGGTTGACAACTTTCGTTGTCCTTCTAAGGTAAATATTATCACCATCTCTTGCTAACCCCCACTCACTGTGTCTCTGCTATCCACCTTCCATCAAGGCCCAAGGTCTACCATTCTCACTAAGGCATGCAACATCCTCCTCAGTTTATACATCCATCCCAACCCCTTGAACTATGCCTGAATATGTACATGCCCTCTGTGCAGCCAACTTGGGTCACCTCACCAGCTTTCCCCCACTAGCACTAACAGCGACTGGTTTCATTTTTCACCTTACTCAATCCCTACCTTTCTCTCATTGCAGGAGAAAATTACCTATAACAAGGCTGAAAGGGTCCAGTAGGGTAGTGGGATACCAGATATTTGTCTGCTTACCTGGTATGAGGAGAGGATTTTGGCCTTTGAAGGCAAAGAATCAGGACTGATCTTCCAAGAATGTGAAAACATTCTATTGCCCCCACTGTGAATGTATTGCTAACACACACCAACATCTCACCCAGGTCACGATGTTTTCTCTCTTTTATCTCCTGCAGACACCAACGGAATGTCCACAGTGTCCGTGGTATAGAAAGCCTCCTGACAAGATATCCCCTGCTCTGACTTGAAGAAAGAGAGTATGGGTGCCTCAGTGGAAGCACTGGTGAGGCTGCCTGCTGCACCCAGATATTGACACTTTGGTGGGCATTGTTTTGATCAGAGATGGAAACATGTGTTGGTAAGCAGTTCACTGCCACATCTCTGCAGGAGGAGGAAATGCCAGAGAACTGCCGGAGACAAAGTACCTGCTCCAATCCAGGCTGGAGAGGGTGCCATGACAGCAGAAATTAGGGTCCTAATACAAATGCACAAACAGATGCAGGAGCAGCAAGCAGACTGTTCAGGAACCTAACTTAGGGTCTGCAGGACTGCAGCAATCTCGTTGGTGCCATGCTACCTCAGGCATTCAAGCTATGTTAGGGATGCTATAATCATCCAGATTAGCATAAAATGAATGAGTGCTCAGAGAGAGAGTGAACAAGCAGCCCAGTGGTGCAGCCCGGGTTTGAGTCTGTGAACTGGGTGCCTGTCGCTCCACACAACGCATCCTTGCAGCGGTGTTGGAGTGAAAAGTGCTAGTTCACTCTGAAATCCAGCACGAAAGGTGCAGAAGCACAATGTAAATGGATTGGAGATGTGCTATGATGATACAGAGAGGATGGTAAGTGTTGGATACCAATGTTATGTACATTTGGTGTGTGTGGCTGCTGCACATGGAGCATGCCCTGATAGGTTGATGCTTGGTGTTCAAGATGGAGGTCTGATGGAGTAAGTGGTGAGCTGGAGTTATAACATGCCAGCTTTCATGTTGGGAATTCTCAGCATCTGTTTCCTATCTGATGGGTGAACTACAGTGATCCTGTATATTAAGAAGATGAATTTATGTGGTTTAGGTAACAATGACAAAGGTAACAAAGGCAACAATTCCCAAGGTATTCTATACATATGTTAGGATTACGAGGGAGAGGGTAGGACACACAGGGATAAAGGAGGGAACTTGTGCTTGGAGCCAGAAGATGTGGGTGAGATCCTAAATGAGTACTTTGCATCAGTATTCATGCAGGAGGAGAACATGGAGGATAGTGAGATTAGTGTGGAGCATGCTAATATGGTACAGCATTTTGAGTTCAGGAAAGAAGGGGTTGAAGAGCATTAAGATACATAAGTCTCCAGGGCCCAATGGTATCTAACCCAAGTTATTAAGAGAGGCAAGAGAAGAGATTGCTAGGGCTTTGACAAAGATCTTTGTATTCTCACTAGCCACTGGGGAGTCATTCCTGAGGGCTGGCGAGTAGCTAATGTTATTCCTCTGTTCAAGAAGGGGAATAGAGATAATCCAGCAAACTATAGACCAGTGAGTCTCATGTCAGTGGTTGGGAAATTTTTGGAGAGAATTCTTAGGAATAGGATTTATACTCATTTGAAAAAGCATGGTCTATTTAGAGACAGTCAGCATGGCTTTGTGCAGAGTAAATCATGTCTTACTAACTTGATTGAATCTTTCGAGGAGGTGACAAAGGTGATCGATGAGGGTAGAGTAGTGGATATTGTCTACATGGATTTTAGTAAGGCTTTTGACACGATCCATCATGGCAGGCTCATCCAGAAGATGATCTACAGGAGGATCACTTGGATTCAGAATTGGCTTGCCCGTAGAAGGCAGAGGATAGTGGTGGAAGGGACTTTTCAGGCTGGAAGTCCATGACTAGTGATATTCCGCAAGAATCCGTACTGGGACCTCTGTATTTATGATATATTTAAATGACTTGGATGAAAATACATATGGGTGGATTAACAAGTTTGCAAATGACACAAAGATCAGTGATAATGTGGATAGCGTAGAAGATTGTCAAAGAATACAGCAGGATATGGACCAGTTGCCGATATGGGTGGAGAAATGGCAGATGGAGTTGAATGTGCAAGTATGAGGTACTGTACTTTGGGAGATCAAGTGTTAAGGAAAAGTATACAGTTATTGGCAGGATCCTGAACAGCACTGATGTGCAGAGGGATCTTGGGGTTCAAGTTCATAGCTCCTTGAAAGTGGCCACACAAATAGAGAGAGTGG
The DNA here is from genome assembly GCF_037043375.1 of Chiloscyllium plagiosum. Taxonomy (NCBI): domain Eukaryota; kingdom Metazoa; phylum Chordata; class Chondrichthyes; order Orectolobiformes; family Hemiscylliidae; genus Chiloscyllium; species Chiloscyllium plagiosum. The sequence goes on along the minus strand of NW_028270151.1, from coordinate 45,533,897 downwards.
TAAAGAAGACATACTGTTTGCTTGCCTTTGTTGTCTGGGGCATTGAGTACAAGAGTCAAGATGTAATGTTGCAGCGAGATAATACTTTGTTTTGACCACACATGGAGTATTGCATTCAATTCTGATTGCCCCATGACAGGAAGAATGCAGAGGCTTTGGAGAGTGTGCAGAAGAGGTTTGCCAGGATGTTGCCTGGATCAAAGGGTATGACCTATAAAAACTAGACTAGAAAAACTCAGGTTGTTTTTGGTGGAGCGGTGGAGGCTGAGGGCAGACTTGATTAAAATCTATAAAATTATGAAATGCATAGATAGGATTGATGGTCAAAATCTTCTTCTCAGAGTTGAAATGTTTAATACTAAGAGGCATGCATTTAATGTGAGAGAGATAAAGTTCAAAGAAGATATTACAGGCAAGTTTTTTACACAGAGAGTGGTAGGTGTCTGGAACATGCTGCCAGGGGTGGTGGTAGATACAATTGGGCCATTTAAGGGGCTTTTAGATAAGCAGATGAATATGAAAGGAAGGGCAGGCAGAAGGAATTAATTTAATTTGCCATTATGTTTGCTTAGTGGGTTTAAGGAGCTGTTCCTGTGCTGTACAGTTCTGTGTTCTAATAAGGGTGATCATGAGCAATAATCATCTTTAATGGGGATTCCCAGTGCTAATGAGTGACAATCCTGTCTCGATGTCCCTCAACTTGTTTGGAAGATGTGACTTGTTGGTCTCAATTTGAGAAAGGTTTTGCCAGACTTCACAGGTAATTCTCTCACATTTCCAATGTCCACAGCCTGGGAAGATTCCACCATCAATTTCCACAGCACTCTAAGTAATGGATGTTAGTGGGATAGCAGCCCAGATTAGAGTAGGTTCTATCGTTCAGACAATGAATGAGCTGTCCAAAAAGATGTGCTGAGTGTTCAGAAAAGGCCTGAAGCCTGAGACCCAACTTCGAAATTTCAGGTATAAGGATTACATGTGAACTAACTGTTAATGAGTAGTTCTTCCATTGGGGAATATGCAATCCCATTAATTCTAATGGAAGCTCAAACTTCCTCATGTTTTATTTTATATATATATATATATATATATATATATATAATATATTCTCTTAATCCTGTTCTCACTGAGCCACGATTAAGGAATAAGATCTGTGTTACAGATTCTTCATTATATTAAAAACAGGATAAAGGGGATGAGGAACACAGACTGAGATTATAAACAGCATTGTTTCTACTTGAAGACCTGGTCACACCTATGTAGATTCACATATCATGAACAGAACAATATCTGTGGAATATTGTGCATTATTTGAACATTTATAAACAATTCCTGATATCAGTGATTGATGAGGATCGTTACCAAAGTGACACGGATTAGATATTTTAATCTAACAGAAAAATCTCATTTGTATAAAAGTGCACAACTTCTTTTAAACCACAGACCATCATCTAAAACCCAGAAAATAGCACTTGACCTAATCAGTTTCTGGGTCATTTTTCACATTGAAGAATAAACCAAGTATATATATTGTACATCATGGCATTTCAAGCAGTAAGTGCTTGACTGGCAGATATTCCTGAATGGTTCCTGTACACATTTTAGGCACATGCCAAATAATTTAGTGAATGTCATGCATCTGCCAGAATTTTTAAAAATCTGCAAACTTTGAAAGAATATTCACAGAGGCATTCAACAATTTAGTAATTTATTTTCATCTGGTAAAGCTTTTCAGTTAGCTAAATTATGCAAATCATAACAATTAAGATAATTCTTTTGGAATTGTTGAGCTTACTGACTTAGGGGAAAATGTCCCATAAGGAAATGTGAAGCTCTATTGTGCAGTTATTAAAACAAATTTTCCATCTGAAGAATAAGAGAAGGCATCCTTTCTAATGAAAATTAGAGTGGTGCTAGAGTGGAATAGGTGGATGGATGGAAGGAGGCTGCAAGGGGAGCAACATTTGTGGAAGTGCAGGTGAAACTTTGATGGATATGGAAGGCTCCTTTGGGACCTTGGATGGAGGTGAGGGGGGAGATGTGGGCACAGGTTTTGCAATTGCATCCATTACTCCCTAAGTTGTCTCCTTTACACTGGGGAGATTGGACGCCTTCTTGCAGAGCGCTTCAGGGAACATCTCCGCACTACCCGCACCAATCAACCCCACAGCCCCGTGGCTGAACATTTCAACTTCCCGTCCCACTCTGCCTAGGACATGCAGTTCCTGGGCCTCCTCCACCGCCACTCTCTCACCACCCAACTCCTGGAGGAAGAAGGCCTAATCTTCCACCTCGGAACCCTTCAATTCCAGGGCGCGATGTAGACTTCACTAATTTTCTCATTTCCCCTCCCCCCACCCTACCCCATTTCCAAACTTCCAGCTCAGCACTCTCCTCTTAACCTGTCTCATCTGTCAATCTTCCTTCTCACCTATCCGCTCCACCCTCCTCTCTGGGCTATCACCTTTACCCCTTCCTCCATTGCACACCCAACTACCTTCTCCCCTGCCCCACCCCCTCCCATTTATCTCTCCACCCCTGAGTCTCCCAGTCCGCAGAGTTACATTATACTTTCCTCAAAAACTACATGAATCCATGTAACACTCTGTTAACTCACATTTTAGATTAGAATCAACCTAAACATTATGGCACAGACAGGAAACACAGGGGGCTAACACCTTCAACATCTTAACATCTTATCTGGGCTGACACCAATTGTTACAGTTAACCTGAGAATGTAACTTTCAAAAAAAACATTTTGTGATTTACATATGAAAGAAGTGAAACTATCATGGTCATTCTAACAGATGAGAGACTCAATAAACAATCAAGGTATTTTTCAATGTATAATTTCAGTTACATCACACTGTAAACTTTTGCTATAAATTCTGTGCCTTATAATTGTGTCTTCCACAACCACCTGATGAAGGAGCAGTGCTCTGAAAGCTAGTGCTTCCAATTAAACCTGTTGGACTATAACCTGGTGTTGTGTGATTTTTAACTTACATCAGTAGCTGTCTTGTCTTCTGGAGTTCGAGATGTTCACATCTCAATGCTATGTTCATTGAATAAGCTCTAGAATCACTCATGGTATCGAGACAGCAGCTCATCACTGATTTCACCTAAGGTGCATCAACTTTATCAACTTTTGACTTTAAGTCTCATGTTATCCACGTGTTGTTTCTTTCCTAGTCCCTCTGCATTTCAAAGCATAGTTATCTCAGTCTAACCTACACGTTGAACATGCCCCTTTATCTCTTTGTCCCTCTAGGCTTTGTTGTTTCCATTATTGCTCCTACTGAAGGAACTCTACACATATTCCCCTCCCAGAAATCAGTCTCCCTCATATTGCCTTCGACATCACTTTCAAATTTTCAATTATCTAGCCTCTGGCATGGAATTTATCATGATATTTCTACAGCTACAATTTACCAAAACACATCTAGTCCACTATGCAGTTAGAACTAATACTGCCTCTTACCCAAATTATTCCCCTTGAAGATCTCTTATCTCAATTATTTTATGGCAGAGGAATACAGATTTTGACATATTTGGCAAAGAATGACTTTAAACCTTATCACATTATACTCTCTATCACTGGACCTGCTCACAACACATCTAACATCCAAGATTGCACCTAGCTTGTGCACTGTACAGCTAACAAGCACCCTGCCTCAACCCCTGTTACCAGCCCTTCCATCATCTCCTAAGTCCCTATACCTTACTGCTGAAGTTCCAGTTTCATATTTAACACTCAGCACGATATGCTCATTAACTTCTTGGACACTAAATTTGAGACCAAATATTCTTCTTTCCCATTGCCCAACCCAGCAGGTTAAACTTTCTCAAATATTCCTGCTGCCCTGGTTCTGAAATGAATTATATCTCTAAAATCTAATCTTTTTGTGCCATGCCTGATCTTTTATATTCATGAAATTGAAATCCTTCACCTGCTCTTTAAATCTTATTCGAACCAAGCTTCTAGCTACCCAATCTTCATTCCTGGGCCTTCTGTTAATTAATGTTATTAATCCTGTCCTCCCTTCAAGCACTAATCCCCCTTCCTTCAATACTGCTGTCATCATCTAGCTCCTTTCTTTCTTCCTCCAACTGAATACCTCAAATCAGTTTCCAGTGACTGAAATTGCTTGTCTCAAAGCCACAAATGACACCCTTTGTGTCTGTCACTATGATAAACTATCCCTCCTCATTTTTCTTGACTATTTTTTAGCCTTTGTTATAGCTAGCCATACCCATCTTCTCCAAAACTTCTCACTGGTCATCTAGCTAGGTGGTATTGTATCTACACGTAGTGATAGCTACAACAGCCAGTAAGACTTTTGTTTAATGTGTTGTAATTAGGCCCTCATGTAGGAAGACTAAACCTCCCCCACCAAAACAGTGAGGCTATAACCATGGAGATAGCCATTGATGTTTTGGGTTCTACAAGAAGCTAGAATGAAAATCTGAGCAGTTACCTGATGGCTGTAGCTTGCAGTTTGCTTCATTCAACTCTGTCTTCAATATAACATTCTTGCATATCCCACAGCCATCTTCCTCCTTCACCTTTATCCATGTCTCTTGACATGAGCAAAGCACAGGATGGACGATATTGTTCCTGTTCTCAGACATAGTTACACATTTACCCAGCTGTTCTGGACCTCACTTTGAAGTTCAGGAACACTATGCTTTGGCCAAGTTATTTTATGTTCAGGAACAGACACTTCTCATGCATTTACGCAGGATGCACCTTATGGCTCTTAGCTTCATTTCTCTGTGTTCTGTCTCTGTGTATTATATTGTTCTTTTTAGCACAGTGACAGAGGCAAGCAGGTTGTTATGTTTCAGAGCACTAAACAGTGAAGGAATTGGACAAGTTGCTGCATGACACCATGTTAAGTCAGTGTCATATATGAAGCAGTGTATGTGGCAAACCCACTGCATGTGCTTCAAATTGTATGTCTGAAAATCAAAGGGAACCAGTCCTCAGTGGGATCAAGGAGACCTACAGTCAGTTGAGAAATGCCATTACAATTAGTTAAGGGACTTATCTGACTCCAGTCCTGGGCCATGATCAATCGGACACTTGGGAATTTGGGAATGCATGTCTTTGCAGTCAAAAGATTGGGTAAAACCTGCAGGTCCATCAAGTTCAAGCAACCAGGGAGTTAAGGCTAGAGCAGTCAGGGTGCTGTTGAGATTCCATTCAAGGGTGAGCCATGGTCAATCAGAGTTGTCCTCCTAAGTCAGTTTGGGAGGTGGACCATGGTCAGTCTGAGAGTTGGGTGTTAATGGTTATGAGGCCTATCAGAGGCCAGTGCATTGAGTTCTGGGCAAACCTGGGGATGACATTCATTGGACTGGATTACTGAGTGAATGAATAAATTGAAAGGGAGCAGTTCAAGATAGAAGGGATCAATTTCATTCAGATGGGAAGGTGGGCTCAGGGAATAGAGGTGAGGTACAGTTCACTATTCACAATCACTCTGGCCTCTGTGTGAGGACAGTGTATGACCAACATGGGCATGGCAATTTATAAAGGATAAATCCTGGTGTTAAATTTGGGGGCTTTATCGCTTATATAAAGGGGTAGAATGAAAACAGCAGAAGGCTGAAAGAAACAACAACACAAGTGGGATATGAAGGATGTGAAGGGAATCATCCTTCACCTCAGTCAGAATATTCATGTCATACATGAAAACATTAAGTTTAAACCTTGCAATACATGGTCCAAAGCTGAAAATGTGTTGCTGGAAAAGTGCAGCAGGTTAGGCAGCATCCAAGGAACAGGAGAATCGACGTTTCGGGCATAAGCCCTTCTTCAGGAATGAGGAAAGTGTGTCCAGCAGGCTAAGATAAAAGGTAGGGAGGAGGGACTTGGGGGAGGGGCTTTGGAAATGCGATAGGTGGAGGGAGGTCAAGGTGACGGTGATAGGCCGGAGTGGGGTGAGGGCGGAGAGGTCAGGAAGAAGATTGCAGGTTAGGAAGGCGGTGCTGAGTTCGAGGGATTTGACTGAGACAAGGTGGGGGGAGGGGAAATGAGGAAATTGGAGAAGTCTGAATTCATCCCTTGTGGTTGGAGTGTTCCCAGGCAGAAGATGAGGCGCTCTTCCTCCAACCGTCGTGTTGCCATGGTCTGGCGATGGAGGAGTCCAAGGACCTGCATGTCCTTGGTGGAGTGGGAGTGGGAGTTAAAGTGTTGGGCTACGGGGTGGTTGGGTTGGTTGGTCCGGGTGTCCCAGAGGTGTTCTCTGAAACGTTCCGCAAGAAGGCTTCAGAGAAGATGGTCCAAAGCCAACTGTGCAATAAGGTTACAATAATGCCACTGGCACTGAAATTCACATATCTTCAATAGTCAGTTATTGACAATATTGGGAATCCTATGGTTCCACATCCTGTTAAATTAGCCTTATTGTCAACCTCAGAAGTAGAATGTGAGATATTTGGTCAGTGTAAGCTTGATAATGGAATAGTTTTTATCAAAACCATCCTGTGTGATAATGGTCGATCAGATCATTTTACATTACATATCATATAAATTCATAAACGTTAGTCTGGAAAAGTGCCTGATCTACCTCAGATTACCCTGGAAGGATGAGCTAACTCAAATGTTTGAACGAGAGGTAAAGCCAGCTGTTTCACACTGCTATTGTGCAGGAGCTAGATGAACCATAGTTCACCACTATGAAGCTGCTGCCATGAAGCCAAAATACATTCTGCTAATTACAAAATGAGTACTGTGGTTTATGAATTTTAGTATCAGTGTGATGCCAGGTATGTAGATTATATGGTCCAAAGACTGGCAGACCACATTATATCAACTGTTTGAAACAAGCAAGGAACTGACTATATCCAGCTAGCCCACACTTGTAAACCTCACACCATAATATCAAGAGTAGATGTGATTCAGCAATTGGCCAACTTTTTTCTGGATAATCCTGAGTGTGCAAAGAATTACACAGACAGTCAACTTAGGAAAATCATTTGGGTTCATTGTGTGATACACTTGCATGTATGAGAAGCTACATATGTTATCACACAGGGTTCTGTCCTTTGCAGAAGAATTGTATTGAAAGAACATGTACATGGACTATGTCTTTTTCAGTTCAATGAGATAACTATGTATTGGTTCAATTCTCAGGAAAATGCTATGAGCAATCAGTCAACCTGCCTCATTTAAAATTTGAAAAACCTGTCAATTAATTGTTCATCAACAATAACTGGTGTATTCTTCCTGGCATTGCCTCTACCATGCAAAATCCATCTGCCAACCAATCAGCAACTCTCTTTTTGTACAGTATAAATGCTGGTTTTCCTCTTAAATTGGCATTTCTTGTCAATTGTCCTAATGAGTTCAAGTCAAAAATCTTTGACAAAATGTGTGGGGGTTTTTAGGAATTACCAAATGACAATTTATTTACAATTTAGGTGTCAAGTCTCCATTAATGGAAAGCAGCAACCAGTGATACAGCACACTAACGTCAAGTGGTGATATTTTAGCAAAGGTTTAAAGCTTCAGTCAGCTTCATGAAAGGGAAATCATGTCTGACTAAATTATTAGAGTTTTTAAAGAAAGTTTCAGCCACAGTGGATAGAGGGTAACCAATAGCTGTCTTATATTTGCAGATCAATGTAGTATGATGGAGATTGAACATTTGTACTTCTAATTGTACACTTCCCAGCTTTGAAAACTCCTTGAAACAGAATGAAACGTTACCTCCAGAGATATGAGGAGACAACAATCATTCTTAAAGTGGGTGTAGTTGTTGAAGCCGTACACAAACCCACTGGGTCAATGTCTTCCTATTGTGCTGTAGCACTTATTCCCCGATAATTAAACTGGTAACTCGTTCACTGAATTTTTCACAGTTAATTTTTATGTAGCAGTTACATCATAGCCTGGAGATGAGAAATCAAAAACATTTTTGATTTGGAAAATATATATTACTCTATGAAATTGCACAGAGAATTGATGTTCAGACATGTGCTGCCTTACTATGGTAATGTATGGTTTGCATTTGTGATTCTTTACATAACGAGTTGTCGGGCTTAGTTTTCTATTCGTGAGAGATGATGAGCAGAGACCAAGAGCTTATTTAGATGCACACACAGATGGAAGTCAGGAAAATGAGCCTTGCCAGATTCCTTTATACATTTCCCAGTGGCTGCTGATGGATTTGTACTAATGCTAGAAAATGAGGTGTAATTAGAGGAAACTGACATAGAGAAGGGGATAAACAGAAAATAAGCAATTAAACATATAAGTGTGTATTTTTGGAATATGGGAGGTTTGCATTGATATTTCTGTAAAAGAAGAAAATTATAGATGGCGCATTTTAATCATTACGAAATAGTGTGCTATGGCTACATATATAATTTCTTAATATTTAAATGGATTGCTTTAAAAATGTATTAAAATAGATAATTTGTGAGATTAAGTAAATTCTGTATGGAAAAATTAAGGCAGCAATATTAATCTAATCAACAGTGCTGTTAGGATTTCTTACAAACTGACTTTGTTGAAAGAATGTGAAATAGCAGCATGTGTAATGTTTAAAATAATGAGCTTTTCAGCAAAACTATTATTAAATTCAATAAATTCTTTAATCAAAATGGTAATTTCACCATTAACCATGGTAACAGTTTCATATGAATTAATATTAATCGGGTCTTGCAATCATTTATCTAACACCCACGACATAAGCACTTTATACACTGAGCAAAATAGATATTTGGAAACTCAGCGGTACAGAATAAATTGAAGGCTAGGGTAAGGATCTCAAACTCAAATTCCAGAGAATATATTGAAGATGTTTTGAAAGGAATAAGTGAAGTGTGTGAGATACTTTAAATGCAGGGAACAAAATGGAATGGACACTAGCGGTGGAGTAGGGACAAACAGCAGTACAGTGTTAGAGGAGAGGATACTGCTATTGGGATTTTAGGCTGAAATAAATTGGTAAGCACCTGGGATAAGTTAAAAACTACTTTCTGCTGCTGAAGATTCTCCATTGTTTACTTTTAAACAGCTGGTGCTTATTCAAACTCAGAAGACTGGCTATTTTCCTTTCAAGGTGTAACTTGAATGTTGGTTTGATCTCTCATCTGTACATCGCTGCTGTTTTTTGTAATGATATTTGAGTTAACCCAATGCCATATGTGATCCCTTAAAGTTCTAAGTATCATACATTAGACTTTTATATTCTGGAAAATCTATTACTAATGCACTACTTTACAAATTTCTAATCTGTGAAAAATAGAGAATAAGAGCCCAAGATGACAATTTTATGAGGATATGAAGGAGGGTTATACCAATAAGACATTTTAAAAAAATAACTTTGCTGGAACTTATGCCACTGTTGACTGAGATTTATGTTATATGGGCAATGTATCATATTGTTGCATGTTATACAGAGTCAACAAAAATATTTTTTGATAATGATAGAGATTAATTGGTATATTTAACATTCAATTAAATTTGTTTCAGATACTTCATGATTGTAACTTCAGTCATTTCTTTTGTTTTGGGCTTCCTTCAACTATTGACAGTAGTTGTTAATTCGGGTTTAAAGCAAACTTTTGAGATACTCTGTCTTATACTCTACCCTGCTAAAACTTAATTTTTCAAAAGGACTTGCCTTCAGATAAAACTATTCCATTAGCACTAAAAAGGACAGCTATCTAGGAAATGAGTGAAGCCTATTCAGGATTTTTCATCCACAGTCTGTCTTCCTAATCCATTTGAATTAAGCAGTTAACTAATCAGCAAAAGTCTCCTCAGGCAAAGAAAAAGATCAATGAATGGTACTGAAAGAAAAGGAATTCACAAAACCCAATTTATAGTCATCAACCATTCTTTAGCAAATATAAACCCCACAAATAGCTACCAATTAAGGGCAATTTTCTTTTAAGTTTCCCAACGTGCTATTGTACAGGTGACTGTAGAAATAATAACAGTCTCTGAGGCCTAAGTCTGCACATTGTGATTAGAAATAACAGAAAGTTTAGCAAGCAACCTGTTTTGTGTGCATGCCATTGGAAAGCTGGAGGCCTGTATTAAAAAGTCAAAGTGTGGGGTGTGGGGAAACCAACAGAATATAATGCAAATAAAAGAATCAGAAGGAAGAAAATTATTTCAAAGCCATTCAAAACAAAATGAGCAAGCACAGACAATTACCTAATGCAGCACAGACAACAGGCACAGGAAAGAAGTAAACATTTTAGACACTAAACTGATCTTTTTGAGTGGAATATCTGAATGCAATAACTGACACAAAAGAAGACTAGACATAGAGTTGATTTAATCTTATTGTTTATTTGCCAGACTTTATTTGTCTACTTAACTTCAATATAAGAACACTGGAGGAGCAGGAGCCAGATAGATTCATAGAGCCATAGACATCTAGAGCACAGAAAAAGGCCTTTCAGTCCATCAAAGCTGCACTGGTCAAAAACAACCACCAGACCACACTAATCCCATTTTCCAGCACTTGACCCATAGTCTTGTATACTTTGGCATTGCAAGCGAACATCTAAATACGTCTTAAATATTATGATCGCTTCCACCTCTCCTACCCTTACAGGCAGTAAGTTTCAGATTTCCAGCCTCCTTCATGTGAGTTTCCTCACATTCCCTCCAAAACTCCTCCCCTTACTTTAAATCTTTGCTTCCTAGTCACTGATCTCAGCCACCAAGGGGAAATGTTTCTTCCCATCTCTTCTGTCTATGCCTCTCATATTTTCATACATCTCAATCAAGTCCTTCCTCATTCTCTTCTGCTCCAAAGAAAACAACCCAGTCTATTCCGATCTCTCTTCATAATTAAAACTTTCCAGTCCAGACACCATTCTTGTAAATCTCCTCTGTACCCTTTCCAGTGCACTCACATCACTCCAATTATATGGATTCCAAAACTGTATACAGTACTCTAGCTGTGGTCTACCCAGCTTTTTATTCAGTTCCAACATAACTCCCTCAGGCTTAATCTCTCTTCTTCAATAAATAAAGCCAAATATCCCATAAGCTTCTTAAACATTTTATCTAGCTGTCCTACTACCTTAAGAGATCGGTGGACATGCACACCCCAAGTTCCCTCTAATCTTCGATGCTTCCCAAGGCCCTACCGTTCATCAAATATTCCCTCACCTTGTTTGTCGTACCAAAGTGTATCACCTTACAATTATAGGTATTGAACTCCATTTGCCTCTCATCAGTTCACCTGACATGCCCACATGCTGTAATGTAAACCTATCCTTCTTAGCATTTAGCACCCCACAAATTTTCATATCAGCTGCAAATTTATTGATTAATCCTCTTACATTCAAGTATAAATCATTCATAAGTACGACAAACAGCAAGGCCCCCTACACTTATTCCATTGAAAGCCCACTGGGCAAAGGGTTCCAGTCACAAAAACACATTTCCACTATCCCCCTATGTTTCCTATGACTAAGTGAATTCTGGATGCAAATAGCCAAATTTCCATGGATTCCATGGGCTCATACCTTCACTTTCAGTCTCCCATATTGGACCTAATCAAGAGCCTTGCCGACTCCAGTTAGATTGCATCAAATGCATTACCTTCATCTACATATCTGGTTGCCTCTTTGAAAAATTCAATCAAGTTTGTGAAACATGGCCTCCCCTTTACAAAAAAATGCTTACTGTTCTTGTTTAATTCCTGCCTCTCTAAGTCCAGATTAATTCTGTTCCCCAGAATTGGATCCAAAGATTTCCCAACCCTGAGGTTAGATTGACCTGGAGTTTCCTAGTTTATCCCTTGTTGCCTTCTTGAATAACAAGTTATCACACTGGCCATCCTTAAGTTTTGTCACACTTCCCCTGTGGCCAGAGTGGAATTGAGACTAATTGTTAGTCCCCAGCTATTTCATCCTTTTACTCATTCAACAACCTGGGAAACATTTCACCTGGTCCTGGAGATTTATCTATTTTTAAGTTTGTCTGACTTCTGAGAACCTCCTTTCTGCGTGTGCTAATTTTTATAAGTATAGATGTTGTGTTAAATTACTGTCAGCAAAGCTAGGTTATCCTGTCGCAGTTGAGAACCAAGTTTAATGAACAGTTAAAATTTAGGCATATTGCAACTGAAGTTTTCACTGGCAGGAAACCAAACCAGTTAAAGCCCTAAGCCTTGTTTCCATTCCACAAAGAAAACATGGGTAGTAAGTCATTTTCCAGCAGTAGCTTAACTCTGAGAAAATTGGAAAATGGACAGGTCCCAAGCCGAGCTGGCAAGTGCTCAAAATCTGGTCAGCATGGACAAGTTGGACCGAAGAGTCTGTTTTCATGCTGTACATCTCTATGACCCTATGTGTGTGAGTACAGGTGGAGCCAAAGAACATTCTACCTCACCAATCAATGGAGGCAATTGGAATAATTTAGTTTATGCTGGATCATAAAACTGGCATTGTAGATTGAACATCTGTAAAGGAAACTCAAATGTCTTTTTTGTTGAACTCATTAGACAACTACCCTTTATTTTAATGTGTCACTATTTACAATTTTTTGCCAGAAATCAAGTCTTACTCTTTCCTGGTCCACATTGTTCAGATACATTATTTAATTTCTATAACTTGTCAAAACCTCGAAGATTTTTCTGAGATCATCTTTTAATTTTCTCAGCCTCAGTATAACAATCTCTGAATTCCCTGAAGTTTCTCTTTAGAACTATATGCCCAGCTTTCCTAAATGATTGGAGTAGACCAAGGTCAAATTGTCCAGAGTTGGACAATTCTAAGTTGTGTTACTTTCCCTTTTAATTAAAATGATAAGTGGCATGAGCAGAACAGGCAGTTAATGGATGTAATTGGAAAGAAATTGGGCAAGGACCATTAAATTAACTTAGAAATTTAGGGAAATCACCATTTTATCCCACCAGAGCTGTCAGCAGATGTCTTTTTTGTTTACGTCAGCAGAAATTAAAATGTTCAAGGAAGTATTGTTACAATAACAGAATTTTTAAAAACCTTTTGAATTTATTTAAAGAAAGCCACTTGACAGATTCCAATGAGCTGAGAGAGGAGTAAGATTTGATCCTCATTTTGGGTGACATAGCTGATTTAGCTGATTTGGCTTCAGTCAGTTAGAGAAGGGATAAATTAGCCAGTGGAGATGCTACCGATGACGAATTAACAGCTTTCACTTTGGTGTGTCCGGTTGGCAGCTGAGGAGTTGAATTGAGCTTGGTTGTGAATAACCTGCTGACACTTCCTGCCACCCTTGAACAATAGCATTTGAATGAATTAGCCAAGGGGAGCCTGTAGAATCGTATCCAGCAAGCATTTCCACACTCAAGCTCTCCATTATTAAAGAGGATTTCAGGCTTTTGTATGAAAGGTAGCAATCATGTCTGACAATCCCTGAAGCCTTAACCAGCCATTAAATAAAACAAAATCAAACGAAGTTTGTAAAGAGTTACTTACAGTGTTTATTGCTGATGGTAAAGTCTTGAAAGTAACAACTCCTTTCATGACATAACTGCTTAAATATTTAGCAACTTCAAATTTGCCCTTTTATTTGTTTTATGTTCATACTTTTAGTTAAATCTACTGTGCATGGAAAAGGAGTACAAATCTTGTAATTCTGTTTTAGTCTTCAAATCTGTGCAGTGAACCTGCAATATGATTTATTGTACGGATCATTAATAAACCAGTGCTATATTTCTCTTCAATACAAAATAAATTCACAGTGGAGATCTGTTAATAGCATGATTCATGTGGTTAGTTGGCTGTGAGTAATGTTTAATTATTAATTAGTTAATACTTTGTGCACTCTTCTTAAATAGTCGAAGGCAGCATAAGTTAAAGATTTGCAATTTTTATATTATAAATTTAAAAATGACTTACCAACAAAATATCTGTTCTGTTTACATCACAAGGAGGATGGTAAAATACTTTTAATGTGATTTTGATAGGTCACTTATTTAAAAGTCACTTTCTTCCGGTACCATACTTTTCATTCTGACATTTATGACACACTTTTAAAACGTTTTTTCACAAAATGCTGTCATTGTTGGTAAGGCCAGTTGTCTGTTGCCAATCCTTAATTAATTTTAGAAAGTCATTGTAAGCAGCCTTAAAACCAGGATTTTGATCCAATGACAGTAAAAGAACAATAGAATAATTCAAAGTTAGGATAGTGTGTTTCTAGACTGGGAGGGAATTTGCAAGTAGAGGTGTTCCCATGCATTTGCTGTCTTTATCGTCCTCAATGTTAGACACTATGGTATTGGAATCTGCTGTTGGAAAAACATTGGTAAATTGCTGCACTACATCCTACAAATGGTGTACTGTGCACCAGCGGTGAATAAAGTGAATTTTTATTGTGGTGGTTGCTGTGCTAATTATGAGGGCTTAAATGTCCTGCATGGTGTTGAGCATATGGATTGCTGGTGGAACCAAATACATCCAGGCAATCATGAGCATTCATCATACTTATGCATTGTAGATAATAGCAAACTTTGGCAAGTCAGATGGGTTACTGCAAAATTACCAGCCTCTGACTTGCTTTTATATCCACAGTATTTATATGGCTGGGCATGGTCAGATTTTGGTTAATGGTATCCTCCAGGATGTTGTTAGTGGGAAATTTAATAATGGTAATTCCACTGACTGTCAAGGAGAGGTTGTTAGATTCCTATGTATTGGAGAAGAATTGAATCTTATGGTTTTTTGCCTAAGTGTGAGTGATGTTGAGTTTGTTGGAGTATTCTCACCATGAGGCCAAATGTATTTTCTCAATTTACCTTACCAACCTGACCAGATTAATTGGAGTTTCAGCCCTTATGGCGAATATCACATCCAATTTTCATTCTGTCTTAATTTGTGAAATTCTTGAAGCAACACATCACTCATTGGAAATCCCAGAAGTAATTGGCATCCCTGGCTCCACCACCATTTTGAAAAGGCTGTTGTGCAGTCACACAGGCCTGTCAGTGGTTGAGCTGACCTGCACAGTTCCTGACAATTGCCTGAACATGAAAGACAAGGGGAAATCAGTGCCCTGCTTTGCAGGCATGACCCCAAAGCTCCTACTGGATGGAATGGGACACTGGCAGGGCTTCCTCTTCCCCCCAGGACCAGCAGTAGAGGCCATGAGGCTACACTATGCCAACCTGGTCCAAGGTTGCCATCCAGGTTAAAGCAGTCTTAGCAATCTGGAGGAATACCCAGCACTTCACGAAGCAAGAGAATGTCCTTTTGCACTCTGCCAACATAATTGCCAGGGTGCAGGGTGGCTCAGTGGTTAACACTGCTATTTCACAGTGCCAGGGACCCGAGTTCAATTCCAGACTTGGATGACTATCTGTGTGGAATTTGCATGCTCTCCCTGTATCTATGTGGGTTTCCTCTTGATTCTCCAGTTTTCTCCAACAGTCCAAAGCTGTGCAGGTTTAGGTGGATTGGCCACTAAATTATCCATAGTGTCCAGGGATGTGCTGGCTAGGTGAATTAGTAATAGTAAATGCAGTGTTAGGGGGAGAGAGTGAAATGTGCATCTGGGTGAGATGCTCTTTGGATGGTCGGTGCAGACTTGATGGGCCAAATGGCCTCTTTCCACACAGTGATTCTTTGATTCTATAAATACCTCACAATTGCTTTACCTCCACTACTGGAACTACCTCCAACCAAAGTTCATGCTCTACTGCTTTCCCTAATGTATGTACAGCTTTCCTCACTCACTCTCACTCATTCCAAACTGCTCATTTCTAGCTGTACACACCCTCTGCACTGTCTACTCAGTTGCTTGTTAAACCTTCCCACCTGTACCAACAGTAATAGCTGAGCCAACTACTTTCATCTTCTATAATACCTGCCTTTCTTTCATTCCAGGAGCAAAACAGCCCATTAGAGAGCAAAAAGTTAGTGAACTGCCAGTCATTCAGCTCAACCCACCTGATTCTGACCGACTTGAGCAGGATATTGTTTGGCATCGGAAGCTGCGCTTTACATACTGTTCCAGAATCTCCTGCACAAAGGCTGTCCTCCTTTACATGATTGAGATTTTACTGACAACAGTGGCAGCCTACAGACTTTGTGTGCGCATAGAATGAAATGTAAAGTGGCCAAAATATGAGCCTGGTATGAGGGGGCTGAGGGGACAAAATACAAAAAGACAAGGCAATGCAAGATGAGCATGCTGGTGGGCTGGGAGTGAGTGAGAGCTATGACAGCCAGCAAAAAGCCCAAAGCTACAGCCTGATCCATTCCATGAGTTGGGTGTGTGTTCCTGAGTGTAGTGCCTTTGCAGCAGCATCACACTGATAGCTGCCAGTGCAGCTTGAGGGGCAGCATTGAAGTGCAGCAGCATCCTGTAAACAGATCAGACACATGCCATGAGAGTTCATTGTATCTGGCACATGTCAGATGCCAATACCCATAGATGTGGAGTGAGTGTGCCTGATGCCCATGATGTTTGTGCCTGGCCTCCAACATGGAGGTCCTTTGGAGAAAGTGTTAAATTGAACCTACCATGAAAGCCCTCTAGTTTTCATGTCAGATTTTCCTGAGAGCTGGTTTGTATGACCAGTTTGGTATGATTGCAACAAGTGGATGATTTGGGCTGTTAACAAGCTGTTTAACCAGCAGTAATGAGCTTCAACTGGGAATTCGCCACTCTCTAGCAAGAATTCCTGTGTCTCTGTGTATTTCATGCAGTGGTTTCTTTATTTTCTGGATTTGTAAATAATAAACTTGCTCTTTCTTTTGTTCAAGAAAACCCTGTAACTTAGCTCCTTCATTTTGGTCTAATTATGTTTTAATAGAAGTGAGATAGCTCTATACTACAAAAATACATTGTTGCGACTGACTGAGGGTAGTCAGATGATAGGAGTCAATTCCCCCACATCTAACCATAATGGCATTGCATGTATTTAACCAGCATCCCTACCTCTGACCTTACAATAGAAAAAAGGGCATTGGTGAAGCAGCTGAACATGGTTGGGTTGAGGAACTCGTCCAGTGATGTCCTAGGATTGAAAAGCTTGGTTTCCAATATCAAAATCTATCTTAATCTGTGCTAGGTATGATTTCGACTAGTGGAGAGATTTCACTGGCTTCCACTAATTACCATTTAACTGGGTGCCTCTAATGGCCCATTTGGCCATCTACTGCTTTGAATGGCAAGGGCAGTCATCATCATCTCCAACATTACCTCAAAGCTACTCCAAGCTTCCATTCATTGTTAGTGATTTTTGAGAAGATTTGTAGCTCAGTTTGATGATAAGTGTATAAGTTAGCTTGCTGAGCTTGAACATTTGTTTTCAGACATTTTATCACCAAACTAGGTAACAACAACAGGGAGAGTGTCTGGTGAAGCGATGGTGCTATGTCTCGCCTCTCTATTTATAGGTCTTGGTTTCTTAAGGTGGGTGATGTAATTTCTGGTTCCTTTTTTCAAGAGAAGGTAGTTAGGATCTAAATTGGTGTTTACTGATGGAGTTCTGGTTAGAATAGGGGACGTTAGGAGAGGAAGAAACGGAGGGCTTGGAGGTCCTGGTCATGGCGGAGTTCTGGTTAGGATGTGTATGTTGTCCCAGTCAAAGTGGTGTCCTTCTTTGTCTGAATGTATGGAAATTGGTGAGAGTATGTCGTGTCTTTCGGTGGCCAGTTGGTGTTCATATGTAAAAAAAACTACATCGAACAAACTCGCAGGAAACTTGCCACCAGGATACATGAACATGTATCTCTTCAGTCTATGTTTTGACCAAAGCAATAATGCGGTTAAGAGCTGACCCTGATGGAACTCAAACTGAGCATCAATTACTTCAGAGATTACAGCTCTGCAAACGTCATTTGATAACATTACTGATTAACACTTCCAACTGATTTACCAGTGATTCAGAGGTGGCTGAGAGGACACTAATTTGCTGCGGGTTTATCCTGCTTTCTACAGCCAGGACATATCTGGACAATTGCTTGCATTGTCAGGTACAGTCCAGTTGCAGTTGTATTGGAATAGCTAGGTTAGAGGCTTAGTAGTTCTGGAGCACAAGTCGACAGCAATATTGTGAGGCTGTTGTTAAGGTCCATGGCCTTTAATGTTGGTATTATAGTCTAAAATTACACTTATTTTTATTCTTCCTGCTAAATGGACAATTTCACACTTTCTGACATTATACTCCATTTTCCAGATCTTTATTTAGGCTGTTAGCTTATCTGTGTCTTTTTCTCAGCTTCTCATGTCCTCATTATAATTACCTTTCCAACCTATTTTTGTGTAATCAGCAAATGAGGTAATCATACTTTCATTTCTTCTTCCAACTCATTCATGCAAATAGTAAACAATCCACAGAATCGGCACCGTATGGATGTCCATGATCAGGTGGAGGACGTTGGTGGTCTCTCGAATGTATGTGGGGAGTTCCTGGACTGGGGGTAGGACAGTATTGAGGTAGGTGGAGAAGAGTTCGGTGGGGCAGGAGCAGGCTGAGATGATGGGTTGGTCAGGCTTGCGGATCTTGGGAAGGAGGTAGAATCAGGCAATGTAGGGTTCCTGGACTATGAGATTGGAAGCTGTAGGTGGGAGATCTCATGAGGTTGTGTATAATCTGGGAGATGATGGTTTGGTAATGGGGGGGTGGGGGTCATGGTCGAGGGGGTGGTAGCAGGAGGTGTCTTCGAGTTGGCGCTTGGCTTCAGCCACCTCCTCCAAGACTTCTGTTTCCCTCAGCATGGACATCCAGTCTCTATACACCTCCATCCGCCATGACCAGGACCTCCAAGCCCTCCGTTTCTTCCTCTCCTAACGTCCCCACCAGTACCCTTACAATGACACTCTCATTCGTTTGGCTAAACTGGTCCTCACCCTTAATGAGTTCTCCTTCGAATCATCCCACTTCCTCCAGGTGAAAGGGGTAAGCCATGGGCACCCGTATGGGCCCCCGCTATGCCTGTCTCTTTGTTGGCTGCGTCGAACAGTCCATCTTCTGTAGTTATACCGGCACCACTCCCCACCTCTTCCTCCGCTACATTGATGACTGCATCGGCGCCATCTCGTCCTCCTGTGAGGAGGTTGAGCAGTTCATCAATGTCACCAAAACATTCTACACTGACCTTAAATTTACCTGGACCATCCCTGACACCTCCCTCCCGTTCCTGAACTTCTCCATCTCCATCAATGATGACCAACTTAACACTGACATTTTTTACAAACCCAACGACTCCCACAGCTACCTGGATTACACGTCATCCCACCCTACCTCCTGCAAAACTGCTATCTGATATCCCCAATATCTCCGCCTCTGCCTCCGCCATATTTGCTTCCAGGAGGACCAATTCCACTACAGAACACACCAGATGGCCACCTTCTGTAAAGTCGTGAATTTCCCTTCTCACGTGTTAAAGATGCCCTCCAACACATCTCATCCATGTCACGCACCTCTGCTCTCAAACCCCACCCCTCCAACCGTAGGAAGGACAGAACGCCCCTGGTGCTCACCTTCCACCCTACCAACCTCTGCATAAACCGCATCATCAGCCGACATTTCCGTCACCTTCAAACGGACCCCACCACCAGGGATATATTTCCCTCTCCATTCCTTTCCACTTTCCACAAAGACACACCCTCCCATCCTGGCACTCTCCCCTGCCACCGCAGGAATTGCAAAACCTGTGCCCACACCTCTCCCCTCACCTCCATCCAAGGCCCCGAAGGAACCTTCCACATCCATCAACGTTTCACCTGCACATCCACCGATGTCATTTATTGTATCCGTTGCTCTCGGTGCGGTCTCCTCTACACTGGGGAGACCGGACGCCTTGTCGCAGAGCACTTTAGAGAACATTTCCGAGACACCCACACCAATCAACCCCACCGCCCCGTGGCTAAACATTTCAACTCCCCCTCCGACTCTGCTGAGGACATATAGGTCCTGGGCCTTCTCCACTGCCACTCCCTCACCACCCAACGCCTGGAGGAAGAATGCCTCATCTTCCACCTCGGAACATTTCAACCCCAGGGCATCAATGAGGACTTCAACAGTTTCCTCATTTCCCCTCCCCCCACCTTACTCCAGTTCCAACCTTCCAGCTCAACACATCCTCATGACCTGTCCTACCTGTCGATCTCCCTTCCCACCTATCCGCTCCACTCTCCTCTCCGACTTATCACCTTCATCTCCACCTCCATCCACCTATTGTACTCTTAGCTACCTTCCCCCCAGCCCCACCCCCCACTCCCATTTATCTCTCCACCCCAGAGGCTCCCTGCCTCATTGCTGATGAAGGGCTTTTGCCTGAAACATCGATTTTCCTGCTCCTCGGATGCTGCCTGACCTGCTGTGCTTTTCTAGCACCACTCTAATCTAGACTCGATCTCCAGCATCTGCAGTCCTCACTTTTGCCTATCTGCAGTTCAGTCTGTAGCTCATAAACTCTGAGCTGAAGCCATTTGAACTTCAAACACTTACTGCAGATGTCTTTACCTTGGATCACACTGGTACCTCGGACCCCCCTCCCTTATTTTCCATCCTTAATGTGTTCCATATGACTGTTTAATTATTTATTCAAAAATGTATTTACTAATGTTATTATACATTTTATTAACCTTCCCACACATTGCTCTTCCATTTTGAACTTTAAGAGAATAAACCTTAGTTACTTCCCAGTTACACACCTAGTAGCTTGCTTCTTCACCTGAAGCAGAGTATGAGCCAATTTCTGAAGGCTAAAAAAGTTAACAAAACCAAAAGGAGCTGCTGCTTTAATTACCTGAGCCTTGTTGCTCTTCTATTGGTAACCTTGTTAAAACCTTAGAATGCAAACTATACATATCAGTTAAATGCTAATGACAAATAAAATTAGATTTGTTCAAAAATACTTAAACTCTCTTATTTAATAACTGCCAACATTAATTTGCCATCTTTGGTTGAATAAAGCTCCCAGAAATGTTAGTTTTCATGATTTCCCTGTCCTTTTCCTTCTTACCAAAGTGTCATTGACTTCAGCTTTAAGTTTGTAGATTCTGCCAACTGATTGGCTGGGTGTGTGACACGCTGACCAGCTTGTCACCCTGAGTCTTCTTACTGATCTGCACTAGTTCCAGTTAGCCACTGCTTCCATTTTAAAACACTCATTCCTATTTTACATTCTATTCACATCCTTACCGCTTCCTTATATCTCTCATCTCCTCCAGTTGCATGACCCTTCGAGATCTCCATTCTTTGATAATTCTGGTAATTTTACAACCTAAATTCACATTATTCTAAAAGTTGCAGCCTTGCTTTCAGCTAACTAGTCCTTAATTTCTCAGATTCTTTCTCACATTTCTCAGTCTTGTTACTTTTCACACCTTTAAGACCCTCCCTGAAACCAATCTCTTTGAGCGCTCCTCATATCCACTTATATGACTTGATATCAAGTTTGATAAAATCCTTGTGAAGCAGTTTGGCATGTCGTTACATATTATCGGTGTCACATATAGCACATTTTTCTTTGTTGACGTTTGGCTGGACTATATCACAATTATTATTCAAAGTTTATTTTGAGTACAAATTTAGCATGAAGATTGCAATAAAACAAAGACTGTTGCTGTTTGTTTGTTGTGATTGCAATGATGTTGTTGCTAATTCAAGGCAAGAGCTTTACCATTTTCCATAATGAGATAATTGTCAATGTCAATCACTTCAGTTTTCATACAAAGCCCAAACATGTTGCCATCTACCCAGTGGCTAAACAACAGCTTTTGTTGTTTTATGAAATTCTTTTTAAGATATGCCAGGAATGTTATTAAATATGCATAACTTACATTATGTCCCATGCTTTGGGGTTTTTCATGATAAGATGTTCCACAGTATAATGTCAAAAGGTATTTCAGAAAAAACAATTAAATGTTTAATGTTGCAGTATGATTCAGAGCTGTCAAGCATTGCATGAATGACTCTATACCACCCTATGGTGAAGTGAGGTACACCAGCTGGCTTCTGTAACCTTCAATCACAAAAGAGTGGCATATTTACAGTAGCTGATTAGATCTTTGGGGATTTTTAACACATCAAAACTCAATGTTCTTGTCTACCCCTTGTCAATTATTTCATACAACTTGAGTACTAGTTCCGTTTGTTCCATCTTAAATTATACATTGAAATGGTTGACATTTTCTTCCATACATTTTATAAAGCCTGGTAAGCCTTTGTTACTGTTCTCAGCATTTGTTCAAACTTTGGCATCCATACAGTTTTTTTAAAAAAGCTAATCTCAATCCAAACTCTATTTGTTTCTTGTGATTTATATTCTAAGCTATTTACTTCACAAAAAATATAGGACACGTAAGTAAAGTAATTCATGGATATTCCAGATTTGCTTTCAAAGGCACCAAGACAATCAAATAATCAAGCTGTTGTACTAAATAGGACAACCAACATTTAACCCTGAGGGACTGCCGTAATATTTCTGTGTCACATCTAGAGCAACATCACATGTACAAGTTTTCATTGGATATCCATACAGAAATATCTTGCACAATGAAGTCCTATTGTGGTGTTATAAAATGAAGGAACCCATGGTGATTAAAATGCAGAAAAGTTCAAGAGTTTATGCATATATAAAATCCTTTTCCAATACTAACAACCACAAACATCTGTGTTATTGAGAAATTTAACTTGTAACTTTATTTTCTTCATCTCCTGGGAGAAGCCACTACGTATTCTCCTCGAATTATACTCTGAACAAGATGACATGACCTGCTTATGCTCCGTAGCTGGGCTGTATTACTTCCCACAGAAGCTTGGCTCATATGGGAAATAGTGAACATCTGTTCGGTTATAGCCAGAAGTCTGTGGTGAATTGCTGACATCACACCCCACAACAGCAGAAGACATTCACCTTAATGTCATGGAATACAAGTGAAAAAATTGCAGAATAGATGTTTCCTCTGATGATGGAATAAACTGTAGAACATCCAGAAGATTTCTGAATAAATGATTAAAATGTTGAGTCTTGCTATTAAAAGAAAAACACAGAACAGATTCGCAAAAATACCAGATTTCACAGGAAATAACAATTTTCACGTTATGAGAAAAGGGTGATGATAGGATGGCAAATGGAAGTTGAATGTTTTTTGTGTTGCCATGTTACATTGCTTTTACTGTTCAAGAAAATACGGCGTTGTCTTTTCTTTTTTTTAGAGTGTTCCAGAGTTTGGGCTTGGCAGCTGCCAGTGGAGGGCCATCGAGGAAGGAGGATCTGCAAGAGGAAATCAAAAGGAAGTGGAATTTGAGAGGGCTGAAGGCCTGAACAAAGTTATATGGGTAATGAGGAGCAAGGCCATTTGATGCAAAAATTGAATTTATAATGTTGCAGTACTCAGACGCAATGTAGGTCAATGAGGAAGAGGATTTGATGGGTGAAGAGGATTTGATGACGATTTGAAACAAGCCATAAACATTTGTGTGAGCAGAATGTATGGCAAGTGAAGAATGACCAAAAGAGCATTGAATAGCCAAGTCCGTGTTTTTTTATGAAACCCCATCTGTAGTCGAGGTAAAGTTTGGTAATGTTGCAGAGATAGAAGCAGCTAGTCTTTGTGGTTGAGAAGATGTTAAGTTTGAAATGTAACTGTAGGACAGTCAAATGTTTGACATTGTGCACAATTAGAGTCAGCCTATGGCAATGAATTTGAAGGCATATTGAATCAGAGGGAAGGGTGTGAAGCTTTTGTTTGTAACTGATGACATCAAATAATTATGGAGGAAATTGTAACTTCTCTCTATTTATAGAATAGAGTTACCGAAATGTGGGTCATAACCTAAAATGCAGGTCTGAATAAAACTGAGGCTGTAAAGTGGCTGTGGGAGATGGTGGAAAGATACAGCTGAGTGTCATCAATGTACTTGTAACAGCTAAAGTCCTGGCCAAATTTAATTGCTTTGCTGTGGGCCTCAGTGGTAAATCAGTAAGTGGGTATTGTCACTGATCAGAAGGGATGTGGCTGGCGAAACATAGTTATACAGTGGCCTTTCATTTAATATGATGAAATTATGCAGCCCATCCAACCATGTTGGGGAGGAGGACAGGGAAGGGGCATGCTGGGAGGGATACTGATCTTGTCATTTTCTCTTCAAGAGCTGCTGACCAATAGGCAGACCCCCTGCAATCTTGAGGATTACTTGAGTGTCTGTGGAGAAGATTCCCTTGGCTTGATTGAAAGGGATTCTACATTCTACCTAAGGACTTTTTGATCAAACCATGTTAAATTACATTCTTACAGCACAAAATAATTCTAGTTTCAACTGTTTATTTGTGCTGGGTTAGCTCTTCCCAGCTCGGACAGCACTGCGGAAATTACAATAGCATCTGTGTGATAAAGTTCGAGAGGTTTAAGATAAATAAAAATTCCTGCTGCCTATTGATATTCAACAAGAAGGAGAAGTTATGTTAAAATGTGAATATGCTGCTGGGTATTTCTCCTTTGAGTCATACAGCACAAAAACAGACCCTTCGGATCAACCAGTCCACACCCACCATGTTACCAAAGTAAACTAATCCCACCTGCCTGCACTTGGTTCATATCATTCCAAACCTTTCGTATTGGTGAACTTATCCAAATGTCTTTTAAATGTTGTAACTGTAACTGCATCCACCACGTTCTCTGGCAGTTCATTCGACACACGAATTCTGTTTGAAAAATTTGCCCTTCATTTCCTTTTTAAATCTTTCTCTTCTCACCTTAAAATATGCCCCTAGTTTTGAACTCCCCCACCCTATGGAAAAGACCCTTGTCATTCACCTTATCTATACCCCTCATGATTTTATAAACATCAATAAGGTCACCTCTCAACCTCCTATACTCCAGTGAACAAAGTCCCGGCCTTGACAGTCTATTTTTATCTCTCAAACCCTTCATTCCTGGCAACATCCTGGTAAATCCTTTTGGAATCCTTTCCAGTTTAATAATATCCTTCTTAAAACAGGGCAACTAGAGCAGCACACAGTCCTTCAGAAGAGGCCTCACCAATGTCCTGTATAACCTCTAGATCTGTTGATATCCACTGCCATGGCTTCTGCATGAAGATTGGTTCAGCTGGAGCGTTCATTCATAGAATGTATTTCTTTTGATTTTCAGTGCATGATGGTGCTACTTTCATCGATACTGCTTTTGATCATGGTCACTCAGTTTTAATTTCTAAGATATCTATTGCATTCTTTTGGGATTTCAATGCTGAGAACCAAAGTGGCATAAGTATTAAAGTACTTTTCTAACAGTTGTCTTGGGAGTGTCTAATTTATAGAATAGAGTTCTCGAAATGTCGGTCATAACCTGAGCTGAGATTGCAGAAACAGTGAAAAGATCATGAGGGGCATTTATTTTCAATAGACGATCTTCAATTGTCACAAACTGCACAAATTAGAGAGTGGGAATGCATTTTCAAAAGTATTATAGATAGAAAGTTAAACCTCTGAAGCCAAGCATAATGCTACTTTGCTCCAAAGTGATGGAATAATTCAGATATGAGATATTGGGTGAGCTATTTCTCCCCAAAGACTCAATCTTGTACTGACACCAAGGCCCACATGGCTTCTTTTGTTCAGCTCATCTCTTAGTGTATCTCTCTCCAGGCTATTGGCTGTTAACCATAGCCACTTCACTGAGTCTTAAAGCATGGCAGTGATCCCTCTTTAGCGATATTGTAGCCTATCTGAGTCAACCCCATTGCCTGGATGTTAAGAAACAAACGAGGCTTCAACATCAGCCATCTTTAGACCCTCAACTTGTGCTTTTGTTGCTCCCATGAGCTTTGGAATTCAGCTGCAGTAATGGAATAGTAAGTACTAAAAAAAAAAATCACAATATACTTTGAAAAATACATATGCATTACTTCTTTTTGTTTCTTTTTTTGTGCAATGGCAAGTTCGGCTAACAGTGCCAAAGAATTTGTCATGGATAGGACAATGAGGCAGGTCCCAAGTCAACCCCAACCAGATCAACTAATTGGGCCCCATTCTATTGATATCAATATAGTCTAAGTTGAAAAGTGTGATGGAAAAGCACAGCAGGTCAGGCAGCATCCGAGGAGCAGTAGAGTTGATGCTTCAGGAATAAGCCCTTCATCAGAAATGTGGAGGACAGAGTGGATGGTGTATAGGTGGGAAGGAAAATGGGGAGTGTGGAGTGGATAAGTGGGAAGGAAGATGGACAGGTAGAACAGATCAAGAGGGAAGGTGCCAAATTGGAAGGCTGGATCTGGGATGAGGTGGGAGAAGGGGAGATTTGGAAAATAGTGAAGTCGATGATCAATATAGATAGTTTACAGCTACCATCCAGAAAACTGAGTTAATTGGAGTTGGTGCAGCAAAATGAAAATGCATGTTGTGTTGTATATGGGTTTGAAAAGTTAAATATTAAGGAGTGGCATAAGAATCACACATTATGGTAGCGTTATGAACTTGTCAGCACAACAGCTTAGGATCTTAATAGAGTGAGACCTAATGTCTGGTCCTCTTCAATGTCTCTGTACCAATGTCTACCATATCAATATAGCCTATAACTAGTTGCTAACATGCAATAAACCATATTTTGTTAATTATACGTGACTCTTCGAATTAGATCAGGAAATGGTTTTCCTCTACCATTAACTAGGCCCTGTATTTTTCTATACTTAAAGAGGATGACGATAGGAACCTTTATCATGAGCATCTTGTAATGGGGTGGTAAACTGGCATGCTCAGATATATTCGGAATAATGATGGTACACTGTCCAATTCCTTTCTGTCAATGTTTGACCAGGGATCTCTCTCATTTTCCCAACTGCCATCAGGATTTTTGGAAGGATTTACACATTTGATTGTCAACCATTTGACCAAATTATGAATGCATCTCCCATGGCCATCCAGTCCAGGAATGGCACTTGAACCTGGAGCTTTTAGCACAGTGTTAGGAACATGACCACTGTACTAGAACTCCACTTCCATATTTATACAATTAATTGCATGTTTACGTTGATTCACAACTCATGGAATAAATTTATATGCTGAACATCACTATGCTACTCTGTATTTCTTCGTGTCTGATGTAAAGATAATTTTTGACAATTAAGCTGGTGTCAAATTGGAAGATAGATTGGGAAAGAAAGAATCGATTAGAATCTCTAGAGCGTGGGAAAAGGCCATTCAGCCCATTGAGTCTGCACTGCCCCTCCGAAAAGCAACTCACCCAAACCCAGCCCCCTTCCCTATCGACTTAACCCTGCATTAATCATGGTCAATCTTCCTAATCAGCACATCTTTAAACTGTGGGAAGAAACTGAAGCATGTAGAGGAAACCCACGGAGACACAGGGAGAATGTGCAAGCACCATATAGACAGGCACCTCAGACTGGAATTATAACCCAGGTCATTGGCACTATGAGGCAACTGTGCCAGCCACTGAGACTGGGAGAAAGAGAGGACTGCAGATGCTGGAGATCAGAGTCAAAACATGTGATGCTGGAAAAGCACAGCTGGTCAGGCAGTATCCGAGGAGCAGGAGAGTCAATGTTTTGATCAAATGAGGGGTGGCCCAAGGGGGCTGAGGCAAATAGAAGGGGCTGGGGTGAAGATAGCTGGGAATGCGATAGGTAGATAAAGGTGGGAGATGATGGTGATAGGTTGGAGAGGAGGGTGGAGCGGATAGTTGGGAAGGGAGATGGACAGATAGTTCAAGACGGCAGTTAGAGGGTTGGATCTGAGATAAGGTGGGGGCAGGAGAAATGAGGAAATTGCTGAAATCAACATTGATCATGTGTGTTTGGAGGGTCCCGAGGCGGAAGATAAGGCATTCGTCCTCCAGGTGTCAGATGGCTAGAGTTTGGCAGAGGAGGATTCAGTTGGACAATAAGATGGGAGACAGAAGGAAAAGATTGACATGAGTCAGATTATATTATGAAGAGTCTATGTCATCAAAATCAAGAGACTTCAGAGATTAATAACTTTACATTTACAGTTACCTGCTGTGAAAGGTTGACCTCAATTACCTGTGATATAACAATAGTTACAGTATTCATCAATTACTGGAATATCTTCCATCATCCTCACCATAAAGCCTTGCAACTCTGTGTTCTTTTCCATTAACGTTCCTAAGCCACAGTAATGCTGGTTCTGGCAATAAAAGTATGAAGTACAGTGAATTCATGTATCAGATATAATCCATTTATCAAAGAAGAGAAAGTCTTCAGTCTCAAGCTGTGTTGTTTGCAGAGTTAACAGAAAATAAGTTGAATTCACTTTAGATTGAGTTGTGTAAGTTCTGTAAGTTTTGTCATTGTGTATATGCTATAGTTTAGCTGTATAATTTTTGTCTATTGATTATTGATTTTAGATTACACTTTGGCCACTAATATGTCTGAAATAATTGGAATTTCCACGTAACAGAATAATGTGTTCACTATTCATAGAGAAAAAAAACCCACCTGAGGTGAGACAAGAGCCAGGGTGAAATAAAGGCATTGGCAGAAGATTTTCTTCAGTGAGAGTTGGCTATTGAATTACCTCTGTGGAGAAATACCAATAGAAATAAAAATTAGATTTTCACTGTGGCAATATCTCAAGGATAAAGTGACAGCACAAGACATCTGTTATTTTCTTGACTTACATAAAATGTTCATTAAAGTTAATTATTTTTATCACCATATATGTCATAAACGTGAAGCTATGACAAAAGTGTAACTAAATGTCAACTTTCATTCACCTGGCCATAATCTACTTATTTTTCTCTCACTCAATCAACGTCGATCATGGAAAATTCAGCACTGATATTTATCCCTTCTCCATTTCAGGAGGGAACAAGGCTAGAGAGTGAGGGGTTCAAATGCTCCAAATATACATTCAACCCTGACTTCTCCAGTCCAATATGAAAGCATTTTAATGGTGCCAAGGTTGTTTTTAATTATTGAGGCTTCCATTGTTAGCAAATGGGAGACGTTTTTCTCCTTCTTTTGACTTCTCTCATTTTTTTTGGACTGACCACTGTTCTAGTTAATCTTCCTTCTTCATCTCCTTTACACTAGTCACCCATTCCCCTTCCAATCCCATGAAGTTAACTGTCTCTCACAACTGCTACTTTTTAATACGTCTTAAGCCTTTCTCTTCTTTCTGGGAATCCCATTTCCCATACTCATGTACCTTCAAAACCACGTCCCAGACACCACCAGCACCACCTCTGGCTATGTCCTGTCCCAACAGCAAGGCTGATCCACCAGGCATGGCAGCAGAGTGGAATGAGGGTGGGAGGGAGATTCTTTGAGAGTCCTCAACAGTGACACCAGACCCGATAAAATCTCATGGCATTAGGTCAAACATGAACAAAGAAACCTGCTGCTGAATACCATCTCCAACAGCCCCATTGCTGAAGAATGTGTATACCTCCATATTAACCACGACATGGAAGAAACACGGAGGATGGCACAATATGTACCTTGGATGTAGAAATCTCAATACCATCACCACTAGTGCCTGGGCAGCACCACTACTGATGAGCTGGCCAAATCCTAAAGGATGCAACTGTTAGAATGGGTCTGCAACAGGTTATAGAGTCATAGAGTCATAGAGATGAACAGCATGGAAACAGACCCTTCAGTCCAACCCGTCCATGCCAACCAGATATCCTAACCCAATCTACTTCCACCTGCCAGCACCCAGCCCATATCCCTCCAAATCCTTCATATTCAAATACCCATCCAAATGCCTCTTAAATGTTGCAATTGTACCTGCCTCCATCACATCCTCTGGCAGTTCATTCCATACATGTACCACCCTCTGCGTGAAATATTTGCCACTTAGGTTTCTTTTATATCTTTCCCCTATCACCATAAACCTATGCCCTCTAGTTCAGAACTCCCCTACCGCAGGGAAAAGCCTTAATCTATTTATCCTATCCATGCCCCTCATAATTCTGTAAACCTCCATAAGGTCACCCCTCAGCCTCCGACGCTCCAGGGAAAACAGCCCCAGCCTGTTCAG
Source organism: Chiloscyllium plagiosum (assembly GCF_037043375.1). Taxonomy (NCBI): domain Eukaryota; kingdom Metazoa; phylum Chordata; class Chondrichthyes; order Orectolobiformes; family Hemiscylliidae; genus Chiloscyllium; species Chiloscyllium plagiosum. Next base: position 45,503,945 of record NW_028270151.1, on the reverse strand, counting down.
TCTCTCCCTATAGCTCAAATCCTCCAACCCTGGAAACATCCTTGTAAATCTTTTCTGAACCCTTTCAAGTTTCACAACATCTTTCCGATAGGAAGGAGACCAGAATTACTCAACCTTCCAACAGTGGCCTAACCAATGTCCTGTACTCAATACTCTGACCAATAAAAGAAAGCATACCAAATACCTTCTTCACTATCCTATCTACCTGTGACTCCACTTTCAAACAGCTATGAACCTGCACTCCAAGGTCTCTTTGTTCATCAACACTCCCTAGGGCCTTACCATTAAGTGTATAAGTCCTGCTAAGATTTTCTTTCCCAAAATGCAGCACCTCGCATTTATCTGAATTAAATTCCATCTGCCACTTCTCAGCCCATTGGCCCATCTGGTCCAGATCCTGTTGTAATCTGAGTTAACCCTCTTCGTTGTCCACTATACCTCCAATTTTGTTGTCATCTGCAAACTTACTAACTGCCTCTTATGCTCACATCTAAATCATTTATGTAAATAACACAATGTAGAGGACCCAGCACCAATCCTTGTGGCACTCCACTGGTCACAGGCCTCCAGTCTGAAAGTCAACCCTCCACCACCACCCTCTGTCTTCTACCTTTGAGCCAGTTCTGTATCCAAATGGCTCGTTCTCCCTGTATTCCATGAGATCTAACCTTGCTAATCAGTCTCCCATGGGGAGCCTTGTCAAACGCCTTACTGAAGTCCATGTAGATCACATCTACTGCTCTGTCCTCATCAATCTTCTTTGTTACTTCTTCAAAAAATCAATCAAGTTTGTGAGACATGATTTTCCAAGTACAGAACCATGTTGACTATCCCTAATCAGTCCTTGCCTTTTCAAATACATGTACATCCTGTCCCTCAGGATTCCCCCTAAAAACTTGCCCACCACTGAGGTCAGGCTCACTGGTCTATAGTTCCCTGGCTTGTCTTTACCACCCTTCTTAAACAGTGGCACCACGTTTGCCAACCTCCAGTCTTCCGACACCTCACTTGTGACTACCGATGATACAAATACCTCAGCAAGAGGCCCAGCAATCATTTCTCTATCTTCCCACAGAGTTCTTGGGTACACCTGATCAGATCCTGGGGATTTATCCACCTTTAACCATTTCAAAACATCCAGCACTTCCTCCTCTGTAATCTGGACATTTTGCAAGATGTCACCATCTATTTCCCTACAGTCTATATCTTCCATATCTTTTTCCACAGTAAATACTGATGCAAAATATTCATTTAGTATCTCCTCCATTTTCTGTGGCTCCACACAAAGGCTGCCTTGCTGATATTTGAGGGGTCCTATTCTCTCCCTAGTTACCCTTTTGTCCTTAATATATTTGTAAAAACCCTTTGGATTCTCCTTAATTCTGTTTGCCAGAGCTATCTCATGTCCCCTTTTTGCCCTCCTGATTTCCCTCTTAAGTATACTCCTACTTCCTTTATACTCTTCTAAGGCTTCATTCCATCTATCCTGTCTATACTTGACATATGCTTCATTCTTTTTCTTAACCAAACCCTCAATTTCTTTAGTCATCCAGCATTCCCTATCCCTATCAGCATTCCCTTTCACCATGACAGGAATATACTTTCTCTGGATTCTTGTTATCTCATTTCTGAAGGTTTCCCATTTTCCAGTCGTCCCTTTACCTGCGAACATCTGCCTCCAATCAGCTTTCGAAAGTTCGTTGAGAAAGTTAAAAAAAAGAAATGAAAAACCTACATGACCTTGTTCTCACCAATGAGAATAGTCACCTTACAATTCTTGTGGAGATGAATTTCCATCTTCATACCAAGGAAACAATACACCCTGTTGTGTGGCACTTCCATCACATTGAAACGATAGATTTCAAATAGATTTAATAATTCAAAGTCATCAATGACTCTCTATGGACCATCAACGAATTGTATTCAAACAATTTTTAACTTAATGGCCTTGCATATCCCCAGTTCTACCATAACCAGCAAGCTGGGGAAGCAACCCAGATCCAAGGATGAGCTCAAGAGGACATGCCAGGGGCAGCATACCTCTATCACAGTCCAAATTTCACCAGGTGCCATTGTTTGCTGGAGATCTGAACCCATTTGAAGGAAAGTCAATAGTAGACCCACTGATACCTTTCTTCTTGACATCAGCAGTTACAAGTATCTATTAATGAAGTTGATTTAATATAATTTATTAATGCAGAGGTTAGGAAAACTCATACTAGGTTAGGAGTTCAACCATAATCTCATTCCACCAACAAGATGAACAATTCATGAACAATACCATAATACTTTCAGTAAGTACAGTCAAATCCTTCTAATAAATGTTTATTATTCTCTGTATTACAACTCAACTTTGAGTCTAATAATATATGTAGACAGCGGAACAACTTTGAATGCAGGTGGCCATTTACATTCTCATAGCTGTCACCATTGCCATTCCACAAAGAGCCAGCAGGACAACCAACTCTGATGATCAAGGATATTCTGGTGATTGCCTAAAGCTCTCGTTTTTTTTTTAAATTATTCATTCATATGAATTTGGTGTTATTGTTTGGGCCAAAATTATTTCCTCATTGCCCTTGAATGGATGGCTTGAACCACCGCAACTCATTTGCTGTAGGTATATACGCATGCTCTAAGAACAGAGTTCCAGAGTTTTGACTCAGTGATACTGAATGGGCCACAATATCGTTCAGAATAGACAGAATGGCGAGTGGCTTGAAGGAGAACTTACAGATGGTGGTGTTCCTATATATCTGCTACACTTGTCCTTCTAGGTGGTAACAATCATGGGTTTGAAAGATGCTTTTGGAGTATTTATAAATTTCTGTATATGGGCACACTGCTGCTCATGAGTGCTGATGGTAGAGGGAGTGAATGTGACATGGTGTCAACCAATTGTCCTGGACTGTGTCAAGCTTCTTGGGTGTTGTTGGGGTTGCACTCATCCATACAAATGGGGAATATTTTATCACACACCTAACTAGTACCTTGTAGATAGTGGACAGGCTTTGTGGAGTCAGGAGGTGAGTTATGCACTGCAGAATTCCTAGTCTCTGACCTGCTTTTGACTTTAAGATGTGTCTTGCTCCAGTATTTTGAACCTGCCAGTATATGGTCATTCATACTTGAACTAGCAGAATGTTGAAAAAGCTTTTTTTTTTCTCTTTGGCTATATTCTTATTAAAGAATTAGCACCTTAATATTTGTCATTATATGCTTCAGAATGATAAATTGCATGTCTGCCACCATCAACTCTCCATCCATCAGACTGTCCGGAATAGACTGTGGGGGAATTTCCCAGGAAATTGAAATTTCTAATGTGCACTTTGTGTGCATCTGAAAGCCTTCAGAAAAGGTCACCCAGCCAGACATTCACTTCCTTGGCTCTGTGGTATCCCTAATTCAGCTGGCACACTATCCACCTTGTACACAATCCTCCTCGCCTGGCACCTTAAATCCCCACCCAACTGCCACTCTAATACCACACTTACCTTAAGCATTTAGAGGAGCTATCAATCTGGCTGCCTGTACTCCTGGCTAAGGTGACTCCAGACTCATGGTGTAGGCGGCAGAACAAAGGTAGACTCCCTTTCGGATGTTTCTTTTTTACTCTTTTTATTCATAAACTATTCAGAATGGCACCAGATTGTGGTGACAGTTGGAGCTTTTCACTGTACTTCACTGTATTATTCACTGCAAAATGCAAGTGACAATAAATCATTGAAATTCAAATTCAAACATTTCAATCACACAAAACAATACAGCGATTGCTGCAAAAGAAGGCATGGTTTATATGAAGACAGAAATCTTTGCTTCTGGATTGATGGATTCCAGGGCAGTTTGCAACAGCAGGCCCAAGTCCAAGAATCTCCAGCTCAGAAAATATCTAAAGTTCATCAGATAGTTTTTAATCTGATCATGATTGGAACTAACATTTCTAATCTGACTAGAATATCTGGACCAATGTTTTGATACATTTCTATGAATTTTGGCATCATTGGTAAGAACAGCATTTATTGCATATCTCTGATTGCCTTGAGGAAATGGTGATGATGTGCCATCTTTTTCAACAATGGTTTTTTTTGTAGACATTTGACATTTTGCTGATATTTTGTGCCTGTGAAAATGCATGGTAATATTTTGAACATTTCTACTGTTGAGGCATCAAATATGACCTCTGGAATATCCTGTATTTAATAAAATAATTGTTTGTTTGAAACCAAGACAATCTGATAAGAATATGAGCTCATGAAATAAAAGCAGGAGTAGCCCATTGACATTGCCCTGCTTTGAATAAGGTTATGGCTGCCCTAGTGCAACCACTTTCTGGCGCTAACTACATATTTCCACTGTGCCCAAAATAAATTCATCGCAATCTTGAATATTCTTAATGACTAAGTACTTATTGCCTTAGGATAGAGAATTCCAGAGCTGCACAACTCTCTGAGTGAAGTAATTTATCTTCAGGTGAATATGATCCCAATCCTTAAACCTAAGTTTGTAATCAACAGTTGTAGGCACTTGAACTAAGCAAATGGTCTCTCTGCATCTATCTCAACAAGATTTCCAAGAATTTTATAGCTGCTCCAGAGAATAAAGGCCCCATCTTTCTTATCACTGTTCATAGAAGAGTCTTTTCATTCCAGGTATCAATAGAGTAAGTTTTCTTGAACTTCAATCCTTTGTCAAATAGTGTGATGCAAGATTAACCGTAATATTCTGAAAGTGGTCTCAGCAATGTTGCTGTAAAATAGCAAAAGAGATGTTATCCCTATTTAACTCATTACAAAAGAAGAATATACATCAAGGAGCAACAAAAGTAGTACACCAATGTTTTGGAGATTTTATTTTACTTTGCATATCATTAAAATAATGGATTTCAAAGAAATAATGAAACATAAAATAATAGCTATTTTTAACACTTAATTCCAAAATGTGTTTTTAATGGATGACTTGTACAGTGACAAAATAATTACAAGTAGCATTGATAGAATGATGGAATCTGAAGATGTGTCACTGGACTCAAAAAGTTAACTCTGCTTTCTTTCCACAGATGTTGCCAGACCTGTTGAGTTTCTCCAGCAATTTCTAATTTTGTGTGTTTCAGATTTCCAGTAACTGTAGTTCTTTGTTTATTTTGTCTTCCTAATTGAATGCTCCAACTACATTTTAGCTTTTAGTGTTTCATGTACAAGAGCCACTTAAATCTCTCTGAACAGCCTTCTTTACTATTCCCACCTCTTTTTTGAAAAACGATGCTGATCCATTCATTGTATCAAAGATTTCTCATTTTCCCATTTAATACCCATTTGCCAACATGCTGCCCAATCACATAAACAATTCGTATTTCATTGTAGCTTGTTTGTGTTACCTTCACAGGTAACTTTCCTACCAAGCTTTATATGATCAACAAACTATGAGATAATATTCTTCAGTTTCTTATTGATGTTGTTTCTCATTAGCTGAGACACAACAAATGCTTCTTGAGGCAATGCTTGGGTTGGATCTTGCTGTCCTGAAGATGACTCATTTGTTTCTACACTTTGTTCTTCTGTCCATTAGCAAATTCTCAATTAATAACCTTACAAAAGACCATAAGACATAAGAGTGGAAGTAAGGTCATTCAGCCCATCAAGTTCACTCCACCATTTAATCATGGCTGATGGGCATTTCAACTCCATTATCCGCACTCTCCCCGTAGCCTGTAATTCCTTGCGAGATCAAGAACTTATCAATTTCTGCCTCGGAGGCATTTAACGTCCCAGCCTCCACTGTGCTCCGTGGCAATTAATTCTACTGGCAAAAAAATTAGGATACATGGAATGTAACCCATTGAGTGGAATCCTGTTAAAATGCCTTTGAAAATCCAGGTTTATGACATTCACTGGATTTTCTTTATGTCTCCTGCTATTTAGACCTTTTAAAAGAAAATCCAAATTAATTTGCAAAGTGCATTTTCTCTTTCAGATATATGTGTTGTCTGTGTCTAAGTACATGGTGAGTTTTCAATTGTCCTGCTACCATTCCCTAATTACAGATTCTGACATGTTCCCTCCCACTGATGCCATGTTTACTGGACTGTGATTGCCGATTTTCTTTCTCCCTCCTTTTTAAAATGGGTTACATCTGCTATCTTCCAAGTTGCAAGAACTATGTTTGAATTGAAGAATTCTGAGGATTACATAACACATCCATTACCTCTACATCCATCTCTTTTAAATCCTCAGAATGTGAGCCAACATGAAAGGGGAAATTGTTAGCTTTTAGTCTGATTAATTTCTTGAGCATTTTATTCGACTAACGTTGATTGCTTCACATTCTTATTAATATGAAGTTCTCCACAATTTCTGTTATGCTCCTGTGCCTTCTACCGTGATTATAGAAATGAATCAATTGATTAATTGTTCAATTTCTGATATTATTATTCATTCTAGTAATGGCACCTACTTCTGCTATAGAACATATTTATTTACACTGGTTTCTTCCTTTTACATGCTTGTAAAATGTTTTATAATTTAAAATTAAATGTTTCTTGATAGTTTGTATTGATTCTATTTTCTTCTTCGATATCAATTCCTTAGTCATTCATTGGTTGCTTTTGAAAAGCTTTTAATCCATAATCTTATTACCCTTTTGGATAATTTCCTAAATCTCTATTTTGATCTAATACTATTTTTAACATGGTTTTACCATTTCCTTGTACTGCTTTTTCTCCTCAAAATAATGGGAAATTATTGAGAAAGGAGAATTATTCTGTGAATTGTTTACTCTTCCTTATCTCCTATTATACCTTTCACTTAATTTCCTAATCTATCTCAGCTAACCTGTGCCTCATACCTCTGCAATTAGCTTTCTTTAAATGTAAGACCATTGTTGTAACAAAATGTAACAGAATTTTATATGATGATAATGAACCCTCTTTCCTAAAAGACACTCCAGTGTAAGGATGCTCCTTAACCTTGTCCCATTAGACAATATTAGATCTAAATCAGTACATTCTTTAATTGGTTTCTCAAAATATTCTTTAAGAAAATTGTTTCAAATGGGTTGCATGATCACTTTCTCCAAACCATATTTGTCAATTTGGTTTGCTCAGACTAAATGAAGAATAAAATATCTCATAATAATTGCATTACCCTTGTTGCCTGCTCCTTTAATTTCATGATTTATATTCTGTCTATAATATTATAATTGTTGGGGGACTTATAAACTGTTCCCTTGAGTGTTTTGTTTTAGTTTCAATTGTGCTGATGCAAATCATGATTACCTAAGTTATGTTCCTTTTTCCCTACTGCATTTATCTTATCTTTTATTATCAGGACTACCTTGCCTCTTTTTCCATTATTCCTTTCCTTTCTGAAAGTCAAATGCCCTTGAATATTTCTATCTTAACCTTGTTTCCCCTGCAACAACATCCAGGTAATGGTTACTAAATCACATCCATTTAACTTAATTTGTGCCATAGATTACTTGATTTATATTGTTATAAATGTTTTATGTTTTCAGATGTACGGCCTTTAGTTTTTGTCTTTTAATCTTCTTCCCTGATGTCAGCTTATGATGTGGAATCTATTAGCTTGGTCCTTCCTGACAAAATGACCCAGAACTTCTGATAAACCATCAGAACAGATCCATCCAATGGAAATGCCATTAGAAACTGACCAGTCAACTTTTCGTAATTTTTGCGGCCAACTCCCAGATGCCTCTGTCACAGCCTGCTCTCTTAAGCTCTGATGCAATATAAAGGAGGCAAAGTTATACCTCCCTCTGCGTAATGCCAAAGGACTTGTGAATGACCTTTAAGGCACCAACAAATAGCATAAAGGTGGACAGAGAAAGTTAAGTGAAAAAAAATTCTGTAGGTATTGCTTAGCTCTTTTTATTACTTATTGCCTTCATTTTTAACATTAAATGGTGTTTTTATTCATTAAGGATGTTAGTCTGAGCAGCAGGAAGGTCAGTCCAAGCAGTGAAAGCAGCAGCAACAGAGCTGCACATTAATCGAATAGAGTCGCTTCCTGTTGATGAATTGCCGATGTTGTTACATGGCCCTCTCATTACTACTGCACCCTGCATGAAAGCTATATGTCTGAACCATACTGCCCAGGCTGCAGCACTGACCTGGTCATTCGCAAATTATCACTGGTCTGCAGAAGGCACCAGTCACTGTCCTGAAACATTGTGGGGGCATGACTGAGAGATCTCACACAGGCCTGCCATCACTCCCTGGAAGAAGCCAATTGCACAGAGGTTCAATACTGTTGTCAACTGAGCAGCCAGCAGGAGAGGATGTTTTCCCACTGCTGCAGCACATTGCAAGTCCCACTCTAGAATCTGGTGTAGTTCTGTCACAGTGTCTTGGGACGTATAGAGCCTGCATTGACACTGCTCTTCGTTCATCCCTTGGAAATTGAGGCTGGGTAAAAAACTCTGGCCTTCCTGCAGACCCCATTTTCCCTGAGAGACGCTTTGGTTACAACCTCTCCCTAAGCTGGGTGGTCCTTGGTCTTCACGATGGCCTACTGTGATGCCCAGGTGTCCATCAGCCCTGGTCCTCCTTCTAACCCATTCACCTTCTAAGGAAGGCAGCCACTGAGACTATTATCCCACCGGTGACTGGGTATGTTGACAATAACCTATGATGGGAACATGAGGCACAAACCAGCAAGATTAACGATGAGAACTGACAGTAGTGGAATATGCTGGTGGCTATACATACTTCTCCATACAATAAGATACGCAGCCCTCTGATAATGCAGGCATATTTCCATAATTCATGATTGTAAATGATTGCAAATTAAACGTTGCTGCCATTTGAAGTGCATTCCTCACGCATTTGGCCCTTCAATGTCCTAGTATCCAGCAGATGCAAATCTCATGCTTGCGCCCACTGTCTCCATCCACCCTGGGAGTTGTCCAGGCCATTTTCCAGCTGCAGTTAGTATCTGATGAGCAGCAAATAATGCAGGGGACCCAGTTTGTGGTGGACACTGTGGGCAGTTGAAACTTTATTGCTGGAACAGCACAGCAGGTCAGGCAGCATCCAGGGAACAGGAGATTCGACGTTTCGGGCACAGGCCCTTCTTCAGGAATCGGTGAGACCTCTGCTGAGGACTGATCTTTCATCCTCAGAGAGGGGCAAGTCTGGAGGGATGGTGAACACACGGCAGGGCGGGGAGCTAGGACCTGGTGTGGGGCTGGAGCTGGATGTGGGGGCGGGGTTAGGCCTGGGGGCGGGGACAGAGGTCGGCGTGGGGGCGGAGTTGGACATGGTGATGGACACCGGCGGGGGGGTGGGGTTAGGCGCGGTGACGGAACTCGGCCGGGGGGCGGAGTTAGGCGTGGTGGCGGAACGCGGCGTGGGGGCGAAGTTAGGCACGGTGACGGAATGTAGCGGGGGGGCGGGGTTAGGCGTGGTGACGGAACGCGGCGGGTGGGCGGAGTTAGGCACGGTGACGGAACGTAGCGGGGGGGCGGGGTTAGGCGTGGTGACGGAACGCGGCGGGGGGGCGGGGTTAGGCGCGGTGACGGATCGTAGCGGGGGGGCGGGGTTAGGCGTGGTGACGGAACGCGGCGGGGGGGCGGGGTTAGGCGTGGTGACGGAACGCGGCGGGGGGGCGGAGACACATGCGACGATGTGGTCCAAATGTAGGTTGCTGACGTCACTGGGGGCGGAAGTAGCTGCGGCGACCACGGAGACAGAGTTCTTCCCCATAGCCGCGGAGGTCGCCAATCTGTTGGCGATTGTCTTCATGACGATCGCAGAGCAGGTTGTCTGTGCGGCGATCCCGGAGGCGGTTGTTTGGGCCGCGATCATGAAGGTTGCGAGGTCGGTGGGGGCGGAAGTGACGTCATCGGCAGCGGCGTCTGCGGCTATTGCCGCGGGCGCTGTAGCGGCCGCGTGTGTAATGGCGCCGGACTGGTTTCGGAGGCCGATGGAAGTTTCTGGAACGGTTGAGGAATCCGGAGTTTGGGGGTAAGTGCGTGAAAGCTTTTGGTACTTACTGCCTTTAATTTCCGAAATGGCTAGAAAGAACTGTTTATTCAGTCTATGGATTCTTCTGTAAATGAAGAACAGTAGAGGTCCTTTACAGGTCTGTGAGAGAGTTGTCCTGAGCTGGGGTAGGTCGAGTTGCAGGGAATGTAGGTACCGGCGCATGGCTGCAAGCGTGGAGTGGAGGATCTGGAGGGAGGTCCGTTGCTGGAGGCTGCGGATTTGTTGCAGGTACTGGTAGTCCTGGTTGGGTCCAAATTGTGTTGGTCGGAAGGTGATCTGGAGTCCATGGGGGATCAGTCGGTTCCGTAGGCAGGTGCTGAGAAAGGAGATTTGGCTGTGGTAACGAGTCTGCTTCAGAATGTGGCTGAAGAGCTTCTGTGCAGAGGAGATGACCTGGGGTGTGCAGTGAGAGAGGGACTCACTGAAATCTTTGTAGAGAGAGGCAGAGAGCTTCTTCAAGGAAGGCATCCTTGTAAGAGGATTCGCAGTAGGTTGAAATCTTCGAGGAGAAAGTGAGGTCTGCAGATGCTGGAGATCAAAGTTGAAACTTTATTGCTGGAACAGCACAGCAGGTCAGGCAGCATCCAGGGAACAGGAGATTCGACGTTTCGGGCACAGGCCCTTCTTCAGGACACTGTGGGTACTCAGCCTTCCTGGCATCGAGGATCTCTCCTCCCTGACCCTCTAGACTCCCTTTTACCTCAAAAGCCCTTTCCACCCCTTCCCGCATGCAGAGACCTACCAGATTGAACTTTGCTTCCAACTTTTTTCTTTGCCTGTTATACTCTGACATTACACTCCATTGATGCCTGCCATGTCCTTTTACACTCCTCTTATGGAAGCCATGTTGTGGTCACGGCCAGTGACCTTCCCTTCCATAGCCCTTCTTGCCTCGAATACTGTTCCACATATACCCCTTATACCTGGACGTTGGCCTCACCCTTTGCCCCATCTCTATACATGCTTCCACATTCCTCCCTGAGCATTGGCTCTCCCACTCACTTTTGGCAATGAGCTTGTTCTGGCCCTACAGGGACCCACTGAATGACACAGGACCACTTTGACTCTACTGAAGACTAGCCCCATACACTTCTCGACATGACCATTTGATTGAATTAGTGTTAACCATGCAGGCAGTGGGAACATATTGTCGGTAGGAGATTGATGCCACAGTATGCCATACAGTAAGGTGCTATACCCCAGGAAGATGATACCCCAGTTGACAAACATAACAAGCAACTTGTCTGTATGTCTTTGCAAAAGAACATATCCATACAACAGTTCTGATAACCTTTAGGCTCTGGCTGAGTACTACCCTGCTAACAGACTTGGCCTGGCAAGGTAACATAGGTGGAAATGTGTTGCTGGAAAAGCGCAGCAGGTCAGGCAGCATCTAGGGAACAGGAGAATCGACGTTTCGGGCATTAGCCCTTCTTCAGGATTCCTCAACTGTTCCAGAACTACATTCCCTGCAACTCGACCTACCCCAGCTCAGGACAACACTCTCACAGACCTGCAAAGGACCTCTACTGTTCTTCATCCACAGAAGGATCCATAAACTAAACAAACAGTTCTTCCTGGCCATATCAGAAATCAAAGACAGTAAGTACCAAAAACTTTCATGTACTTACCCCCACACTCCGGATTCCTCAACTGTTCCAGAAGCCTGACCTGCTGCGCTTTTCCAGCAACACATTTCCATCTCTGATCTCCAGCATCTGCAGACCTCACTTTCTCCTCAAAGGTAACATAGGGATGATGCGAATATACAGGAAGGCATGAAGCTAGTGAGTACCAAGTGAGAAACCCTAAGATACAACCTGGTCCAATCTTTGAGCTTGTTCCTCCTTGTGTGCAAAGTGCTCTTGGTGCAGCCGTTCAATGCTGGTTGTTGATGTGCCAGGAAAGGCAAGTCTGAACTTCCTCATGGCTCTGCGAGTGGATTGGAGAGCTCCATAAGGATCCTGAGGGGTTAGTATTAATCAGATGCCAATGTCTGTGGATGAGTGGTACATGTGACTGACACCCATGGCTTGTGCCCTGAGATGCCGATGGAGGCTCTTCACAGCTGCTGGTGGGATAAAACCATGCCAAGAATTCCTCACATCTGGCTTGTACAAGTGGATGGTTGAATAGAAAGTGGTGAATTGATGAGGTAAGGTGTCTCATTATTAGGGTTGTTAATAAGCAGTAATCCCTTTGATAGGCAACTCAACATTGCCAAGCAAAAGCCTCACCTTCACACCCAGAACGTAACTGAAAGATACAGCAAGTTGCTTTTGATGTTGAGATAGGTGTCACTGGACTTTGTGCAATTCAGCCAAACTTCCTACTGTAACCACTTCATTCAAGCCTCAATAAGATCCTGCCCAATTCATTAATATGGTATTAAGGGGAAAACAGTGGTTGTGGGAGGGGGGAGTGGAAGTAGATACAAATATGACATGGCTATATGAAGGGCCATGAGTGTTGCATTAGTGCATATATTTTTGACCAGACAGGCAGATTATATATAAGACAGTTAGATGATATCATGACATGTAACATTCCAGTATAAAGATACCTACCTCACCTTTAATCTCTGCTGTCAGTTATGTATATATTATGTATAGCAGTATATATTATGTATAGCAGTAAGCACAGATGCCAAATTATGTAATAAGTTTGTGATATTATAGCAGTGTAAATGTTTTGTGTTGTTCACAAACTTCAAGACATCTGACTCAATATGAGCCTGATATTTGTAGTATAGGTTATGTAAGAGCTAGAGGATTACGTTGTATTTTTTCCCTTTTTGATCTTGTCATGGATAACTTTCCTGAAGAGAAGAAACACTTTGTTGAAGGCACCCAGATGATTGGGAAAAGGCATGTTTCTTCTTAAAGAGTACATTCACTAACTGGCACCAGCAAAGTTAGGAAAGAACTGTCAAGGATCCTACAGGATTCAATTCTTCCATTGACCAAACTGGTCGTACTCTCTGTTTTCTCCTATCCCCTAGGCAAACATGTGGACTGCAGAAGCTTAAGATTAGAGTCTAGAGTGTAGTGCTAGAAAACACAACAGATCAGGCAGCATCTGAGGAGCAGGAGAGTTGATTTTTTGGGCAAAAGGCCATCATTCCTGATGAAGGGTTTTTCCCTGAAACGCCGAAGTTCTTGCTCCTCGGATGGTGCCGGACGTGCTGTGCTTTTCCATTACTACACTCTTGTTCTCCTATCCCCACTTCACCACTGTGCCCTTGCCACCCCCTTTATCTGCAGCTCCCCCTACACCCACCCCCAGTCCTGAAGAAGGGTTCCACCTGAAACGTCAACCTCTCCACCTTCTGATGCTGTCTGGCTTGCTGTGTTTTTCCAGCTTCCTGCCAGTCTACTTTGGATTCCAGCATCTGCAGTTTTTTTGTCTCTGAAGTCATTAGCCATGTAAGGCCATCCTAACAGCACTTACATTGCTTCACTAAATGCAAATTACAATTGATGGTCTTATCATTCTTATATCTTCCATGGGATTCACACAGCGTATCAATGCAACATGACTGAGTCATATGATTGTAAACGGACTCTCAGGTTGTCCTTGTGATTGAACACATTATTACCATTGTGTATGTGCTCCTTTAAGGTGCAATTGAAGAATACTTTTATGTTTACTTCCAAATTTTAGGGAACACAAGGGAGCAGGCTATAACAGAAAAACAGCTGCTAAATCCCGCACTTTTGACATGATTGAGGAATCTATCCTGAACAACCTTTTATATCTCAACACCAAAATAATTAGGATATTCGAAACAGTGGGCCCATACCAAACCCACATTGCTCCTATTTCACTTCACTCCACACAGGAAGATCTTATATACACTACTTCTTAATATGAGCTCTGGTTAGAAATGTTTTAGGAATTCAACATTCTAATATCTGTTCCACACTGACACATAGGACTAGGAGAGCAAATCAGTTCTCCAATCATGTGCAACACTCTCAATGAAATCTTCACATACCACTCAGATGCATGTATCCCAAACAATACATTCGCAATCTTTTGGACCCATCAATTGGAGCAGATTGCAGGTAGTGAAGGCAGCGAAGGAACAGGAATTGGCTAGTCCTATTGTGGTGCAGTGGTAGTGTCTTCACTTCTGAACTAGGAGGCCCAGGTTAAAATCCCACTTATTCCAGAGGTATGTAATAACATATTTGAACAGGTTAATGAAAAAATTAGACAAATGGCCTTTAGAACATGTAATATCGTTCCCTGAGACTTCAGCAATTTTATATAACACTGCAAATCTTGAAATACCTTCACTATTTCATATGCAGCCAGGAGAAATGAATTGGTGATAAACCTGGATTCAGATGTTGATAATTTAATTGTAGGGTTTAATGTTAGGATTATAACTCTTTTGCAGGTTCTTCCTACTATTGAATGCATGTTCAACTGCTCAAGATTAAAAGGTAGTGTGGTTTAATTTGGAGCAATCAAACACAAACAACATCCCGAGAGACACATTAGCTTTACACACTGTCAGTGAGATGTCATAATCTGTCTTCCCTGCACACGGTCAGTGCACAAACCCCTGCTGTGCTAATACAATGCAGAGTGGAGTCCACCCCACCAGCACCAAAAGGTACCTTTTGCAGTGGAGATAACATTTTGGGTATCATTGCCATTCATACACAGATTTGCACTATTTATAGTTGTCTTGGTTAATAAACAGTATATAAAGCACAGCAACATATGAGGGCATTTAGAGAGCTAATGTGAAAATAAACCTTTCCTTATTATTCTGAAGACAGGTCACTGGACTCAAGCATTAACTGTTTTCTCTCCACAGATGCTGCCAAACCTGCTGAGTTTCTCCAGCAAATCCAACTTTTGTTTCAGATTTGCAGCATCCTCAGTCTTTTCATTTATTCTTTATTGTTATACCTTTGGAGATACTTACAAGTAAAATTTATTGATATTAAGAGCTTGGAAAGAAGGTCAAACTCCCAAAATGTATGAATCCTTCCTCAGTGCACAATTCGAAAAGAAACAGAAACCTGAAACAGAAATTCATCTCACTTCAAATTTGCCAACTGGCAGTTTTAATAGAGAGGTGTACAAGAGTTGGGCAATTAATCAGATATCAGATGTTTATTTAAATATTTTAATGAGGCTTTGTGTTATAATTTCAAAAGTGATTCTATTTTCAACAACACTCAACTGGTTTTCCCAGATCTCTTTAAAACCAAGCAATACAAGAGAAGGCCTGAATTGAGAGTGTCATTATTAGTCCCAGACTCCTGGCAGCTAGGAAGAGTAGCAACGCTTCCTCCAGAAGCTATCCTTGCTCTAGAATCTGTCACACACTCCCCATGCTATTACTGGATCCCATACCAACCCCCTGCTCTCCTTGACCACCATCTCTGATAGTGCTGTCAATTGTGTTAGTGAGGTTGAAGATATACAGGTGGAGGACACTGACAGATTAAATACCTCAAACAAATACAAAACAAAACCTTGGACAACTTGGGCCCTGATTGTTGCTCCTCAAGCAGGTTTGCAGAGGTGAGAAAAATCCTAGCTTTTAGAGATGGCCACTGAAATGACCTTCTGTGGTGTAAATGGGGGGCCAAAAGTGGGCTGAAGGCTGGTTTGAGAATTGGGTCAATTGTCCTGGGAAGAGCTGAGGACATAGCCAGTGCCCAAGCTGGGCTGGATGGAAAGCCAAACTGAGGCATCCAGCACCATCAATGCCAACTCATGTTAACCTATACATCAATCCCCCCCCATTATCTTTCAAACCCCTGTGCAAAGCTTTGTCCCATGCTATCTCAACCATCCATACTCTGCAAACTTGTGAGCATTTATCCATCCTCCATGGCTTCTGATACCCACATACCAAACCAGAATCTCCCATGGCCTGATATTCTTCATAAGCCCAAAACAAATCCAAGGATGTTTATATTCCTGTGTCACCTGTCTCTTTATTAGCTATGTTGAACAGTCCCTCTTCAGCACATACACAGACACTGTGCCTCTAATCTTCTGCCGTTACATTGATGACTGCATTGGTGCAGCGCCGTGCAACCAGCAAAAACTGGAGCAGTTCATAGACTTCGCCTACAACTTCCACCCTGCCCTCAAATTTACTTGGTCCGTCTCAGACACCTCCCTCATTTTTCTTGACCTCTCCATTTCCATTTCTGGTGACAGTCTCCAGACAGACGTTTACTACAAACCCACAGACTCCCATAACTATCTGGACTACAACTCCTCCCACACAGTATCCTGCAAGAACTCTATTTCATTCTCCCAATTCCTCTGACTCCCCCATATCTGCTTGGAAGAGGAGACATTCCACTCCCAAGCATCTTAGATATCCAACAATTTCAAACAAAGTGCTTTACCTGCCTCTATCATCCAGACAGCCCTCCACCGCACCACCTCCATCCCCCATTCCACAGCTCTAAACTTACCCCCTCCAAACGCAATAAAGACAGAGTCCCCCTTGGCCTCACCTACCACCCAATCAGTCTCCACATCCAAAGCATCATCCTTAAACACTTCCGCCAACTCCAACAAGCCACCACCACCAAGAACATCTTGACCCCTCCCACCCTTCTCTGCCTTCCGCAAGGACCATTCCCTTCAACAGTACTTTGTTTGTGTCTTTCTCCCTATCAACCCCCATACCCCCTCCACCCCCAAACCCTGCAACTGGAACATCACAGCCCTCACTTCCATCTAGAGCCCCAAACAGTCCGCCCAGGTGAGACAGAGGTTCACCTGCCTCTCTTCCAACCTAGATTACTGCATCAGGTGCTCCCGATGTGGTCTTCTCTACACTGGGGAGACCAAACATAAACTTAGGGAACGGCTCACTGAGCATCGCAGCCAGGCCTGCAGGGGCCAACCGGACCTCCCAGTCACCACCCATTTTAATTCCTCCAACCACTCCCTTTCAGACATGACCATCCTTGGCATCCCTCATTGCCACAATGACCCAAACCATAAATTGGAGGAGTAACACCTTATCTTCCACCTGGGTAGACTCAAGCCTAGAGGAGCTGAAAATGTATTGCTGGAAAAGCGCAGCAGGTCAGGCAGCATCCAAGGAACAGGAGAATCGATGTTTCGGGCATAAGCCCTTCGGACTCAACATTGAGTTGTTCAACTTCAAATAATCTCCTTTCCTATCCCCCAACTCTCTTCTCAGCCCCTTCTCCTCCTTTCCACCCCTCCCAGCCAGTCACTGGATTCATTCCTCCCATTGATCAACCAGGTCATACCGTCTATCTGGATTCACCTCTCCCCACTTCATCAACCTGCCCCGACACCTTCTTTATTTGCAGCTCCCCATGCACCTGAAGGTGAGTTACACCCAAAACATCAACCACTCCACCCCCTGCTGCTGCCTGTCTTGCTCTGTTCTTCCGGCCTCCTGCCTGTTTACATGACAAACAGCAAACATGGTAAAAGATGCCCTCCAACGCATCTCGTCCACATCCCGCACCTCCGCACTTAGACCCCACCCCTCCAACCGTAACAAGAACAGAACGCCCCTGGTGCTCACCTTCCACCCTACAAACCTTCGCATAAACCAAATCATCCGCCGACATTTCCGCCACCTCCAAAAAGACCCCACCACCAGGGATACATTTCCCTCCCCACCCCTTTCTGCCTTCCGCAAAGACCGTTCCCTCCGTGACTACCAGGTCAGGTCCACGCCCCCCTACAACCCATCCTCCCATCCTAACACCTTCCCCTGCCACCGCAGGAACTGTAAAACCTGTGCCCACACCTCCTCCCTCACCTCTATCCAAGGCCCTAAAGGAGCCTTCCACATCCATCAAAGTTTTACCTGCACATCCACTAATATCATTTATTGTATCCGTTGCTCCCGATGCGGTCTCCTCTACATTGAGGAGACTGGGCGCCTCCTAGCAGAGCGCTTTAGGGAACATCTCCGAGACACCCGCACCAATCAACCACACCGCCCCGTGGCCCAACATTTCAACTCCCCCTCCCACTCTGCCGAGGACATGGAGGTCCTGGACCTCCTTCACCGCCGCTCCCTCACCACCAGACGCCTGGAGGAAGAACGCCTCATCTTCCACCTCGGAACACTTCAACCTCAGGGCATCAATGTGGACTTCAACAGCTTCCTCATTTCCCCTTCCCCCACCTCACCCTTGTTCTAAACTTCCAGCTCAGCACTGTCCCCATGACTTGTCTGGACTTGTCCTACCTGCCTATCTCCTTTTCCACCTATCCACTCCACCCTCTCCTCCCTGACCTATCACCTTCATCCCCTCCCCCACTCACCCAATGTACTCTATGCTACTCTCTCCCCACCCCCTCCCTTCCCTAGCTTATCTCTCCATGCTTCAAGCTCACTGTCTTTATTCCTGATGAAGGGCTTTTGCCTGAAACGTCGATTTCGCTGCTCGTTGGATGCTGCCTGAACTGCTGGGCTCTTCCAGCACCACTGATCCAGAAACAGCAAACATGGACTAAGTTTGTGGCAGAATCTTAGGTCTTTGCCATGGAAAATCCTGTTATTTATCAGAGTGCCATTTTGCTATTTCTTCCTTAAAGTTTAGAGGTACTTTAGAGGACTTCAGCCCAACTGCCACTGTCAGAAGGACATAGTATTCTGTTGTCTGATGGGCAGTGTCCTTGAAGGACCAAACAGGACAGTTCCCCTAATGCTTCTACTTTGTACAGAAGTATGTCAATTTCACTAGTCATCAAACAGCAAGGCACACAGACTCAATGTTATGTCTGAGCACTATCTTTTGTATTGTTTTCTTTCTGACTGACAGTTCATCCTTCACTACTCTACTTACTTTTCTGCAACTTCAAGAAGGCGAAAAGAATTGAAATCCATTTTACGTATTTACCAAGGCTGAAATCATCTTTACTGCCTTTTGTGGCTCCTTACCTTTAAGTCTCTACATCCTTATGAGCTGTTACCCATATTTTCTGTATTCCTCATCAGACCAACGTCTACCACAAGGCCATAACTGTACTGGGATCTCATACTAATTGCTGAGGTGAGCTGATCCCAGACAATTGCTAGATTTCAGCTCATTGCGGTGTTGGCTAGCTTTATGCAAACAGCTTACCATTACTGAGTCTATTTCACAAGGTTTGCAAAATCAGTTCTTTAGTTTTTTGATATCTAATTAACTTTGGTTTAAGAAAAGCAAGCACAGTGACTGTATACTAAGAAACTACTGAATAAAGTCATTCAGTGAATTGATGATAAATGAGAAGGCAAGGCTGGCTAATATACACTTAATTTTGTTGTAAAAACAGGAAGCTCAGTGCTTCCAAGCATGTGGAGTACAATAGTACAGTTACAGTTGATCTCCAGTGTAAAAATATTGACACCTGCTTACAGAACCAAATAGAGATAGCAAATGATTCAATTTTTCTGTGTCACAAACTAATTCAGGTGTATCTAACACTCGAGACTGCAATCTCACTCTAGGTATAAGCTATATTTCTGTTACATAGGACAGTGTTTACAATGACAATTTAATGCCTTCCATTTCTACAACCATCACCGCTTACATTAGAATTAATATTTTAGAGCCTGAATAAAAATCTATACACTAGCACTTTGTAAAGAGGAAGGTTGTAAAATTTAGAGCAAAGTTCAGATGTAGTTGTTCCTATGGTCATTTTTTTTTTAAAGTCACTTTAGCGTCACACACATTACATAATGTTGGTGTATGCATCCAAGCAATTTCCCTTTTATCCTACTTTTAGTGGCTGACTGTATTAATTGCTGCCATTAGTAACCTTAGCAAATACCACGCCAACGACTGCTAATGATCATGGTCTAAAAATAATAATCATTGCATGATGAGATTCATTAATCTAAATGCAAGATTGTCATGAAGGTAAAATAAAAATACACAAAAATTTCCTTCCTTCAATCCACGGTTATATTTAATTTACTGTACAAAAATACACATTGCAATATAATTGATGGCAGTACCTTACAATGTTTTAAAACTGCATTCTGATTGATTTTTGGCATGTACATTAAGAAGGAAAATACAGGCTTCTAACAGCTTTCAACCATATTGGGAATTCCTAACCAAAGACATATTATGAATCCAATGCAATAGCAGTCTTTTGAAATACGTTTGAAAAATAAAACACATTTACGCTTGCAGGAGGCAGAAGATTCACAGATCTCATGAACTTACATTAAAATTGCTGCTTGATACAACAGGAAGCATTCATTGATGCCCATGTTTCACTTTATCTTGTAGTCCAATCTTCAGTAACCTGAATTTCAACTTTTAAATCTGACATGAAATGTAGGGATATACTGTAAATCCTTGTTGAAAGTGTCTGATTCAGTAATTCTGGGTAGTCAGTTTCTCCTGGCATAGGATAGAGAAACAAAAATAAATACCTCACTAAATAGTTTAGCTTTCATTTTGCAAGAGTGCTTCATTCAAAATGAAACCAACGTCTAAAAGTTGACTCAGTAATGCTGACACAAAAGAAGCTAAGTTCATGATTGCATGAGCATTGTATAAGAGAACTGTCCTTATTGGATGTACTAAAGTCAGTTTGTTAAAATAGTTCTGTTAGCCTGAGCAGTACAATAGGTGTTAAATGGCTACTGCTCCATTTGGACATTGCTGTTTGACTATAATTAAACATATTTATTGAAAATTAGAAAGGACACTTTGGCAAAATTGTCCTCTTCCATGACAATACTTTAAATCTTTTCTCATTATTCCAACAAGCTGAGGTACAAAATGGATACCAATATAGAGTCTGGAAGTTGAATAAAGGGGAAGTGGGCTGTCCCCTCTTCGACAGTGACTGTCGGGTAGGTGCCAGGAAGAATCTGAGGTTGAGGCAAGTGTGTTGGGTTGAACACGACAATTGAAAGAGGCACATTAGTTTGTTTATTCATTGATGAGATGTGCACTTCACAAGCCAAACCAGAATTTGTTGCAAATCCTCATTTATGCTAAAGAAGGTAGTGTTGAATTAGCTAAAGTTACCAATCAAATTTAACTTAAGAGATAAATCAAGAGGAATGCACTTTACTTTAGAGCACACAGAATAGATATATTTCAACATGGATGCAACATTCCAAGGAGAGTACCTATTATGGGGCAGCACTCTGGCTCAACAGTTAGCACTATTGTCTCACAGCGCCAGGGTCAAAGGGTTCAATTCTACCATCGGGTGACTATCAGTGTGGAGTTTTTACATTCTCTCATGTCTGTGTAGGTTTCCAGCAGGTGCTCCAGTTTCCTCCTACAGTCCAAAGATGTGCAGGTTAAGTGGATTGGCCATGCTAAATTGCCCACGGTGTCCATGGATGTGCAGGCGAGGTGGATTAGTCATGGGTCAATGCAGGGTTACAGGGATTGGGTGGGAGAGTCGGTGTGGACTTGATGGGCTGAATGGCCTGCTTCTACACTGTACAGATTCTATGTTGGTTATTCAGAACATAGAACATAGAACAGTACAGCACAGAACAGGCCCTTCAGCCCACGATGTTGTGCTGACCACTGATCCTCATGTATGCACCCACAAATTTCTGTGACTATATTCATGTCCAGCAGTCTCTTAAATGTCCCCAATGACCTTGCTTCCACAACTGCTGCTGGCAACGCATTCCATGCTCTCACAACTCTCTGTGTAAAGAACCCGTCTCTGACATCCCCTCTATACTTTCCTCCAACCAGCTTAAAACTATGACCCCTCGTGTTAGCCATTTCTGCCCTGGGAAATAGTCTCTGGCTATCGATTCTATCTATGCCTCTCATTCTCTTGTATACCTCAATTAGGTCCCCTCTCCTCCTCCATTTCTCCAATGAAAAAAGACCGAGCTCAGTCAATCTCTCTTCATAAGATAAGTCCTCCAGTCCAGGCAGCTTCCTGGTAAACCTCCTCTGAATCCTCTCCAAAGCATCCACATCTTTCTTATAATAGGGCAACCAGAACTGGACGCAGTATTCCAAGTGCGGTCTAACCAAGGTTTTATAGAGCTGCAACAAGATCTCACGACTCTTAAACTCAATCCCCCTGTTAATGAAAGCCAAAACACCATATGCTTTCTTAACAACCCTGTCCACTTGGGTGGTCATTTTAAGGAATCTATGTACCTGCACACCAAGATCCCTCTGTTCCTCCACACTGCCAAGAATCCTATCCTTAATCCTGTACTCAGCTTTCAAATTCAACCTTCCAAAATGCATCACCTCGCATTTATCCAGGTTGACTCCATCTGCCACCTCTCAGTCCATCTCTGCATTCTGTCAATTTCCCGCTGCAGTCTACAACAGCCCTCTATACTGTCAATGACACCTGCAACCTTTGTGTCGTCTGCAAACTTGCTGACCCATCCTTCAATCCCCTCATCCAAGTCAGTACTAAAAATTACAACAGTAGAGGCCCAAGGACAGAGCCCTGTGGAACACCACTCACCACAGACTTCCAGGCAGAATATTTTCCTTCTACTACCACTCGCTGTCTTCTGTTGGCCAGCCAATTCTGTGTCCAGACAGCTAAGTTCCCCTGTATCCCATTTCTCCTGACCTTCTGAATGAGCCTACCATGGGGAATCTTATCAAATGCCTTGCTGAAGTCCACATACACCACATCCACAGCTCGACCCTCTCAAGTTTTCTAGTCATATCCTCAAAGAACTCGACAAGGTTTGTGAGGCATGACCAGCCCCTCACAAAGCCATGTTGACAATTGTTATCAGGAAAAGTTAAGGAGTTGTTATTGGAAATGTTAAAACAGATCACGTAGAGAAGTTCAAGGTAATTAAACATAGCAAACATGATTTTGTGCAAGAGAAATAGATTTCATCAATTTATTGATGTTCTTTGAATTAGTATCACATTCTGTGAATGGGGGGGGGGGGGGGGGGGGGGCGGCAATGAATTTTCTGTACTTGGATTACCAAACCTTATTTGATAATGTGCCATAAAATATTGGGTATCATATTGACATGTTTAGAAAATTGCCTAGTTAAGAGGAAACAGAAAATAGGTATAAATGGATCATTTTCTATTTGGCAAAATATAATGAGTGATGAGTAATTAGTATTAGAGCTTCAATGTTTTACTGTTTTCTGAATGGCTTGGCTAAATTTGCTAATTTCACAAAGTAAGATACAAAAATAACTTTATAAACATACATAAGGAAGCTACGAAAGGACATGTAGTGGTAAAATGAATGGGCAGGATCTGGTTGGCTTCATTGTGACAAAGCTGCTCCTTTAACAAAGTTAGGTTGTCCTTGGGCTTTTTCAGAGAGGTTGTAAATTACACAGGTTCTGAAAAGTCTGAGGTTGGATGGATTTTAGTGCCAATTTGGTTATAGCTAGCAGACACTGCCTCAGCTAGAGGGCTGTCAAGTTAAAAGAAAACACTTGCATAAGGAAAGGGGAGTGGCCAGTTCTCTCAGTCCAGCTATTCTCTGGTTTGATTTGAATGCAGCAGTGTGTGTGTGTGTGTGTGTGTGAGAGAGAGAGAGAGAGAGAGAGAGCATGTGTACATGTGTGTGTGTCCTCTCTTTGATTTCTTTTCTTTAAGACCTTGTTCAATTTTTCCTTTTGTAGCAAAGAGTGTTTATGGGGATTATTGCAAGTATTTTGAAACAGCAACATTAAGTTGGGAATAGTTTGTTGGGTTTTTGGATAGGATAAGTTATTCAATATTCTATTTTCTGTTCTTTGTGTTTCATTCAGTAATCTTGTAAATAAATTCTGTTTTGTTTAAAACTAAGTAGGTTGACCAGCTGATTCTCTCCTGGAATATCCACTGTATACCTGCTTAAAATCAAATAGCAAAGTTGGGGTCTGGGCTACCTTCTTGAAATGTATTGAGGGGTCTAACCTTATCCGTAACATCATGCATTAATCCCTGAATATTAATATGCAGGTACAGAAAGTAATTGGGAAAATGAATAGAATTTTACAATTTATTAAAAAGGACATTGAATACAGAATTTGGGAGCGTATGCCTCAATTAATACAGGATACTGGTGAGATCTTGCCTGGAATACTGTGTTAATCATCTTATTGAAAAAAACATTTAAATAATATCTGTTGGAGTTTTGATATGTAAAAAGCAGCCTAAATTATGTATGTAAAAAGTTTTTTATAGGGTAGGCCTGGAAAGGTTGTTTCCACTTGCAATAGAATTCAATCCAAGGGGTCACTGTTTAAAAATAAGGTGTTAACCATTTAGGAAAGAGGTGAAGCAAAGTCTTTTTTTCTCAGAAGGTTGTGAATTTTAGAACTCTCTTCCTGAAAAGGTGGTGAAGACAGAGTCTTGATTTTTTTTCATTGTAGAAGTAGATAAATTCATATTCAGCAGAGTGGAAGGTCATCAGGGCAGGAAGCTTTAGGATAACAATCCGATCGGACATAAGCATATTAAATGAAGGAACAGACTTGAGAAGGTGAATTGGCTATTCTTGCTTCTTTTTCATTGATTAATATGCTCATAATAGATAAAAGATACTCCAGTAGACAAATGTTCCACAACTCAGAATCAAAGCCAACATCCTGAAACAGAAGTACGATGTGGATATTTTCTGGGAAAATGGTAAAACATCCAGACTTCCTACATTATTAAGTCAGAAATGGATAAGTCATGAAGGTAAATGTAATTGATATATATATAATATATAGATGTGTAATAGGTATCAAAGGAGATAAAAAGCTTAAGGGAAGGTGTTACATAAAGTAATGGCTCTGAAACAATTGATGTTACATATGTTGAGTTTCACCAAACTGGCAATGTCACACAAATCTTTGAGTAGAAACAGAGGAGTTCTGCATGAGTTGTAGAAGAGAACAGACACATTCTGTAGTGACAAGTTTGCCTGCCAAGTTAATGTAAACTGTACCAATTGCTATCATGCAGAGAACTACTTTTTTACATAAGACAAGTGCCTCTTCTGTTTAATCTTACAAATTGTCTAGCTTCTGCCACTCCTCACTCAGCAAAGAGAAAAGAGGATTGGTGGCAATGAATATCCAGAACGTCATAAGTTGGAAGTGATGGCATCTGAAATACAAATACTGCCCATCTTGTTCAAGTTCTTTCTATTCTCTCCACTCTCCGAAAATGTTGAAATTATGATGCCTGCTCATAGTTTGAATTAAATGAGGTAGAGGAATTAACTTTTAAGTTCCCACATGTGCAGTGAATCTGTGGTCCAGGACCTAGAATTTCAGATTTTGTACGTATAACACCTCAACAGCCTGCTTAACTAGTATTCCTTCCAACACTTTCAACATTCACTCCCTCCACCACTGATACGCAGAGGCAGGAGTATGTGCAATCTGCACTGAACCAAAACTCCTTGCTCATCATTTTCCAAATCTACAAGCTCTATCACCTAGAAGATCAAAAGCAGCTGATGTGCGAGAGCACCATGATCTGCAAGATCCCCGCCAAATCACAAGCCAACCTGATTTGGAATTATATTGCTGTTCTTTCACTATCTCTGGGTCAATCTCCTGGAACACCCTCCCTAATTTGCACCATAAATGTACGTTCACTACATGGATTGCAACAGTTCAAGAAGAAAACTCACCACCACCTTCAGAAGGGCAGTTAGAAATAGACAATAAATGTTGGCCTGGATAGTGATACCTACAACCTGTAAATGAATAAATAAAATTTAGAATTAATTTTGGAAAGTAAATGCTTTTACATATTGTTGTGCATTCCAATAAGCAGGTCATCCTATACACATTGTAAATTTATTTCTCCACATTCTATCTCAAAATATGCTAATACATATTCAATATTTACATCTTTATATTTTCTTTTAGTGAGGACTACCTTCTGAAGGTAGACTAAAAAAAAACATGAATTCTGAGAGTCTCAAACTCTAGTTCTAAGTGATTTGAGTTGCAGCATACGTCTTCATTTGATAAATATGCTTTACAATAGAATTAGAAACCCAACAGTGTGGAAACATGCCCTTCAGCCCAACAAGTCTACACCGACTCTCTGAAGAGTAACCCACCTGGACCCATTCCCCTACACTATATTTTACCCCTACCCTATCGGCAATTTAACATGGTCAATTCACCTAACTGTGGGAGGAAACCGGAGCACCCAAAGGAAACCTACACAGACACAGGGAGAGCATGCAAATCTCACACAGACAGTCACCTGAGGCTGGAATCAAATCCAGGTCCCTGGCGCTGTGAGGCAGCAGTGCTAACCACTGAGCCCCCATGCCGCCAAGTTCATTTTGTTATTTTCAGAATTGAATATCTTAAGTTTAAACTCAGAGAATGCAAGTGTCATCAGCTCAGTGAAGTATGTGAATCATATATGGGAGCTTTCCACTGCTGATAACTTGGTCCTTGTTCCCTGTACAATGCATGTACAATGCTCTCTATTGTAAGTGTTTATAATGAAGGGTGTGTTCTCGGTAAGAGGTCTTAGAAAGGAAGTCATAAACAAATGTATATAACATCAGAGAATATTGGTAATGAATATCAGACCGATGATGTATTGCACTGTTAGGGGGAGAAAAAGCTTTTAAAAACGCTTCTCTCCCTTACTTGCCGTACCTTTGGATTGTCACGATATAAATAGAATAGGAACTATCAATTCTCCTCTTCCATCATCTGATTTTATTATCCAGGATTTTCAGAGGCTGAAAGATTTCCAAAAGGGAATAGATGGTTAGAGTAATCTGCTGATCATAGGTCAAGCCAAGTTACTACCATGAAATGAGAATCAGTATATTGACAGTTAAAACAAAAACACCGCTTACAATTATCCAGCTAGGAGACTATAAACCAAGACACAGGAATAAGCAAATAAATGCTAGATTTCAAGAAAATGCTTTGGCAGCGTAGAGTGAGATGGGTTTGTAACTGAACAAGAGTCTCTCTTTCACCTTACTTTCTTCCAACCTCTTGAAGGACAAAGGACCCGGTAATAATACAAACTGAAAAAAAGCATCTGATTGATCAGAAATCAAAGATATCTGCAATGTTCATGGATACTATTGATTCAGAACATCTCTAACCAACTGTGGTTTCAGGTTATGACTTTTATTTGTTTATTCATTTGTGGGATGTGAGATATGGGCATCACTGGCTGACCAGAATTTATTGCCCATCGCTAGTTGCCCTTGAGAAGGTGGTTTTGAGCTGCAGTTTCGAACCACTGCAGTTCACTTGCTGTGGGTTGACCCACAATGCCATTAGGGAGGCAATTCCATGATTTTGACCAAGCAACAGTGAAGGAATAGCAATATATTTCCATATCAGGATGGTGAGTGGCTTGGAAGGGAACTTGAAGGTGATGGTGTTCCCATATATCTGCTGCCTTGTCCTACCAAATGATACTGATCATGGGTTTGAAAGGTACTGTCTGAGGATCTTTGGAGAATTTCTGCAGTGCATCTTGTAGATTGTACACACTGCTGCTACTGAGCGTCAGAGGTGGAGGGAGCGGATGATTGTGGATGTAATGCTAATCAAGCGGGCCACTTTGTCCTGGATGGTGTCAAGCTTCTTGAGTGCAGTTGGGGCTGCATTCATCCCGGGAAGTGGGCGCGTATTCCATCACACACCTGACGTGTGCCTTGTAGATGCTGGATAGGCTTTCAGGATTCAGGAGGTGTGTTACTTGCCAGTATTCCTAGCTTCTGAGCTGATCTTGTAACCACTGTGTTTATGTCATGAATGTGACCGGTTGAGTTTCTGGTCAATGATAATCCCCAGGATGGTGGCAATCTAACATCTCCAGAGCACCCCAAGGTCTTTAAAGTGCATCATATTTTATCTTCCTTCTTGCACAAGACATTATCTGCCTTTTTGCCTGTGTTTGTTTATGTGTTTACTGTTAGATCTTTATTCTTTTGCTTGAGGTTAGCAAGTAATAGACATGCCTTCCTTTCAGTTGAGAAAAACTCAGAATTGGCTGTTTATTCATTTTCAGTGAACTAATTCAATACATTTATGGTGGCACCGTGGCACAGTGGTTAGCACTGCTGCCTCACAGCACCAGACACCTGGGTTCATTTCCCACCTCAGGCAACTGTCTGTGTGGAGTTTGCACATTCTCCCTTTGTCTGCGTGGGTTTCCTCCGGGTGCTCCGGTTTCCTCCCACAGTCCAAAAAAATATGCAGGTTAGGTGAATTGGCCATGCTAAATTACCCGTAGTGTTAGGTGAATGGGTACATGTAGGGGAATGGGTCTGGGTAGGTTGCTCTTCAGAGAGTCACTGTGGACTTGTTGGGCCGAAGGTCCTGTTTCCACACTGTAAGTAATCTAATCTAATTTCAATTGTAGTGAGCTATAGTTGCATATTAAAAAGAACATTAAATCTTTTTCACCAATCAAGAAGTTTGAAAACAGGGGAGTCAAATCACCCCTCCTCATCTGGTTGTAGCTGTGTATAAATATGTATGATACTGCACTAATACATTGTTACCAATAAAGGGAGAGAGTTCAGATAAGGAAAACTGTATAAGGCTGGAGAAATAAAGTCAAAGCTGTGGAACAGAATAAAAATTTGCATAAAATTAAATGAATTAGTTTAGATCTTCCAACAGAGGGATAATAGTTGTAGAATTCTAAGTCAAGAGCATGCAAATGTATCCTACTCACCTAGCACTGCAGGAATTGATCAGGAGGTTGGAATGTTTAATTGATAAACTATCCAGCACCTGAAACTCTCTAAAAAGAACCTAACTCTGAGTCAGAAACTTCAAATTGCTTTGACATACTTAGCTTTAGATTACCAAGGAAATGTAAGGTAAATTACAACAGACTCCAAATCCTAGATAATTATTACACTGACTTTTTGACTCATGCCTGATCCCCATGACTACCTGACTGCTCCACACCCCACGGACCGAACATCAGCCGCAGCACAATGCCTGATTGCCCCAACTGACCACATGTTGACACTTGATACCATCCCTCCTTACCTGATCAGATTCGTGACTGCCCTCTGATACCCTGGACCCAATCTCTAACATCTTACTCACCCAATTTTAAATGACCTGACCTAACTCTACACAAAACTGCACTGACAGCCCCAAAAGCTCTTTGTCAAAGTCCAACACCCCTAGACTTCCCTTAAACCTTCCTTTGGTCACCAAATCTGCCACGCTGTCCACCTAAAATCCTATTCACCTGCTGCCCCACCCACAGGCTCTGCTGCTTAACTCACACTTTACCAGCCTATCCAGCTGCCTCCTTACCCACCTACCACCTCGCCACTCTAACAATGAACTACTATACTACTTTGCCTAACTGCCATCTTGCTGAAATCTTGTTCCAGGGACCTACCACCCTCCCATCCTATCTTGCTTATCCATTCTTTTTATCCCCTACCTCCTTACTCACTTACCTCACTCACCTACACATTCTTTTGAAACCATCAAATAACATTGAACAAAAAAATAGCATGACAGGAAATGCAGACAAAATTAATTGCATTTAGAATTCTTAAATATGGGTAGCATTAAATCTTTAAAAGAAATTGACTTAAAAATCATTACAATTACAATTTACAATTAGAGCAAGGAACTGTTTCTCGATCACATCCTGTCTGTTGGAAGGCCTGTAATACAATCCGAACAAAGTGATGATAACCTTCCTATTCATGGGTTCTATCCATGTGACCTCTCCAAGGTATATTCCCTCAGTACAGTTATGATATTCTTCCTAATCAGTAATGCAACTCCGCTACTTCTTTTACGTCCCTTTCTTCATGTCTGAAACATCTAAATCCCTGAATGTTAAGTTGCAAGTCTTATCCTTCTCTCAACCAAATCTCTGGTAATAGCTACAACATCAGAGTTATATGCATTAATTCAAGCTCTAGGTTAATCTGTCTTACCTGTTGTGGTTCTGTTCGCCGTGCTGGGAATTTGTGTTGCAGACGTTTCGTCCCCTGTCTAGGTGACATCCTCACTGCTTGGGACCCTCCTGTGAAGCACTTCTGTGATCTTTCCTCCGGCATTTGTAGTGGTTTGAATCTGCCGCTTCCGGTTGTCAGTTCCAGCTGTCCGTTGCAGTGGCAGGTATATTGGGTCCAGGTCGATGTGCTTATTGATTGAATCTGTGGATGAATGCCATGCTTCTAGGAATTCCCTGGCTGTTCTCTGTTTGGCTTGTCCTATAATAGTAGTGTTGTCCCAGTCAAATTCATGTTGCTTGTCATCTGCGTGTGTGGCTACTAAGGATAGCTGGTCATGTTGTTTCGTGGCTAGTTGGTGTTCATGGATGCGGACCGTTAGCCGTCTTCCTGTTTGTCCTATGTGTGTTTTGTGCAGTCCTTGCATGGGATTTTGTACACTACATTGGTTTTGCTCATGCTGGGTATCGGGTCCTTCGTTCTGGTGAGTTGTTGTCTGAGAGTGGCTGTTGGTTTGTGTGCTGTTATGAGTCCTAGTGGTCGCAGTAGTCTGGCTGTCAGTTCGGAAATGCTCTTGATGTATGGTAGTGTGGCTAGTCCTTTGGGTTGTGGCATGTCCTCGTTCCGTTGTCTTTCCCTTAGGCATCTGTTGATGAAATTGCGCGGGTATCCGTTTTTGGCGATTACATTGTATAGGTGTTCCTCTTCCTCTTTTTGCAGTTCTGGTATACTGCAATGTGTTGTGGCTCTTTTGAATAGTGTCTTGATGCAACTTCTTTTGTGTGTGTTGGGGTGGTTGCTTTTGTAGTTCAGGACTTGGTCTGTTGTATGTGGCTTTTCTGTATACCTTTGTGGTGAATTCTCCATTAGGTGTTCTCTGTACCATCACGTCTAGGAATGGGAGTTGGTTGTCCTTTTCTTCCTCTCTCGTGAATCGGATTCCGGTGACTGTGGTGTTGATGATCCGGTGTGTGTTCTCTATTTCTGTGTTTTTAATGATTACAAAGGTGTCATCCACATATCTGACCCAGAGTTTGGGTTGAATTTGCAGTAAGACTGTTTGTTCTAATCTTTGCATTACCACTTCTGCTATGAGTTCAGAGATGGGTGAGCCCATGGGTGTGTCATTGATTTGTTCATATATTTGGTTGTTGAATGTGAAGTGTGTTGTGAGGCACAGGTCCAGTAGTTTGAGTATGCCGTCTTTGTTGTTAGGTTCAATGTCCTGTTGTCTGTTCTGTATATCCAGGTTGGCTATTGTTTCTCTGGCTAGGGTTTTGTTGATAGAGATGAACAGTGCCATTACATCGAGTGAGACCATGGTTTCTTCCTTGTCTATGTGTATATTTCTGATGATGTCCAAGAATTCCTGTGTTGATTGTATAGTGTGTCTGGATCCACTGATCAGGTGTTTCAGTTTCTGCTGTAGTTCTTCAGCCAGTTTGTGTGATGGTGTCCCTGGTAGTGATACTATGGGTCTGAGTGGGATGTCTGGTTTGTGTACTTTAGGTAGTCCATAGAATCTGGAGGTGTTGTTGCTTTCAGGTTTCATTCTTTGCAGGTCAAACCTGGTTATCTGTCCGTTTTTTTGTAGGTTCCTCAGTGTGTTGTTTATCCTATTGGTGAGCTGTGGGGTGGGGTCAAACTCCCTCTTTGGTAGGTGTTGGTATCTGCAAGTAGTGTTGCGCTTTTTGGATGTAGTAGAAGAATACAGCGCAGTACAGGCCCTTGGGCCCTCGATGTTGCGCCGATCCAAGCCCACTTAAACTACACTAACCCACTATCCTCCATATACCTATCCAATGCCCTCTTAAATGCCCATAAAGAGGGAGAGTCCACCACTGTTACTGGCAGGGCATTCCATGAACTAACAACTCGCTGAGTGAAGAACCTACCCCTAACATCAGTCCTATATCTACCCCCCCTTAATTTAAAGCTATGCCCCCTTGTAATACCTGACTCAATACGCGGGAAAAGGTTCATACTGTCGACCCTATCTAACCCCCTAATCATCTTGTACACCTCAATCAAGTCACCCCTAAACCTTCTTTTCTCTAGTGAAAACAGCCCCAAGTGCCTCAGTCTTTCCTCATACGATTTTCCTTCCATACCAGGCAACATCCTGGTAAACCTCCTCTGCACCCGTTCCAATGCCTCCACATCCTTCCTATAGTATGGCGACCAAAACTGCACACAATATTCCAGATGCGGCCGTACCAGAGTCTTATACAACTGCATCATGACCTCAGGACTCCGGAACTCAATTCCTCTACCAATAAAAGCCAGTACGCCATATGCCTTCCTCACCGCACTATTTACCTGGGTGGCAACTTTCAGAGATCTGTGTACATGGACACCAAGATCCCTCTGCTCATCCACACTACCAAGTATCCGACCATTAGCCCAGTACCCCATCTTTTTGTTATTCTTCCCAAAGTGAATCACCTCGCACTTAGCTACATTGAATTCCATCTGCCACCTTTCTGCCCAGCTCTGCAGCTTCTCTATATCCTGCTGTAACCTGCCACATGCTTCCTCACTGTCAACAACTCCTCCGACTTTCGTATCATCCGCAAACTTGCTCACCCAACCTTCTAACCCCTCTTCCAGGTCATTTATAAAAATGACAAACAGCAATGGTCCCAAAACAGATCCTTGTGGAACGCCGCTAGTGACGGCACTCCATGAAGAAACTTTGCCATCAACTACTACCCTCTGTCTTCTTCCATCCAGCCAATTTCTAATCCAAACCTCCAACTCACCCTCAATGCCATATCTCCGTATTTTCTGCAGGAGCCTACCATGGGGAACCTTATCAAACGCCTTACTAAAATCCATATATACCACATCTACCGCTTTCCCCTCATCAACCTCCTTCGTCACCTTTTCAAAGAATTCAATAAGGTTTGTGAGGCACGACTTGCCCTTCACAAAACCATGCTGACTATCCTTGATCACATTATTCCTATCCAGATGTGCATAAATCCTATCCCTTACAATTCTCTCTAAGACTTTGCCCACAACAGAAGTGAGACTCACCGGCCTATAGTTACTAGGGCTATCCCTACTCCCCTTTTTGAACAAGGGAACCACATTTGCCATCCTCCAGTCTTCTGGGACTACTCCTGTAGACAAAGAGGACATAAAAATCAAGGCCAATGGCTCTGCAATCTCCTCCCTTGCTTCCCAGAGAATCCCAGGATAAATGCCATCAGGCCCAGGGGACTTATCTATTTTCACCTTTTCCAGGATTTCCAACACCTCTTCTCTACATACCTCAAAGCCATCCATTCTACTTATTTGTGCCTCAGTATTCTCATCGACAACAATGCCCTGTTCCTGAGTGAATACTGAAGAAAAGTATTCATTCAGTGTCTCCCCAATCTCTTCCGCCTCCACACGCAACTTCCCCCTACTATCCTTGACTGGACCTATTCCTACCCTAGTCATTCTTTTATTCCTAACATACCTATAGAAAGCCTTAGGGTTTTCCCTAATCCTATCTACTAAGGACCTTTCATGTCCCCTCCTTGCTGCTTTTAGCTCTCTCTTCAGGTCCTTCCTGGCTACCCTATAACTCTCAATCGCCCCAATTGAACCTTCACGTCTCATCTTGAGATAGGCCGCCCTCTTCCATTTAACAAGGGATTCCAATTCCTTATTAAACCACGGCTCCCTCGCACGACCCTTTCCTTCCTGCCTGACAGGTACATAATTATCAAGGACACTCAATAGTTGCCCCTTGAACAAGTTCCACATATCATTTACACTCTTGCCTTGGAGTCTACTTTTCCAAGCCACACATCCTAAGTCATGCCTCACCGCATCATAATTTCCCTTACCCCAGCTATAATTCTTGCCCTGTAGTACACACTTATCCCTCTCCATCACGAGTGTAAAAATCACCGAATTATGGTCACTATCCCCAAAGTGCTCACCTACCTCTAATTCTAACACCTGGCCTGGTTCGTTACCCAGAACCAAATCCAGTATGGCCTCACCTCTTGTTGGCCTGTCTACATATTGTGTCAGGAAACTCTCCTGCACACATTGAACAAACACTGACCCATCTAACGAACTTGAGCTATAGCTTTCCCAATCAATATCAGGAAAGTTAAAGTCCCCCATAACAACCACCCTATTACTGTCACTCATCTCCTGAATCACCTTCCCAATCCTTTCTTCAATGATTCTAGGACTATTAGGAGGCCTGTAAAAGACTCCTAACAGGGTGACCTCACCTTTCCTATTCCTAACCTCAGCCCAAACTACCTCAGATGGCAAGTCCTCATCCATCGTCCTTTCCACCGCTGTAATACTATCTTTGACAAGCAATGCCACACCTCCCCCTCTTTTACCCCCACCTCTGACCCTACTAAAACATTTAAATCCCGGAACCTGCAACAGCCAATCCTGTCCCTGTTCTAGCCATGTCTCCGTAATAGCCACAACATCGAAGTCCCAGGTACCAACCAACGCTGCAAGTTCACCTACCTTATTCCGTATACTTCTTGCATTGAAGTATACACACTTCAAGCCACTTCCCTGTTTACAGGCACCCTCCTTGGAAATTGATGCCATGTTCCTCACCTCCCTACACTCCAGGCCCTGCACCCTGAAGCTACAATCTGGGTTCCCATGCCCCTGCCGAGTTAGTTTAAACCCCCCCCAAGAGCACTAGCAAACCTCCCCCCAAGGATACTGGTTCCCCTCAGGTTCAGGTGTAGACCATCCTGTTTATAGAGGTCCCACCGTCCCCAGAAAGAACCCCAGTTATCCAAAAACTGGAACCCCTCCCTCCTGCACCATCCCTGAAGCCACGCATTTAATTGTTCTCTCTCCCTATTCCTCGAATCTCTATCACGTGGCACGGGTAACAAACCAGAGACAACAACTCTGTTCGTTCTAACTCTGAGCTTCCAACCTAGCTCCCTGAAAGCCTGTCTAACATCCTCAGCACTCCTCCTACCTATGTCGTTGGTGCCAATGTGGACCACGACTTCGGGTTGCTCCCCCTCCCCCTCCAGGACCCGGAAAACATGATCAGAGACATCACGTACCCTTGCACCTGGGAGGCAACATACCAAACGTGAGTCTCTCTCGTTCCCACAAAACCGCCTATCTGTGCCACGAACTATCGAGTCCCCAATTACTACTGCTCTGCTCTTCTTCACCCTTCCCTTCTGAGTAACGGGGACAGGCTCCGTGCCAGAGACCTGAGCCCCGTTACTTACCCCTGGTAAGTCATCCCCCCCACAAGTATCCAAAACGGTATACTTGTTCTTGAGGGGAATGGCCGCAGGAGGTCCCTGCACTGGCTGCTTCCTCCCAGTCCCCCTCACTGTAACCCATCTATCTGCCATCTTTGGAGTTACTACTTCCCTATAACTCTGATCTATGACCCCCTCTGCCTCCCGAATGATCCGAAGTTCATCCAACTCCAGCTCCAGTTCCCTAACACGGTCTTGGAGGAGCTGGAGATGGGTGCACTTCCTGCAAGTGTAATCGGCAGGGACGTCGATGGCATCCCTCACCTCATACATGTTGCAGGAGGAACATTGCACTGCCTTCACTGCCATCCCTCTAAAGCTAACTGTTTAAACAAAAACTGTGTCTAAATAATACAAGCAAAATTCAGCACTTACCTGCTTGCCACAACAGATGTTATTATTAGGTTAGAGGAGGAGGGCGGGTGGGAGGCACTACCCGTGTAGTGCCTCGGGTTCCTCTCCTTCACGCTTTTAAAGGGGGAAAAAACTAACCCAGCTAAGCTTACACTAACTGCTTACGGGTCTCGGCTGCCCCTCTGCTTGCCGTCACTTCCTCTGCTGCTCCCGCTCTTTCTGTGAAGGAGAGAGAAAACAAAACACCGATGCCCGCTACAGGTAAGTAATTTTGAAAAAAACTCTTACCTTAGCTGTAGTCTCCCGGGTTCACCTCAACTCGGCCGCTGCTCCCACTCAAAATCTGTTTTGTCCAGGATGACCGTCATTCTGCCTTTGTCTGCTGGTAGTATGATTATGTTCTTATCATTTCTTAGTGTTTTTAGTGCTTCCCTCTCCTTGGTGTTGAGGTTGTGTGTTTGTCTTTTCCTTGTTATCAGAGGTACGATACTTTGTCTCACTGTTTGCTGTGTCTCTTCTGTCAGTCCATTGTTCCTGAGTGTGCATTCTAGTGCTGCTAGGAAGTCTGCTGTTTTAGCGTCCCTGTGGTTGTAGTTGAGTCCCTTGGCCAGTATTGTTCTTTCCGTGTCTGTGAGCTGTCTGTGGGAGAGGTTTCTAACCCAGCTGTGTGTTGTGGTGTCCTCTCTGTTGTGTGTTAGTTTGACCATTTTTTCTTTTAGTGCAGTTTTTTTGTGGTGTGTTGTCCTGTTCTGTCCTATGGTGATGGCCTGTTCTATGGTCGGGTCCATTCCTGATTGGTGGTTTTTGAAATTAACGATTTTTGGCACGCAATTTCTTGTCTGTATTTGTGAAGTCTGTTGTGAGCGTCGGTAATCATTACCTCGATCATCCTGAATCCGTTCTGTCTGGCTGTGTCCCTGGCTTGTGAGTTGTTCTCTGGTGGTCTGTATCTGACACATGGTGGAAGGATTCGATTTTTTCGGCATTCATGCAGGAACCGGAGTTGTTCGTATGTGGCGCTTCGGCGGTTGGCACAGGATTCCCATTTCCTGGCTTGTCTTAGCATCTCTCGCCCGTAGGTGTTCAAAGTTTGTGAGAAGATTTGTAGCTCGGGTGCTCGTTGTTGTGGTTCTGTTCGCCGAGCTGGGAATTTGTGTTGCAGATGTTTCGTCCCCTGTCTAGGTGACATCCTCAGTGCTTGGGAGCCTCCTGTGAAGCGCTTTTGTGATCTTTCCTCCGGCATTTGTAGTGGTTTGAATCTGCCGCTTCCAGTTGTCAGTTCCAGCTGTCCATTGCAGTGGCAGGTATATTGGGTCCAGGTCAATGTGCTTATTGATTGAATCTGTGGATGAGTGCCATGCCTCTAGGAATTCCCTGGCTGTTCTCTGTTTGGCTTGTCCTATAATAGTAGTGTTGTCCCAGTCAAATTCATGTTGCTTGTCATCTGCGTGTGTGGCTACTAAGGATAGCTGGTCGTGTTGTTTCGTGGCTAGTTAGTGTTCATGGATGCGGACCGTTAGCTGTCTTCCTGTTTGTCCTATGTAGTGTTTTGTGCAGTCCTTGCATGGGATTTTGTACACTACATTGGTTTTGCTCATGCTGGGTATCGGGTCCTTCGCTCATCTGTCTTACCTGTCATATTCCTCACATTAAAACAAATCCTCCCTAGACTGCTTTTTTTAGATTAGATTAGATTAGATTACTTACAGTGTGGAAACAGGCCCTTCGGCCCAACAAGTCCATAACGACCCTCCGAAGAGCAACCCACCCAGACCCATTCCCCTACATTTACCCCTTCACCTAACACTACGGGCAATTTAACATGGCCAATTTGCCTAACCTGCACATCTTTAGACTGTGGGAGGAAACCAAAGCACCCAGAGGATATCCACGCAGACACGGGGAGAATGTGCAAACTCCACACAGACAGTTGCCCGAGGCGAGATTTGAACCCCGGTCTCTGGCGCTGTGAGGCAGCAGTGCTAACCACTCTGCCACCGTGCCGCCTGTGCCACCGTGTCGCTCGCTAATCTCATTGTGTTCAGTAACCTCTCCCTGTCTGTTCTTCTTCTTAGCCTTACTGGCCTTAGTCTCTGACTCCTCCTTTTACATTTTACTTGCTGACCTATTGGTCAGGTTCCCGATCTCCACTCACCCTAGTTTAAACACTCCCTAGTGGCACTAGCAAACCTCCCTGACACGATATCTGTGCCCTCCCATTTAGGTGCAACCCGTCCTTCTTGAATAGATCCCACCTGCCTAGAAGACATCTTAATAATCCACATACCTGAAGCCCTCCCTCCTACCCCAGCTCTTTAGCCACGTATTTAACTGTATTATCTTCCTATTCCTAGCCTCGCTGCACGTACTGCCACTGGAAGTAATCCTGAGATTTCAACCCCAGAGGTCCTGCTTTTCAACTTCCTACCTAACTCCCTTTGTTGGACCTCATCTATTTTGCTGCCTATGTTGTTAGTGCAAATATGGACCACAATCTCTGGCTGCTAACCCTCCCTTTCAGAATATCCTGTGTCTGCTCAGATACATCCTTGACCCAGGTATCAGGGAGGCAACGCACTATCCTGCAGTCTTGCTTGCAACCACAGAAATGCCTACCTGTGTCCTAACTGTAAAGTACCCTTTCACTCCTGCTCGCCTACACTTCAAATCTCCCTCCTGGATAACAGCACCATCGTGGTGCCACTCACCTGGATGCTGATGCTGCTGCTTTTCCCTGAGAGGCCATCCCCTTCAACAATATCCTGTTTGAGAAGGAAATGGCCACAGGGAACTCATGCATTATCAGCCGTGATCACTCATTTTCTTGGTGGTAATCCAACCATCCTCTGTTTTGTATTCCTTCCTTGTGATATGACCAGCTCACTAAATGTGCTATCCCTGATTTTTTCAGTTTCCATTATGTGTCCATGCACACCTCCAGGTGCTCTAGGCAGCAAATCAGGAACTGTAGCTGAACATACTTCCTGCATACTTTGTCACCATGGAGACTAGAAGTGTCCTTGAATTCCCACATATTACAGGAGGAGCAGTTCAGGGGCCAGGTTTATCTGCTATTTCAAATCTCACCAATTAAGTTAACCTTATCAACTAGAGACAATAATCCAGGAACTAATCACACATCTTTACCTCGTCATCATCAATTTCAGGTCTCTCTCTCCTCCTCTCTATTTCTATGAGATTGGAACTACAAAAAATAAGGACTTTACCTCTCTCTGGACACTGCACAATCAGTCCTCAAACCTGGTTCCTAAGCAGCCAAGCCTAGGTCATTTGTTGAATCATGGCACCATCTCAACAGCTGTACCCCTAGAATCACCTCCACGTTCACTCTACTGACCCCACTCTTCAGGTATTTATCCTGCTGCTACTATTCACCCCCCAGGTTCACTCTCTTTCATGATCTCAGCATTACCACTTCCTGGAATAGTGTGCTCCCTTCCCTGGCAACTACCACAACTTCTGCATCCTGGAGCATACTCACGTGCCTGGTGCATTTATGTGTCCAGGGGCCTTACAAGGCTGATTATTGGGAGCTATAGAATACCAACTGTGACCATGGTTGATGGCAATATTGTGCAACTCCCTAACTGATGCAGAACACAACTTCAATACCATGTGCTTTAGCCCGGGCCATGGGAAAGCAGATTGTCAGTCCCTGACAAGGTGGTTCTGCTTCTTAGGGGACCACGTTTAAGGGGGGTGATGCCACTCAAGTATTCTCCAGACTCCATGTGCCATATTGTCCTGGCATTCTGAGCTCTGTATAATTGGAGCAGGCAACATGGCAATGTGCAAGATGCTGAGGAACTGGGGGAATGGGAGCAGTCTTCCAAAATGTGGGATGAGGACATTGAGGATGAAGAAGCTGTCCTTGTGTGTGGAAGAGCTCAACTGTGTTGAGGCTACAAGGTAGAAAGGATGTGAATGACACTTGGATCCAATAGATAAGAACTGGTTACAGCAGATCATGTCTGCAAAATGAGGTTATTCACCACCCAGTATTTGGTTCACATTGTTAGTGAAAAATATAGAGTCTGTTTGTTTTGTTTGTCATAGAGTCAGAGAGATGTACAGCATGGAAACAGACCCTTCGGTCCAACTTGTCCATGACAACCAGATATCCCAAACTATCTAGTCGCACTTGCCAGCACCTGGCCCATATCCCTCCAAACCCTTCCTATTTATATACCCAACCAGATGCCTTGTAAATGTTGCAAATGTACCAGCCTCCACCACTTCCTCTGGCAGCTCATTCCATACATGTACCACCCTCTGCATGAAAAGGTTGTCCCTTAGATCTCTTTTATATCTATCCCCTCTCACCCTAAACCTATGCCTTCTTATTCTGGACTCCCCTACTCCAGGGAAAAGATTTCGTCTACTTATCCTATCCATGCCACTCATGATTTTATAAACCTCTATAAAGTCACCCTTTAGCCTTCAAAGCTCCAAGGAAAACAGTCCCAGCCTGTTCAGCCTCTCCCTAAAGCTAAAATCCTCCAACCCAGGCAACATCCTTGTAAATGTTTTCCTGAACACTTTCAAGTTTCACAACATACTTCTGACAGCCACAACATGACCTCCCAACTCCTGTACTTAATACTCTGACCGATAAAGGAAAGCAGACCAAACACCTTCTTCACTATTATATCTACCTGCGACTCCACATACAAGGAGCTATAAACCTGCACTCCAAGCTCTCTTTGTTCAGCAACACTCACAAGGACCTTACCATTAAATGTATAAGTCCTGCTAAGATTTGCTTTCCAAAATGCAACACCTCGCATTTATCTAAATTACACTCCTTAGCCCATTGGCTCATCTGATCAAGATCCCTTTGAAATCTGAGTTAATCTTCTTCGCTGTCCACTACACCTCCAATTTTGGTGTCATCTGCAAACTTACTAACTATACCTCTTATGCTCACGTCCAAACCATTTATATAAATGACAAAAAGTAGTGGACCCAGCATCGACCCTTGTGGCACTCCACTGGTCACAGGTCTCCAGTCTGAAAAACAACCCTCCACCACCACCCTCTGTCTTCTACCTTTGAGCCAGTTCTGTATCCAGAATCGTAAAACCTGAAATTACTAGAAAGACTCACCCAATTGTTCTTTACTGAAGCAAGATATACTACAACAATAGTAATACATCTAAAGCTTATCCATATATTGCTTACAATTGCAATTGAGCTGTTCATATGACTTGTCCAAGAATCAGATCAAAACAGGTGATCATCCTGCTGTCTCAACATCCAGTCACTGTTCCTGTTCCTAAACTAAGTAATTATTGCTCTGAGACATATTCTTCTTTTCTCCTTTTTACCCACATGAGCAGCCTATGTTCAAACCTCGATACTATCAGCAGTTTTAGGCAGAAGTGAGTACTGCAGATGCTGGAGATTAGAGTCAAGATTTGAGTGATGCTGGAAAAGCACAGAAGGTCAGGCAGCATCCGAGGAGCAGGAAAAAATGATGTTTCGGGCAAAAGCCCTTCATCAGGAATGAAGATACTATCAGCAGTTTTGATCAGTTTGGCGACTGGCAAACATCACAAATGTGCCATCTACCCACAATTGGTTTGACCTTTCATTCATTAGCACGTCTACTTGCTTTCTCTGGGAGGAGGTTTAGCTCCCAGTTTTAATGAAACTTGACTTCAGGAGAACCTGCTCATTCTGCTCATATAAGTTATTTCCTTGCACCCTTTGTGTCTTCAATCAATTATGTGATATTTACCTGGCTCTACCCTGTCATCAACCACACTTTGTTTTAATGACAAATTTTACATTTCATCTGGTGCTCTGTGTCCATTTTAAACTAGGACTTCACCCAGACACACTGTGGCACCAGTTAAAACATTTAATATAAACGCACATATGCCTTCAAAGAACACAGATTATACTTAAGGTATCATCCAACTGTTTAACCTATCAATACAGCAAGCTTCATATGTTTATTTGCAATTGCTGAATTTGCAAATTTAGGATTAATATCAACAGTAATGCCTCAGAGCAGTTGTAGTGAAAGACAGGTAAGGTTTCTTGCCAGGCGATTCAATAACCATTAAGGTATGAGATGGGGTTGTATATGTGAGGGAGTGTTAGCCACTTGCTGAGAGCAAAATTGTTTTGTGCTGCCCTTACATTGTCAGTGATGGGCAATGCCAGATTGCCAATGCTTGTAAGGTTGCATAACGGCCTCTTCAAGGTGGCATGTCTGCCAGGGATACTTGTCTTTTGGCTTATCCAAGGAATGCTGAGTTCTTCTGGAAATGGCAAGTGATAAGATGAGGCTACAATCAGGAAAGCGGAATATCATAGAAGTGGAACAGGTTAATAAGACAAGAAACCTCACTGGACTTCATGGACAGAA
The DNA here is from genome assembly GCF_037043375.1 of Chiloscyllium plagiosum. Lineage (NCBI taxonomy): Eukaryota > Metazoa > Chordata > Chondrichthyes > Orectolobiformes > Hemiscylliidae > Chiloscyllium > Chiloscyllium plagiosum. The sequence continues at coordinate 45,462,031 of NW_028270151.1, read as the reverse complement.
GCCCTCCATGAAATTGAGACCAAGCCAAAAAAAATGCAAGATTCAATTCATTGAGCATCCACAAGTAGCCCTACATAAAGAAGAAAACATAGTTCTATTATTTAAAGTTCTCTAATTTACATGTCACTCTATTGAGTAAAGTACTCTCATTTTTAAAATTAGGACATAGTAGCAGAAGTATACCATTCGATCCAAGGGGTGTTCTCCATTATTCAATGAGATCATGGCTGATCTGATAATTCTCAACTTCACTTTCCTGCCTGTTCCCCATAACTCTTGATTCCCTTCCTGATTAAAAATCTGTCTCTCGCAGCCTTGAACATACTTAGTTGCTAAAATGTGGAGCTGGAATGGCACAGCAGGTCAGGCAGCATCGGAGAAGTAGGAAAGTTATTGCTTTGGGTCAGGACCCTTCATCAGGACTGTCTGGAATTAAAATTCTACCATTGAATTGTTGACAGTTTATGACAGGTTGGCATTTCTTGATATCTCTTGACAAATCAACAGTTGTTGAGACCTCTAGGCACTTCTTGACAGATCTTGTTAAGTTGAACTGTGCCAAGGGGTTTATGCATCATTTATAAACAGTCTTCTTTACAGTGAACAGTCCCCCTTCAGGCATGTCTAACTCTCACGACTAAGACATCCTGGGACCATATCCACAAATGATCGACAGTTCCCTAAATGGGTACTTTGGCTATCCAAAACAGAAGCACTGAGAACAAATCTATTCATATCTGGTCTAATCTCCACACTTCAGGTTCCATGTTCCCGGGACTCCAAAATACAATTTCAGTGGAGACAGCTGGCCATTTAAAAGGCCAACTTTCTTGAACCACACATGTGAAGAAACAAGGCCTGTCCCCCTGTGGCCAATCCATGCCTATGGAAATGAGAAATGTTGTGTTCAGGTAGTAGACTTGTGTTCCCTAGCTTCTTCCAGCATTTTGCTGCGATAAAGGTCACTCTATTTCATGACAAAATTAGATGCCTTGGTCTTGGTTAGGAAGGCAGCTGACACTTGTAATGTCGCATACTCTAAGTAAATCTAATGTTAATTATACTTTTGGCATTTGGTTTCCAATTTATCATCTGGCTTCAAATAATTTAACCAATTTCTCTTCTTGACTGCTATCTGCCCTGACTGATCATTATCTAATCAGCAGCCTCTTACATTTCACGTTTATGAGCGAGTAGATATTAAATGTTAAAAAATCTGCAATTATGAGGAAGAACATTGAAAAATGACTGACCAGTTTTGAAACTTTGAAGTATGCTTTAAATTAGGTACAGAGAATTAGTTGTTATCACATTTATCAGAAAATACCTTTTACTTTTGAAGTATTCAGTCTTGAGTTCTGACAAATCATTACAAAATGTTAGTTAAACCTTATCATATCATTTTAACATACTTGTCAGCTTGGTTAATACACATCTAATCTTGCTTCAAAACATTCTCCAGCCCATTTATTAAATGTAGCTTAAAGTATATAAAAGCTAAAGCTATGAATTGTTAATTCATTCCTTACAATTTTTCCTTTTGAATTGTTTAGTCTACTTTAATATTCCATCAATAATCTAATTTCTCAAAATTCCCTACCCTTTACATTTTTGGATAGAAATCCAGCAGCCAGATAATTTCCAAATTAATCAATTTCCAACTCAATCAATGATTTTGCCCTCCCCTCACCACCACCAGCTACCTCCCCCTCCAAAATCACCTCCCCCCCACCTGCTCCCCCCTCCCCGCTATCTGTTTGGTGATAGTCCTCACAAAATGGACTAAGATTACATATGGCTAATGAAAGAAGAATTATATGGGAGGAGAGCACAGGAAAGGGTTTTTTTGTGTGTACTAATTAATCACAGTTCTTGCACTGTTAAATAAAACTCCTGCTTCTTCCACTTATTTTACTTTTGCACCTGTCTATCCTTGAATAATTACTAAATTATTTTGACTCGACAGTTTTCTCTAACCTAACTACATTACTCTTTATCCATTTTTATTCTAATGTTAATAGTCTTAATACAATCCCCGTATTGTTCCTTAACTCCAAACAAATAGATTGATTTCGCACCATCCTAATATTGTAGTGTCGTAGTACATTCTTTTTGTTATAAGCATCACCTTTATCCTTCCTTCTTGTTCTATTCTAACCTTGCTCATTATATTGTAGTTAATAGAGCACATCTCCTGGTCCTAATCTACCTTAAAGCACATTTCAGTTGTTATTATCTCACTTCCAAAATAACTTGTGATAATTATTGCCTACATCTGGCTGTATGATAACATTACCTGGAACCTTAGCAATAAAGCCTGGTGTTAAGTGAGCTGGACACCAAAATACCTCTCATGCTCCAGATACATTTCTCATTTTTCCAAAAGTCAGTAACCCTGAATTTGGGTCACCATTCTTAACTGAATCTTAACTAGTCAGGTTTCCTAATTGCGTACCACAAGCAATATCTGTTGCATAGATTATGTCAAACAACAGTAAGGACTCGGGATTCGTTTTTGGTCACAGCTGCAAAAATTTGGGATCTTTTGGAAAATCCTGCAATATGTTTCCATGGTCCAGCTTTGGTGTTTTTTAAAGCAATTCTTTCCCTTCTTTTATCAGAGGCCTCTTAAGGGGAATGATGGAAGATGATTGACTCCTCAAGCTCTCCAAGAAATCATGAGATTAAGGTCTTATAGCAGTGCCCTTTGGTACTTGTATACCTAGAGCATGTTTCTGATATGTTCTGACATATACTGTGGGCTGCACCTCACCATGTGGAAATTCAGAGCCAAAGGCATGAAGCCAAGACTTATCACATTGATTTCCTCTTTCCATTTTGTGCAAATTAATTTCTATTATTTTACATTTGTGGTGCTGCTTTGCAATTCACCATTCTAACTTTGAAGTCAACCTTTTTCTTTTTGTTGACCAGGGTTATTGTTTCATATGCATTTCACGTTGATGTGTTTCTAATTATGGGTCTGGTTGCCTGCTTTTGTGCAGATCTATTGTTTTGACGCAACTTCAAGCATAAGTCTGTTTTCATTCAAGTTTTGTCAAATTTGATCTTTAAAACAAAACAAACCAATGCAGCTTAGTCACAAAAAAAAGTGGGTTTACACCTATCAGTGAAAATTCATATTTAAATATTAAAATAGATAGCAGATATCTGTATGCAAATGCAAAAGTATACTGTCCCCCTGAAAAAATAATGGATTTTTAATGAGGGAACAAGGAAATTGACGTCTTAATGTTTATTCTTTAGCCACACTATTTCTTAACCATTTTTGAGAATGAAGAAGCACAATCATATTTGTCATTTTGTACACCTATGATACTGTGCACATAAATGACATGTTAAGCCATTCATAAAAGATGAAGGCAAATCTGAAAATCAAAACAAGTGCTTTGCTGGTTCACTGTGTACTTTGGGTGAACCTGTGCAACACATGGATTTCAGCGATTCAAGAAGGCAGTTCACTTTGAACTTTTCAAAGGCATTTGTGGATAGAGCCTTGCCTGCTACACTCATGCCCCAAGAATGAATAAAAAACTCCTTACATTTTCCAGAAAACAAGGTTGCAAGATGATTTGTAATCCAACAAACAATATTGTGAGAGAAATAATAGAATATACACAAACAGTTTTGGTTTCATTAGTAGGAGCAATTAGAGTCATAGAGTCAAAGAGATGTACATCATGGAAACAGACCCTTCGGTCCAACTTGTCCAGGCCAATCAGATATCCTGACCTAAACTAATCCCATTTGCCAGCATTTGGCCCATATCCCTCTAAACCTTTCATGTTCATATACACATACAGATGCCTTTTAAAAGTTGTAATTGTACAAACCTCCACCACATAATTCCACACCCGCACCACCCCCTACATGAAAAATTTGCCCCTTAGGTTGGTTTTAAATCTTTCTCTTCTCACTCTAAACCTATGGCCTCTAGTTTTGAATTCTCCCACGTACCGGGGAAAGCCATAACAGCCAGATCTCTGGCGCTGAGTCTGGCTCTGTGGTTCAGAAGGGAAGAGGGGAGAATAGGAAAGCAATAAGCGATAGGAGATTTAATGGTTAGAAGAACAGATAGGAGATTCTGTGGTCGTGAACAAACCTCCCAGATGGTATGTTGCCTCCTGAGTGCCAGGGCTAGGGATGTCTTGGATTGAGTCTACACGATTCTTAAGGGGGAGGATGAGTAGCCATGAGTTGTGGTACACATCGCTACCAATAACATAGCTAGGAAAAGGGATGAGGACCTGAAAAGTAAATATAGGGAGTTAGATTGCAAGCTAAAAGGCAGGACGAGCATTGTAGTAATCTCAGGATAGTGATCACAACTCCCTTACCTTTACTATTGTCATGGAAAGGGATATGGGCAAATGGTATGGGAAAGTATTTAAACAGGGTAGGGGGAATTACAATGTTATCAGGCAGGAACTGTGGTGCATAAATTGAGAGCAGACATTCTCAGGAAAATGCACGACAGAAATGTGGAGGTTATTTAGGGACCACATGCTGTGGGTGCTGGACAGATTTGTGGTAAGGAAGGGATAGTTGGGACAAGGAACCTTGGATAACAAGAGATGTGGAACATCTACTCAAGTGGAAGAAGGAAGCTTACTGAAGGTTGAGGAAGCAAGGATCAGGCAGGGCTCCAGAGGGTTACAAGGTGGCCAGGAAGGAACTGAAGAATGGACTTAGGAGACCTAGGGTGGAGCATGAAAAAGCCTTGGCGGGTAGGGTTAAGGAAAACCCCAAGGCATTCTACACTTTATGTGAGTAACAGGAGGATGGGCAGAGTGAGGGAAAGGCCAATCAAGGATAGTGGAGGGAACTCATGCCTGGAGTTAGAGGAAATTAGGGATATCCTTAATGAATATTTTGCTTCTGTATCCACTACTGAGATGGCCCTTGTCATTTGCGAGGACAGGATGAAACAGACTAATATGCTGGAACAGTTTGATGTTAAGAAGGAAGATGTGCTGGAAAGTTTGAAAAACATCAGGATAGGTAATTCACCTCGGTCAGATGGGATATACCCAAGGTTGCTACAGGAAGTGAGGGAAAAGACTGCGGTGCCTTTGGCAATGATCTTTGCATCCTCACTGTCCACTGGTGTAGTGCCAGTGATTGGAGGGTGGCAAATGTTATTCCCTTGTTCAAGAAAGGGAATAGGGATAATCCTAGGAATTACAGACCAGTCAGACTTATGTCGACGGTGAGCAATTTATTAGAGAGGATTCTGAGAGACAGGATTTATGATTATTTGGAAAAACATAGTTTGATTAGGCATCGTCAGCATGGCTTCATGAGGGGCTGGTCATGCTTCACAAGCCTTGTTGAATTCTTTGAGGATGTGACAAAACACATTGATGAAGGTAGAGCAGTGGTGTGGTGTACATGGATTTTAGCAAGGCTTTTGTTAGGGTTCCCATGGTAGGCTCATTCAGAAATTAAGGAGACATGGGATGCAGCGAAATTTGGCTCTCTGGATACAGAATTGGCTGCCCCATTGAAGACAGAGGGTGGTAGTAGATGGAAAGTATTCTGCCTGAAGCTCAGTGGCCAGAGGTGTTCCACAGGGATCTGTTCTGGGACACGTGCTTTGTGATTTTTATAAATGACTTGGATGAGCAAGTGGAAAGGTAAGTTTGTCAATGGTCCAAAGTTTGGTGGAGTAGTGGATAGTGTGGAGGGCTGTTGTAGGTTGCGATGGGACATTGACAGGATGCAGAACTGGGCTGAGAAGTGGCAGATGGAGTTCAACCTGGACAAGTGTGAAGTGATGTTGTTTTGGCTTTCATTATCAAGGGGATTGAGTTTAAGCTCCACAAGGTTTTGCTGCAGCTCTATAATTCCCTGGTTAGACCACACTTGGAATATTGTGTTCATTTCTGGTCACCTCATTACAGGAAGGATGTGGAAGCTTTAGAGAGGGTGCAGATGAGATTTACCAGGATGCTGCCTGGACTGGAGGGCTTACCTTATGAAGTAAGGTTGAGGGAGCTGGGACTTTTCTCAATGGAGTGAAGAAGGAAGAGAGGTGACTTGATAGATGCATTCAAGATGATGAGGCTTAGGTAGAGTGGATAGCCAGAGACTTTTTCCCAGGGTAGAAGTGGCTATCATGATGTGACGTAATCCTAAGGTGATTGGAGGAGATGTCAGAGGTTGATTCTTTACACAGAGAGTAGTAGGTACATGGAATGCACTGCCAGCAGTGGCAGTAAAGTCAGATCATTAGGGACATTGAAGTGACTCTTGGATAGATACATGGATGAAAGTAAAATGAAGAATATGTAGGTTAGTTTGATCTTTGAGTAGGATAAAAGTTTGGCACAACATCGAGGGCTGAAGGGCCTGTACTGTGCTGTACTGTTCTGTGTTCTATTCTATTTAGCCCTCCCTATAGCTCAAACCCTCCAAATCTGGCAACATGGTTATAAATCTTTTCCGAACCCTTTCAAGTTTTACAACATCTTTCACATAGCAGGGAGCTTGGACATAGTATTCCAAAAGTGGTCTAACCAATGTCCTGCACAGATGCAACAGGATCTCCCAACTCCTATAGTCAATGTACTGACCAATAAAAGAAACCATACCAAATGCCTATACACTTTCAAGGGACTATAAACCTGTGCTTCAAGGTCTCTTTGTTCAGCAACACTCCCCAGGACATTACCATTAAGTGTATAAGTCCTGCCCTGATTTGCCTTTCCAAGATACAGCACCTCACATTTATCTAAATTAAACTCTATCTGCCACTCCTTGGCCCATTTGCCCATCTGATCAAGATCCCATTGTACTCTGAGGTAACCTTCTTTGCTGTCCACTACACCTCAAATTTTGGTGTCATCTGCAAACTAATTAACCATACATCCTGTGCTGACATCCAAATCATTTATATAAATGACGAAAAGTAGTGGACCCAGCACCAATCCTTATGGCACACCACTGGTCACAGGCCTCCAGTCTGAAAAGCAACCTTCCATCACCACCCTGTGCTTTCTACCTTTGAGCCAGTCCTGTATTCAAATGGCCAGTTCTTCCTGTATTCCATGTGATCTCACCTTGCTAACCAGTCTCCCATGAGAACCCTGTTGAAAGCCTTACTGAAGTCCATGTAGATCACATTCACTGCTCTGCCCTCATCAATTCTCTTCATTACTTCTTCAAAAACTCAATCAAGTTTGTGAGACATGATTTCCCATGCACAAAGTAATAGGAAGCTAAAGACAAGAGAGAGATAAAAATTAGTGATATATGGTAATACACAACCAATAACTCTTAAAGCATATTCAGCTCCAAGTGGCAAAACATCTTTCACACAAATATACATTTGTAGACTGAAGATTGGAAATTAGTTAAAAGATTTTGAAATGCTTCACGTATTGTCAATCTTTGAGAATAAAGGAACAAGACTTAGAAGTTTAAACTAGTTTGTTTAACATCCAGATTCAGATTTGGAAAACAAGCCAGCGTTTGTTTCTTAATGGGAATTAAAGGGAAATTTTAAAATCATATGCACCAGTCATATAGCTAATGTAGGGAAAAGTCCTATTGGCCTTGCACATACTCTGTGATGGAATTGGGCAGCATATTATTTCCATGGTTAGGTATTAATCAATCTTGGATATCTTTAATTCTTCAAACAATCTCCAAGTTGGTAATCACTGATTGAAACATTGATAGAAGCATATTCACCAAAGTTTTAAAAAAGATGGATAACTACTGAAAGAAAGAAATTTGCAAAGCTATAGGCAGGGGAGAGCAATTAATTGGATATTTCTTCAAAGGCCTGACACACATACATGTGATGGTCAAATGGATTCCTGTGCTGTATAATTCTATTAGTCTCTGAGTCTAAAATACAGTGGCCTGAGATTTCTTATATTTGATCAATAATTCACAGAGGAATGAACACATCATTCATCCACTCAAGCCTATTTCACTATTCAGTTAAGGTAAGTTGATCTGTATCTTGGCTCCATTTTAATACCTTTAACACTCTTACCTAACAAAAAGCTTTCAAGAAAAAGAAATAATTTTTATGTCCTCGAGAAACCACTCTATTTGACCCCACAGCATACGATCCTTCGTCATTTCTCTCTCCTTACCTTCAGACTTTTTCCTGTTATCTTTACAACCTCTATATTTTCTCTTGTTCAAAACCTATTACATTTCTAACATGCTGATATTAATATTAATAGAGATAAAAAAACCATAAAATATTAGTCCGTTTTGTTTTGGCCTTTTAACAATGGATTATGATGTGGAAATCTAGTGAAATGGTGCAGGAAGATGTGAAGCAAGGATGCCAAATGCTTTCCTGTGACCAGCTCATTTTGCCAGCTAAAGGAAAGTTGACAAATGTATGCATGTTGCAAGTCTTGTTGAAAGGCCACTTCCCTCCTTTGTTGGCATTTCTGCATTTTGATGAGGCTAGACAACTCTTAGGGAGATTGGCAATGAATTGAGCAATCTTCCAACAGACTGGGAGTGAGACCTTAATTTTGGCAACAGCACCAGCACCAGCAATGCACCATATCCCCATCCCCTTGATCTCCTGGGCCTGTATTCCTGGCCCCAGTATCTTCTCTTCAAAGGCACCTCAGCTATTTGGCTGCTCTCTCCCTGCAATGACCACTACTTCGAGTGATTTTATAAGACAAGTCCCGTGGGGGCTGGCCACCATTCTTAAAAGGGGCAGTGTCAGAGTAGCACTGATTAAATTGACCTCTGCTGCAACTATGCCTGCCAGGTCTTGTCTTTGACCACATCTCAGTCTCTAGGCAAAAGTGAGGACTGCAGATGCTGGAAATCAGAGTCTAGATAAGAGTGGCGCTGGAAAAGCACAGCAGATCAGGCAGCATCCGAGGAGCAGGAAAATCGACATTTCAGGCAAAAGCTCTTCATCAGGCCTCAGTCCTGATGAAGAGCTTTTGCCTGAAATGTCGATTTTCCTGCTCCTTAGATGCTGCCTGACTGGCTCTGCTTTTCCAGCACCACTCTAATCTAGACTCTCACATCTCAGTCTCTGCCAATATTCAGCAGTGTTAGCAGCAGGACATGAGTCATTGTGGCATGATTCGAGCCATTGACTCTATTTTGCTCTCTGCAGATGCTACCAGATCTGCTGAACAGTCCAGCATTTTAAAGTTGGATTTCAGATGTTCAGCATCTGCCGTGTTTTAGTTTTGTAAAAATCTATCATGTTCAGTGTTAGAATGTTAAATTGATGGCCTTAACTGATTTTTTCAAATGCAGATTTGTATCCTGACATCCCACGGAACAAACTAGCTCAGTTTTAAGCATATATCCCCTCGTTCTGGACACTGCTACTAGAAGAAATATTGGCTATAATATTCCAGGTGAGTGTCAAAACTGTCATGTTCGACACTGATCAATTAGAAAAATGCAGACTTATTAGATATGTTTAGATGGATCTGCATATCAGCTGCCAGACCAATTCCTTCAGTTCAAGAATCCATACAGAGAAGCAGCATGGAAAACACCCCCCTTTTATGGTGCGAACTGCTATATGGTAAGATTAAATGTCTCATGCAAATAACAGTGGAAAACGTCGATGGGTAGGGTGGTACGAGACTAAGGTGGGTGAGCTAAGTGGGTAACCGGGTTGGGTGGGCAGATGATTGGATAGACTGGCAGGTGAGTGAATGTAGATGGCTGAGATGGCAGGTGCAGAAGGTGGTAGGATGACAGGTGCATAGATGTAGGTAGGGAGATAGGCAAATCAGATGGGAGATGGATAAGGTGGCAGGTGGACAGCTGGATTGAGGACTAGAGTCATAGAGTCATAGAAATGTACAGCATGGAAACAGACCCTTCGGTCCAACCTGACCATGCTGATCACATATCCTAACCCAATCTAGTCCCACCTGCCAGCACCCAGCCCATATTCCTCCAAACCCTTCCTATTCATATACTCATCCAAATGCCTCTTAAATGTTGCAATTGTACCAGCCTCCACCACATCCTCTGGCACTCATTCCATACACGTACCACCCTCAGCGTGAAAAAGTTGTGCCTTAGGCCTCTTTTATATCTTTCCCTTCTCACCCTAAACCCATGCCCTCTAGTTCTGGACTCCCTGACCCCAGGGAACAGACTTTGTCTATTTATCCTATCCATGCCCCTTATCATTTTGTAAACCTCTATCAGGTCACCCCTCAGCTTCTGACACTCCAGGGAAAATAGCCCCAGTCTGTTCAGCCTCTCCCTATAGCTCAAATCCTCCAACCCTGGCAACATCCTTGTCAATCTTTTCTGAACCGTTTCAAGTTTCACAACATCTTTCCGATACGAAGGAGATCAGAATTGCACGCAATATTCCAACAGTGGCCTAACTAATGAACTGTACAGTCGCAACATAACCTCCCAACTCCTGTACTTAATACTCTGATCAAGAAAGGAAAGCATACCAAACACCTTCTTCACCATCCTATCTACCTGTGACTCCACTTTCAAGGAACTATGAACCTGCACTCCAAGGTCTCTTTGTTCAGCACACTCCCTAGGACCTTACCATTAAGTGTGTAAGTCCTGCTAAGATTTGCTTTCCCAAAATGCAGCACCTTGCATTTATCTGAATTAAACTCCATCTGCCACTTCTCAGCCCATTGGCCCATCTGGTCCAGATCCTGTTGTAATCTGAGGTAACATGAAAAGAGGTTATCATACTAGAAACTTATCAAGTCAGGAGGGTATTCTAATGACAGTACTTAGTCAAGTTGGGTTAGGGGATGAGAGAATAATCAGGGGAGTTGGGCTATCAGTGGGGGAACTGGAGGTCATAATAACTGATAAGGATGTCAATTGTATAATCACCTATGATTTAGACTAGGACTTTTCTGTCTAACATTTCCCACCCAATTAACCTGGTAATAATATTGGAACAGTCCAAAGTCCCCACTTCTAACTCAGAGTCAAAGGCTTTTTCAAAGGGTCCCAAAGAATGAGCAGAAATTCAAATTTCCCAGGCAATTCCCATGGAGATCAGTGAATCAATGCTTACTTAGAGTCCCAATGCATACTTTCGGTCATATATCCCATCTCCAATGGCATAGATACTGGATGGCCTGGCTCAATTTCTCTTGAGCTAACCTATTTTTTTCAGTCATGATCAGCAATTAATCTTCTGTACTCGGGAAATGCAACCTTAAACTACACAATCTGTCCTCTGAAGTGAATTATTTTAGCCTCATTTTATTCTGGTGCATCTGTGCTGCATCTACTCCATGCTACAGTATGCACAATTGAACACAGTTTTTTTTTAATTGCTGAGCCAGAGGCTTTATTCAGTATAATTATAACAATACCACCCCATTGTATTCCAGTCCCCTTAGGATAAAAGCTATGATGCCATGACACCATTTGTCTCTTTAATTACTTTGTACTTGTCCACCAGTTTTTAATGTTTTCTCGTACAAAATCTCTCTGCTTATTCATTTTTAAAAAAAAAATGTTCCCACTTTCTAATTCTTAATTTTCTCACTGTTTAGAGAATACTCAAGTTCACCTTTCTCAGATCAAAATGATTGATCATCCCAAATTTGCCAATATCACTTCCATCAGTCAATTTTAACTATTCATCGAACATGCCAATGTTGCTTTGAGATTTGCTTCTCCCATTTACAATATTTATGATACCATCTAACTTAGAGTCAGCAGCAAACTTAGAAATATGGCTTAGTTCATCCGATTATTTTTGAACATAATGAATTGCTGAGGGCACAGGATAGACCCCAAGGGAATATCAATAGTCCCACTTTGCCAATTTGAGTGCATGACTATTATCCCTACATGGTATCCAAACACCAAAACTATTTTCCTATCCAGGTCAATGATTGCTACTAATTTCATTTGCTCTCATTTCCATAACATGATTTCAGTGGAAGTCCATGCAGGCCTTTTACCTGTACTTAAAAGTGTGAGGTGTTAGTCAAGATTTTTTCATATAATAACATGTTTTTATGTTTTGAGCCACTTTCAGAATTAATTGGATGAATTATCTTTCTTTTTGTTCTTCATTTGTGCATTAATTTATTTTCAAATTTTAATAGTTTAAAGCACTTAAAGTTCTTCAACTCCTCCATATTGTTTTAGACAGTTGTTCGAGGGTGAAAATGAAAGCTGGGTATGTTTCCTCAGTTGTGTTTTGGCTTTCAATATTTAAAGTGTAGCTAGTGCACAGTGTGGAGTAAAAACAAAAGCAGATATTATTCAAAATGATTGAAACAGAATAGCTACAGGACATGTTGTATCATGATAATGAAACATGAAAACTATTTGGGGATGAATGGCTGGGCAGTCTTCGAGAATTTCACTCTAGTCAAACCATATTCCATCAGACACCAAGAATGTTGGCCTTTATTGTCAAAAGTAAGAAATAAATTCTAATACGAATTTTCTTTAATGTCATAGAAATGCATTAGTTGCACGCTCTTCTTGCACAATGTGGAAGTTAAGGGTCACCACTAATGACTGCTGACTTTACCTGCGCAAAGCGCACCCAACTCCAGTTCCTCAGAGACCGTATTAGGGAACTGGAGCTGGAGCTGGATGAACTTTGGATTATTCGGGAGGCTTAGGGGATGATAGACAGGATATAGGGAGGTAGTCACACCTAAGTTACAGGATGAAGGTAGCTGGGTGAACATCAGGAGAGGGAAGGACAGTCAGTGCAGGGATCCCCTGTGGCCATTCCCCTCAATAATACGTATACCGCTTTGGATACTGTTGGGGGGGGGAACGACGTACCAGGAGAAAGTCACAGCAGTTAGGTCTCTGGCACTGAGCCTGGCTTTGTGGCTTAGAAGGGAAAGGTGAGAATAGGACAGCGATAGTGATAGGAGATTCAATGGTTAGAGGAACAGACAGGAGATTCTGTGGTCGCAAACAATTCCCCTAGATGATACGTTGCCTCCTGGGTGACAGGGTCAGGAATGTCTCGGATTGATTTGACAGGATTCTTAAGGGGAGGGTGAGCAGCCAGAAGTTGTGGTACACAAGGGTACTAATGACATAGTTAGGAAAAGGGATGAGGACCTTTACAGTGAATATAAGGAGTTAGATTGGAAGCTAAAAGGCAGGATGAGCAGTGTATTAATCTCGGGATTGTTATCGGCGCCATGTGATAGTGAAGTTAGGAACAGAGAGCAAGTGCAGCTGAACACGTGGCTGCAGAGCTGTATAGGAGGGCTTCAGATATGTGGATCTTCTGGGGAAGGTGAGACCTGTGCAAGAAGGATGCGTTGCACCTGAACTGGAGGGGTATAAATATCCCAGGGAGAAGGTTTGCTAGAGCTCTTCGGGAGGGTTTAAACTAGTTTGGTAGGAGATGGGAACCGGAGCTACAGATCAGAGGATGGGGTAGCTGGTGAATAGGTAGATACAATATGCAGAGAGTCTGTGAGGAAGGATAGACAGTGCAAATTTGCAGTCAGTGCGATGGGTTGAAGTGTATCTATTTTAATGCGAGAAGTGTCAGGAATAAGCGTGATGAACTTAGAGCATGGATCAGTACTTAGATCTATGCATTGTGGCCATAATGGAGACTTGGATATCAGAGGGACAGGAATGGTTGTTGGACGTTTTGGGGTTTACATGTTTCAAAAGGAATGCAGGGAGGTAAAAGAGGTGGAGGAGTGGCATAGCTAATCGGGGATAGTATCACAGCTGCAAGAAAGAACATTGTCGAAGAGTGTTTGTCTACAGAGTCAGTATGGATAGAAGTCAGAAACAGGAAAGGAGCAGTCACTTTATTAGGAGTTTTCTATAGATCCCTCACCCCCACCCCCCACCCCCACACACCAATAACAACAGAAACACAGAGGAGCAGATTGGGAGACAGGTTTTGGAAAGGTGCAGAAGTAACAGGATTGTTGTCATGGGTAACTTCAACTTTCCTAATATTGATTGTAATGTCCTTAATGCAAATAGTTTGGATGGAACAGACTTTGTCAGTTGCGTCTAGGAAAGATCCTTGACATATAGACTGGAGAGGAGGCCATATTGGACTTGGTGCTTGGCAACAAACCAGGTCACATGTTAGATCTCTCGGTGAGAGAGCATTTCGGTGATTGTGATCACAACTCCCTGACCTTTACTATCGTCATGGAGAGGGATAAGAGCAGACAATATGGGAAAATGGTTAATTGGAGGAAGGAGAATTACAATGTGTTCGGCAGGAACTGTGGAGGATAAACTGGGAGCAGATTTTCTCAGGGAAATGCACAGCAAAATTGTGGAGGTTGTTTGGGGAACATTTGCTGTGAGTGCTGGATAGGTTTGTCCCTCTGAGGCAAGGAAGGGATGGTAGGTTGAAGGAACCTTGGATGACAAGAGATGTGGAACATCTGGTCAAGAGGAAGAAGGAAGCTTACTTATGGGTTGAGGAAGCAAGGATCAGACAGGGATTAGATTAGATTACTTACAGTGTGGAAACAGGCCCTTTGGCCCAACAAGTCCACACCGCCCCGCCGAAGCGCAACCCACCCATACCCCTACATTTACCCCTTACCTAACACTAGGGGCAATTAAGCATGGTCAATTCACCTAACCTGCACATCTTTGGACTGTGGGAGGAAACCGGAGCACCCAGAGGAAATCCACGCAGACACGGGGAGAACGTGCAAGCTCCACACAGTCAGTCGCCTGAGGCAGGAATTGAACCCAGGTCTCTGGCGCTGTGAAGCAGCAGTGCTAACCACTGTGCCACCGTGCCGCCCCTCCGGATCTGGAGGGTTACAAGGTCGCCAGGAAGGAACTGAAGAATGGACTTAAGAGAGCTCGAATAGTGCATGAAAAAGGCTTAGAAGGTAGGAATAGGGAATGCCCCAAGGCATTCTACACTTGTGAGGAACAAGAGGATGGCCAGAGTGAGGGTTGGGCTGATCAGGGATGGTGGAGAGAACTAATACGTGGAGTCTGAGGAAGTAGGGAAGGTCCTTAATGAATACTTTGCTTCAGTATTCATTAGTGTGATGGACTTATCGTTTGTGAGGACAGTGTGAAACAGGTTGATATGCTCGAACAAGTTGATGTTAAGAAGGAGGATGTGCTGGACATTTTGAAAAACATGAGGATAGATAGGTCCACTGGGCCAGATTGGATGTACCCAAGCTGTTATGATGTTGAAGGCATGTATTGTACCTTTAAGAGAGAGTGAAAGCTGTTCTGCAGTGACAGCATATAACAGCAGTCTCAGCATATACTGGAGAATTGAAAGTATGTAACATTTGGCTTTGAAATAGATATTTGAATTCATTGCTGTTTTGACAACAATTTGAATTTCACCAATCAGTTTAAACTATGCTGAAAATGTGTTGCTGGAAAAGCGTAGCAGGTCAGGCAGTATCCAAGGAGCAGGAGAATTGACGTTTTGGGCGTGAACCCTTCTTCAGTAATGAGGAGAGTGTGCCAAGCAGGCTAAGATAAAAGGTAGGGAGGAGGGACTTGGGGGAGGGGCGTTGGAAATGCGATAGGTGGAAGAAGGTTAAGGTGAGGGTGATAGGCCAGAGCGGGGTGGGGGCGGAGAGGTCAGGAAGAAGATTGCAGGTTAGGAAGGTGGTGCTGAGTTCGAGGGTTGGGATTGAGACAAGGTGGGGGAGGGGAAATGAGAAAACTGGAGAAATCTGAGTTCATCCCTTGTGGTTGGAGGGTTCCTCGGCAGAAGATGAGGTGCTCTTTCTCCAGTTGTCGTGTTGCTATGGTCTGGTGATGGAGGAGTCCAAGGACCTGCATGTCCTTGGTGGAGTGGGAGGGGGAGTTGAAGTGTTGAGCCACAGGGTGGTTGGGTTGGTTGGTCCGGGTGTCCCAGAGGTGTTCTCTGAAATGTTTATAGTAAATGTCCGTGTTGATTCGTTCGCCCGAGATAGAAATGGAGAGTTTAAATTATGCCCCAAGATACTAAACCCCAATTGCGTTCAAATTTATTGTTTTGCCAACATTGAACCAATGAGACGATCCGATGTTGAGGATATAAAAAAGGCAGACATTTTGAAAATCACCCAGAACAGTTCCTATTGAGAGAGACCCAAGGCATTGAAACACTCTTTACCAAAAGTACCTTTTCATATGAAACATTTCACAGTAAAAAGAAAGAAGATGACCCAGGGAGATCTTCAGCTTGAAGAAGAAAGACACTGAAGACAACAGCCACTGTATGGTTTTGAAAATAATTGATGTAATTTTAATAAGGGTTTTTTTTGGAACTGCATATTGTTATAGAATTGGAGGCAGGTAATAAACAGTTGAGAGAACAGGTGGCTTAGAGTTGTGAATAGTTTTGTTTAATATTCACTTTTAGAGTTAAAAAAACAAGTTGATATTATTTTCTTTAAATAGTGGAATTTGGGAGTTCTGTCACTCATATTTTAACAGATTATGAGGTGAGGTGAGCTTTTCTGGGTGTCTGATTTAATTAACAGAAGGGCTCACAGCTGTGTCATAATAGTTTGGGGGCTTGTCCAGGATTTGGATAGGTTTAGATAGACCTAGCCTGAGATTTGGACAGATTTGAACAGATTTAGGGTATGAAAGATCTCAGCTGATTTAAACACTTGCTGATTAGTGTCCTAGATCTTTAAATAAAACATGGGTGTTGTAACAAAGGTTACTAGGGAACATGATGGAAGAGTTTGCTGCATCTTTGGCGATGATCTTTGCAACCTCACTGTCCACTAGAGTAGTGCGAGATGATTGGACGGTAGCAAATGTTATTTCCTTGTTCGAGAAAGGGAATAGAGATAACCCTGGGAATTACAGACCAGTCAATGTTATGTCGGCAATGAGCAAATTATTGGAGAGGATTTTGAGAGACAGGATTTATGGTTATTTGGAAAAGCAAAGCTTGATTAAAGATAGTCAGCACAGCTTTGTGAGGGGCAGGTCATACCTCACAAGCCTTATTGAATTCTTTGAGGATGTGACAAAACACATTGATGAAGGTAGAGTAGTGGATGTGGCATTATATAGATTTTAGCAATGCATTAGATAAGGTTCCCCATGGTAGGCTCATTCACAAAGTAAGGAGGCATGGGATACAGGAGCATTCAGCTGTCTGGATACAGAACGGGCTGGCCCATCTTTTGCTATAAACTTTGTGTCTTATGTTCTTGCTCCACAGCTACCTAATGAAGGAGCAGGGCTCTGAAAGCTAGCACTTCCGAAAAAATCTGTTGGACCTTAACCTGATGTTGTGTGATTTTTAACTTGGCCGATAGAAGACAGAGGGTAGTAGTAGATGGAAAACATTCAGCCTGGAGCTTGGTGACCAATGTTGTTCTGCAGCAATTTGTTCTGGGACCTCTGCTGTTGGTGATTTTTATAAATGGCCTGGATGTGGAAGTGGGAGGGCAGGTTAGTAAGTTTGCTGACAACACAAAAGTTGGTGGAGTTGTGGATACTGTGGAGGACTGCTGTAGGTTGCAACAGGACATTGAAGGATGCAGAGCTGGGCTGAGAAGTGGCAGATGGAGTTCAACCTGGAAAAGTATGAAGTGATTTACTTTGGAAGGTTAAATTTGAATGCAGATTACAGGGTTAATGGCAGGATTCTTGGCAGTCTGAAGGAACAATGGGATCTTGGGGTCCATGTCCATAGATCCCTCAAAGTTGCTACCCAAGATCGGGTGGTTAAGAAAGTGTATGGTGTGTTGGCTTTCACTAGCGGGGGATGGAGTTTTAGGGCCACGGGGTTATGTTGCTTTTGTCTGTAAGGCCCTGGTTAGACCACATCTGAAATATTGTGTTCATTTCTGGGATGCGTAAGCTTTAGAGAGGGTGCAGAGATTTACCAGGATGCTGCCTGGAATGAAGGTCATGTTTTATGAAGAAAGATTGAAGGAGCTAGGGCCTTTCTCATTAGAGTGAAGAAGGATGTAATGTGACTTGATAGAGGTGTACAAGATGATGAGAGGCATAATTAGAGTGGATAGCTAGAGACTTTTTCCCAGGGTGGAAATGTTTTGGTCATCTGTGGTAATATCTTCCTATGTTGCTTGACATTGAATATCATTTGATCACATCCTTATCAAAACTCTGGTGATGTTTTATTACGTCAAAAGAACTATGTAAATGTAAATTACTGTTGTTGTGGCACTTCCAGAATGAAGCTGGAGAAATTTATATCAGAGAAAGTGATAAGCACATACAAAAAACATCTTAACATTTAGGTAGATAGCCAGTGAAAGAGGAGGTGTGGGAAGATGTCAAGGTCTTGTTGAGAGCTGAAACTCATTTACCTAGTGACGATAAGCTTACTGCATCATGATACAAATCTCCAGATTTGGGCAGCTGCCAATATTGGAAGGACTTGACCTTGCCAGATTATTCACAATTGGGTGGGTCCTTCGTGGAGTCATGATTGGGGGTAGATGGGAATAGATTAATTTTAGGGAGTCTGGGGATAGTTCCCTTGAAAAAAAATCCATTTACTTTGAAAGCTATTTTCTTTTTAGCCAACAGGTACAATGGTACAACACAATGAAGCATACTATGCGTCGCTCTAGCAGATAATAAAATTGCTTTTGTTGCCATCTATGGAACAGGATCCTAATTATAATGCCCCTCTTTTCCAGCCAAGTATTAAATCAGCAGTACAGAAGGTAACAAGTGGACAGAAGAGAAACAGTAAGTCAACTCTATACCATTCAGTTGCCAGCATTGTGTACACGACATCAAAATATCATAGCAAAATTGGAGTTATTGAGAATTGGTTTCACTGGTTGGCATAAAGGAACATGATTGTTGGAGCTCAGTCATCTTAGTTCAAGGGCATCTCTGGAGGAGGTCCTCAGCCTTGGCCGGACCATCTTCAGTTATTTCATCAATGGCTTTCCCTTTATCATAAGGGCAGAAGTGGAGATATTCACTGATGGTTGCACAATTTTCAGCACCATTTGTGACTCCTCAGATACTGCAGTAGTTTATATATAAATGCAGCAAGACAAGTGCAGGCTTGAGCTGAAAAAAGGAAAGAAACATTAGTGCCTGGGGTCTACCAAATACCAAAAACTGAATTAGATTAGAAATATAAGAAGAGTGGCTAAAACAGCCCATCAGAGGGTAGGAGTCCTGCAGAGAGTAACTCATCTCCTGACTCCCCAAAGATTGTCTTCCATCTGCAAGGCACAGATCAGGAGTGTAATAGAGTGTGGATGATTGCAGTTCCAACAAGACTTGAGAAGTTTAACACCATCCAAGACAAAGCAGGCCTGATTGATCATCACTACATCCACAAACATCCATTATCTGTTTCATTGATGTTTTGTAGCAAGAGTGTGTACCAGCTAGAAGGTGCATTGCAGAAATTCACCAAGGCTCCTTACGTAACACCTTCCAAGCTCACAACTTCTTCCATCTAGAAGGATAAGAGGAACAGATGATTTGGATGCAAGCATAACAGGTACAGTTAGTAAGTTTGCAGATGACACCAAAATTAGAGGTGTAGTGGACAGCGAAGAGGGTTACCTTAGATTACAACAGGATCTGGACCAGATAGGCCAATGGGCTGAGAAGTGGCAGATGGAGTTTAATTCAGATAACTGCGAGGTGCTGCATTTTGGGAAAGCAAATCTTAGCAGGACTTATACACTTAATGGTAAGGTCCTAGGGAATGTTGCTGAACAAAGAGACCTTGGAGTGCAGGTTCATAGCTCCATGATAGTGGAGTCGCAGGTAGATAGGATAGTGAAGAAGGCGTTTGGTATGCTTTCCTTTATTGAGCAGAGTATTAAGTACAGGAGTTGGGAGGTCATGTTGCGGCTGTACAGTTCATTAGTTAGGACACTGTTGGAATATTGCGTGCAATTCTGGTCTCCTACCTATCGGAAAGATGTTGTGAAACTTGAAATGGTTCAGAAAAGATTTACAAGGTTGTTGCCAGTGTTGGAGGATTTGAGCTATAGGGAGAGGTGGAATAGGCTGGGGCTATTTTCCCTGGAGCATCGGAGGCTGAGGGGTGACCTTCTAGAGGTTTACAAAATTATGAGGGCATGGATAGGGTAAATAGGCAAAGTCTTTTCCCTGGGGTTGGGGAGTCCAGAACTAGAGGGCATAGGTTTAGGGTGAGAGGGGAATGATATAAAAGAGACTTAAGGGGCAACTTCTTCACACACAGGGTGGTACGGGTACGGAATGAGTGCCAGAGGAAGTTGTGGAGACTGGTACAATTGCAGCATTTAAGAGGCATTTGGATGGGTAGATGAATAGGAAGGGTTTGGAGAGTTATCGGCCGGGTGCTGGCAGGTGGGACTAGATTGGGTTGGGATATCTGGTCGGCATGAACGGGTTGGACCGAAGGGTCTGTTTCCATGCTGTACATCTCAATGACTCTATGAGATACTTGGGAACATCACCATCTGTAACTTTCCTTTCAAGTCACTCACCATCCTGATTTGGAAATATGTCACTGTTGGGTCAAACCTTGGAATTCCTTCACGAATAGCATTGTGGGTCTACCTTGAACACATGGATGGCAACAGTTCAAGAAGGCAGCTCAGCATCACAATCTCAAAGGCAACAATGTACAGGCAATAAATGCTAGCTCAGACAGCAACATCCACATCCCATGAGTGAATTTTAAAAAAAGAATTACAGAGACTTACATTCCTCTATGGAAACATAATTTTGGAACAAGGTGAGGTTGGGAGGGAAGAAATCTGCAATGTTAGGTAACAACAGAGGGACAATTAACTAAAATCTCTCAACATGCAGAAGTGATTTTATATTTGTCTTTATCCTGCAGTTTCTTATCTCCTTAAAATAAAAGAGAACTTTTGAAACATATGATTGTACGTCTTTATCTGAAACAAAAAATTACTAAAATACATGCAACCTTTTACTCATAATGAAAAATCATTCAGCTACTAACAATGTATCATGTCAATCCCAAAGGAGGTGCATGAGAGTAGGAGTAAAAATTCACTCACTGATTTTATATCTTTCCTGTTTTTCAGGCATTATGTGTGTGTTTCTGTGGAGTGGTATGGAGGATAATGAAGAAATTTTGCGAAGAAATCAAACAACAATCCACATATAATTCACAATTAAAATTCATGCTTACATTGAATAATTTTCAGCATTTGCATTGCCAGTGGGAATATCTATTCACAAATCATTTCATGTTGCAAAATCTCGGCATGTTGTCTTCAATTTTCCATCTACTAAAATTAATACTGTCAATCAGTGAATAAGGTTCCCAACATTAGTGTAAGCTTGGAACATTACTTTTCTACTTTTAATCTTTATGTTCAAATTGATCTGAATGCCTGGCAAAAATAGAGCGTATGATAAAGGGCTATGGAATTTGGTTTCCTTGTCATTATTAGTGCTTACAGGAACGTGTGAATTGGGATGTTCCATTTGAACAGTTGAATTAGCCTAATCTTAAGACAGAAACCATTTCTCAAATTTGTCTGTTGCATATTTTCTATTGAATGCATTGTTATAAGCATTGATACATGTTTTTTTCTTCCTTAGAAGCTAAATGTATAACTTGAAACTTAGATTAGATAAATCAAATCTTAGTATAGCTGCAGTCATCAACATATCCAGTTCGTGAATATCACTGAGAACTCAGTATGAGTATATGTTTCCAAACAGACTTCAACCAAAGTTGTAGAGATGAAAGCCTGACAGTGAAATATCATACAATAGCTTCCTATGTCGGCATTCTATGCTTGTTGGCATTTGTATGCATCTGTGAAGCATAATCTAAAATGGCTGGTTGGCGTCAGTTGTTGTAATCATTCTTGTGCTGGTTTGCACAGTTCAACATTTAATCACTGGGAATATGCATTTGCCTGAGACTTATAGATATTATGCAAGTGCCTTTCTGAAGGCAAGAAATTTAAAGTAGGAGAAGAGACAAGACTGGAAATTAATTGATAGGACAAATTACTTTAACTAATAATGTAAGATGATCAAAGCTATCTAAACCTACATCTGCTGAATAAAAGGCATGATAGTTGACTAGATTGAGAATAAAGCAGACATCTGTTATTGTTAAAGCTGGAAAAATATAAGTTAGTGCAATCAATAAGATAATGCTCTTACTAATTTAAAGATAATATGATTTGCAGCAACAGAATGAGAGTAAACGTTTGGTGAAAGTCATTAAAAAGGTCATATGCAAAATTACCTTGATGTTTGGAGCTGATAGATTCAGGCTGAATTCTATAAACAAATTCTGGTTGAATACAATGTGGAGCCATGTTTGCTCCATAGTAGTTGGCTGTATTGAGATTCATTCTAATACCATATT
The DNA here is from genome assembly GCF_037043375.1 of Chiloscyllium plagiosum. Lineage (NCBI taxonomy): Eukaryota > Metazoa > Chordata > Chondrichthyes > Orectolobiformes > Hemiscylliidae > Chiloscyllium > Chiloscyllium plagiosum. Next base: position 45,439,731 of record NW_028270151.1, on the reverse strand, counting down.
ATTCTGACAATATAAGCTGTGCTGTAGATGATGGCACTTCCAACACAGAGGAGCAAAGATACTATTAGAACAATTACAATATCAATAGCTTTCTACAGAAATATATTCAGGAGAGGATAAGCATCATTGAATGAGAAGTTTGAAATACTGTGGTTTATTGAGTGAAATGCATATTAGATATCACAAGTATGCTAAGAAGATTTATACAAACATGTCTGTGTAGGATTCTCGCTATTTATTTAAAGATATTTCACATCACTATAGTTGGCAGGGTTCAGAATGTCAAAGTTGGCATTCAGTTTTGCCAATTGCATATGCCAAGACTTGTACCATTCTTGGTAGCACTGAAAGATGACATTTTCATACAATTTCTTTCCTGAGTTATGGAAAAGAAACTAAGAAGAACATATTTATTACCATCAACAAATTCTTTTTTGATTTGCTACTTTCACCTCCACCCTAACTTTGCTGTCACCTCAGCTTATCCACTGTTGAAAACTACATCCATTGCCTTTATGAGGTATATCTTCACCCAGAGGATTGTGAATCTGTAGAATTCCCTCGATTGGAGTGGTGCTGGAAAAGCACAACAGGTCAGGCAGCATCCGAGGAGCAGGAAGCTCGACGTTTTGGGCAAAAGCCTGCTCCTTGAATGCTGCCTGAGCTGCTGCGCTTTTCCAGCACCACTCTAATCTAGACTCTCATTTCCAGCAACTGCAGTCCTCACTTTTGCCTGTAAAATTCCCTGCCCATTGAAGTAGTGAAGGCTTCCTCATTAAATGGCTTTAAAGCTAAGAATAGATAACTTTTTGAACAGTAAACAAATTAAGGGTTATGGTGAGAGGGTGAATAAGTGGAGCTGACTCCACAAAAAGATCAGCCATGATCTTATTGAATGGTGGAGCAAGCTCAAAGGGCCAGATGATCTATTCCCGTTTCTGGTTCAAATATTCTTATGACTATTCTCATGTTGTTCAGCTTAGCTTCTCATCTTTTATCTTCTATAAACTTGAATATATTGAGGTAAAATTCTTTTTCTTGTCTTGTTTTCTTATTGGCATATGAATTCTGGTCTGCATTGGTATCTGCTAGAGTAAAGCCCAACATTAAAAATCTCATCCTTACTTCAAATCTGTCAGGGAACCATGTCACTTCCTCTAGATATTTGCACTCCCCAAATCTGATCTGCTGTGCATCTCTAGTGTAATCATTCCACCATTAGTGGTCTTATTTCAATTTCCAGGCATAAGCTATGGATTTTCATTCCTAAAACTTACCCTCTCTTTGCCTGTCTCCTCTTTTAAGGAATTCTTTTAAACTAATCCCTTCTTTCTAATAGATCTATAAGGAACTCAATGTTGAGTTGTTTGATTATGCCCTTGTATTTGTGTTTTAGGATATTTTACTACACTGAAGGTGCTGTCTAAAAGTAAATTGTTATTGTTTCAAATCAGGCCACTCATCTTTCAAGTTAGTGCAATACATTCGAGTTCACACTGAGAAATTCCAATGTCATTCTTCACTTTGAAATAAATGCTAGTTTTTTTTGGATGCTGCCTGACCTGCTGCGCTTTTCCAGCAACACATTTTCAGCTCTGATCTCCAGCATCTGTAGTCCTCACTTTCTCCTCTTGGGTTACATAGACTCAATATGTGTGGTCTGAGGAATGAGGACCTAAGTTTTATGTTTTATGCATTTGTAAAATCTTTGATATGGTGCCAGATCCAATGAAACCAGGTCCAGAGTTCCAAGGCACTTGCTCTGGGGTTGGGCTGTGCTCTAGGAAATTAATCAGACTTTGCACTCCAAATCATGGAGCAAGAATTCAGGCTTGTATTTCTGTGACCATTTTTAACATGGAAAATTCAAACAATCTGAAAATAACACATTTTGATAATTATGCAAAGAAGGGCTCAAATATACTGGTGAATTTCATATCACAAAAATACATTTGTTATTGCTTTAACCCTCTTAAGTGTAACAAATTTTACACTGTGTTCTGTCTCAGGTATTTTTGTGATTTACATATTGTGCAGCTATTGATATTTCAAAAGTTGTTATAAAAGCCCAAAGTGGAGGTTGCAATGAATTGTAAGCAGGATATAAATTATAAAGTAAGTTCTGGAAAATAATGTAAAAATTTACAAAGCACACGAGCCAACCAATAATGTAATATAAGTTTATGGTGATTAGCAAGGCAGTACACATTTAATCTTGAGCAAATGTCACACAGAAGTTCCAGATGAGTTTGTCCTGACAAGCATGACTGAATACACTAATCTAAACCCACTTATAAAGTTTACTGAAAATCCAACTATTATATGATAAAAGTACAGAATCTATATGGCAGGTCATGCATGTGTACTGAAAGAGAAAAAAGCACAGACCAATATCAAGTGTAAGAATATGTTCCATACCTATGCCATATGATTCTTGTGAGAAAAGGCTGGATCCCTAGAAAGATAATAAAATGGTGAAGGCTCAGATAAAGTCTACCATAACAGCTTTTGTGTACAATAATGACCTGACATTTCTGAATCACAGCCATTTGAGTTCAGGATCAGGGTAAAATTTTCTTATTAAGGGAGTCAAGTATTTTTGTAATTTTAAGATCAGGAGTTTTTCTCAAAGATTTGATAGATGAAATCATGACATTTTCTATATTCCACTTAAGAATTTTACAATCAAATATATTTAAATGACCAAAATGTTATGCCAGAGGGTGCCATGAAGTACCTACAGTCAAAACAGATACAGGGCCAATCAATTGAATGGTGAAATGAAAGGGTTTATGAAATGCTATAACTTGCCATAACATCGTTCAAAAACTAAAATTTCAAAATGACATTGCATACTAAAGAAGCTATTTACATCACATTATATTTTTGTTGTAAACAAACTATTGACAGAGGTTTCTCATCTATCATCCACACATGTTATTTGTTGACATTGTTGCTCCTCTCCCTCCCACTGCAATGCTGTGAGCTCCCCTACTCCCTACATGGAATGGAAGGAGTCTGGTCTGTGGTGAAGCCTGTTGGCCCTGGAGGTTTGCTCAACAACCACCTTTCATGTCCGGAATTATCACTGCCAAGGTTCACTCCACCACATGGGAGAATCACAAACTGCATATCAATGAAGTGAGAAGAGGTAAGAATGAGATGCTATTGAATGCATGTGGACCTGTCACTGATGAGCATGATTTTCACCTTAGCATTCAAATTCTAGGTAAAATATTGGACTTCTTTGATCTCACCATCAAACATCTCATTTTTCAATACTTACCAATTTTTCACATTAAATATCACTGTAGTTACTATGTGTAGCAGAATCACAAATGTATTTTTCAAGCTTTCCTTTGTTTGGCATATTTATTACAGCATGTTTATGACTGAAGTTGAAATGCCAAAGTTTAACCTTCAGAAAGGAATTTACAATATAGCAAATGAGAAACAGAAGAATTCTTAATAATACTTACCAATTTTTCACATTAAAATAAACACAGGCTTTTCTCTAAGATATCATTGATAAAAGATCTGAGTATAGTATGAGGCTACTGGCAATATCATGTAAAGCTGTGCCTATATTGATGAGTGTTTAACCCTCAAGTTACCACTCAAATCCATAACAAGACAATATTTTAAAATACCATTTTTAAAAAATTCCTGTAGAAAGATAATCATTGCCATACTTATGAGTGATAACTTACCAAGTTTCAATAATAATGCTGAAAATTGATGCATCGCAAAATAACAAACATTTACATTCACAGGATCCTGTTTCTCACAGATGATACTGTGAATGTAAATGACAAAAAATCATTTGAACAAAAACGCTTTCTAGTTGACATACAATCATTTTCTAGTTTGAAGGGTCTGTTCCTTTCAGAGTTTAAACATAAGTGCACTTGTATCTGCAGGTTCAAGCTTAGGTTTTGCAGCCTTCTTGAAGGCCTGCACATGAGCACAGCCCATTAACTCCCAAAGGAAATAAATTCACGGCATGGCTGTGGCTGTTATTCTGGGTGGAGCTAGCTTCTGTTGTAATATTTTTAAAACTATTTTTGAAAAATTAAAGGAACTTATTTTGGCCTGAACACGACTTGTGTTGGAATTCCACAACTTCTGTGATTACAGTGATATGAGGCGAATTAATGAAAGCAAAGCATTTTAGTGGATCCCCTGGGCTATATTATTTAGCTTCTCTACCACCAATTCACTGGAGATGTTCCCAATGTGTAATATATATATATATAGAAATTTTACTTAAAGATTATACACTGAAAGCATTTTTGTCATATAAAACACAATAGCGTGTAATGGGAGGTTTTTATTTATAAAAAGGTCCCTTCATTTTGAAAGTAATTTTCTAAGCTTAGATCAAAGGATGGTACAAATGCTCCCTGACTCCTTAATCTCCTTAATAAAAACAACTTGGTTTAAATTGGGATCCATGTAAGTTATGTGTTATATTTAACTCTAAGGTATGAGAATCATTATACTACATAGCTCCTTATATGAAACTGATAGAATGAAAAGTAAATGCATGAGAAGTAAATGAGATAATGATTCATTACCTGCCACATAATCATAACAGACTAAGCATATTACCATCAATTAATCTTCAAAAGCTGGGCCAGAAACAATAGCAACACCAACAATAGTCATTTTACACAAATATTGACTAACATTTATCTCCAAACAGGCTATTACAAACACACACACACACACTTTCTCCACATGAGATAGGACAGCACTAAACGTTTTGGAAAAAAAGAAAGGTTTCGGGTGTTAGGGTGAAGGTTTTGATGGAGGGTTTATTCTGAGTGGCTAGAGTGGATAGACTCATAAATAGAGTCATAGAGATGTACAGTATGGAAACAGACCCTTCGGTCCAACACGTCCATGCCGACCAGATATCCCAACCCAACCTAGTCCCACCTGCCAGCACCCAGCCCATATCCCTCCAAACCTTCCTGTTCATATACCCATCCAAATGCCTCTTAAATGTTGCAATTGTACCAGCCTCCACCAGTTCTTCTGGCAACTCATTCCATACACGTACCACCCGCTGCATGAAAAAGTTGTCGCGTAGGTATTTTTTATATCTTTCTCCTCTCACCCTAAACCTATGCCATCCAGTTCTGGACTCCCCGACCCTAGGGAAAAGTCTTTGCCTATTTACCCTATCCATGCCCCTCATAATGTTGTAAACCTCTATAAAGTCACCCCTCAGCCTCCGACGCTCTAGGGAAAACAGCCCCAGCCTCTTCAGCCTTTCCTATAGCTCAAATCCTCCAACTCTGGCAACATCCTTGTAAATCTTTTCTGAACCCTTTCAAGTTTCACAACATCTTTCCGATAGGAAGGAGACCAGAATTGCACACAATATTCCAAAAGTGGCCTAACCAATGTCCTGTACAACAATGTCCGCAACATGACCTCCAACTCCTGTACTCAATACTCTAACCAATAAAGGAAAGCATACCAAACGCCTTCTTCACTATCCTATCTACCTGTGACTCCACTTTCAAAGAGCTATGAACCTGTACTCCAAGGTCTCTTTGTTCAGCAACACTCCCTAGGATCTTACCATTAAGTGTATAAGTCCTGCTAAGATTTTCTTTCCCAAAATGGAGCACCTCACATTTATCTGAATTAGACTCCATCTGTCACTTTTTCAATGAAAGGAACCTTTGCTATCTGCCAGCACTGTACACTCACTTACTTCACTGGCAAAGAGAACTTGTTCCAAGAGGCTGCTTTATAAATTGTGACCGGCTGTGAGTTTCTAAGATTGTCGAGGCATTAGAACCCAAGCATTAGAACCCAAGCTTCCACCTGTAGATTTTGAGTTGGGGATAATACCTCCTACTAGATGGAATGTTAGGTCATACTCTATGTCCTACGTAGAGCAGCAAACAGCCAAGGAAGAAACAGCTGCTGTCACTGCCACAGTTACTGGTAATGTTCCTTCAACTAACCTTTGGCAAGGGTAGCAGATGCAGCTACATATGTTGCATCCATGCAATAGTGTGAGCTGGAGTAGAGCTGTGTAGCTGAAGGTTTTTGAAGTATGAGCCAAAGAAACGGAATTCCGAAAAGTTGGCAATCAGCCATCCAGCATTGACAGCACATACAGAGCAAAGAAATGCTTTGAGCAGCAGTCTCTTAACAGCCATGACTGGAGCTCTTCAATGTAAAAGATCAAAACCTCCCCAGCTCTCATATTCACTGAAGAAGTTCCACCCATTTTACGCTCAGTTCAATGACCCTGGCAAGAGGCAGACAGGTCAGAAAACATTCCCTAGCTGCATAAATCTAATTTGGCGAAAACTCTTTTAGCTGTTTTTTATTAGTTTAACAGCATAACTGACAGATCCAGTGGAATTTCCTTGTTGTCTTTCAACCAGGGCCCACAGAAACCCAGAAGAGAGGCAAATAAGAGGCAAAGTAGAAATTGGGTTGCTCCAAATTGATGCAGGAAGGCTAGTGATGGGAGATAAGGAACTAGCTGAAGAACCTAATAAATACTTTTTGTCAGTCTTCACAGTGGAAGACATGAGTAATATCCCAACAATTAAGGACAGTCAAGGGGCAGAATTGAGTATGATAGCCATTACAAAAGAGAAAGTGCTAGAAAGCTAAAAGGTTTAAAATTGATAAATCTCCTGGCCCGGATAGGCTATATCCTAGATCTCTGAGGGAGGTGGCTGAAGAAATAACGGAGGTGTTGGTTGTAATCTTGCAAAAATCACTGGAGTCAGGGAAAGTCCCAGAAGATTGAAAAATCGCTGTTGTAACCCCCTTGTTCAAGAAAGAATCAAGACAAGACATGGAAAATTATAGCTGAAACTTTATTGCTGGAACAGCACAGCAGGTCAGGCAGCATCTAGGGAACAGAAGATTCGACGTTTCGGGCACATGCCCTTCTTCAGGAATGAGCAGAGAGTGTTCAGCAGGAGAAGATAAAAGGTAGGGAGGAGGGACTTGGAGGAGGGGCGTTGGAAATGTGATAGGTGGAAAGAGGTCAAGGTGAAGGTGATAGGTCGGAGTAGGGTGGAGGCGGAGAGGTCAAGAAGCAGGTCAGGAAGGCGGTGCCGGGCTGGAGGGATTCGGCTGAGACAAGGTGGGGGGAGGGGGGATGAAGAAACTGGTGAAGTCCAAGTTCATCCCCTGTGGTTGGAGGGTTCCCAGTCGGAAGATAAGACGCTCCTCCTCCGACAGTCGCGTTGTTGTGGTTTGGCGGTGGATGAGTCCAATGACCTGCATATCCTCGGTGGAGTGGGAGGGGGAGTTGAAATGCTGTGCTACAGGGTGATTGGGTTGGTTCGTCCGGGTGGCCCAGAGGTGCTCTCTGAATCGCTCCGCAAGTAGGCGGCCTGTCTCCCCAATATAGAGGAGGCCACACCGGCTGCAGCGGATGCAGTAGATAATGTGGGTGGAGGTGCAGGTGAATCTGTGGCGGATATGGAAGTTTCCTTTGGGGCCTTGGAGAGAAGTGAGGGGGGAGGTGTGGGCGCAAGTGTTGCACCTCCTGCGGTTGCAAGGAAAGGTGCCGGGAGTGGAGGTTGGGTTGGTGGGGGGTATGGATCTGACAAGGGAGTCGCGGAGGGAGTGGTCTCTACGGAAAGCTGATAGAGGAGGGGAGGGAAATATATCCTTGGTGGTGGGGTCCGTTTGGAGGTGGCGGAAGTGACGGCGGATGATGCGCTGTACATGGAGATTGGTGGGGTGGTAGGTGAGGACCAGTGGGGTTCTGTCCTGGTGGCGGTTGGAGGGGCGGGGCTCAAGGGCGGAGGAGCGGGAAGTGGAGGAGATGCGGTGGAGGGCACCGTCGATCACGTCGGGGGGGAAATTGCGGTCCTTGAAGAAGGAGGCCGTCTGTGTTGTGCGTATTTTGAACTGGTCCTCCTGGGAGCAGATGCGGCGGAGACGAAGGAATTGGGAGAATGGGATGGCGTTTTTACAGGGGGCGGGGTGGGAGGAGGTGTAGTCCAGGTAGCTGTGGGAGTCGGTCGGTTTGTAGTAGATGTCCGTGTTGATTCGGTCGTCTGAGATAGAAACAGAAAGGTCTAGGAAGGGGAGGGAGGAGTCCGAGACTGTCCAGGTGAATTTGAGGTTGGGGTGGAAGGTGTTAGTGTAGTGGATGAACTGTTCAACCTCCTCGTGGGAGCACGAGGTAGCGCCGATACAGTCATCAATGTAGCGGAGGAAAAGATGGGGGGTGGGGCCAGTGTAGTTGCGGAAGATGGATTGTTCCACATACCCTACGAAGAGGCAGGCATAGCTGGGGCCCATGCGGGTGCCCATGGCTACTCCTTTTGTTTGGAGAAAGTGGGAGGATTGGAAAGAAAAGTTGTTCAGGGTGAGGACCAGTTCAGTCAGTCGAAGGAGGGTGTCGGTGGAAGGGTACTGGGTGGTACGGCGGGAAAGGAAGAAGCGGAGTGCTTTGAGTCCTTCGTGATGGGGGATGGAGGTGTACAGGGACTGGATGTCCATGGTGAAGATGAGGCGTTGGGGACCGGGGAAGCGGAAATCATGGAGGAGGTGGAGGGCGTGGGTGGTGTCACGGACGTAGGTGGGGAGTTCTTGGACTAATGGGGACAGGACGGAGTCAAGGTATGCGGAGACGAGTTCGGTGGGGCAGGAGCAGGCTGAGACGATGGGTCGTCCGGGGCAGTCAGGTTTGTGGATTTTGGGCAGGAGGTAGAAACGGGCGGTTCGGGGTTGTGGTACTATGAGGTTGGAGGCGGTGGATGGGAGGTCTACTATGAGGTTGGAGGCGGTTTATACGCACAACACAGACGGCCTCCTTCTTCAAGGACCGCAATTTCCCCCCCGACGTGATCGACGATGCCCTCCACCGCATCTCCTCCACTTCCCGCTCCTCCGCCCTTGAGCCCCGCCCCTCCAACCGCCACCAGGACAGAACCCCACTGGTCCTCACCTACCACCCCACCAATCTCCATGTACAGCGCATCATCCGCCGTCACTTCCGCCACCTCCAAACGGACCCCACCACCAAGGATATATTTCCCTCCCCTCCTCTATCAGCTTTCCGTAGAGACCACTCCCTCCGCAACTCCCTTGTCAGATCCATACCCCCCACCAACCCAACCTCCACTCCCGGCACCTTTCCTTGCAACCGCAGGAGGTGCAACACTTGCGCCCACACCTCCCCCCTCACTTCTCTCCAAGGCCCCAAAGGAAACTTCCATATCCGCCACAGATTCACCTGCACCTCCACCCACATTATCTACTGCATCCGCTGCAGCCGGTGTGGCCTCCTCTATATTGGGGAGACAGGCCGCCTACTTGCGGAGGGATTCAGAGAGCACCTCTGGGCCACCCGGACGAACCAACCCAATCACCCTGTAGCACAGCATTTCAACTCCCCCTCCCACTCCACCGAGGATATGCAGGTCATTGGACTCATCCACCGCCAAACCACAACAACGCGACGGTCGGAGGAGGAGCGTCTTATCTTCCGACTGGGAACCCTCCAACCACAGGGGATGAACTTGGACTTCACCAGTTTCTTCATCCCCCCTCCCCCCACCTTGTCTCAGCCGAATCCCTCCAGCCCGGCACCGCCTTCCTGACCTGCTTCTTGACCTCTCCGCCTCCACCCTACTCCGACCTATCACCTTCACCTTGACCTCTTTCCACCTATCACATTTCCAACGCCCCTCCTCCAAGTCCCTCCTCCCTACCTTTTATCTTCTCCTGCTGAACACTCTCTGCTCATTCCTGAAGAAGGGCATGTGCCCGAAACGTCGAATCTTCTGTTCCCTAGATGCTGCCTGACCTGCTGTGCTGTTCCAGCAATAAAGTTTCAGCTTTGATCTCCAGCGTCTGCAGACCTCACTTTCTCCATGGAAAATTATAGGCCAATTAGCCTAATCTTGGTTGTAGTTAAAATTCTAGAATCCATCTTTAAGAATGAGGTTTCTAAATTTTTGGAAGTGCAAGGTCGAATTAGAACAAGTCAGCATGGATTTAGTAAGGGAAGGTCATGCCTGACAAATCTGTTAGAATTCTTTGAAGAGGTAACAAGCAGGTTAGACCAAGGAAAACCCAGTGGATGCTATCTACCCAGACTTCCAAAATGCCTTTGATAAGGTGCCTCACAGGAGGCTGCTGAGTAAGGTGAGGGCCCATGGTGTTCAAGGTGAGCTACTGGCATGGATTAAGGATTGGCAGTCTGACAGAAAGCAGAGAGTTGGAATAACAGGTTATTTTTCAAAATGGGAGCTGGTGACAAGCGGTGTCCCACAGGGTTCAGTGTTGGGGCTGCAGCTGTTCACTTCATATATTAATGATTTGGATGAAGGAACTGGGGGCATTCTGGCGAAGTTCGCCGATGATACGAAGTTAGGTGGACAGGCAGGTCGTACTGAGGAGGTGGGGAGGCTTCAGAAAGATTTTGACAGTTTAGGAGAGTGGTCCAGGAAATGGCTGATGAAATTCAATGTGAGCAAATGCGAGGTCCTGCACTTTGGAAAAAAAATTACAGGCATGGACTATTTTCTAAACGGTCAGAAAATTCATAAAGCCAAAGTACAAAAGGATCTGGGAGTGCTAGTCCAGGATTCTCTAAAGGTTGACTTGCAAGTTGAGTCCGTGATTAAGAAAGCAAATGTAATGTTGTCATTTATCTCAAGAGGGTTGGAATGTAAAAGCAGTGACATGCTACTGAGACTTTTATAAAGCTCTATTTAGGCCCCATCTAGAATACTGTGTCCAGTTTTGGGCCCCACACCTCAGGAAGGACAAACTAGCACTGGAGCGTGTCCAGCAGAGATTCACACGGATGATCCCTGGAATGGTAGGCCTAATATACGATACACAGCTGAGGATCCTGGAATTGTATTCATTAGAGTTTAGACGGTTGAGGGGATATCTAATTGAAACTTATAAGATAATGCATGGCTTAGAAAGGGTGGATGTTGGGAAATTGTGTCTGTTAGGCAGGGATACTAGGACCTGTCGACACAGCCTTAGAATTAGAGGAGGTCAATTTAGAATGGAAATGAGGAGACATTCCTTCAGCCAAAGAGTGGTGGGACTGTGGAATGCATTGCCACAGAGCACAGTGGAGGCTAGGACGTTAAGTGTCTTCAAGGCAGAGATTGATAAATTCTTAATCTCGCAAGGAATTAAGGGATACGGGGAGAGTGTGCGTAAGTGGTGCTGAAATGCCCATCAGCCATGATTGAATGGCAGAGTGGACTCGATGTGCCAAATGGATTTACTTCCACACAAATGTCTTAAGAGTGTGGGATGATGCCAGGATCCCAACCTTATATCAATTGCAGGGAATATACCTCCCTCGAGGCTGGCAAACCAGCTTTATCTTGCCTGGAAAAGCTCCCCCTATACAGTATATCAAGCCTCATTTATTTTAGTACTGGCAGCCTATTGAGGCCAGCGAGGAACTGAAACAAAGGTAGATCCCATGCAGTGGAAACTGCCACTAAGAAATAAAAGATTTAAGGAGGATAGTAAAATAGAAATTTTCTAGCACTGCAATGCAAATTGTACTTGTGCCCTGAAATAGCAGATCTTTTACGTTTAAGTGTGTTTGCTAAAACGTAAACATCAGGTTGGACTTTTCTGGAATAAAGAAGACTCCATGGATCTTTACAAATTGCTGGCAAGACCCAGATGTGGAGAAAGTGAGGACTGCAGATGCTGGAGCTATCAGAGTCGAAAAGTGTGGTGCTGGAAAAGCACAGCAGGTCAGGCAGTATCCGAGGGGCAGGAAAGTCAACATTTTGGGCATATGACCTTCATCAGGGAATGTCATTCTGGATGAAGGATCTATGCCCGAACATTGATTCTCCTGCTGTTCAGATGCTGCCAGACCCAGATGCGGAACTTCTGATCCCATTTCTAACATGTATAATTTTGTGCTGACAAGGAGGAGGTGTCAGGATGAGATTCATAAAGGTAGGAAGTCAGAAGGGTGAGATGAACTTAATTAAAGCAGACCTCAATTTGACTACTATCAGGCGCTTAATCTATAATGTGGGTGTCATGAACTGAAGAATTAGACAGAAGCACTATTTAAGGGTAGATAATGTCTATTTAAGTGTAATAGTTTGAAGTTTTTGAAGTGCCCTGCTCTTTATATCCTTCAATAAAACTTTAAATCAGTGCAAATTAAAGAGAAGAAAAAGTACCATCTGCATTCATTGAAATGGCATCTGATGTGGGTTAGAGATGAAAACTGATCACTTGTTACACAGTTTTAACAAGTTCCTTGTTGACTTTTCTCATGGGCTGTTATTATGTCATTATTAACACTTTGCTGAGTTTCAAATGTTAAAAAAACTTAATAACTTCCTTAGCATGTAGTTTGGTTAACAATTTAAAGAGGCTATGAAAGGATTAGCAATCTTTGATGAACTATTGAATGTAAGTTTGGTTTTAATATAGATTAAGGAAATCCAAATATTTTTATTGGAGTTTGTGAGTGGAAGATTTTTTACTATCAAGTGTGCCAGCTCAATTAAATTGTTAGAAAATTATTTTCTCATCTCGACATGGTTCCGCAGGTCTGCCCATGGAGGATATTGGGTAAATGGCTACTGAGGATTCGTGGTGTATGAGGAGGCATGGGGAGTGGGTGAGGGGCATATGTTGACATGCAGTTGGGATGGAAATAGAGATGTGCATTGGTCTGGATGTATAACGAGGTATGAAAGGTTGTGGGGGTGATGGGGTGCAATGAATGTGTAATACCAGTCCTAGAAGTACTATCACAAAGGGAGAAAACTTCACCATATGTATCATTTAGAGTCATAGAGTCTTAGAGATATGCTGCACTGAAGCAAACCCTTAAATACAACTCATCCATGCTGACCAGATATCCTAAATAAATCTAGAGGATTTAAGCTACAGGGAGAGGTTGAATAGGCTAGGGCTGTTTTCCCTGGAGAGTCGGAGGCTGAGGGCTGACCTTATAGAGGTTTATAAAATCATGAGGGGCATGGATAGAGTAAATAGACAAAGTCTCTTCCCTGAGGTGGGGGAGTCCAGGACTAGAGGGCATAGGTTTAAGCTGAGAGGGGAAAGATATAAAAGAGACCTAAGGGGCAACTTTTTCACGCAGAGGGTGGTATGTGTATAGAATGAGCTCCCAGAGGAAGTGGTGGATGCTAATATGATTTCAACATTTAAAAGGCATCTGGATGGGTATATGAATAGGAAGGGTTTGGAGGGATATGAGTTGGGTGCCGGCAGGTGGGACTAGATTGCGTTGGGATATCTGGTCAGCATGGACAAGTTGGACCGAAGGGTCTGTTTCCATGTTGTATATCTCTATGACTCTAGTCCCATTTGTCAGCATTTGGCACATATCACTCTAAATGCTTCCAATTCATATATCCATCCCGATCCCTTTTAAATGTTGTAATTATACCAGCCTCCACCACTTCCTCTGGCAGCTCATTCCATACACACACCACCCACTGCATGAAAAGGTTGTCCCTTAGGTCCCTCTTAAATCTTTCCCCGCTCCCCTTAAACCTATGCCCACTAGTTTTGTACTCCACCATCCTGGGGAAAAGACCTTGTCAATTTACCCAATTCATGCCTCTCATGGATTTTATAAACCTCTGTAAGGTCACCCCTCAGCCTCTGTCACTCCAGGGAAAATAGCCCGAATCTATTCAGACTCTCCCTATAGCTCAAACCCTCCAACCCCGGCAATGTCTTTGTAAATCTTTTCTGAACCCTTTCACAACATCCTTTCGAAAGGTGGGTGACCAGAATTGCACACAGTATTCCAAAAGTTGCCTAGCCAATGTCTCGTACAGCCGCAACATGACATCGCAACTGATGTACTCAAAGCACTGACCAATAAAGGAAAGCATGCCAAACACCTTCTTCACTATCCCATCTACCTGTGAACTATGAACCTGCCATTAAGTGTATAAGTCCTGCCCTGATTTATGTTTCCAAAATGCAGCACTGCTTACAAAGGCCCAACAACGTCTCTTCTTCCTCAGGCAGTTGAGGAAATTTGGCATGATGGCAAATACCCTTGCTACCTTTTATAGGTGCACCATCGAGAGCATTCTGTCTGAATGTATCACTACCTGGTATGGCAACTGTACCATTCAAGGTCAGAGACGGTTACAGAGAGTGGTAAATTTGGCCCAGACAATCACAAATTCCAACCTCCCATCTATAGAATCTATCTACTAGGCTTGCTGTCAAGGAAAGGCCACCAGCATTCTCAAAGATCCATCCCCACCCTGGCAATGTTTTTCTACAACCTCTACCATCGGGGAGAAGATACAGAAGCCTGAACACATGCACCAGCCGATTTTGAAACAGTTTCTACCCTACTGTTGTTAGAATACTGAATGGACTAACAAACTCTTAACATTCACCTGTACCCGTGTTTTTGTTTCTGCCGCTGTTTGCCTGTGATTTACTTATCTATGATATTTAACTATGTGATCTGCCTGTATTGCTCGCAAGATAAAGCTTTTCACTGTGCCTCGGTGCACGTGACAATCAATTCAATTCAATTCAATTCACATTTATCTAAATTAAACTCCATCTGCCACTCCTCAGTCCATTGGCCCATCTGATGAAGGTCACATTGTTCTCCAAGGTAATCTTCTTCGCTGTCCACTACACCTCCAATTTCATGTCATTTTGCTTGACACACTCCATGTACTCTGTTGACACTAGATTCTTTAATAATACATGTTTGTTCATAAAAAATAGATATTACCCACCATTATTATTTCACAACAACACAAAGCAAACCAATCTCAGTGAATACAATGATCCATGAAAGCTATTACTCAGACCAGTGTTCCTCCAGGACCTATAGGATTATCTTAGCCCTCATTTTTCACATGCTTCCTTCCACCACCCTTCCCTGTTAGCCTCCTTCCTGGAGGTGTATGTTAATGCCAGGGACTATTTCCTTGGGTTGACATTTGGCCACTTGGCACCAGACCCTATTGGCAAGACGATATATTTCCATTGATCTTTCAATGGGCAGTCTTGCTTAAAGACTGTAGGTGCTGAAGAATCAAAGTGGCCATAGTGTTGTACCTATTTCTGACCCTCACTTCCTTTGAGTTCCCTGCTCAGATGGCTGTGACTGGTAGTTTGTTTTCCCCATACTGTGATTTTATTTGTTGCTTTTTGCCAAGTTTTAGAATACTGAGGCCTACCACTTTAATGCAAAGTAAACACTATATTACATAGTATTACAAAGTATTTGCAGCAAAGACTAAGTCCATTTGGCCCAACAACTCCATGTCATATTTCAAATAAACTTCTTCCAACCCTTCTTCATCTGACTCCATCTGCGTATGCAGGGTAAGGAAGTAAATGGGTTCTGTTCCTTTGTTTCTTTACCATTCCAAATCATCATCTATGATTATGAACAAAATGCAAGTGATTCTGTAAATTATTGAAAAAGATCATACATAACCAATATTGCAATTTCCTGTCCTTGCTCTTTGTGAAGACCCACAGACAAGATTGTACATTTTACATTGAATCCTTCAAGTACCCCTTTTAAAGTATTCAGTGGGCATAAAAATAAGACAAAGTCTCACCAGACCATAGGGGTGCTCCTTCATTAGTGAGAGATGAATGACATTGTGTAACCCAAGAGTCAGCATGCCTCAGGTGAGGGGAGAGCCCTTCCTGGTAACATCAGCTGCTGGGGGAATTGAACCCACAATGTTTGCATCACTCTGCACTACAAACCAGCCATTCAGTCAATTGAGCTACCTGCAGATGAGTGGTGGTGTAGGTTGACTTGGCTAAACAGATGATAAGGATCAAACTAGTGCAAATAGCACAGGTTAAGAACCCTGGGGTGTTCTCAAGACTGACTTCTTTTCCCTACTTCTGGTGGAGATTGTGGTGCTGTGAGACAGAATTCAATTTGTGTCGACAACATGTAAGACATTTCTATGTTAAGTTCAAAATCCAGGATGGAGCAACCCAGCAAGCAACAGTGCTACATTTGAAGAAGAATTTCCTTCTAGATGATCATTTTCAGATAGGTCAATGAAGGAAAGTACAGATTCATAGCAAAATTAAGCACACAAACAGGATATTAGTGTTACACACTCTCTAAAGTTAAGCTTTTTTCTTCTCCACTTGTTTTTGCCAAGAAGAAGATAATTTTATTGGCTTTTAGGGTCAATAGATAAATAAAAAATACTGTGTGGCTTACATTTTGCATAGGCTGCCTTTCAGGAACTTTGGATTATCAATGTGTTTTTTTCAGCAGATGAAATACTTGTATATGTACATGCTGTTATACTGTAGGAAACATTTCCCAGTCCAGTCCAATGAGTAGACTGATTAAGCTGGCAGACAGCTCTGGTCATGAAATTTTGGTCACAGTCTCCACCCATTAATTTAAATGGAGTTTCAGATGAAGGCCTGCAGTGCAAGACCTTTCTCAATTCAGAGGGCGAGTTTGGTTAACTGTTATTTTCTCACATTCATAGATGTCACAGCATCAGCATTTTTAAAATTCCATAATCCATAAGACTGAGATCAATGATAATGTTCACCACAGTACTAGCTGAGATCGATTAAATCAGCGTACAATCTATTTTAGAACCTTTCCATTCCATGTGGCTCAGTTAGATGCTACTCAGTGGATATATGCATGAGATCTTCTTTGTAAGACAATGGTAAAACATTCCATCCACTTCAGGTTCAGGGACTACCCAGTCTCTTATGTAAAATGCTTGCAATACATTCAGTTCAACTTCTGTTTCAAGTTCTTGGTAAATAACAACTATGTTAGAGTTTATCAGTTTGTTTATATGAATATTCACAGCACTGTTACGCAGTTAGTTTCATGAATGCATTTTCAGTATCAGCTATATGAATTTAATTCTTTTCTGGCACATCAAAAATCTTGATGTAGTGAAGTTATAATTGCACCATTCCTTCATCAGTTCATGACAACTGTTGTGTGACAAATAGTGGCTAGGCTTAACTGGAAATCACACAAAAGCAGAGACAATACAGCAACTATATATTACCACAGAAATGTTTAACTAGCAGCCAACTCCAAAAATTGATCAGTAGTTATTAATTATAATCCTGAGATGAACTGGTGCAAAAGTAATTGAGTTTTCAATAACGGCTTTATTCACTTGACAAAAATGCAATTGTAGGACTGAAGAATTGAATGACTTCTCCTACACTAGTCATGCACTAAATCAATTTAATTATACCATTAGGGAGTATCAGTAACACAGTATTTTAAATCTCTATGAAATTTATGTTGAGCAAACTAATTTATTTGACACTCATTCAAGTTCTATTGATGTGGTGCTATAGATTGATCTTTTCATGTGGAAAGGGAGAACCATTATCTGCATGAAATGTTCAGTAGAACATTTTTTTAAGGATTCTATCTTTGACACTCATAAGTAAATTGTGCTACTTAACAATTATCATAACTTTATAGTTATATTTTTTAATGATTTTGATCTTCTACAGTTTTCTATTGTAGGATGTACATCACGCCATCCCTCCCCCCTCCCACCCAATACTCTTCAATGAAAATGTAATCAAATAGTAAATTATTTTATTAACTTTTTGTATTGCTTAAGGTATGCTAGATTTTCTCAGAAAACCTGAGAGGCTGCCACAGAATTATAATGTGATCATGAAAGGTGTTTAATATCCTAAAAATGCAACTCACACCAGAATAACTGAAAGCGCAAGGTTCAATGAGGCAATTAAATCATGGTAACCATTATTTCTTAACATATAATCTGAAACAGAATGCTAGCTTGACTATAATGTAAAATAGTAACAGAAAATGCTAGAAACACTCAGCAGCATCTGTGGAGTGAAAAACAGAGGAAGTGTTACATCAGAACTGGGAAAACTGGAATTGTTGTAGGTTTTGAAGGAGTGAAAGCAGGGAAGGGTAGTCAGCAAAATATGAAAATTGATGACAAGGTTGGGAAGGCAAAAGTGATGAAGTGACAAAGTTTTCATGGTGCAAGGCCAAAATGACAAGGAAAGAAGCAAAAGAGTAATATAAAACAAGGAACTACAGATGTTGGAGACCGAAACAAAAAAGCTCAGGACGGCAAAAAAGGGAATGAGGGAGCTTTGGTAAATAGAGTTAAAGAGAATCAAAGAGTGACTATGGAGAGAGTGGGGCCCCTTAGAGATCAACGTGACCATCTTTGTGTGGAATCACAGGAGATGAGTAAGATACTAAACAAATATGTTGCATCAGTATTTACCGCAGAAAAAGATATGGAAGCTAGGAAATTTGGGGAAATAAAGAGTGAAGTCCTGAAAAGAGCTCATATTAAAGAAGAGGAGGTACTGTAGGCCTTAAAATGCAAACAGGTTGATAAATCCCAGAGACCTGATCAGGTGTTTCCCTGAATTCTGTGGGAAGCTAGGGGAGAGATTGCTGGGCCCCTTGCTGAATATTTGTATCATCGACAGCCATGGTTGAGGTGGCAGAAGACTGGAGATTGGCTAATGTCGTACCATTATTTAAGAAATCCGGTAAGGGAAAGCCAGGGAACTATGGACCAGTGAGCCTTATGTCAGTGGTGTGTAAGGTTTTGGTAAGGTTCCTGAGGGACAGAATTTACATGCATTTGGAAAAGCTAGGACCGATTGGGCATAGTCAATATGGCTTTGTGTATGGGTAATTGTATCTTATTAACTTGATTCAGTTTTTTTAACAAGGTGACCAAGAAGATTGATGAAGGCAGAACGGTAGACATTGTCTATTTGACTTCAGCAAAGCGTTCAACAAGGTTCCGAATGGTAGACTGATTGGTAAGGTTAGATCACATCCAGGATGAGCAAGCCAACTGATACAAAATTGACATGAAGGTAGGAGATGTAGAGTGGTGGGAGAGGTTTGCTTTTTGTACTGGAGGCATATGACCAGTTTTGTGCTGCATGGATCATGCTGGGTCTACTGCTTTTAGTCATTTATATAAATGATTTGGATGTGAATAGAGAAAATATGGTTAGTAAATTTACAGATGACCCCAATATAGGTGGTGTAGTTGTCAGTGAAGAAGATTATCTTAGAGCCGAGTGGGGCCTTGATCAGATGGGTAAATGGGCCTAGGAGTGGCAGATGGAGTTTAATTTAGATAAATGTGAGATGTTGCATTTTGGTAAGGCAAATCAGGGCAGGACTTATACAGTTAATGGTTGGGCCCTGAGGAGTGTTGACAAACAAAGGGATGTAGGTGCATTGTTCCTTGAAAGTGGAGTTGCTGGTGGACAGGATGGTGAAGAAGGTATTTGACATACTTGCCTTCATTGGTCAGAACATTGAGTACAGGAGTTGGGATGTCATGTTGCAGCTGTACAGGACATTGGTTAGGCCACTTTTAGAATACTGTGTACAATTCTCTAGGAAGGTGCAGAAAAGATTTACAACGGTGTTTCCAGGCTTAAAGGGTTTGAGTTTTCGGGAGATGTTAAATAGCCTGGGTCTATTTTCTCTGAATTATTGAAGGCTGAGGGATGACCTTATACAGGTTTATAAAAGCATGAGGAATATGGATAGGATGAATAGCCAACTTCTTTTTCCCAGGTGGGAGGGGGGGGGGGGGGCGGGGGGGGTTGGGTCCAGAACTAGAGGTGTAAGTTGAGGGGGGAAAGATATAACAGGGAACTGTGGTAGTTTCTTTTACACAGAGGGCGGTGCATGCATGGAACAAGCTGCCAGAGGAAGTGGTGAAGGCTGGTACATTTGCAACATTCAAAAGTCATCTGGATGGGTATATGAATAAGAAGGGTTTAGAAGGATATGGACAAAATGCTAGGAGTAGATCAGATTAGGTTGTCTGATTGGCGCAAATTACTTGGACCGAAGGGTCTGTTTCCATGCTGTACAACTCTGTGGCTCGAAGAACTGAAAATCCTGAAGAAACTCAGCAGGTATGGCAGAATTAACAATTTACGTCTAGTGACTTTACATCAGAACCGATCATCACCGAACCTGAAATGTTAAATCGGCTTTCTTCCTACAAATGCTGCTAGACTTGCTAAGTTCCTCAAGGAAACAAAAAGTGTGTTAACAGGAGATGTAAATTGCAGGATTCTGAATAGCTGCTGTCTTATAAAAGAGATGAGAGAGAAGTGAGTGTAAGAAACAATCTAAGGAACAGGAGAATCGACGTTTCGGGCATAAGCCCTTCCTCAGGAATCATTCCTGAGGAAGGGCTTATGCCCGAAACGTCGATTCTCCTGTTCCTTGGATGCTGCCTGACCTGCTGCGCTTTTCCAGCAACACATTTTCAGCTCTAATCTCCAGCATCTGCAGTCCTCACTTTCTCCTCCTAAGAAACAATCTAGCAAAGAAAAATAAAACAAAATTCAGTTGATCTAGAAGGCTGTAAGTTTCCATTTGAAAGACTATGTGTACTTCAACTCATATAATTTTGCATCTGGTATTAAAGGAAATGGTGAAAGAAAATGAGTAATCTTGCAATGGTGTATCTCTCACTGCTTTGAGCATTGGGTAGCTGATATGGTAACATATCTAAGTAAAGCTAAGGCAAACAATGTTATTCAGATGAAAATGAACTAAGAGAGTACTTTTAGATGAGGAGAAACATTGTAGGGTTAAATCAAAATTAGCAAACAACAAAACAAAATTGACATTTTTAAAAATTAAATTGAGACATGGAAATAAAAACTTACACTTAAAATATAGATATTAAGCTTAAGATAATCATAGATAAATAAGGACTAAGATACAACCAGGAAGAATTATTTCAAAAACATGCAAAGAATTAGCGATTGTTTAGCAGTAGCGTTACATTGCCATTTAGACATTAATGGAAAGCAGCTTCAGATATGAATCAGAGAAAAGTAATAGTTCAATTTAGAGCCATGACAATGACCTGATCATTGATTGCACATAAGAATTGGATTGGTTGCTTTGTGAATGGTAATATCTCTCCAATTTAACGTAAAATCAAGCCAAATTGCTTGCAAATGAGTCACTGGACCTTGGGAAGTTTTCAGTCTTAAATTAGGTCTGTAATTTTAATGCGAGCCAATAAAGCATGCTATTTGCTGACTTTTGGTTAACTGGTCAAGAAGTAGGACATTGCTTCTTTGTTTGTACTCAAAATCTGACATGCAGTCAGTATTGGAATTCAGCCTTGTTCACCACAGACTAACATAATGACATCAATATCTATAGAGTTACATCACCCTAGTCCAAGACTCAATCATTAGAGATTTCAAAAATGACTATCAGGAGAAACAAGGAGACAATAAAGGTAAAGTAGCAAAAAGTATAGGATTGTGCAATGCACGTTTATGTTGGAAGGTTTACCTCAATTAAATTGAGACAATCACGAAACAATACCAATGTGTGTGTTTTGTCAGAAATGTCAGTGACAGTAGTAACATGCACCAAGATTTTTCATTAAGGAATTATACTATGGCAGGGGATGAGGGATCTTAAATGGCTTCATACTCACATGCCCTGTGGTGAGTTTTCTAGAGTGAACAGACCTAGCACCTCAAGATTGGACATCCATGATACATGGTGGGCCATCAGCAACAATAGAATTGTATTCAACCATAATCTGTATGTCTTGGCACATTCCTCACTCTGGTTCAATGAAGAGTTGTCAGAGGGCACTTGAGGAACAGCACTCAGCTTGCCTAAAAAAAGAGGTGTCAACCTGGTGAAGCTGCAAC
The DNA here is from genome assembly GCF_037043375.1 of Chiloscyllium plagiosum. Taxonomy (NCBI): domain Eukaryota; kingdom Metazoa; phylum Chordata; class Chondrichthyes; order Orectolobiformes; family Hemiscylliidae; genus Chiloscyllium; species Chiloscyllium plagiosum. The sequence goes on along the minus strand of NW_028270151.1, from coordinate 45,418,002 downwards.
ACGGAACCACTTGCATGCCAAGCGGTATGAACAGCATGTGACTGACAGAGTTAAGTGATCGCACAACTGGCGGATCAGATCTATACTCTACAGTCTCGCCACATCCAGTCATGATTGGTGGTGGGCGTTTAAACAATTAACAAAATGAGGAAACTTCACAAATATCCTCACTTTTAATGATGGGATAGCCAAGCACATCAGTGCAAAGAATAAGATGCATATGCAAGCATCCTCAGGTAAAAGTGTCAAAGTGGACAATCAACCTTCGTCTGCTCCAAAAGTCACCACAATCACAGATGTTAGCTATCTGCTGATTTAATTCACTCTATGTAACATTAAGAATTGACTATAGGCATTGAGTAGAACAATGCTGTGGGGCCTGACAATGTTTCAGCAATAATACAGAATACTTGTACTCCAGAATTATCTGTACCATTAGCCAAGCTGTTAAAATATAGGTACAAAATGAATAGTTATCTGACTATGTGGGAATTTGCTCCATTATCTTCCCTTAATCAGGGGAGGTGATGACATAATGATGTTGTCAGTGGACCAGTCATGCAGTGGCCCAGGCACATATCAGATGGTGAAATTTGAATTCAATTATAATGATTCCTGGAGTTAAAAGTTAGCTTAATTTTGACCATTGAGCATTCGTGAAAAACCATCTCATTCATTAATGCTTTTCAGGGAGGGTCTAATTTCAGTTGTAAAGTTTAGTAAGATGCAGCCTGGTCAAATCTCTGATGGGGTGTCTGCTTTTCTTTTATTCATCCATGGGACGGGGGTCACTGTTTAGGTCAGCATTTATTGCCCACCCCTAAATGCCTAAAGGGCAGATAAGAGTCAACCACATCACTGTGGATCTGGAGTCACATGTAGGCCAGACCAAGTAAGGATGGCAGAATTCCACCCCCCTCTCCCCCACCCTGCAATGATAAGCCATGGTTTCATGGTCAACATTAGACATTTAATTCCATATTTTTTAAAATTTGAATTTAAACTCCACTAACTTTTATGCCAGAATTTGAACTTGAGCGCCCAGAGAACATTACTTGGCTCTCTGGATTAACAGCCCAGTGATAATACCACTAGGCCATTGCCTTCCCTTGTACACAAAGTTCTGCTGCTACAGCCTTTCAATATTGGTTGCTGTGCCCAGCAATGTCAGTCTATGCTTCAAGATCACACTGTTAGAAATGGCAGGGTAGTTGTGATGGGTTTGTTGGTCCTGAATGCCAATTTCTATGGAAAAGAAGTGCATTTCATTGGTGTGCCTGTATCGTGTCCTGAGATATTTAACAGAGAGGTGATTCTGAGGAAGTGGTGAATTAAACCCACCAGCTTGGTTTCCTTGGCAAGTTTTACCTTCTAACTTATTTGCCAGGTTTGTTAAGATGTGAGTCTGAATATTAATGAAGACAGTTGTGGCATTAACAAGCAATCATGACTGTCAATAGGCATTTTGCTGTTGTCCAACAAGAATTGCACCATACTGCTTATGAAAAGCATAAAAGATAGACTAAGATGAGCTTACTTGAAAAAAAATCATTTAAAATGAACCTGCTTGGAAATTTCTGTTTTCCATATTGGTGAACCCTTGTGAATAACAGCCTGCCTCTTCCATTGGGAGAACAGCTGCTCAGAGCTGTTCTTGTAGGTGGTCCTGACAAGACATCTTTTGCTTTTCCTTGAATAGAAGCCAAGGATCATCAACAATCATCTCATCCACTACAACATAAATGGATATTGGCTCAATGTCCCAGATGAAAATAATACCCATTTTTTTTGTTGTCCTTACCCGGAGTGGTAATTGAGGTCCCCATTCTTCTAATTTGGAAACAAAAGCCAAATGAACCAAACTCTTTTCTCACACAAAGTGGTGAAACACAAGATTGGTTGAAAAGAAGAACAAGGTAACAGAATGTATTTCTTTTTACTCCCCTAATAAATATTTGTTTGACATAAGCATTTAGGTCAATGTCAGTTTTATGAGTGTTATATAATATAAATGAAATCACTCCTGTAACCCAAGCTAAATTGTTTTAGCATTGCTGCCTAAAGATGTCACTGTTTGTTTTACTACTATATGAATATAAATCTGTGAATCCACAAGGTTATAATCAGTGGCCAATACACTTGGAAGTGTGATTCAAATGCAATCAATTTTAAACACCCTAAATATAGCTTATCTAAAACATCTGCCAACAGTTAAGTGAGTGAATTTGAAAAACTGTCTCTCCCTATATCACTGTAATGGAGTCAACCCAAGAAATTCTTGTCAGAATTACAAATAAATAACTCAACAAGCAGATATATATCCCCCAAGTGATTTGAACTACACAGCCGCAGGCTCAGTTTCTTCAAGGAAGATCATTTGGACTTTTAAACCAATCTGACTAACATTAATACATGGAAAACAACAGTAAGAGTTCATGCTGTCCTTGTACTAGCTGCAGAATCTGGAGACAGGATTCTGGAAAGCTCAATTAATCATCCTGTGTCATCTCCACAAGGATGTTATCTCTGCAGTTATCCAGAAAAAATAGATGATTAAATGAAAAAATTATCCTGGTAAAATACTGTCTTTTTGAGCAATTGAAGCACAACATTTTTTTTTAAGAATAGTTATAGCATTTTCTTAACTTTGTAACAGCTTTGAGAATATTCCTTATAATGGGTTTGACAGTTCCCTTAAAGGATTGATTCCTCTCTAAAGAATTACATTTAATATGTATCTGAAATTCATCCATCTGCTGTATTTGGCCATGTTTTATTACCTAACCAGATTTCAAGTCACAAATATCATCCGTATCAATCACACCTCATCTGACACCAAGTTACACATTAATGTTATTTTTCCTGATATTTCATATTTTGAATGATAATGGCAAGGCAATCAAAGACAGTCTTGCCAAAATTATAAACTATCATGGACAATGCATTTTTAAAGGATATTGTAATATTTAACATTATAGGTTACACATCAAGTCTTGACCAGTAGTCTGATATGGATTATATTGAATAGGTAATTGGTTGTACTTCCCACCCCCTACTTAGTTCCATTGGCTCAAGCAATTAGATTCCATACAGTGTGGAAACAGGCCCTTCGGCCCAACAAGTCCACACCGACCCTCCGAAGAATAACCCACCCAGACCCATTTCCCTCTGACTAATGCACGTAACACACTATGGGCAATTTAGCGTGGCCAATTCACCTGAGCTGCACATCTTTGGACTGTGGGAGGAAATCCACACAGACACAGGGAGAATGTGCAAACTCCACAGACAGCTGCCTGAGGCTGGAATCAAAGCTGGGACACTGGTGCTGTGAAGCAGCAGTACTAACCACTGAGCCACCATGCCGCTACAACTCAACAAATTAAACTCCAAGAAGTTTACCAAGCAATTAATAGATAGTTTGGAATCAATTATACATACAATTTCATTATGTCAAAACAATGTTTTAAGAAATAATTTTTGATTCTTTTAAATGCCTAGTAACTCAAATGATGATTTTGCATTGGCACTATATTCCTATCACAGAGGTACACAAGAAAATGTCATTCTGCAAATTAATGTATGTCATGCTTCACATTTCCTTTGCTAAGTGGGCGGTATCTGCTGAAAATCAATTGCAAGGACAACTGTTATTTTATTATTTTATGTGCTAAGTATTTTTAACAGACGTTTAATTTGTTAATTAGTTTTCAATAGTGAGTGCATCGGCACTTCAACTATGAAATTTACAAGCTAAACATGCCCACAATAATGTCATCTGTGAAAATAAATATGCTACTTTTCTTAGCTCCAAGTATACATAAAAATGCAATATGAAAACTAAATACATTTCTAGCTGGATTCTCAGGAGAGCTAGAGAAGAAGGATTGAAAGGACGTTAAGGAGCTTTCAATATAAAAGGTACTCAGATAGATTATGTCTGAACTGAATTAAGAAATAGAAAGAAATGTTTTATGATATGAGGATAACACCGTGGAATACTAAGCAATTGACAATAATTTGTGGATCATTTAGAAAGGTTTGCAGTACAGAATTAAAATATTGTGGGACATAAACTCTTAAAAATATGAGGCAAAATGGGAAAGGTTTTGGGGATCCATCTATAACTGCTTCCTTAATGCACATACAAGAAAATATCTCGCTCGAAATCTATTTCTAAATGTCAAAACAGACCTAACAAGGTACCTGAGAGAAGGAGAACATTTGTGGACTATAAATGCAAAACATAGTAGATGCTGGAAATCTGGAACAAAGACAGAAAATACCAGAGAAATTCAATAGGTCTAACAGTATTTAAGGACAGGGAAACAGAGTTGACATTTTGAGTATGATATGACTTCTTCAGAAGTCTATTAACTCTTGAGTTCTGAAGAAGTGTCATATTGGACTTGAAATGTTAACTTTGTTCTGGTTCTTGTACATTGCCTCTAGTCTATTTTTCAAAACAGCTGTACATAGACTCTATCAGGACATAGAGTCATAGAGATGTACAGCACAGAAACAGACCCTTCAGTCCAACTTGTCCATGCCGACCAGATATCCCAACCCAATCTAGTCCCACCTGCCAGCACCCGGCCCATATCCCTCCAAACCCTTCCTATTCATATACCCATCCAGATACCTTTTAAATGTTGTATTTGTACTAACCTCCACCACTTCCTCTGGCAGCTCATTCCATACAAGTACCACCTTCTGTGGGTTTTTTGCTTTATCTTGAATAATAGCCAGGGATCATCAACATTTGTCCAATCCACTACAACATAAATAGATACTGGTGTTATATTGGATAGTACAATGGCTCAGTTGTTAGCACTGCTGCCTCACGGTGCCAGGGACTTGGGTTCAATTCTCGCCTCAAGTGACTGTGTGGAGTTTGTACATTGCCCCTGTGTCTGCATGGTTGCTCTGGTTCCCTCTTACTGGGCAAGTTAGGTGGTTTGCCCACAGTGTCTATGGATGTGCAGGTGAGGTGAGTCTGTGTGGGATGCTCTTTGGAGGGTTGGGATGGGCTGAATGGCCTGCTTCCACACTGGGGGGATTCTATGTCCCAACTGAAGCATTCACCTTTGTTTTGTTGTCTTTCCTTGGATTGGCAGTTGTGTCCTCCATCCTTCTAATTTGGAAACAAAGGCCAAGTGGACCAAATCCTGACTTCTGAGTATAATTCTGTTTGAGCCCAAAATGTTTTGCCTAGATATTGTCTCAAAGACCTGCCATAGGAGTTCTACCATAAACTGGTGCTGCAGAGTCTTATATAGTTCAAACTTAAGATGGCTGCTCCGTTAACTTTTGAAGAATAATTGTCCCTCAGAACAAAGCTATTTATGCTGAACCTCCCTTTCTGTCTTCTGTTTTCATCTAAAATTTTGAATTCTCACCAAGCAACAATTTCTATCTGGTATTTTATATTCACTTGAAGCTATCACTCAAAGAGTCACACGCCATTTATTACCTTTAAACCTGAGGATGCCAACCAGAGGGAAGCATCAGAATCATCAGGTGACATCTCACCACCAAAAGTTACTGTTGGCTTCTTTTGCTTCTTTTTAGCTAAATAAAGTGATCCAGATTCTTACAGTTAGAGCACCGTTTTCCCTATTCGAGATGTGCTTTATTTTCTTTTATGTTATGTCCTGCACCACATCTCTCTCTGGCCCTTTCTGTTGACTGTTCTGAAATGCTTCTTGTACTTTGCCAATCTGTTGTTCTCATTTGGCTTGGACGACCTCTCAGAATAATGCAAAGTCTCATCTGTTCTCCATTAGCTGATGATTGACAAATATCCAGCATGTCAATAGCTTTTCTCGAATGTAAGCTTTTCCTCCCTCAACAAATGTAATCTCATGACAGGATCTCTTTTGCTGAAGACGATCCTATTTCTGTCCAACCTCACAGGATTCAGATAGATAGATAGATTACTTTGGCCACATACTGATCAATAGTCTTTCCACCTGAACTCTGATGCCAAATATTCAGTTCAGAAGGTCAAAATGTTATTTTGTAACCTTCAAATTCTCTCCTGTTTAGCTTTTCTGCTCATCAATGAGACTCAGGGTGCAACAATTTGTTGCACTCTGGCCTGTCCCTGAACTCATAGCAGCATTGCTACTCTAATTTGCTCTGGTTCTTTATTTTTGCAACTGCCACATAGTTCTATCACTGTGTGGAAAAATTCCAATTCTGCCTCATATTTCTTTTAATTCAAATGGTAGCAGTCACTAGAAAATACACAGCTATTTTGACTCACCCAATAAAGCTGAGAAGCTTTTTTTTGTTTAAAAAATACTTCCTTGCTGGTTCTTTCAGTAGCTACGTCTCTGATAGATCTAAAAAATCTGCACATGTTCAGCTACATCATTCCTGACACTGTGTTTCAAGCAATATGTGTTTAATGGTTCCCGCCAACTATCTACAATGGCAGAAACAGCAGAGGTAGGTAGACGATGGCAACCCAGTTATGCCATTGCATTTCTCCAAACATTTCCTATACATATCATTTTCATCTTAGTTTATTTTGAGGATTTGCATGGATTACAGACTTTCCCATGCCGCGAGTGCCCTGTCGTCATGTACATTGTGAAAATGGCAACGTTCAGATATAAGGCAAAGTTGACAATCTCTCAGTGGGCAGCTGGCACATTAACACAGTAAGCACATCATAGAGGTAAGACCATAAGACTATAAGAAATAGGAGTGAAAGTAAGGGCCTTCGGCCCATCGAGTCCATGCTGCCATTTAATCATGGCTGGTGGCATTTTAATTCCACTTATCCATGCTCTCCCTGTAGCCCGTAATTCCTTGCGAGATTAAGAATTTACCAATCTCTGCCTTGAAGAGATTTTACATCCTGGCCTCCACTGTGCTTCATGGCAATGAATTTCACAGGCCACTCTCTGGCTGAAGAAATGTCTCTGCATTTCCATTCTAAATTGACCCCCTCTAATTCTAAGGCTGTGTCCATGTGTCCTAGTCTCCCTGCCTAACGGAAACAACTTCCCAGGGTCTACTCTTTCTAAGCCATGCATTATCTTGTAAGTTTCTATTAGATCTCCCCTCAACCGTCTAAAATCTAATGAATCCCAGATCCGCAGCCAATCATCATATGTTAGATAGGGATCATCTGTGTGAATCTCTGCTGGACATGCTCCAGTGCCAGTATGTCCTTCCTGAGGTTTGGGGCCCAAAATTGGACACAGTATTCTGAATGGGGCCTAACTAGAGCTTTATAAAGTCTCAGAAGCACGTCACTGGTTTTACATTCCAACCCTCTTGAGATAAATGACAACATTACATTTGTTTTCTTAACTATGGACTCAACCTGCAAATCAACCTTTCGAGAATCCTTGTCTAGCACTCCAGATCCCTTTGTACTTTGGCTTTATGAATTTTCTCACTGTTTAAAAAATAGTCCATGCCTGTTCTCTTTTTTCTAAAGTGTAAGACCTTGCACTTGTTCACGCTGAATTTCATCAGCCATTTCCTGGACCACTCTCCTAAACTGTCTAAATCTTTCTGCAGCCTTCCCACCTCCTCAGTACTACCTGCTTGTCCACCTAACTTCATATCATTGGCGAACTTCGCCAGAATGCCCCCAGTCCCCTCATCCAGATCATTAATATATAGATTGAATAGCTATGACCCCAACACTGAACCCTGCGGCCATCACTTGTTACCAGCTGCCACTCCGAAAAAGAACCATTTATCCCAATTCTTTGTCTTCTGTCAGACATCCAATCCCCAATCCATGCCATTAGCTCACCTTGAACACCATGGGCCCTCATCTTACTCAGTCGTCTCTGTGAGGCACCTTATCAAAGGCCTTTTGGAAGTCTGGATAGATAATATTCACTGGGTTTCCCTGGTCTAACCTACTTGTTACCCCTTCAAAGAATTCTAACAGGTTTGTCAGGCATGACCTCCCCTTACTAAATCCATGCTGACTTGTTCTAATCCAACCCTGCACTTCCAAGAATTTAGAAATCTCATCATTAATGATGGATTCTAGAATTTTACCTACAACTGAGGTTAGGCGAGTCGGCCTATAATTTTCCATCTTTTGTCTTGATCCTTTCTTTAACGAGTGGGTTACAACAGCAATTCTCCAATAATCTGGGACTTTCCCTGGCTCCAGTGATTTTTGAAAAATCACAGTCAGCACCTCCACTATTTCCTCAGCCACCTCCCTCAGAACTCTAGGATGTAGCCCGTCGGGGAAGGAGATTTTTCAATTTTTAGATCTTTTAGCTTTTCTAACACTTTCTCTTTTGTAATGGTGACCATACTCAACTCTGCCCCCTGACTCTCCTTAATTGTTGGGATATTACTCATGTCTTCCACTGTGAAGACTGACACAAAGTACTTATTAAGTTCTTCAGCTATTTCCTTATCTCTCAGCACTAGCTTTCTTGCATCAATTTGGAACGGCCCAATTTCTACTTATGCCTCTCGTTTGTTTCCTATGTATTGAAATAACTTTTTCTATCATTTCTAATATTACTGACTAGCCTACCTTCATATTTGATCCTCTCCTTCCTTGTTTCTCTCTTTGTTATCCTCTGTTTGTTTTTGTAGTCTTCCCAATCTTCTGATTTCCCAATGCTCTTGGCCACTTTATAGGCTCTCTCTTTTTCTTTGATACATTTCCTGACTTCCTTGGTCTGCCATAGTTGTCTAACCCCTCCCCGAATAATCTTTCTTTTCTTTGGGATGAACCTCTGTACTGTGTCCACAATTATACCCAGAAACTCCTGCCATTGTTGCTCTACTGTCTTCCCCACTAGGCTCTGCTTCCAGTCGATTTTCGTCAGTTCCTCTTTCATGTCCCTGTAATTAACTTTATTTAACTGTAACACCATTACATCCGATTTTGTCTTCTCTCTTTCAAACTGCCGACTGAACTCAACCATATTATGATTGCTGCCTCCTAAGTGTTCCCTTACTTTAAGATCTTTTATAAAGTCTGGCTCATTACATAGCACAAAGTCCAGAATAGCCTGCTCCCTTGTAGGCTCCATCGCAAGCCGTTCCAAAAAGCTATCCTGTAAGCATTCTATGAATTTCCCTTCTTTGGCTCCACCGGCAACATTATTCACTCAGTCCACCTGCACATGGAAGCCCCCCGTGATCACCATGACCGTACCTTTTTGACATGCCCTATCTATTTCCTGGTACATCTTGCATCCCTGGTCCTGACCACTACTGGGAGGTCTGTGCATAATTCCCATTATGTTTTTTTTTGCCTTTGTGGTTCCTCTACTCTACCCACACAGACTCCACATCATCTGACCCTATGTCATTCAGTGCCACAGATTTACTTTCATTCTTAACTAACAAGACACCCCGCTCCCTCTGCCCATCTCCCTGTCTTTTTGATAAGTTGTAAATCCTTGAATGTTTAACTGCCAGTCCTGAACCTCCTGCAGCCACATCTCTGTGATGCCCATCACATCATAATCGTTCACGATGATTTGTGCTGTTAATTCATCTGTTTTGTTATGAATACTACGAGCATTTAGGTAAAGCGCCTTAATGCTAATTTTCTTATCCTCATGATTTCCATCACCTTGAGTAATATGTCCTAAGTTATCCTTCCTTTTTGCTTCATTCCTAGTCTGCCTGCTCACATGCTAACCTGTTGCTTATCTTTCTACTTGACTCCATACTCCCTGTTGCTTTCCTTTTCCCTTCCCCACTTTGAACAAAACAATGTCCCCCCACTTTCCCTCCAATGAACAAAGGTAAAAGACCATTGCCCTGACAGTGATCACAAGTGGATAAGGTGGTGAAGAAGGCATATGGCATGCTTACCTTAATCGATCAGGACATAGAGAATAAAAATTGGCAAGTTATGTAGCTGTATGGAACTTTCGTTAGACCACATTTGGAATATTGTGTTCAGTTCTGGTCAATCTGCCATACGTATGTGGAGGTTTTGGAGAGGGTACAGAAAATATTTACCTGGATGTTGAATTTTTGGAGGGTATTAGCTATGAGGACACAGTAGACAAACTTGGTTTATTTCCACTTGAACATCAGAGGCTGAGGGGTGACCTAACAGAAGTTTACACAAGCATGAATAGTGTGGATAGGATAGATAGTTGGAGTCTTTTTCCCAGGGTAGAACATCAATTTCTATGTGACACATGTTTCAGGTGAAAGAAGGTAAGTTCAAAGGAGTGTGAGAGACAATTGTTTATACAAAAAGTGGTAAGTGCATGGAATGCAGTGTCAGAGGAGATGGTAGAAGTCGAGGCAGTAGCACAGGAATAGGCAGGGAATAGAAGGGATATGGACCATGTAAAGGCAAACGATTTTTAGTTTAGAAAGGCATCATGTGGCAGTGCAGGGCCAAAGGCCTGTTTCTGTGCTATACTGTTCTTTGTTCTTTACAATTCTTTCATTCTGCAGCAATTCCATTGTTGTACCTGTGTTTGAATCAGCACAATAAGTCAAATGCTTGCTGAAAACTGAAACGAATAACCCTCATAAAATGGCTCATGATTCTGGTCAGCACTGGAAACTGAGATTTACAGCTGTGTGTTGCTGAAGGCAACAGCTCCTGCTTCTCATGGCAGGCAAGGAGATGATGTGCAGTGACATGAAGAAGAAGGGTGACATGAGGATGGGTAAAGGGAAGCACATAAAGTTGAAGGGAAAAATTAAATGACCCTTCCTGCCTGGCCTTTATTTAACACCAAGTATCCCTCCACAAGCACCAACATTCTCATATCAAAAAAAGTTCTTTCCCTGACCTTCACAGAATTTTATTTGAATTCCAGTTTTAACAATTCATTAAGTGATTCCTACAATATTTGATTAATCAGCCTTATATTCTCTTCGCACTTGCCTTCTATGTGTCTTCTTTCTTGTTTCTATTGTGATGATGCTGCTCCTTTAACAAGGTGATGTTGCCCTTGGTTTTTTTTTTCAGGAGTTGGTAAAAACACAGACTCTGAAAACTCTAAGTTTGGATGGGTTTTGGGCCAATTTGATTATAGCTAACAGATACTGCCTCAGGAAAAAATATATCAAGTTTAAAGCAAACTTGTATGATGAAAGGGGAGCGGCCAGTTCTCTTTTGGCAGTCTTGCTATTCACTGAAAGCAGGAGAGTGTTGAAGCTGCTAGACCCAATGAAGCAGGCTCATGCTGATCCTCCTCTCCCTCTGATTTCTCTCCTGTAAGACCCTGTGTTTGATTTTACCTATGTGCCAAGGAGTATTCATGGGGATTGTTGCAAGCATTTGGAACAACATAATTAAGTTGGGATGATCTGCTGGGCTTTCGGACGTGTTAAGTTATTTGGTATCCTGTTCTGTTTTGTTAGTGTTTCATTCAATAATCTTGTAAATAAATTCTGTTTTGAGAAAACTACATAGTTTGACGAGCAGCATCTGTCTTGGAGTATTCACTTTCCACCTGCTTAAAACAACTAGCAAAGTTAGGGTCTGGGCCACTTTCTTGAAATGTTTTGCAGGGGTTTGGCCTGGTCTATAACACTCTTCTAACAAAGTGTTTTCCAAATTTGAGCAAAGTGATGGGAGGCAGTTGACTTTCACACCTCTCCCAGAGCCTCTGAGCCATGCTATGGGGAGCTATGGCTCTTCCATGCTCCTTCACTCACTCGACACTGTTTAGAAGCAATGAACCCGAAACTGACGGTCAGCTTTTTAAATAAGACGTTCAAATTACATTCACACATTAAAAATCTTTCCACTGTCAAAAAAAAACTCTTCAACCAGAAGAAGTGTCAATTATCCAGACCCTTGAGAGTTATAATTTTTGAAAATGTAAGCATTTCAAACTTCTAATGGTTGTGGACATAACATTGTGAAGTTGATCAGACAGCCAGAACCGTCAATTAAACACAAAGTCAGGTCGTTTGACAGTGTAAAGGATGTCTGGGCTCACAGCCAACCCTCATTATGGGTGACCTGCAATATTCCTGTGTGATGGAGATATCATGATATAATGGTTTGTGGGTGAGAGGCTTCTAATAGTTCAAAGTCAATGAGGAAGAGGTAAATTATAAGAATTGAATGGTTGAGTACACATTGTCAGAGACTGTTGATAGGATAGTAATGGGAGTATAATATATTGAGCTGTGCATAGAGTACTAGCACTTCTGACAGGATGTACCACTTGAGATTGATGCTCTTTCTGTTAACAACTTGTCATATTGTTAAGCAACTCTCAGAAATGCATTCATGTTCTTGGAGCTAGACTCCTGGGATTGAGTTCTGTCTGCCCTTTCTTCACTATCTCTTGTGCAAGGACCACCAAAGTGAACTCCATAAAGTGAGTCAAGTGCTTGTACTGCATCAAATATCTAGTTCTTGCTACTTCTTTCCATTAGGTCCTCACTCACAAAAAAAAGTGTTTGTTCATTCAAAAGATCTGATTAGAATAGTTCATAAAATTGTTTAACTCTGAATATGAAATTTATGGCCTTCTTACTTGTGGTATGCTTACTTGTGGGGTAAAGAAGATATACTGAAACAATATGGTAAAGCTGCCTTACCTGTTTTCTTCAGGTTAAATACCTCACTCCCACCTCTTCAAATCTGCAGGGTTTTGCTCCAACATTGAACTTCTCAGTAATTTGCTCTGAAGGCTACTGAACCGAATCTTTCTGTTTTGGAAAAGCACCTATCCGTCTTGTTTTGAACTGATCTTTCGGAAAAGTACTTCACATGGTAGGTCATCAAAAACACTTTTTCATATTAAGGTGTTTGTGTCACACAACAATTTTGCTAACAAAACTCATGCTTAGAATTTCCCTAACTCACTACAAGTATTTAAATGACTTTTTCATGCAGTTAATAAATGTAACTAATTGTTACAACTGGGTGAGGAGGAGAAGGCCATTCGACCCATCATGTCAGTACCCGTGCCCCTCTTTTCAATCTTCTTGCTTAGCTGTGATAAACTACGTTCTTCAGAACATGGGAGTATTGTTCAACCATACACATACGCAAGTACAAACTTAAAAAGGGATGGTGTCCAGTACAAGATTATGATGAAATTAATATACAGCTTACAATCCTGAGGCCGATCTTGTGATGTAACTTGATATATCGTAATAAATTCATTGATTTCTGTAGAACAGAATTCATTATCCTTTATTGTCATGTGTACTCCAATACTAAAGTACAGGTGTACAGTGAAAGGTGCCTCTTACAGCACCATCTTAGGTACAAGTACAAATCTTGGATACAAACAGGAATAAAATGAAACGTAGTAGCATTACTAACAGTGTCTAAAACATTAGTTAGAACTAAGATAGTTGAACATTACAGTCTGGTGAAGGGTTTGAAATAGCAGCAGCACAGCATATGGATTTACCGCCCATGCCAGGCCCCAATCCAACAATCATTCCACTCTGCTTCAGCCTCCAGTCCGCTCCTCACCGGCACTCAGCTTCAACAAGGTACCTTGCTCTGTACTGGGATTCACTTCCCCTTGCACTGCTCCAGATCTCATATCTCTCACTGTGCACTGCGACTCACTTCTCCTTGCACTGCTCCTGGTCTCATTCCCCGCATGGTACACTGCTGTTTACTTCCCCTTGCACTGTTCCAGGTCTCATTCCCCTCACTGTGCACTGCAGCTCACTTCCACTTGCGCTGCTCCTGGTCTCATTCCCCTCACTGTGCACTGCAGCTCACTTCTCCTTGCACTGCTCCAGGTCTCATTCCCCTCAATGTATCCTCAATGGTAACAAATATATCAATTGTCCTTTGAGTATTTGGTTGTTTAATATTTTTAAAATTGATTTTGGCATGGCACGCCTTTCTGTCTTAAGACCATCAAGTTTTAAATCCATCTCTCTAGATTGACCACAGCAAGAACAGGTAGATTGGGGCAGGGATGTGTCAACAATCAGTCAGCAAAGTCCTGGCTTCAGTAGGAGATAGTGTGCTACCAGTTTGGCATGAAAACACATTGTCTACACAACTCAAGGGTTAAAGTAGTGAGATAAACAATAAATAAACATGTTGGGTAGGGATTTGGGGAAGGATCAAGGCTTGAAAAGCGTGGTGCTGGAAAAGCACAGCTGGTCAGGCAGCCTCTGAGGAGTAGGAGAATCGATGTTTCCAGCATAAGCCCAGGAATGATGATGAAGCCCTGATAGCTCTGATGAAGGTCTTTTGCCCGAAACATTGATTCTCCTGCTCCCTGGATGCTGCCTGATTGGCTGTGCTTTTCCTGCACCACACTCTTCGAGTCTGATCTCCAGCATCTGCAGTCCTCAATTTCTCCTGGAAGATCAAGGCTGATGGGATTGATCAGGATGGGAACCAAAAAGAGAATATAATGATTTGGAGGGTATTGTAGATTGAGAAGCTGAGTTTGAGACTCAATCTGTCAAATACACCACTGTTAGCTCTATCCTCATCTAAGTAGCAAGTACAGAACAGAGATAAAAATATGTCCTCTCAGTGGATGGGGTTATTGTTGCATTCTATGAAGGAGGGGATTTTACTTGCATGTAAGGTGAGGCTCCTCAAGGGGAAATGGCATTAAACACCCTCCCAGTGCAGGTGAAAGGCACCCCTTGTGATCACAACATGCTGGATGTGAACTTTCTGCACTAACACAGCGGGGAATACAAAGCCTGATCCTAGGTACTCTTGACCACATCACGCATCATTAAAAATCAATCCCACTAATGGCTGTGAAGCAAAAGCAGTGTTTTGCAGCCTGGAAAGATAAACCCAAGTTGCCATGATACTAATCACCTTCCAATATCTCATAGCCTGCACATGGTGCACAGCTGCTCACTTTACACCTTAGGCCAGAAAACTTTGTGTAGCCCTCAGGCTGGCCTATGTGACTTCATTCTTGTAGCGACAGCTATGCGCTTATACTGCTAGAACTGGAATCTGCTCTTTGTATGGGGTGAGAAGGTGAATGATAGACACCTTACCACCTAGAATGAGACAAATGGATGGATTGAGTGAGATGATGGTTTCTGGCACAGCCGTTAGTGCTGGTAGGGGAATGATGTTGCGGCATCTCGAGTGAGTGAGTGGGCAGCACAGAGGTATTACAGATTAAGTGGTGTGGGGGATTGGTGTGGTTAAGAGTGATCAAGAATGGTAAACCATGAGCCTTGGTGGGAAGTAGGTGCTGTAACGAAGATGGAATGAGTAAGAACAAGAAGATGGTGGTACTTACCCTTTCAGAGCACAGTAGGTCATTAGCCTCCTTTTGACACTGCTGAGCACAGCTCTGAGCTGTGGGAATGCAACTGACCTGGCTAGCAACTCCGAACCAAGAGTCTATGAATGTGATCTCCTCTACTGGTCTTCAGGGAAGAGAATGGCCCTCCTCTGTACCACACCATCCATCAGTATGTGCAGGCCCTTGTCAGTAAATTCAGATGTCTACTGAGGCCTGAAAACCATCTCTGGGACGATTCTTCAGATGAAGAACTGTGCAGTGCAACACCAAACTGACAGCACTTGACTGGGTGGACAACTGTAATTTGAAAATGATGTTGACCCTGGGAGTCTCAGCAATGGTGAATACTTCCTCCTCTGGCAAGAAAGAAGATGGGACGAGGAGAACAAAGACATCATAGAGATATGGTGCAGAGCTAATGAAGTGATTTATGGAGGGTAGAGTGAGAAATCTCACTAGGACTCATGGAATATTGCATTCAGTTCTGGTCTCCCTGCTATAGGTAGGATGCTGTGAAACGTAAAAGGTTTCAGAAAAGTTTTACAAGGATGTTGCCAAGGTTGCAAGTTTTGAGCTGTAGTGAGAGGCTGAATAGACTGGGACTAATTTCCCTAGAGCATTGGAGGCTAAGAGGTGACCTTATAAAGATTTATAAAATCATAAGGGGTATAGATAGAGTAAATGGTCACATTTTTTTTTTCCCCTGGGATGGTGAAGTCCAAAAATGGAGGGCATAGACTTCAGGTGAGGGGGGAACGATTTAAAAGGGACCTAAGGGACATCTTTTTCACACAGAGAGTGGTGCATGTATGGAATGTGCTTCCAGAGGAAGTAGTGGAGGCTGGTACAATTGCAACATTTAAAAGGCATCTGGATGTGTACATGAGTAGGAAGGGTTTAGAAGGATATGGGCCAAATGCTGGCAGGTGGGACTAAATTAATTTAGCGTATCTGATCAGCATGGATGAGCTGAACTGAAGGATCTGTTTCTACGCTGTACAGCTCTATGACTCATCACCAACTGAACACCCCTCCTCCCCCCACCCCCCAAAAAATTGAGCAAAATTGACCCTTAGCCAATCTCTGATAAAATTCAGCCTAGGATTCAATCTTGATAGCTAGATAATTCCCGAATTTCAGATGCAATTCTGATGAGGTTTTTTTGAGTATTTCGAACAATTTATCCTTTCTGTATTTTAATGTAATTTTTTAACATTAGCATCAGTCACACTAAAAATTGAAATGCCTCTATGATTGCATGTTTTTAAACACACTGTGCCTAATGTGCATGAAAGATGTCAGAAACTTCAATTATCATGATTAAAAAAGGAATATTGAATATGAATTTACATTTTCCTTAAGTTGATTTTTGTTTGTCCAATGCCATTTGTTACAGCCTACCTGACATTAATTGGTTTCAAATGTAAATATAAACAGTCTTGCAAAATGGATGCATGAATTGCTACATTTTCTTGTGTAAATTCCCAATTATTTTTCCATAGGAAATTGTCTCACCCACCCCCACAAGAAAACAAAAAGTGGTTTGCAAGAACATCAGATTGGTCCAATAAAGTGTATTGAAAGTAAACCACAGAAATTTGTTGCATGCATTTGTAGATTTCCTTGAATTTAAAGTATTAATGAAAGGGACAATTAACACATTACGTGCACTCTTATTCTATGTTCTTTATAAATATTTTATTATCTAACTTCTGAATTATTGTGATTCATATAGTTAGCTGTAACTATATTAATGTCATCAGTCTATAAACTATGGCCACTACAAAGGTTAGCAAAACAACTGAAAGACTTTGTGAATTCTAGGAAATGCATTTTAACACCCCAGGTATGTAAGGCTAAAGCAATGAGTGTCTCCCACCTTCTAATGATGCCCAAAACAGTTCATAATCAATTAACTTCCTTTTGAGTGCAATTCATTTCATCATGTTGGCAAATGAGGAGGTCTTGTGTTGTAATGGTGGCATCTCTGCCTCAAGCTGGGAGCTCTGAGTTCAAGTGCCACACCAGGACTTGATAAACATAAAACCTACTTCATGATGTGGCCAATCAGGTTGATCATCAATCTGCAAATTCTTCCGAAGTGCCCATAGCAAGTGATAAGACTTGGAGAATATCCTGGTCAGCTAGAACCATGTAGTAATTGTAAGATAATGTCATCCCCATGTTAAAATACTTCATGTACAGATTCTTATCAGAAACTGTACTGGAAGGCATGTACTCCTTGTTTTGAGGGACTACCAGAAGCAGAAAAAATGTGCACAAATGTAGCAGCCAATGATTCTTTCATTGAAGGGTCAATAACAAGGGATTATAATTTTAAGGTGAAAGACATGAGGTTTGGAGGGATTTGAGGAATGATTTTCCCCTAGATGGAGGTAGTGATCTGGGATTTGGGAAGTTAATTGAAGCAGGAAACCTCATAATCCTTAGAAAGTACTTGGCTGAGCACTTGAACTGTCATATTCATTCAATGCTATGAAGCAAGTGCTGGAAAATGGGACTAGTGTCTCAGCAGAGGCTGAATATTGTGACCCTGGCACCACAGACTCTGCTACTGGTGGGACAGGAGGAGCTGAGGTGGGTGGGTAGGTTGGATGCTCTAGATTCTGCAAGCTCTTTCCACTGCTTGTGATTGGTCTCCATGTGCTCCACTCGGTTTGCACTTGTACTGACTCTTTGATAGATTCATTGGTGATTATCACAGCTTTCAAGTCACCAAGAAGTAGATGGAGAATGGTGATGAACATCTGCGTGTTTGAGGAGTTTATTCCCCAATCTCTCCCGGTTGACAGAATTGAAGGCCTTTATGAGCTTGAAGAAGGCCATGCACAGGCAGTTCCTGGGTTGTGAATGGATTCTGATCCTGAGTCCATTCACAAGTTGAATTATTTACAAGTCAGAACACAATGTAGGACAGTATGCAGCAGCTATTTGTAAGTACAGGAAATGTTTGTATGTCAGATGTTTTAAATTGCACTGGAATGCATTTGTAAGTATGAACGTTCATAGGTTGGATGCTCATAAATTGGGGAACCTCTGTACAGGTCCAGGTGCTGTTCCCTGTATTTCTCTTGGATTTGACACACACTGAAAATCATCTTCAATGAGCCTCCCGATGGGCAGGAGCCTCTTTTAGACTCAGGGAGGAGCTGTTCAGCTACTGAAAGGAGGAGGTTGAGGAGAATTCTTGCGGTGACCATTTCCTATGGTGGACAGAAGGGAAATCCTTCTGTGATTTCCACAGTTGGACTGGTCTCCTTTTCTTGCAAATCACAATCACAGCATCTCCAAGATCTTTCACGGCTTCCCTTCCTTCCAAACTAGGGTGATGAGGTTGTGGATTCACGTCAATAGTTTGAATGGTGAAATGAGAATCTCCCTACTGAGTGGTGAGAGATTAATAGCGTGCATTTATATTTGCTTAATACTTAATCTCACCTCATTTATATCCTGTTTTACTATCCTCCCACATGCCAGAGAAAAATTAGATGGCAATAATTCCTGATATGAAAATAAGAGCAGGTAGCTGGCAGTTTCAGCTGGCCATTTGTTCCTTTAGGCCTCTACCTTAAACAACAGTCCCCACCCTCTCAGGTTATCCTCCATCAGCAGTGACCACTGGCATCCTTTGTCCTTAGAAGTTGGCATCAAGCACCAGTCTTACCACATCATCATGGCACATTTCTACCTACTTTTCTTAGCAAAGTTCTGAGCCTCAATATTGCATTTTGAAGCACTTTCCATTTTAATGGTATTGCCAGGACAATGTGGACACAAGGACAGGCAACAATTCCACACACTGGCACAGTACGCATCTCAGAGCTCTTTGCTCAACTGATTTGTGCCTACTTGGATGTTCGCCAAATCTCTGCTTTGTCTTTTTGTGATTACCGCCTCATTCAGAGCTTAAAGGTTTAGTGCAGACACAAGGGCCAGGCAGCTTGCCATGTTTGTCAATAGTGATCAATTAAGGGATAGATGCATTCCTGGATGGTCCAAGCTACATAAATGTCACACCTAAGCATGTGCCAGCAACTTATTCAGCAGTCATACTCCGTGTGTAACAGTCAAACGGCCAGGTCTGAAATTGTAAGGAGAGTAATCTTTAGTCAGGCCAAGGTGGACTCTCGTAAGTTAGAGGGTCATGCCAAAGTTCATCAAGGTGAGCGTCAGATCTCAGTTTGGGGCCTTGGACATGATCCAACAGCCGCTTAGGAACATCAGAGTCAGAGGTCTGAATCAATAACATCCAGACTGTACTCAGTCCTGCAGGTCCAGTACAACTTTCTGTGAATTTGAGGTAGGTCAGAGCAGCACAGAGATCAGTCAGGGGCCCTGTCACTCATCTGTTGGGGCTGTCCCCTTAAGACAGTTAGTCCTAGGGGTCTGCTTCAGGACATGGAGGAGCACTGCTGTGCCAGAGAAACTGATGAAGTCAATTGTAGGGATTGGAGGCACAGAGTTAGTTTTCACAGTATTGAAAGAAACCATTCAGCCCATTATGTCTGCACAGGTCATTGAACACCTAACTTTATCTGCGACTCAGCTTTTTTTTGATTCTTGCTCATGCGATGTGGGTATCGCTGGCTGGGTCAACAATTATTTCCCATCCCTAGTTGCCCTTGAGAAGGTGGTGGTGAGTTGCCTTCTTAAACCACAGCAATCCCTGTGCTCTAGATACACCCACACTGCCCTTAAGGAGGGATTTCCAACATTTTTACTCTTTTACTCAATAGTGTTGAAGAAACGGCAATATATCTCCAAGTCTGCATAGTGAGTGGCTTGGCATGGAACTGCAGATCATGGTGTTCCCATGTAGCTTCTGCCATTGTGCTTCTGGATGGAAGTGGTCGTACATTTAGAAGGTGCTGTCTAAGCATCTTTGGTGAATTTCTGCAGTGCAGTTTGTAGATCAGACACACTGCTGCTACTGCAGGGAGTGGGTGCTTGTGGGTGTGGTCTCAATCAAGCAGGCTGCTTTGACCTGAATAGTGTCAAATTTGTTTAAGGTTGTTGGCGCAGCTTAGTAAAGAAAGAGGGGAGTATTCAGTCACACTACTGACTTGTGCCTTGTTGATGCTGGACAGGCTTTGGGAAGTTAGGAGGTGAGTTACTGACTGAAAGATTCCCAGCATATAACCTATTCTTGTAGCCACTGTGTTTATATGGTGAGTTGGTTCAGCTTCTGGTCAATGGTGACCCCAGGATGTTGCTAGTGGGGGAATTCAGTGCTGATAATGCCAATAAAAGTCAAGAGAATTGGTAAGAATGTTTTTAAATGGACATGGTTGTTGCCTGCCTTTTTGGTGGCACAAATATTATTTGCCTCTTTTCATCCCAAGCCTGGATATTGTCCAGGTCTTGCTGCATTTACACATGGATTGCTTCAGTATTTGAGGGGAATGATTGGTGCTGACATGGTACAATCATTGGCAAACTTCCCTACATCTGACCTTATGATGGAGGGAATGTCATTGATTAAGCAGCTGAAGATGATTGGGCTGAGGCTATTATAGTAAAAAGCTCCTGCCGTGGTGTTTTAGGGTGGCACACAACGCCAAAGTTCTGGGTTTGGTTGCTTCCTCAGGTGGCTGTCTATCTGGAGTTTGCTTGTTCTCTCATGTCTATATGGGTTTCTTCTTCTGGGTGCTCTAGTTTTCTCCAACAGTCCAAAATGTGCAGGTTAATGGATTAGCCACGGTAAAAGATTGCCCTGTGGCATCCAGGGATGTGCAGACTGTACAGATTGGTAAGCGTAGGAATACAAGGATGGGATGAGATCTGGGTCAGGGCGGGATGCTGTTTGGAGGGTCAATGTAAACTGTATGGACTGAATAGCCTTTATCAACACTGTAGGGATTCTATGATTCTATGTTCTGGAGACTGACCTCCAAAACCCACAACCAGGTGAGTCCAATGTTTTCCCAATGATTCCTATTGTCTCCAGTGCTGCTAGGGCTCCCTGATGCTACACTTGGTCAAATGCAGTTATGATGGTAAGGGCTGAAATTTTCACCTCATCTTTGGAATTCAGCTCATCTGTCCAAGCTTGAACCAAGGCTATAATGAGATTAGGAGCTGAGTGACCCTGTGGAACTTAAACTGGGTGACAGTGAGCAATTTATTTCTGAGCAGTGTTACTTCATAGCACCACTAATGACAACTTCTATCATTTTAGTGATGGGACATAAATTGGCTAGATTGGATTTTCCTACTTTTTTATGAATGGGACAAAGCTGGGCAATTGTCCACATTACTGGGTAGATTCTGATATTGTAGCTATAGTAGAACAGCTTGGTTTGGATGCATTAAGCTCTGGAACATAGGCCTTCAGTGCCATTGTTGGAATGTTGTCAGGAGCCATAGCCTTTGTGGTATCAAATGCCTCCCACTATTTCTTGATATCACATGGAGAGATTCAAATTGGCTGAAGATTGGCATTTGTGATGTTGGGAACAACTAATGGAGTCTAAGATGAACCATTTACATTGTTGTGAATACTCTATCCCATATTGAGGTGCAAAGGAGCCATTCACGTGAAACAAGAGAATTCAACATTTCAGTTGGGGGATGTCAGCACATTGGCAGTCATTCGCATCTCCAGAAGAAGGGGGACATTAACAGTTACCACAAACCTAGCTTCAGTTTTGGGAACAGTGCTGATCGATGGATGTCGTGGTAGATTGGCAAGCGAGAGCTCAGGACATAATGTTGGGGTATAAATAAATAAGGAAAGAATTGCTTGAGAATGAGTGGAAGTTCAGTCTGATGAGGTTGATTGGAAGTACAAGGAAGAATGGAAATAAAGGATCCAGAAAGGGGAGAGATTTTTTTCAAGGAGGTAGAAAAACCATTGTCCAGCAAGAACCTCACTGGTCACGTGACAGACATTCCAGCATTGATTGCAACAAGCAGATCTGGACTTAACTGACTCCCAGTATTAATGGATGTGAGTTGGGTGCAGTGAGATCATTCATTGACTGTAAATTTGTTATTGTTCAAAAGAAAAGGAGCACTCTGTTCCCAGAGGCAAATGTCACTTTTGTGTTTATTTTTTCCTTCAAGTTTTTGCTGTTGATTAAAAGTTAAAGCTTTCAACCATTTGAAGGATTGTTAGTGTATGATGCATCCATATTGAACAATGACAAGATATTCTGATACAACAAGCATTTGGTAGAAAGTAATATTCTCTTAGTCAGGGTTCCAACATGTTACGGTACTCAGGATGGCTAACCTGTGCAGCTTAATTCAGGTAATTTCAGTCACAGCGGCTGTTGATCAGATAGGTAACAATGTGAAATTGCAATTCATTTATGAATGTGAGATGCTCTTTACAATGAAGACTCATCAGTGTCAACTACCTGCCCTCAGAAGCTTTTCTTTGTTGTTTCTATCCCACTATGTATCCTGAGAAGGGCAATTCCAGGCTGGTCACACTTGGCCTGGGCACAACTAGTCTTAAAAATGGCACTGGTGCCAGAACTCCCTAAAGGTCCCAGCAATGGTGAACTCTTCCTGCTACTGGTGAGTACAGAAGAGTGCAGTGCCAAAGAGGCATGATGCATACATAATGAGGTAGGCAGAGGAACATTGCACGAGAATACTTGCAAGAGATCACGGAGGGAACTCCTTCATGAAAATCTCAGATTCTGTCATTTAGCTGACTTTTGATAAAATTCAGTCTTGTAACTCTATGAAAGGAATGATTCCAAGAATGTAACAAATAAGTCAACTTGCAGAAATTATTGTTAAAACCACTGAGAATAGAGATGATGTATTAAAACCCTTAATTCCTACAGGCACCAAAAGAGTTATAAAAATTCATGGATGTAATTTTTATATTTATTAATCAGACGTTTAGTCACGCATTTTCAACTCTTACTTTTGTTAAATGTATTAAATCAGGACGAACCTATGACATAAGCTATAGTTTACATTTGATGATTCTAGCACATTCCTAACTGGCCTTTCACTTTCTCCTCTGAGGTAACAAAGGGATTTGAAACTCTGCTATTGATGTCCTAACTCATACCAAATCTTCCTCATCCTTTTTCCTTGTGATACAATAGATTAGAAAATTATGATATTGGCAGATATGGACACTTGTATTTAACTAGAAAAATCATTTTGTGATATTCTAAAATGCCAAACCCACAGGAAGTCAAATAAAGTTAAAACCCTAGACATGTTTGGAACAAACTTTCTGCTGAACAAAAAATCTGTTACCCTGTTAAATGTTTTTTGATCGCCAATTTATAATTTCACTCTTGTGGTAAAGGCTCACAAATACTCATTCTTACTGTTTCAAACAACTACTAAATTCCTTTGTTCCCAAATACAAACAAGATCAAATAAAGAAAGACTACTGAGATTACAACACTGGCCACATTTTTCCTAATGGTTCTTCAAATAGATCTGATTTTAAAGTGCATATGAGGAATTATGAACCGTTTTACATCTTGTCCATATTAAGTTGAGTTGGACGTACAGCCAAAGAATGTTCCAAGGAATCTGAAACTTATAAAACCTTGGCACCATAAAAATACAGTTAATCATGGCAGGGTTTATGAAAGTAATTTGTAAGTCTGCATTTGAGATAAAATATGTAGGATTACAAACATAATTACAATATCTTTTGTGAAAAGAGAATCTTGTATCAATATTTTGGCTTCAATATATCTACAGTTGTAATGAGTGTATATGTTTTCATTCTGTCCATCTCTATCTGCCTCTGAAGAAAATGCCAACAGCTGAAATTTCAGACATAGAGTCCTATTTTTTAGCAAAATATGCAACGCACAACTGTCATCATTTTAATGTCATTTTTACAATATTAATAATTTAGCTATATCACGTACATGAATTCACATTACCAGTTGCAATTGCATGGCTGTCTGGGTGCATAAAGGAGCATAAATTGAATCATTAACACTGAGACACTGATGAAAAACACAAGTTATCTGGAATTATTGTCAAATGATTACTGCAGCCATATCAAGCCACTGGATATGTAGAAAAAAGACTTTTGAAGATAACTTGCAGTTTTATCTTCAACTTACTATAATTACTTCAGCTGATAGTTAAAACAAACTTCACCAAATTACAGACTTCCAATCATTACCGTGGTATTATATTCTGGACTGCCTGGCAGTTTGCAGACTTGGTGAGAATAAAGAATGTAGGGAAACCTGTCCTGGAAAATTAGGACTTTTTGATTCAAAATTAATACGATCCGAAAAGCACATGCAGTTAGTCTTCAGGGGTTACTTAAAAATCAATATCAGTTTCTGGCTACTGTGCTAATTAACCATAATGGGACATGCACAATATGAGATGTATCTCCCAAAATAAGTGAGTTTTTTTTTTCCATCTGGCGTAACCATTGCAGAATATTCAAACTGTGAGCTGTCTTATTTTAGGCATGTACATTACAGCATAAATCTGGCAATGTAAAGCTCTCATCTCATAGCAGGCAGTTGAAGATTTTAGCAGAAGGACTTTGGGGGTATTCGGCTGCTATTGGTTAATTATATCTGACAGGATAGTCCAAATGACTGAATGTAAAGATTGGTTAATTGATTGACCATTAATGGGTTTAAGGTTCTCTTGGCCATTTCTGTTTAATAGGTATTAATTGAATATTAATCAGATTTTGCACAAAGTGCATGTTTTAGCTGCTACTAATTACTGCAAGAATGTAACAATTAATTTTTTTCTGTAATATTGAATCAGATTTTCATTGATGAGCTGGGGAGTGAGTATCAGGCTTCATGCACCTCTCTCTGGAAATTCCAATGTGTTTCGTTGCCAAGAGGCAGATATCAGCTGAAGTCAGGCCAGGTGACCTCAGAAAGAGTTTGCAGGTAACCAGAAAGATAGCTCTCTGCAGTCGTGGATAGTTTAAAAGGCCCTCCACTGTGTTGTGGAAGTTTATTCCTAGATACAATATAGAATAGAAAGACCCTGCCACTCTCACCCCACCTCAACTCGCCTTATTGACTTGCCCCTACAACAACATCCCCTTGCAACTGAATCTTGCCCATTTTACCTCTCACCCAGGCTACAACATGCAATTGCTGGGATGTCCTGGCATCATCTTTAAATGGCCATTTTGTCCTTGGACAAAAACTATCAACCTGGGTCTGCCATGCACAATTCCTGACATTTGCTCAGGACATGGCAGACAAGGGATATTGGTGTCCCACTTTATGTATAGGGACTTGGGATAATGTTGAGGGCAGATATCTTCCTTCCCCCAGGAAATCGAGAGACGTCCCTTTGCATCATGCACACCACCTCATGACTTGTAAATGCCTCTCATTCCCATGTTACTCCCAAATTACTGTGGCCTTTCATAACTTGCATGCCAAGGTATGGAAATCCCAAGCCCATTCACCCCTTACACTCATACACTATGTAAAAGCAATGAACTCTAAAGTAAACGTGTAAAAAAAAGCTTGTAAAAACAGATTAATTCAGATCTGCTCATTATGTTTTAAGAAAGAATTGTGGCAGATTCTTAAAGGGGCCTGAACTACATGTGTTATTGTGTGAAACCTGGAGAACTGCACAAAAAGTCCAGTGAACCCTTTTTGAATGCTGGGATCAACACATTCACTTTTTTAAACTAAGTTCCTGATGTCGAAATGAGTTTCTCACTAGACAGTGGAGAGTTGCATAATAAGGGGGATTATTGCTTATTAATTACTTTATTCACAATAAATTTCATCTTATTACGATGCAGATTTCAATTGTACCATTTGTTGTTTGGAAAACTGGACATAGCAATTCTCAAAATTAGAGTGGTTACCTGGCAACTCCAGCTTATTGCTTACACCAAAGGCCCTCTAGGTTGAACACTAGTCACTGAGACCTCAGAGCACACTCACCTGTATAGTGGGCACATGTATCCCATATCTATAGACACTCATATCTGACATGGACACCTTTTAAGATCCCTAATGGCACATCTCCGATCCACTTATTGGATGCTTCAGTAGTTCAGTGCTGCATCTTGGGCATACCCATTGTCATGCTGTTGCAAGGACACTTTGTGCTCAGAGTCTTGCACACAACTCATGGACTGAGCCAGGCTGTATCTCAAGGGTGTACATTTTTACTCTTAGTGTTCACTCACTTCGAGTCTATCTGGATATTGACAGGAGTTTTGGCTTTCCTTGCCTTTTGCACTTTGCCCCTCAGCCAGAGGAATCGAGTCCACAGTATTGCTGGAAGGCCTCATCATTTTGCATAGAGATAGAGCCAGGAAGCTCATCATGATTGTCAGCAGTTCTCACTTATGTCAAGGATGTCAAATTTCAGTCAGGGGTCCTGGCACAGTGAATGAAGGGCAGGCTTGATATCAATCCATGGCCTGGAAATGGTCAGTCAGCCATTCAAGGTTGTCAGGTCAGGATCATCCTCTCATAAGAGCTGAAGAGATGAATGTTGGACAGCCCACTAATTGTACTAACACTTTCTGCCTTATTGTGGAGTGTTTTCTTTTCTTGGAAGAAGAGAGAAACAGTGATAAAGGGAGATGAACACATGTTGGTGTGGATGGAGTAATGCTGGGGAGGTATCTTGAATGAGTGATTAGGCAGAGCAGGGGCCATGCAGGATTAGGAGCAAGAGGGATTGGAGTGAGCGAGAAAGAGTGAAGGAAGATGTTACATGCGACAGTGAAAATGATGGAGCATGAGCCTTGGTGGGAGGTGAGTAAAATAGCAGGAATAGAGTGAGAGAGAAGTGTCAGAAAGAAGATAATACACTTATACTGGCTGAGTCAAAAGAAACACTGATGGTTTTTTTGTCCAAGGACAAAATGGCCATTTAGAGATGATACCAGGACATCCCAGCTTGGGTGAGGAGTAGAATGGGCAACATTCAGATGCAAGGGGATGTTGTTGTCAGAGCTGAAAATGTGTTGCTGGAGAAGCGCAGCAGGTCAGGCAGCATCCAGGGAACAGGAGAATCGACGTTTCGGGCATAAGCCCTTCTTCAGGAATGAGGAAAGTTTGTCCAGCAGGCTAAGATAAAAGGTAGGGAGGAGGGACTTGGGGGAGGGGCGTCGGAAATGTGATAGGTGGAAAGAGGTCAAGGTGAGGGTGATAGGTCAGACTGGGGTGTTTCCTGGTTGGGTCCAAGTTTTGTTGGTCGGAACGTAGTCCGGAGTCCGTGCGGGAATTTCCTTGTTGTCAGGGCAAGTTAATAAAGCGAATTTAGTAAGACGCAGCGAGGAAATTCACCAGAGAGAAACCCTCTGTGAAATTTGGTGAAATTGACATTTAAGTAGAAAAACACAAAAATTCAACCGAGAGTTTGTAAAAAAAAAGAACTTCACTGTGTTGATATTTTTAATCAACCAGTTAATTATGTTGTGACACATGTATGGAGTAGGTGGGACTTGAACTCAGACAACTGTACACCATCACAACAACCCTTGAAGTGTTTGAGGTGCTTCCTTAGCAAAGGGAGAAGACACATGAGGAAGACACTTAACACCCTTTTCCAAACATTTCTCCAAAACTAGGCAATGTTTATCTCCACAATGGAGCCTGTCAGGTCAAGAGTGCAAAGCATGAGCACATTTGTTGAATCAACCCACAACCTTAAAAGTTCCTTGTGAAAATTAGAAATCCTGGGAGCGGGGTTGGAAATCCCTAAATTGGACCATAAGTATTCACTTTTCAAAAGCTCCCATGCGCACCTAACTCAGCGAAAATCCAGCTCATGGTCCCATTATATCAAAAGTGGAAGTAATTGAGGCAACTAGAGACAGTGTTGGAGAACATAATTGCCTGAAATGCTTATATAATTCATAAGTATTCTTATCATGATAACGGGACAGTGTGTGAGCTCATTATTCTTCAGATCAAATTGCAGCAGTTTAATTTACCTGTGTTGAAATTCACACTCACCTATGTTGAAATTAAATTGCCAACTACATTCCCATTCTGCAAGTTGTGAAAATCTTCTTGTATTTTGTCAGTCTTCCTCAGTGTTCGTTATAACCTCTAAATTAGTGTCACCCATACTTTTGAGGTAGAAATACCAACTACCAATTGTTTTCCCAATCGTAAACCTGCACTGCAAATGTCTCAAAAATGATCAAGTAATCTTCCCAACTTTGCCAGCTTTTCCTGTTATTCTAAAGCAGAACTCTGTACTTGTTAAATGAGGTGTAGTCTCAAACTTTCTTAATGATGAAGAGTAAATAAACTCAGTTTACTGTCGGGCAAATCACTGTCCTTATGGGCTCTGAACATGCTGTCAGCATCATGCATTTTTCTCAAATAAGGACTGGAAAATCTAAGGCTGAGGTAATCCATTTTGCTTTTATACCTCCTAGGACATAATGGAGAAAAAAAAATTACGGTGAGTTAGCAACAAGTCATTTCTTAGTTAATTGATAGTTCTAGATGAGGGAGGAAAAGGACGTGGGCAACCAATAGTCATAATCTGTGTAAATAAAGAAAGACTGATGAAAACCATATTTAATCAGTGAACCTAAACCAATCAGGCACAGTACAATGTTTGTCATAGACTGGTCAGTAAATATTCTAACATTATTTAGAAACCATTGCATTCACAACGAAAATGTACTACTAAAATATTGCCAGAGGTTTATAAAACAGTTAAGTGCATTTGTTACTATCTGCATCTGTTTCAAAGATAACTATGTTAACTTTCAGTGCAAGTTTATTTAGTTCAACTCTATGCACTATTTCGTTATTGCTTTCCTGTTTAAAATGATCTATTAAAAAAGTGAAAACCTAAGCACGTAAATGGTATTGTATGTAAAATTATTGCTACAAGGGTAAAGTTATATTGTTATGTAACATTACCCTTGTAATGTTACATAACAATCAATCTGCTAAACTTAAACCATTTGTGGCAATTCTAATCATTCATATTTAACGTTTACCAAAGTGCATTTGTCAGACAACAGTGAAGCTAGCTTGTCAAAGGTAAGAAAAGCAGGCTGATTGCATTCACTTTAAGGACCACAGGTATCTCCTATTGCTGTTTTCTGTTCTGGGGTATATTCTGCACTGCCGTTTCATCAGTTTAATAGCAGATTTTCTTGTTTCCCTGTGTGAGTAAAATGGCTGACCAGGGCACTGAATGATTTGGCCTATCACTGCTGGCAGTTTAGGTGCCGAAAATCAATTGTTCACTATCATTGCTGTCTCACTAGTTTTGTAGTACTGCATCCCTGGTGCTCAATATTGCTATTCTCAATAGCCCCATAATTAGCAGAGGAAAAAAGTCAATTGACAATTCTGCTTGTCTCTATGTTGGTAGCTTACTACTTACTTAGTTTTTCCCTAGAGAACAGCCAATCCTTAATTAATTTTAATTAATTCACCGAAGGCAGAAGTTTATTTCATTAGTTCCACAAACATCTAACAGTGCTTCATTCAGTTAATGTTAACTAATTTCTTAATGACTATATTAAGTGAAATCCATGTTTGTTAAATTTCTTCTTGTGCAATTCCCTTCTATTTTCTGCAAGGCTGTCTTAAATTTATGTATCTCTTATCTTCATTTACTTCATATTTAATACTTCCATTTTGACTAGTGACTCCCCATTTTCACTTCTTTCTCTACATGATATTTCCATTTGTCCTGTTCTGTCTCTCCGGTACTGTTGCTGAACTATTTCCATAACATGGATAGTATCCTTCGTACTTTTGCTTCTTCTTCTTTGTCTAATATCTGACTAATTCCTTGGGTAAGGCAAGGATTGCTGGTTTTGCATTAAACCTGCCTTCTTGACATTACTCTGCACCATATTCTAATCACCTAACTGAGGTAATTTATACTAATCCTTTCCCGAACCATTCCCAATTCTTATTCCCATCTATTTTAATTCATTCCCTTAAATTTTGTGCGATTCATTAATTTAAGATCAGCAACTTCTTCTAGCTTCCAACTCTTCTGACTGTCTTGAGCAATGTTCAATTCAGCTTGGAGCCCTGTATCTCTTTTCCTCCTTTTATCTCTCACTTCACTCTCACTTTAACTTCCCCCCAATATTTGGTATCTAACCTCAACTTGAGCTCAATTATTTTCCACCTTCTTTCACTTGAAGATTGAATTTAAGGTTGACTTTTGTGGAACATCACAAGAATGTGACCCAAGTACATACAAGTTCCTAGTGCCACTGTCATACTCTGAGGTAATGTATAACTCATCAATTTGCACAACAAAATACTTCTTTAACAATGTATCCTCATGAGAAATCAACAAAAGCAAAGCAGACATACAGCAGTTTACGTATTTCTCATGCCAGTCATTTTCCTGACTTCGAAAAGTGAGATCACAGACAGTGGAAAGCTATAGATTGAAATTCACGTGCAACTAGTTTAAGATTGTTCCAACTCACCCATTAAAGATCATACCTTAGAAAATGAATAAGGTCAATCCTTCAATGTGGGTAGATATCAAACCAAGGTTCAAAGAAAGATAGTGAAAGTACACCACAGACCTGGCAGGATCTACAAATAAAAAAAAATCTTTTAGATTAGATTACTTACAGTGTGGAAACAGGCTCTTCGGCCCAACAAGTCCACACCGACCTGCTGAAGCGTAACCCACCCAGACCCATTCCCCTACATTTACCTCTTCACCTAACACTACAGGCAATTTAGCATGGCCAATTCATCTAACCTGCACCTTTTTGGATTGTGGGAGGAAACCGGAGCACCTGGAGGAAACCCACGCAGACACGGGGAGAATGTGCAAACTCCACACAGAGATTCGCCTAAGGCGGGAATCGAACCCGGATCTCTGGCGCTGTGAGAGAAAGATGGAAAGGCATTTATCCAAATTGTTACAAATTATTCACTGTGCCTACATGTCTAAATAACTTTATGGGCATTGTTAGCATTTGTCAGTTATAAGTAAATCTGAAAAAAGTACATGAGTTCTGAGTTAATGGAACAAATACAGCTAAGTGAAGAGCCAGTAGTCATTTAGGACTATGGTAAAACAGACACAGAGAAAAGTATGAACATACAGTACAGCTAAGATCAACTGTTACCATTTAGTTAACAGCATGGATATGATACATGGGGACAAGATTCAAAAGTATTCCCATATGTATAAAATAATGGACATCGTTTACACCTGCTATAATGGAGAAATAGTTGGTCAAAGATGGATTTGTACCAGTTAAGTGCAAATAGCCAACAGTTTTGAGCACATTAGAATGTAATTGTGTCATAAATTTTAAATTACATTCCCAAACTCAAACTTAATCTATTAGTTTAAAATTAGTGATTATAATTATGGAAAAGTAAATTCATCTTAAATCAATAAAATATCCCATCCCATTTGTTTTCAAGTTACCACCATTTTTCTGACCAGTTCTCTGTGTCCTGTGTCTAACTGGTTTGTGTGCAGCGTAATAAATTAAGAATTTGCACATGAAAGATAGATAGTTGTCATTTGATCTTCTTGCTTGTGACACAGCAAATAATGCAATCTAATGGTTCACAGTGTTCTGTGCATTTTATATTTGTCTTCTATTTTGAATGGAGACAAAATTCTCACAAATGAATCTTACATGCAAACCAATTAAGTGTCTAGTAAGTGTTAGAAAGACGCACAAGAAAATGAATGTGTCAGCAGTAGCTGACAAGCACAATGAAAAATTACATCAGGTACGACACTGCATCAAAACCACACTCCCTCTGAGCAAAATGAAACATTAGGATGTTATCACAAAGACACTTATAACAAACAGCAGGCAAAATGGGAAAAAAAGATAGACATCCAAAAATAGATCAGTTTAGACTATAATTAATCAATAGATATGGCAGATTGCAACTAGCTTTTTTATTATAGTTGTGAGTGGATGACAGAAGTCTAACATTCAAAAAAAAGTATGTCTTTAATAAACAACGTGATTTGAAAACAAACATTCTGTTCAATTAGTATTCATTCAGGCCAAAGTCATTGATTTTCAACAAGCTCTAAAAGAATAGGTTTTAATTTTGAGAAATCATAACAGTCTGCTCGGACTTAATTGATTTTAAAGAGCCAATTAAATCCAACAAAGAAAGATCTTTATTGATTAGTTGTACCACTGTGGAGTTTTGAAGTGCAAATTAAACTGCAGTAGAAATAGTTACACAGGTAAAATCTCTCAATAATCTATGATTACTTTGATTAGAAATTTTCATGCACTTTATTAAGGTGATGACCTTGTAATATTGTCACTGGACTGTTAATCCAGAGGCCCAGGGAATGTTCTGGGGACCCAGGCTCAAATCCTATCGTGGCAGATGGTGAAATTTCAGTTCAATAAATATCTGGAATTAAGAATCTAATGATGATCAGGAAGTCATTGTCGCTTGTTGGAAAAATCCATCTGGTTCACTAAACGCCTGTTGGGAAGGAAACTGTCATCCTTACCTGGTATGACCTGTGACTCCAGACACACAGCAATGTGTTTGACTCTTAACTGTCCTCTAGGGAAGTAGGGATGGGCAATAAATGCCTGGCCAGTGATGCACTCAATCTGTGAATGAACAAAGAAAAAAAATTAAAACAAAGAGAAATTAGTTTTACTTCTCTTGCTGAACAAACGGAATTATTGAACTATTATTAATTTTAACAGTAACTTGTTGCTAACAGGAATTTATATTCTTGGTATAAAATCTCATGAAGATGCAGTTTATGCTTGGGCATTTCAGTCAACATTACTTTACAAATATTTGAGGATTTTAGTGAATGAGTTAAAAAAAGCACCTGAATCTACTTTCAGTGGACAGATACTTCAGATCCCCTTGCTGTATGGTAAAGCACAAATGATGATGTTAGTCAGTTCAGAATATGCCTAAGCAGGATTCATAAGCTAATTATCCTGAAATGAACATGATGCAAGGAAGAAATATAGTCATTTATTGTGAAGAAGAACAAAAACAAGAGGTTTTGGGCATTTAAATGGTGAATTATCAACTGATGACCATATCTTGAAAAAGGAATGAACAGATTCAAAACAGCCTACGCAAGCCCAACACAGAAACACTCTAGTTCTCCAAAGTAGCAATTCTAATTGCTTGTGAAATGGTTATGAAGATAACAAGAAGAGTGTTTGTTTTCAACTACTTGGTGATTTCAACCATTGGGGCATAGTTAGATGAATTCCTCAGGCCAAAAGCTATGTCTATTTTCACTGAAGAGGTCACTGATGCACTATTCACAATGGACCTCTTATCCATCTTCAACAAAGTTTTGCGGATTTTGTGGATTTTTTGAGTCATTTGTGGATATACCCATTTCAAACAGATATGCTGTTTTGGAAAATGTAAGGGGTGATGGATTCTCAGGGGAACTTAGCACGAACAGCCAAGTTTCTGGTATTGAGACTGGCTCTAATGCAACGAGGGTCGGCTTCCAAGAGATCAATTGTGTTAGGAGATTCTGAAGTCCAAGGTACAGACAGACATTTCTGTGGCCAGCAGAGAAAAAGCAGAATGGTGTGTTGTTTCCCTGGTGCCAGGATCAAGGATGTCTCCGAGAGGGTGCAGAATGTTCTCACAGGGGAGAGGGGCCAGCAAGAGGTCATTGTCCACATTGGAACCAACGATATAGGAAGGGAAAATATTGAGATTCTGAAGGGAGATTACAGAGAGTTAGGCAGAAATTTAAAAAGGAAGTCCTCAAGGGTAGTAATATCTGGATTACTCCCAGTGCTACGAGCTAGTGAGGGCAGGAATAGGAGGATAGAGCAGATGAATGCATGGCTGAGAAGCTGGTATATGGGGGAAGGGTTCACATTTTTGGATCACTGGAATCTCTTTTGGGGTAGAAGTGACCTGTACAAGAAGGACGGATTGCACCTAAATTGGAAAGGGATTAATATAATGGCAGGGAAATTTGCTAGAACTGATCAGGAGGATTTAAACTAGTAAGGTGAGGGGGTGGGACCCAGGGAGGTAGTGAGGAAAGAGATCAATCTGAGACTGGTACAGTTGAAAACAGAAGTGAATTAAACAGTCAGGGCAAGCAGGGACAAGGTAGGACTAATAAATTAAACTGCATTTATTTCAATGCAAGGGCCCAACAGGGAAGGCAGATGAACTCAGGGCATGGTTAGGAACATGGGACTGGGATATCATAGCAATTACGGAAACATGGCTCAGGGATGGGCAGGACTGGCAGCTTAATGTTCCAGGATACAAATATTACAGGAAGGATAGAAAGAGAGGCAAGAGAGGAGGGGGACTGGCATTTTTGATAAGGGATAGCATTACAGTTGTGCTGAGGGAGGATATTCCTGGAAATACATCCAGGGAAGTTATTTGGGTGGAACTGAGAAATAAGAAAGGGATGATCACCTTATTGGGATTGTATTATAGACCCCCTAATAGTCAGAGGGAAATTGAGAAACAAACTTGTAAGGAGATCTCAGCTATCTGTAAGAATAATAGGGTAGTTATGGTAGAGGATTTTAACTTTTCAGACATCGACTGGGACTGCCATAGTGTTAAGGGTTTAGATGGAGAGGAATTTCTTAAATGCGTACAAGACAATTTTCTGATTCATTATGTTGATGTACCTACTAGAGAAGATACAAAACTTGACCTATTCTTGGGAAATAAGGCAGGGCAGGTGACTGAGCTGTCAGTGGGGGAGCACTTTGGGGCCAGCGACCATAATTCTATTCGTTTTAAAATAGTGATGGAAAAGGATAGACCAGATCTAAAATTTGAAGTTCTAAATTGGAGAAAGGCCAATGTCGATGGTATTAGGCAAGAACTTTCGAAAGCTGATTGGAGGCAGATGTTTGCATGTAAAGGGACGGCTGGAAAATGGGAAGCCTTCAGAAATGAGATAACGAGAATCCAGAGAAAGTATATTCCTGTCAGGGTGAAAAGGATGGCTGGTAGGTATAGGGAATGCTGGATGACTAAAGACATTGAGGGTTTGGTTAAGAAAAAGAAGGAAGCATATGTCAGGTATAGGCAGGATAGATCGAGTGAATCCGTAGAAGAGTGTAAAGGAAATAGGATATACTTAAGAGGGAAATCAGGAGACCAAAAAGGGGACATGAGATAGCATTGGCAAATAGAATTAAGGAAAATCCAAAGGGTTTTTACAAATATATTAAGGACAAAAGGGTAACTAGGGAGAGAATAGGTCCCCTCAAAGATCAGCAAGGTGGCCTTTGTGTGGAGCCACAGAAAATGGGGGAGATACTAAATGAATATTTTGCATCAGTATTTACTGTGGAAAAGGATATGGAAGATATAGACTGTAGGGAAATAGATGGTGACATATTGCAAAATGTCCAGATTACAGAGGAGGAAGTGCTGGATGTCTTGAAAAGGTTAAAGGTGGATAAATCCACAGGACCTGATCAGGTGCACTCAAGAACTCTGTGGGAAGCTGGAGAAGTGATTGCTGGACCTCTTGCTGAGATATTTGTATCATCGATAGTCACAGATGAGGTGCTGGAAAACTGGAGGTTGGCAAACATGGTGCCACTGTTTAAGAAGGGCGGTAAAGACAAGCCAGGGAACTATAGACGGTGAGCCTGACCTCAGTGCTGGGCAAGTTGATGGAGGGAATCCTGAGGGACAGGATGTACATGTATTTGGAAAGGCAAGGACTGATTAGGGATAGTCAACATGGCTTTGTGTGTGTGGGAAGTCATGTCTCACAAACTTGATTGAGTTTTTTGATGAAGTAACAAAGAAGATTGATGAGGGCAAAGCAGTAGATGTGATCTATATGGACTTCAGTAAGGCGTTTGACAAGATTCCCCATGGGAGACTGATTAGCAAGGAAAGATCTCATGGAATAAAGGGAAAAATAGCCATTTGGATACAGAACTGGCTCAAAGGTAGAAGACAGAGGGTGGTGGTGGAGGATTTTTTTCAGACTGGAGTCCTGTGACCAGTGGAGTGTCACAAGGAATCGGTGCTGGCTCCTGTACTTTTTTCATTTACATAAATGATCTGGATGCGAGCATAAGAGGTACAGTTAGTAAGTTTGTAGATGACACCAAAATTGGAGGTGTAGTGGACAACAAAGAGGGTTATCTCAGATTACAACAGGATCTGGACCAGATGTGCCAATTGGACTGAAGTGGC
This sequence comes from Chiloscyllium plagiosum, assembly GCF_037043375.1. Classification (NCBI taxonomy): domain Eukaryota; kingdom Metazoa; phylum Chordata; class Chondrichthyes; order Orectolobiformes; family Hemiscylliidae; genus Chiloscyllium; species Chiloscyllium plagiosum. Next base: position 45,381,665 of record NW_028270151.1, on the reverse strand, counting down.
AGATGGAGTTTAATTCAGATAAATGCGAGGTGTTGCATTTTGGGAAAGCAAATCTTAGCAGGACTTATACACTTAATGGTAAGGTCCTAGGGAGTGTTGATGAACAAAGAGACCTTGGAGTGCAGGTTCATAGCTCCTTGAAAGTGGAGTCGCAGGTAGATAGGATAGTGAAGAAGGCATTTGGTATGCTTTCCTTTCTTGGTCAGAATATTGAGTACAGGAGTTGGGAGGTCATTTTGCGGCTATACAGGACATTGGTTAGGCCACTGTTGGAATATTGCATGCAATTCTGGTCTCCTTCCTATCGGAAAGATGTTGTGAAACTTGAAAGGGTTCAGAGAAGATTTACAAGGATGTTGCCAGGGTTGGAGGATTTGAGCTTTCGGGGGACACTGAACAGGCTGGGCTGTTTTCCCTGGAGCGTCGGAGGTTGAGGGGTGACCTTATAGAGGTTTACAAAATTATGAGGGGCATGGATAGGATAAATAGACAAAGTCTTTTCCCTGGGATCGGGGAGTCCAGAACTAGAGGGCATAGGTTTAGGGTGAGAGGGAAAGATATAAAAGAGACCCAAGGGCAACTTTTTTCACGCAGAGGGTGGTACGTGTATGGAATGAGCTGCCAGAGGATGTGGTGGAGGCTGGTACAATTGCAACATTTAAGAGGCATTTTGATGGGTATATGAATAGGAAGGGTTTGGAGGGATATGGGCCAGGTGCTGGCAGGTGGGACTAGATTGGGTTGGGATATCTGGTCGGCATAGACGGGTTGGACCGAAGGGTCTGTTTCCATGCTGTACATCTCTATGACTCTATGACTCTAATACGCAAATAAATTGTTGAAACAACTGCAGCAATTCCTTAGGGCCTTGGATGTGATTGATTACTTGTGGAGCTAAAGCTTCTAACAATCAATCTTGCAACATAAAACAACTGCAGGTGCTTACTTTCTTCAATATTAAGATGACTTGCAATGCTCTGAAAATAAAATGAGGTAGAATTTCTTATGGAGGTGTATAGAGATCTCCCATATTTGCAGTTTTTGTCAGGTTTTTACTGATTATTGTTTGAAACTTCTGACAAGAAATTTTGCAAAATACTCCTTCAACCAATTGTTCACCTTTATCTATGGCATTTCTACTGCAATTATGTGTTCGACTATAAACGTGATTTAGGATCATCCCTAAAATCTAAGGACTCCAACAACACTCAGGTACAAACAAACATGTTTTCTACAATCTGCATCCAGTGATGTTTGCATCCAGCTTTGTTTCAGAGTGAGCAAGGTGACTCGTATGCAACCCTGGTTATTGTGCTGCTTAGGTTGGCCATTTCGAAAGCACCGCATCTCAAAATTTAATAGGAAAGCACCTATATATGTCAGACTAAGATCATTCAGACCTTAGCACTGGTTAGCACTGCTGCCTCACAGCGCCAGAGACCCGGGTTCAATTCCCGCCTCAGGCGACTGACTGTGTGGAGTTTGCACGTTCTCCCCGTGTCTGCGTGGGTTTCCTCCGGGTGCTCCGGTTTCCTCCCACAGTCCAAAGATGTGCAGGTCAGGTGAATTGGCCATGCTAAATTGCCCGTAGTGTTAGGTAAGGGGTAAATGTAGGGGTATGGGTGGGTTGCGCTTCGGCGGGTCAGTGTGGACTTGTTGGGCCGAAGGGCCTGTTTCCACACTGTAAGTAATCTAATCTAATCTAAAAAAACCTTGGACCTGAGGAAGATAGAATTAGCATGAGACTTTAGGAATACTCCGCCTGTTACTTATTGCAGCTGAATGAATCCCCTCTCAGAATAAAAGGAATTTGTGTGCTATTTTTAATGAATATAGTACAACATCAAACAAGCATTACTCCAGCATTGATACAAAATGACAATATATCTATTCCCAATCTGAGCTGATTTCCTTGCTATCATATGCATTGCAATTCCTTATTGTTGGAAACAAATTTCATCTCTCAACATACCAAAGAAATTAATATGATATACATAGGATTTGTTGGAGTCTGTAGATTTTATAGATGATCCTAAATCACATATATAGCCTGTAGTCTAATACATAATTGCAGTAGAAATGCCATAGGTAAAGGTGAACAATTGGTTGAAAGAACATTTTGCAAAATTTCTTGCTATAATTTTGGAACAACAATCAAAGAAATTAATATGATGTACATAAGGAAAGATCTTTCTCTTCATTGTATCTAGAAATCCACCATTTCCTTGCATGGAACAGAGAAAATTGGATAGAAATGTACTCCATTTGGTTCTTCTCCACTTATAGAGTCATAGTCATAGAGATGGAAACAGACCCTTCGGTCCAATCCGTCCATGCCAACCAGATATCCCAACCCAATCTAGTCCCACCTGCCAGCACCCGATTTCATTTGAATATAATAATTGAGAGGAAGAGGTCATTTTTTTTTCCCCTGCCAAAATGGACATTTCCATACATTCCCAAATTATACTCCATCTATTGGATCTTTGTCCATTCACCTTGTGTACTGCCAATGCTCTATAGCATGCATTTTTCTGCTTCACAACTTATGGCCTGGATTTTCCATTGGCCAGATAGTTCATTATTCCAGCATTGATCGGAGTTCTGCCTGAGGACCCGATGGAAGCACACTCTCTTTGAATTGCACAGGAAATTAAAGAACCTGGGACAATTCCCCGATGCCTCTTTAAGTTTTCATTTAAATCAGAGAATTTGGAGGAATCAGGGCCTAACTCCTTTGTAATTATATAACAGACTCCATACCTATCTCACACATGCCCAACTACATCACACCCAGATCCATCACTCCCAAACCCTAGCACAATACCTATCCTAGATCCGATGCCGCTTTCTCTGCTTTCTGAAATATTTCCTCCCTGCCAACATGACCCAGCCTGGCCCAATTTCCTCTGCAACTAAACCTCGCTTCCCCTTGCCAGACAAAACCCAACACCCATCCCCCTGACTGTCTGACACACTTCCCCCAACTCACCACTATCAGACTGGATCCTTATCTCTCCATCTCCATCACTGCCCCTTCTCCCATTGGATTGGAGCAGACCCAAAGCTCCCACACCACTGGAACCAATGTGATGACACCAACCTTAGCTCTCCTCAGACCCAACCCTGAACCCCCTAGACCTGACACCCACCCTCCTATGCCCTGCTGGAACCTGATTTCTCCCACTCACTGTAACCTTATTCAAAATATTGTACCACTTACCTGACCTTCTCACTACCTTGCACCCTGGAATTTGTATCCCTTTCTCATTTAACATCCTACCCAGCTGGCACCTTAACCAGCTGGCAATCTATTTACCTGGCAACTTACTCACCTGGCAGCCTAATTACCTGACACCCTAGCATCTACCTAATTTAACCCTTAGCCCTCAACCCCACCAAGCTGGTACCCTATGTAACAAGCACCCTGGGACCTAACCCATCTTATACACACTACTTACCTCAAACTCTCATCCCCTCCTCATCTGTTACACTATCCTCCCAGCATGCAAACATCACACTTACCTATGTACTTTGCATTTGACAGCAGATATCAAAGTGGCTGTCAGAACCTTTATATTTCAGAACACAGCAGCTTATTGCTTTGAAAATTTTTGCCTTCCCCAGACAGTTCTGCACAACAAGAGAACCATCAGAATGGAAATACAGCCTGCATTTTTGAAGGAGCTCTTTTGATTGGAATCTAACCTGAAAAATGTAAACAGCCTTCCTTTCATAATGAAAGAAAGAATGGCCATAGTGGAGTGGTTGAGTAGATTGGGTGTGTATTCACTCGAGTGTAGATGATTGTGAGAAGACCTTATTGAAAAGTACAAGATTTTTACAGGACTTTACAGGATAGAAGTGTAGGGAATAATCTGAAAATAATGGGATTAGCCATTTTGGACAAAGATGAGGAGAAATTTCTTCCCTCAGATTACAACTAAACTGTGGAATTCTTTATCACAGAAGGTGGTAAGGAGTTGAGTAATTTCAAGGCTGAGATAAACAATTTTTTAATCAGCAAAGGAATCACGTGTATTGGGATAAGACAGGAATGTGGAGTTAAGCAGTATCAGATCAGCCATAATTTTATCAAATGATGGAGCAGACTTAATGTGTTGAATAACTTTATCTTCATTATCTTTCGGTCTTAAAGATTTTCCGTACTTGACTTAGGACATCAAAATTATATATTTTTTGTTGCTCAGCTTAAAGTTCACCTCATAAGCACTGTCAAGTAGTGGATTTTGATTTGTCGTCAGCAATGATTGCTTCTGTTGCGTTACCACACCCATGAACTAGATAATCTACCATAGCTACCACTCCAGGAAGATCATTAACTATCTCACATTTGTTTTATTCATTCATGGGATGTGGGCATCACTCAATTGGCCAGTATATATTGCCATCCCTAGTTGGCTTTGAGCAGGTGATTGGGCGCTGCCTTCTTGAACCTATGCAGTCCATGTTCTGTCGGTAGACCCACAACTTTCTTAGGGATGGAATTCCAGGATATTGATCCAACAATAGTGAAGGAAAGGGTGATATATTTCCATATCAGGACAGTGTGTGACTTAGAGAGAAACTTGCAGATGGTGGTGTTCCCATATATCTACTGCTGTTGTCCTTCCTGAGTAAATAATCATGGACATGGAAGGTTTTGTCTAAGAATCTTTGATCCAACCTGGAGATAGTCACAACAGTGTACACTGAGTGTCATGACGAATGGATGAATTCCTGTTGGTGGGATGCTAATCAAGAAGGTCACTTTGTTCTGAATGGTGTTAAACGTCTTGAGTGTTGTTGGAGCTGAAGCCATGGAGGAATTGGGGAGTATTCCATCACAATCCTGACTTGTGCCTTGTAGATGGTGGACAGGCTTTTGGGAGTAAGGAGGTAAGTTACTCGTCGCAGTATTCCCAGTTTCTGACCTGTTCTCAAATCCACTGTGTACATTTGGTGAGTCCAATTGAGTTTCTGGCCAATGGAAAACACAAGGATGTTAATGATAGAGGATGCATAGAAGATGGTATTGAATTGAATTGAAATTATTGTCATGTGTACCGAGGCACAGTGAAAAACCTTGTCTTGCGAGCAATACAGGCAGATATCAGAGTTAAGTAGCATAGATAAATAAACAATAGGCAAACAGCGGCAAAAACAAAATCACAGATACAGGTGAATGTTAAGAGTTTGAGAGTCCAATCAGTATTCTAACAATAGTAGCGTCGAAACTGTTTCGAAACCGGCTGGTGTGTGTGTTCAGGCTTCTGTACCTTCTCCCTGTTGGTAGAGGTTGTAGAAAAGCATTGCCAGGGTGGGATGGATCTTTGAGAATGCTGGCAGCCTTTCCTTGACAGCGGGCCTGGTAGATGGATGCTATAGATGAGAGGTTGGCCTTTGTGATTGTCCAGACCGAGTTTGCAACTCTCTAACCGTCTCCAATCTTGAATTGTACAGTTGCCATACCAGATGGTGATACAACAAGACAGAATACTCTGGATGGCACACCTATAAACGTTGGCAAGGGTATTCACCATCATGTCAAATTTCCTCAGCTGCCTGAGGAAGAAGAGACGTTGTTGGGCCTTTGCAACCAGGGCGTCCACATGAAGAGTCCAAGAAAATTTGTTGTGGATGACCACTCCCAGGAGCTTGACACTTTCCACTCGTTCCACGTCTGTGTTGTTAATGTGTGTGTGTGCGTGGGGAGGGGGGGAACATGAGTAACATCCAGCTGAAAGTCAATAATGAGTTCTTGGTTTTGCTGTCATTGAGAGCTAGGTTGTTCTCAGTGCACCATTTTTCCAGGTCTTCCACCTCCCATCTATAGTCTGTTTCATCGCCATCTGAGATTCAACCAACTATGATAGGTAAAAACAATGACTGCAGATGCTGGAAACCAGATTCTGGATTAGTGGTGCTGGAAGACCACAGCAGTTCAGGCAGCATCCGAGGAGCAGTACAATCGACGTTTCGGGCAAAAGCCCTTCATCAGGAATAAAGGCAGAGAGCCTGAAGGGTGGAGAGATAAGTTAGAGGAGGGTGGGGGTGGGGAGAAAGTAGCATAGAGTACAATAGGTGAGTGGGGGAGGGGATGAAGGTGATAGGTCAGGGAGGAGGGTGGAGTGGATAGGTGGAAAAGAAGATAGGCAGGTAGGACAAGTCATGGGGACAGTGCTGAGCTGGAAGTTTGGAACTAGGGTGAGGTGCGGGAAGGGGAAATGAGGAAACTGTTGAAGTCCACATTGATGCCCTGGGGTTGAAGTGTTCCGAGGTGGAAGATGAGGCGTTCTTCCTCCAGGCATCTGGTGGTGAGAGAGCGGCAGTGAAGGAGGCCCAGGATCTCCATGTCCTCGGCAGAGTGGGAGGGGGAGTTGAAATGTTGGGCCACGGGGCAGTGTGGTTTACTGGTGCGGGTGTCCCGGAGATGTTCCCTGAAGTGCTCTGCTAGGAGCCGTCCAGTCTCCTCAATGGAGGAGACCGCATCGGGAGCAACGGATACAATAGATGATATTGGTGGATGTGCAGCTAAAACTTTGATGGATGTGGAAGGCTCCTTTAGGGCCTTGGATGAAGGTGAGGGAGGAGGTGTGGCCGCAGGTTTTGCAATTCCTGCGGTGGCAGGGGAAGGTGCCAGGATGGGAAGGTGGGTTGTAGGGGGGCGGGGGGGGTGGACCTGACCAGGTAGTCAAGGAGGGAACGGTCTTTGCGGAAGGTGGAAAGGGGTGGTGGGGTCTTTTTGGAGGTGGCAGATGATTTGGTTTATGCAAAGTTTGGTAGGGTGGAAGATGAGCACCAGGGGCGTTCTGTCCTTGTTACGGTTGGAGGGGTGGGGTCTGAGGGCAGAGGTGCGGGATGTGGACGAGATGCGTTGGAGGGCATCTTTAACCACGTGGGAAGGGAAATTGTGGTCTCTAAAGAAGGAGGCTATCTGGTGTGTTCTGTGGTGGAACTGGTCCTCCTGGGAGCAGATACAGTGGAGGCGGAGGAATTGGGAATATGGGATGGCATTTTTGCAATAGATAGGGTGGTAAGAGGTGTAATCCAGGTAGCTGTGGGAGTCGGTGGGTTTGTAAAAAATGTCAGTGTCAAGTCGGTCATCTTTAATGGAGATGGAGAGGTCCAGGAAGGGGAGGGAGGTGTCAGAGATGGTCCAGGTAAATTTAAGGTCAGGGTGGAATGTGTTGGTGAAGTTGATGAATTGCTCAACCTCCTCGCGGGAGCACGAGGTGGCACCAATGCAGTCATCAATGTAGCGGAGGAAGAGGTGGGGAGTGGTGCTGGTGTAATTACGGAAGATCGACTGCTCTACGTAGCCAACAAAGAGACAGGCACAGCTGGGGCCCATACATGTGCCCATGGCTACCCCTTTGGTCTGGAGGAAGTGGGAGGATTCAAAGGAGAAATTGTTAAGGGTGAGGACCAGTTCGGACAAACGAATGAGAGTGTCGGTGGAAGGGTACTGTTGGGCACGTCGGGAGAGGAAAAAACGGAGGGCTTGGAGGCCCTGGTCATGGCGGATGGAGGTGTAGAGGGATTGGATATCCATGGTGAAAATGAGGCATTCGGGGCCGGGGAAACGGAAGTCTTGGAGGAGGTGGAGGGCGTGGGTGGTGTTTTGAATGTATGTGGGGAGTTCTTGGACTAGGGGGGATAGGACAGTTTCGAGGTAGGTAGAGATAAGTTCAGTGGGGCAGGAGCATGCTGAGACAATGGGTCGGCCAGGGTGGTCAGGCTTGTGGATCTTGGGAAAGAGGTAGAACCGGGCAGTGCGGGGTTCCCGGACTATGAGGTTGGAAGCTGTGGGTGGGAGATCTCCTGAGGTGATGAGGTTCTGTATGGTCTGGGAGATGATGGTTTGGTGATGGGGTGTGGGGTCATGGTCGAGGGGGCGGTAGGAAGAGGTGTCCTCGAGTTGCCGTGCGGTTTCAGCGGTGTAGAGGTCAGTGCGCTAGACTACCACTGTGCCCCCTTTATCTGCTGGCTTGATGGTGAGGTCGGGATTGGAGCAGATTGGAGGGCTGCGCGTTGTGAGGGTGAGAGGTTGGAGTGGGGGAGGGGAGTAGACAGGTTGAGGCAGTTAATGTCCCGGCGGCTGTTGGAAATGATGAGGTCGAGGGCAGGTAATAGGCCAGCACGGGGTGTCCAGGTGGATGCAGTGTGTTGGAGGTGGGCGAAGGGGTCCTCGGAAGGTGGGCGTGAGTCCTGATTGTGAAAGTAAGCTTGGAGGCGGAGGCGGCGGAAGAAGTGTTCGACGTCACGGCGTGTATTAAATTCATTGATGCGTGGACGGAGGGGGATGAAGGTGGTGTCATCAGCAAACTTGTAAATGGCATTAGTTTGGTATTTGGTGACGCAGTCATGGGTATATAGTGAGTACAGTAGGGGGCTGAGTACACACCCCTGGGGGGTCTCCAGTGTTGAGTGTTAGTGAGGATAAAATATTGTCCCCAATATTCACTGATTGTGGCCTGTGGGTCAGGAAACTGAGGATCCAATTACAGAGAGTGGGGCTTGGTCTGAGATCACTAAGTTTAGTAATCGGTCTTGAGGGGATAATAGTGTTGAAGGCTGTGCTGTAGTCAATGAGTAGAATTCTTACGTAGCTGTTCTTGGTGTCAAGAAGTTCTTGTGAGGAGTAAAGGGCAAGAGATATGGCATCTGATATGGATCTATTGGTCCGATAGGCAAATTGGAGTGGGTCAATAGTAGTGGGGAGGCTGGAGTTAATTAATGGCATGACCAGCCTTTCAAAGCACTTCATAACTAGCAAAGTTAGGGCCACTGGGTAATCATTGAGACATGCTGTATGAGCATCCTTAGGCCCAGGGATGCTGTTGGCCCACTTGAAACTGGCAGGGACAGTGGCCTATTGCAGGGAGAGGTTGAAGATGTCCAAGAAGACCTCTGCCAGTTGATCTGTGCATGTTCTGAGTGCACGGCCTGGTATTCCGTCTGGTCCCATTGCTTTCCTTGGATTCACATGAAGGAAAACTGATCTGACCTCTGAGGCAGTGACTGTTGAGATGGGTTTGTCAGGACTTGATGGAATAGGTGTTACCTCTCTGCCAAAGTTCTGCTCAAAGTGAGCACAGAAGGCACTGAGATGATCTGGGAGGGAGGTGTCATCATCGGCTATCTTGCACTGTCTCTTTTTAGAACCTGTGATGTCATTCAGTCCTTGCCATAGTTGCCAGGTGTCTATCTGGGTCTCTAGTTTGGATTGGTATTGGTCCTTGGCTGTCTTAATGGCTCTGCGAAGGTCATAGTTGGATTCCTTATATTTGAGTGGGTGTCCTGATCTGAAGGCCTCATGCCTGCTTTTTAGCAGGTTCTATATGTCCTGATTCATCCAAGGTTTCCTGTTGGGGAACACCTGGATTGACTTCCTCGGTATGCAGTCCTCCACACACTTGCTGATAAAGTCTGTGAGAGTGGTGGCATACTCGTCTAAGGTCCCTGCGGACTGTTTGAATGATTCCAGACAGTACCGGAGTTGATCCTCTGCCTCCTCCAACCAACACTGGACCTGTATCCTTGAAGGGTCTCCTGCTTGAGCTTTTGACTGTAAGCTAGGAGAAGAAACATGGCATTGTGGTCGGAGTTCCTGAAATGAGGGCAGGGGATGGAGCGGGAGGCATCTTTCACAGTGGTGTAGCAGTGGTCTAAAATGTTTGGGCCCTTGGTGGGACAAGTAATGTTCTGGTGATTCTTGGGCAATACCTTCCTTAGATTGCCTTGATTGAAGTCGGCAGTCACAATAAACAGAGCCTCGGGGTGTTCTGTCTCCAGTGGTGGAGTACAACACATCCAGAGCATCCTCAACCTTTGTTTGTGGCAGTATGTACACAGAAATTAGTATAGCTGCAGTAAATTCCCGTGGTAGGTAGAAGGGGTGGCATTTGATGGTGAGGAATTCAAGGCTTGGGGAGCAATGGCTGCCCAGGGTTGCAATGTCTGAGCACCACAAATTGTTGAGTAAAAAGCAAACCCCTCCACCCTTTGAATTGAATTTTATTGAATTTCAAAGGGCGATGGTTATTGGAGATGGTCATTGCCTGGGATTTGTGTGCATGAATGTTACTTGCCACATGTCAGCACAAGCCTGGATGTTTTCCAGATCTGGTTGCATTTGGACATGGACTGATTGAGTATCTAAGGAGCTATGAATGGTGCTGGTCATTGTGCAATCATTGGCAAACATCCCCATCTGATCTTATGATGTAGGGAAGTTGATTGATGAAGCTGTTGAAGATGGTTGGTCTTAGGACATGCCCTGGAGCAGAGATGGCTGACCTCCAACAACCACAGCCATTATCCTATGTGTCAGATATGATTCCAACCAGCAGAGAGTTTACCCTTGATATCTATTGATTCCAGTTTTGCTGCGGCTCCTTGATACCACGCTTTGTTGAATATAATCTTGTTGCCAAGGGCTGTCATTCTCATTTCACCACTGCAATTCAATACTTTTGTCCACATTTAAATCAAGACTGTAATAAGGTCAGAGCAGAGTGACCCTGGCAGAACTCAACCTGGGCGTCACTGACCAGGTTCTTGCTGAGTGTATTATTGCTTGATAGCACTATTGAAGACATATTCCATCACTTTACTGATGATCAAGAATAGACTGATGGGGAAATAATTGGCCAGGTTGGGTTTGTCCTGCTTTTTTTTTTATGTACAGGAAACACCTGGACAAATTTCCACATTGCCAGGTAGATGCCAGTGTTGTATCTGTACTGGAACAGCTTAGCTAAGTCTTCAGAACTATTGCCAAATGTTGTCAGAATGCATATCTTTGCAGTATCCAGGACTTCCCAGCATTTCGTGATATCAGATGGACTGAATAGATTTGGTTGAAAATTGGCATCAGCACTGTCGGGGCCCATTGGTGGCGGCCAAGACAGATCATCCACTCTGCAATTCTAGCTGAAGTTTGCTGAGAATGCCTCAGTCTTATCTTTTTGATTTTTTTTTAGATTAGATTACTTACAGTGTGGAAACAGGCCCTTCGGCCCAACAAGTCCACACTGCCCCGCCGAAGCGCAACCCACCCATACCCCTACATTTACCCCTTACCTAACACTACGGGCAATTTAGCATGGCCAATTCACCTGACCTGCACATCTTTGGACTGTGGGAGGAAACCGGAGCACCCAGAGGAAACCCATGCAGACACGGGGAGAACTCCACACAGTCAGTCGCCCGAGGTGGGAATTGAACCCGGGTCTCTGGCGCTGTGAGGCAGCAGTGCTAACCACTGTGCCACCGTGCCGCCCACTGATATCTGGGCTTTTACGGCATTGAAGGTATTTGTGGAGCTTCCTCCTCCAGAGAGTTGTTTAATTGTCCACCATCATTCACATCAAGATGTGATAGGACTGCAGAGCTTAAATCTGATCTGTTAGCTGTGGGATCATTTAGTTCTGTCTCTCACTTGCTGCTTATGCTGTTTGACATTCAAGTAGACCTGTTTGATAGCTTCACCAGGTTGACACCTCATTTTTAAGTACGCCTGCTGCTGTTCCTGAGGTGCCCTCCTGCACTCTCCATTCAACCAGGCTTGATCCCCCGGCTTGATAGTAATGAATGAATGGGGGATATGGCGGGCCATGGGGTTGCAGATTGTGCTGGAGTACATTTCTATTGCTGTTGATGTCCACAGTGCCTCCTGGATATCCAGACATGATTTCCTAGATCTGTTTGAAGTCTGTTCCAACTTGCACAGTGATACTGCCACACAATATGATAGAGGGTATTTCCAATCCAGTGAAAGCTGGACTTCATCTCCAAAAGGAATATGCAGTGGCCACTCTACTGCAACTGTACTGGACAGATGCATTTACAGCCAGCAGATTGGTTAAGGATGAGGTCAATTATATTTCTTAATCTAATTGGTTCCCTCAACACCTGCTGCAGACATAGTCTAGCAGCTATGTCCTTTAGGAACTGACCAGCTTGGTCAGTAGTGCTGCTGTCAAGCTACTCTTGCTGAAGGACATCGATGGAGATGGTTCTGCTTTTGTTCCTGGAGGACCTGTCAACATGATGCAAGACCTGGTCTGTTTTGCCGTGAATGTGGTCTAGGTTCTGATTTACAACCTCAGTAATTCCACCTATGCCAACTGCCTTCCTTAATATAAACATCTTCTCACTGCAGGATCTCTTTTGTCAAATACAATCCTTTCAGTAACTGAATTACCATTTCATTCCTCTAATTCACAGCTATCTACTAACTAAATTAACGCTGCTAATTATTTATCATGTACTATGTTTCTCATATAAGTTCCTTGTATTAAACACATTTTGGGTTCAAAGCTTATCATCAAAGTTTTTAAAATTACTGCTGTGCATTTTTCTTTGAAATTCAGAGAGGAATATACTTTGAAACTATCTCTTCTCAATCTATATTAATGACTTGGATGAGGAAAGTGAATGTCTGGCAGGCAGGTTTGTGGATGGCACAAATATAGGCCAACAGGTTTACTTGGAAGGATTAGCTTTCAGACCACTGCTCCTTTATCAGGTAGCTGTGGAACAGGACCATAAAACACAGAATTTATCGCAAAAGATTACAGTGTCATTCAATTGAAATGATATATTGAACAAACTGAGATTGCTGTAAAGTCTTTCACCTTTTAGAATGGATTGCAGGCTTCGGTTCATAAATATATAAATTCCCAAATTTCTTTTAAGTCACATTCTCGAGATAACTTCAGGTTTTTCAAAAAAAAAGGTGACATCTCAGCTCAGACATCTGTGTCATGTGCACACACTCACACATACACACTCTCTCTCACACACACACACACATGCGCATGCACACACATATAAGTCTATGGGGTAAATTTGCATTTGCAGAATTACATTAGCAGATACATTCTATTTGGCTTAAAAAGCACTCAATCTGCAGGCAGGCAATGCAGGCAGTCAATCCATATATATATAATTATAAATTCCACTTCGGAAATAGACCTAGTCTAATTCAAGATTGGGATACAGACAGACTCTAACCTCAGAGCTTAAAAATGTGTTGCTGGAAAAGCGGCGCAGAGGTCAGGCAGCATCCAAGGAGAAGGAGAATCGACGTTTCGGGCATATGCCTGAAACGTCGATTCTCCTTCTCCTTGGATGCTGCCTGACCTGCTGCGCTTTTCCAGCAACACATTTTTAAGCTCGGAACTCCAGCATCTGCAGTCCTCACTTTCTCCTAGACTCTAACCTCACACCTTTAATGCATTGTCTGAGCTGAGATGTCATTTTTTAAATAAAATCTTAAGTTATCTCAGGAATGTGACTTAAAAGAAGTTCTGGGATTTACATATTAATGAACCAAAACCTGTAACCCATTCTAAAAGATGAAAGACTTAACAGCAATCTCGGTTTGTTCAATATATCATTTCAGTTGCATGACACTGTAATCTATAGCTATAAATTCTGTGTCTTATGGTCCTGCTTCATGGCTACCAGCACTCTAAAAGCTAGTGCTTCCAAATAAACCTGTTGGACTATAACCTGGTGTTGTATGATTTTTAACTTTGTCCACCCCAGTCCAACACCTGTTCCTCCACACTACAAAAACAGGCGAGAAGGCAAATGGTGAGGATAACACAAAGAGATAACACACAGAGGATATAGACAGGTTAAGTAAGTGGACAAAGAAAACTCAGTAAATTAAATGTAAGTGGGGAAATGTGAGATTATGCCCTTTGGCAGAAAAATGAGAAGATCTCAATGCTATTTAAAGAGGAGAGATCAGAGAAAGCTGCACAAAGAGATCTCTTCATCCTTGAGCATGTATCACCAACAGCTAGCATCCAAGTTCAGCAGGTAATAGGGAAGACAAATGAAATGTTGGCCTTTATTCCAAAATGAATGGAGTATAAAAGTAGGAAAGTCTTTCTAAAACTATGCAAAGCATTAGTCAAACCACAGCTGGAATTCTGTGAACCGTTTTAAGCTCCTTAACATATTCATTAGAGGCAGTCCAGAGAAGATTCACTGGACTGATACCACGTATGGAGAGACTATCATATGAGACTACCATATGGGCGAGCAGATTGGGGGCCTGCACCCTTTGGAAAATAGGAGAACAAAACATACAAGATTCTGAGGGAACTTGACAGAGTAGATACAGAAAGATTATTTCCCCTTGTTGGAAAATCAAGGAAGAGAGGGCATAACCTCAGAATAAAGGGTTGCACATTTACAAAATAGATGAGGAGGAATTTCTTCTCTCAAAATGTTGTGAATGTGTGGAGGGCTAATGAGGCTGGGTCATTAAGTATATTCAGGATTGACATAGACAGATTTTTGATTAATAAGGGGATCAAGGGTCATGAAGAGAATGCAGAGAAATGGAGGTCAGCCAATGGCCTACTTCTGCTCCTACACATTGTGTTCTAACAGTCTCAAAGTAGCGACTAGTACTGCTTCTGACTTGCTCAACAAAATGGTTGTTGTTTCATAATTCTGCTGTTGTGCAATTTTGTTTGTCATTTGAACCAGGGCTAGTCAGGGAAAAGCTGAAGCCAGTACCTCATAACCAGTGTTTTAACTGTGGCTTGCCTCTTCTCTTTTTAGTGGTTGCTAACAGTTTAGACCTCTCTGTGTCTCTCTGTTTATAACAATGTTTTATTTCAACTCTGCAACATTCACCTCAGTATCACTTCTGACACCATGCTTCATGTGTACAATGCAGAAGTGTTTTTCAATATGAAGTCTTTACTGATGATCTTAAGATATCTGCCTACAATATATGAACCGCATGATAGAGATCACATGAGGAAGAATATTTGTACCTGATTGCATTTCATTTCAAACCTATCAGATTACATTTGTTGGGTGACACCAACACATGCATCTGCAAAAAAAAAGCTAATGAAAGAGATTAGCTTTTTGTCACCAGTGGCCTTAAAGACTTATTTCAGAGAGTGTAATGTTCTTACTTTGACAACTTACCCTTGAGACAATTTAAAGACCCTGGTGCCTTCTCCTCTTTGAAAATCTTTAAATTGTATGCAAATTTCATTTCTGTTTTTTAGGTGTATTACTTTCTTAGATTACATGAATAACCCAGAAGGCAGGAAAAACAATAGGAATGTATTATAGCAATCCTTATGTAGCCATAAATAAAAATCTCCTCTACATTCAATTCCTTGCATTAAGAAACAGCAGTTCTCACAGAATATTAATATAATTCATTTTATTTGGCGCTAAAATTACGTAATTATTTTAAGAACGGAAAACAACTGCATTTGCTAATTTATTAGTTATTGATTTCAAAGATTTATTGTATTTCTGTGGGAAATACAAAATATTGATTCTAAGAAATTGCATATATTATTTCTCACAGAGGAGCACTGTCTGAACCGAATAATATTTATGATACAAGCTGTACAAAAGAAAATTTCTATGCATACAGTGTTTTTCACAAACTCAAGACATACAAAACCATCTTATAGCCAATTATGTACTGCCGCATGAATACTTCCTTTCATTGCTAATTGAGTTTACCCCGAGCTCAACTCAGGGGCGGCACGGTGGCTCAGTGGTCAGCACTGCTGCCTCACAGCGCCAGGGACCTGGGTTCAATTCCTGCCTCGGGCAACCGTCTGTGTGGAGTTTGCACATTCTCCCAGTGTCTGCGTGGGTTTCCTCCAGGTGCTCTAGTTTCCTCCCACAGTCCAAAGATATGCAGCTTAGGTGAATTGACCATGCTAAATTGTCCATATTGTTAGGTGGATTAGTCAGGGGTAAATATAGAGGGGGTTGGTTTCTTTTCGGAGGGTCGGTGTGGACTTGTTGGGCCGAAGGGCCTGTTTCCACACTGTAGGTCATCTAACCTAAATATCAACTGAGTTCAATTTCTCTTGTTAATCTTTTCTGTATTAATTAGGCATAAACATCATAATTATTAATATGTTGTTGTTCCTAAGTCTAATATAGTCAAAATTCCCATGATAATATCTATGGACCCATTAAAAATAATAGTAATTTTATATACAAAATGATATGGTTCCTGGGTAAAAATGCACTGCCTGTATGGCATGATTTAAGTATTCCCTATACATTCTTTAATAGGATGTGGGCATCACCAGTTAGGCCAGCATTTCTTGTCCATTCCTAATTGCTTGGAGGGCAATCAGAGTCAACCACATTGCCAGGGTCTAGGCTTTCTCCTGAACATCTGGATTACTGCCCAGTAACAATGCTACCTCACCTGATGCGTTAGCCCTTGTAACTTATACCACGAAGATTGGATTCTTGTTGAGACTTCTGTCTAGATGTGTATCAACAACACTATTTACATTGTTATAATTTCTGAGACTTGCACTTTGTATGGATTTTGTGCTTACTGCTGTTTCTGCAACTACAACAACAACTATTGCAAATGATGGTACTGCAGGTTCATTTATACTGAAATGTCTGATGTTGTGATATGATCTAATCACCTCAACAGAATACTGCTTGTCTGGTCTGGAACTTAAGCACTAATATAGCAGACAGTATGTTATATTACTAAAGGACTCAGGAACAAAGGCTGTGTGCTCTGAAATGTATGTTGGTTAAAGAACAAACTAATTAAAGTGTACATTTTTATCAAACTTTTTTTGGATAGCTGCATTGTACAATCTAATTAAATCATTCAATGTGTCTTTTAGCACAAATATTGACATCCAAATATATTTAAGGATTCTTGCAATGATGCTGTTTATGTGTAACTGTGCCCTACAAAGACTGTAAATTGCAAGTACAAACCTTACAAGTACAAATTTCTGACATGAATTCTAGAGAGGCTTTGTATTCCTTCTGCCTTAAGCTTCGCTGAATAAGGGACAATAATATGTAGAAATGGTGCTGTTCTAGGCACATGGTGTTAGTTTTCACATTTGACTAGCAACAAGGCTATCAACACATCTCCTCTGAGAATGATTCCTATTAGTTTTGGTACAAACAAGCATACTAGAAAACTGTGATTTAATTCTACTCATCATGTACAGCAGCACCCAAAACCCACACAATGGCATCAGTGTAAAAAAATGCCAATTAAACTTTGACTTGAACACTTTAGGCAATATGGCAGGTCTCCAGGATAACACAATACATGCCATACATAATAAATGAACGAGAACAAGCAATTCAGTGAATCTTTCCATCTTGGCATTTTAATAAATTAATGCAGCATTTTGAAAGCCCAATTAAACTGGGACAGTTGAGAAATATGAAATCAGTCTCTGTCATAGAAGGGACAGTGCTCAAAATTGTAAACAATTGGCTAGATTCAGAGATCTGGCCAAAAATGCTCAATGATCAGTCGACCATGCCAGATTATGCAAGGTCAGCTAATTTAAACATTTTGCCTAATTTGCATTTTTTCTGCAATGCCCACAAGAAGCACTGTTTCACATGGAGAATGTAAAACTTTAAATGTAGTTCTTAAAAGATTTCTGCAGTGTGGGCTAATGTTACTTCTTCATAGTATTAGGATTAGTTAATAATTCTCAGTTAATAAATAATTTTATTGCAGGAATTATCATATGAACGTCCCTGCAAGTATTTTGCAGTCATTTAGTGGCTAAGACAGTGTAACACCTACCTCACAACTGAAAGACCCCATTTAGCCTTTGCTACTGTACTCACAGTTATTAGTAATACAAGCAATGCGTAGATGTTCCTTTAATCTGTGATAAAAATGAAAATGAAAGCAACAAGATGAGTAGGATGCAGTCCTGGAAACAACACCATTCAAGCACCCTGCACCCTTCTGTCAAAACACCAGCAATGGAAAATCTCATTGAGAGACACAGGTAGGAAATAATGTAGGGGCGGATGAGGATGGAGCATCATACGAAAAAATAACAAATAGCAGCGGGTTGTGCACTGAACCACATAACTGAATCATCAGAACCTTTCCTTGTATCCTTTAGGAATCTTGAGAGCAACCTGCATCAAATGTACCATGTGATACCAACACAATGCAAAGTAAGAGACTGAGAAACTAGCAGAACCCCATGAAATAACCAATAACTGCAAAACTTCCTTCACAAAGATCCCTGAGGCAGAAGACCCAAGTAGTGTTGTCCATTTGCTTAACAGCAATGTATCATCAGCCAGAAAAAATTGCACTCTATAGCATCCTTAGGATCTAAAACCATCCCGTTGCACTTCACAGGATGTAAGTGAAATTTGTCACTGAACTGCATTAGCACACCATTTATAATGTTATGACACTTGCAGCCACTTAGCAAGCTTTACATTCACATCTCTTAGTGTGCACATTATCACCAACTATTCAACCATGACAGCTGCACTACTATCGCTTGCACCTTATTAACTCTGACACTTTTCTGTCCCTGTGTGACAAGGTGGTAGATAACTGGAATGAACCAAACCTTACAAGTGGGGACAGGTATGGCTGCATTTTGTTACTCCCATGGAGGGTCAGTGCTCATTATTGAAGGAGCACCCATAATTGAGATCATGGTCAATCACATTTATGAAACCATATTTAAAGCTGATGCTATGTTCATCTATTATTCTCATTGACCCATCCTGCTTTACCCTCATCCTTCCAGTTTATTCTGAGTTAAAGGCAACATTCTTTTTAATTGACTCGTAGATTGTGAGCATCATTAGCAAAGCCAGCATTTATTGTCCATCTCTGATTTCCCCTTAGACAATGGTAATGAGTCACCTTTTTGAAGTGGGGCAAGTGCTTCTACAGTGTCATGAGGCTCGAAGTTTTAAGATTTTGATGAGTAAAGGAGACACATTTTAATTTCAAATCAGATGGTGAATCATTTGATGTGGAAACTGTAGGTGGTGGTGTTCCCATGTGACTGTTGCTCTTGCTCACATGGGTAGAGGTTGATGGAAGTGCTGTCCTCAGATTCTTAGTGAGTTACTGCAGTGCACTATGTAGAATGGCACAAACTGTTGCTATGTTGCGCTGCTTGAGGATGGAATGAACACATTGTGATGGTAAATGGGATGCTAATCAAGGGCACAGCTTTGTTCTGGGTTGTGGAGCTTCTTGAGTGCTTTTAGAGTTGCACTCATCCAAGCAAGCAGAGATTAATTAATCATATTACTTACAGTGATTGTGGGCCTGTTGCTTAGATATTTGCATCATCGATAGATTGTAGGTTGGCTAATGTGGTGCCATTATTTAAGAAAGGTGGTAAGGAAAAGGCAGGGAACTATAGACCGGTGAGCCTGATATCAGTTGTGGGCAAGTTGTTGGAAGCAATCCTGAGGGACAGGATTTACATGTATTTGGAAAGGCAAGGACTGATTAGGGATAGTCAACATGGCTTTGTGTTTGGGAAATCATGCCTCACAAACTTCATTGAGTTTTTGGAAGAAGTAACAAAGAATATTGATGAGGGCAGAGCAGTGGACATGATCTATGTGGACTTCAGTAAGTCTCTCAATAAGGTTCCCCATGGAGATTGCTTAGCAAGATCTCATGGAATCCAGGGAGAACTAGCCATTTGGATGCAGAACTGGAGGGTTGCTTTTCAGACTGGAGGCCTGTGACCAGTTGAATGCCACAAGGATCAGTACTGGTTTCACTACTTTTCATCATTTATATAAATGATTTGGATGTGAACATAGAGGTATAGTTAGTAAGTTTGCAGATGACACCAAAACTGGAGGTGTAGTGGACAGGAAAGAAGGTTACCTCAAAGTACAACAGGATCTTAATCAGATGGGCCAATGGACTGAGGAGTGGCAGATGGAGTTTAATTTAGATAAATGTGAGGTGCTGCATTTTAAAAAGCAAATAAGAGCAGGACTTAAACACTTAAGGTCCTCAGGAGTGTTGCTAAATGAAGAAGCCTTGGATTGCAGGTTCATAGCTCCTTGAAAGTAGAGTCACAGGTAGATAGGAGAGTGAAGAAGGCATTTGGTATGCTTTCTTTTATTGTTCAGAGCATTGAGTCTAGGAGTTGGGAGGTCATGTTGCAGCTGTACAGGACATTGGTTAGGCCACGTTTGGAATATTGTGTGTAGTCCTGGTCTCCTTCCTATCAGAAGAATGTTGTGAAACTTGAAAGGGTTCAGAAAAGACTTCCAAGGATGTTACCAGGGTTGGAGGATTTGATCTATAGGGAGAGGCTGAATAGGCTGGGCTGTTTTCCCTGGAGCATTGGAGGCTGAGGGCTGACCTCATTGAGGCTTATAAAATCATGAGGGGCATGGATAGGGCAAATAGGCAAAGTCTTTTTCCTGGGGTGGGGGAGTTCAGAACTAGAGGGCATAGGTTTAGCGTGAGAGGGGAAAGATATAAAAGAGACCGAAAGAGTAACTTTTTCATGCAGTTGGTGGTACATGTATGGAACGAACTGCCAGAGGAAGTGATGGAGGCTGGTATAATTGCAGCATTTAAAAGACATCTGGATGGGTTATATGAATAGGAAGGGTTTAGAGAGATGTGGGCCAAGTTCTAGCAAATGGGTCTAGAGTAGGTTGGGATATCTGGTCAGCATGGACGAGTTGGACCAAAGGGTTTGTTTCCATGCTGTACTTCTCAACGACACTATGACTTACTTGAATCTTGTAGATGGTAGACTAGATTTGAGTCAGGAGTTGCCACTGAATCCTGCTACAGAATTCTTACCTTCTGAACTGCTCCTTTAGCTGCAGTACTTAAAATCAAGGCTCAGTTTCTAGTCAATGGTAAATCCCAACGTAATGATTTTAAAGCAAGGGATTCAATGTTGGTCATGCCTTTAAATTTCAAGAGGAGATGTTGGAGATTATCATTTCCTGGAACTTGTGTAGTACAATGTCACTTGCCACTTATCAATCCAAGCTGGATTGATGTCCAGATCATGCTGCGTTTGGACATAGACTACTTCAGTGCCTGAGGAGTTGCAAATGAGCATTAATCAATCACTGGAGAAACATGACTAGATCTGAATGATGAGTTCAGCTCTTATGTTCTGCACAACGCTTTAAAGAGGGCTGGAGCTGAGCAGCCCTGGCTGAACACAAACTGAGTAGGATGTCCTGAATAAATTTCCACTCGATGGCATTATCAATTATATCTTCTGAAGGTTGATGATCAAGACTAAACGGTTAGGCAGCAATTGATTGCATTGGATTTCTCATATGTTTTGTGCACAGGACATACCTGGATAATTGTTCATGTAGATGTCTGTGTAGCTTCTATACTGGAATAACTTGGCTAGGGACAGGGCTAGCTCTGGACAGCACAAGTCTTTTGCACTATGGTTGGGAGGCTGTCAATATCCATAACCTCTACACGATCCAGTACGATCAGCACTTGCACTTATTACATAAAGTAAATAGGGTTAACTGAAGACTGGTACCTATTATGTTAAAGAATGTAAGAGGAGCCAAGATGAATCATCCATAATGCACTTCAGGCTGATGATGATTGCAAACACTTCAGTCTTGTTATTTGCACAGATATGCTGGGCAATCATATTCATGATTGTTCTCCAGTTACTTTCTTAATGTTTTACCATCATTCATGACTGGATGTGATAAGTTTGGAAAATTTTGAACTGTTCATTGTAGGGTCGCTTTGTAAGCATATGGGCCTTCATTGTGGTTTGACATTTTTACATAAGCTTGGTCCTGCTACTGGCATTCTGATGTGTGTCCTAAATAAATTAGAGATGATCCCTGCCTTGATTTTAATAGTAGAATAAAAGATATGGCATGTCTTGAGGTTAGAGATTATTATTTAATACAATTCTTCTCCTGTTAATGGCCAACACAGTGAACCACATTGCTGTGGGTCTGGAGTCACATATAGGCCACATTGGGTAAGGATGACAAATTTCTTTTCCTGAAGGACATTAGTGAACTTGGTTGATGTTTGCAATAATCCAGTAGTTTCCTGAGCATCATTATTGAGACTATATTTTTTTAACTGTAAAGTAATTAATTAAACTTAAATTGCTTTTGCAGTCAGATTTAAACTAATATCTCTACAACATTAGCTCAGGAATCTGAAAACTGGTCAAATAGCATTACCTACATGAATCTATTCCACTGCAAATTTATGAAGGGCATAAACTTGAAATCTTGCTTTTACTTTCTGCATCACCAAAAAAATTCCTTTTGTTCGTTTCCTTTCAAATATTCAATGATAACAATCTGGGCAGGATTGAAACTTTTCTTCTTCATTGACTGGCTGTGAGTCTCATTATTCAGACCAGCATTTACTGCCCATCACTAGTTGCCCTTAAGAAGGCAAATTGTCTTTTTGAACGTCTGCAGTCCATTCTTTGTAGGGAGACTCTGAACACTTTTAGGATTTTGATTTACATTGAAGGAATGGAAATAGAGTTTGAAGTCAGGGTGGCTTGGCTTGGATTGGAAATTACAAAATTGAAGGATTGGGGTTCTCATGTATCTACTACCCTTATTGATTGAGCGGTTGTGAGTTTGGAAAGTGTTGTCTAACGTGCCTTGGTAAATTGTTGATATGCATCTTCTAGCTGACTCTTGCTGCTACCATTGTGTGTTAGATGTGGAGGGACTGAATGTGTTAGATGAAGTGTCAATCAAGCAGGCTGCATTTTTCTGGATGGTGTCAAATGTCTGGAAGTGACAAATGAAGAGTACACCATGATATTATTGATTTGTGCCTTGTATTAAGGAGTTTAAGGAGTCAGGAGGTGAGCTACTCACCACAGAATCCCCAGTCATTGACCTGCTCTTGTACCCACATTAATTATTCAGTTGATCCACTCAGTATCTGGTCAACGGCGGATATTGATGGTGGGAGATTCCGCAATTGGAATACCATTGAATGTCAATGGAAGATGGTTGCATTCTTTCTTCTTGGAGATGTTCATTGCTTGGCCCAAATGTTACTTGCCACTTATCAGCCCAAGCATGAATATTGTGTAGATCTTGCTGCAATTGGAAACAGACTGCTTCAATATCTGAGGAGTTACAGATGGTGCAGAAAGTTGTGAAATTACCAGCAAACATCCCTAGCACTAATCTTATGGTGGAGGGAAGATTATTTATGAAGCATTGGAAAATTGATGGGCTTAAGACACAACCCTGAGGAACACCTGCAGTGATGGTTGACCACCAATAACTACAACCATCTTCCTTTATGCTGATGTGACTGTAACAAATAGGAAGCTTTCCCCCTGATACTTTTGCATGTGATGAGTGTCCCACCATTGAGAATGGGAATATTAGTGGAGCCTCCTCCTCCACTGACCTGTTTAATTCTCAATCTACTTTCCTGTCTGGGTTTGGCAGGACTTATTTGACCTGATGCCATGAGACTTCAAATGTTTTGGAGTCAATATTGACAACCCCTTGAGGGACTCACTCCAAATTGTACATTACTGTGTTGCCATCTTAGGTGTCGGTTTTACATGACCTCTACTTGTGACTGACACAAGCTCTTCAAGAGACAATTGCATCAAACAGGCACATATACATAATTTAAATTTATATGTAATTTTATGTAATCATAGAATTTTGCATGTGAATTGCATGCAGCGATCAACTATGTCGAATACAAATATTAACCTCTAGCAATCTTAACCAAGTCAATGGTCAGTTTAAATTCATTAATGTCATCTCGGTGAAGCAGGAGAAATCACAGATGACCTAAAACTGTCAGCTCCAGGTCACAGTTTGCAAAAAGAATCCAAGGTCTCATAAGCTGTAAGAAGTTAATTTCATCTCACCTTGAACTGTAAATATTTGATGCCATTCTTTTATGTGTAATGCTTTCTTGAGTGATACAGAGGCAGGAGTAAGGTGGCAAAGTTTCAATAATCCTGACACACTGAAAATTTTTGACTCAATTTGCATGATATGCCTTGTGCTTCATACTTTGGAATAAGGTCCATGATATAAAAGGTTCAATCCATGGCTCGTCTTATCGATGAGTGTGGTGCTGGAAAAGCACAGCCGCTCACGCAGCATCTGAGGAGCAGGAGAATTGAGATTTTGAGTAAAACCCTTCATCAGGAATGAGACTTCTGGCCCAAGGGGGCTGAGAGATAAATGGGAGAGGGAGATGTGGCTGGGGGAAGGTAGCTAGGAATGTGACAGATTGATAAAGATGGGGGTGAAGGTGACAGGTCAGAAAAAAGGGCGGAGCGGATAGGTGGGAAGGAAGATGGACAGGTAGGACTAGTTTAAGAAGATGGTGACAAGTTGGAAGGTTGGATCTGGGATAAGGTGGGGCGGAGGGGAAATGAGGAAACTGGTGAAATCCACATTGATCCCCTGTGGTTGAAGGGTCTTAAGGAGGTAGAAGAAGTGTTCTTCCTCCAGGCATTGGGTGGCTCGGGTTTGGCGGTGGAGGAGGCCTTGGATTTGCATGTACTTGGTGGAGTGGGAGGGGGAATTAAAGTGTTCAGCTACAGGGCAGTGGGGTTGCTTAGTGCATGTGTCTCAGAGATGTTCTCTGAAATGTTCCACAAGTTGGCATCCGATCCCCCCAATGTAGAGGATACGACATTGACAGCAACGGACACAGTGGATAACGTGTGTGGAAGTACAGCTAATCTCTGCTGGATGTGGAAGGATCCTTTGCGACATTGGATGGAGGTGAGGGCAGATGTGTGGCGCAGGTTTTACACATTGTGTGGTGACAAGGGAAGGTGCTGGGAGTGGAGGGTAGGTTGGTGGGGGCGTGGACCTAACAAGGGAGTTGTAGTGGGAATGGTTTTTCCAGAATGTAGATGGGGTGGGGTGGGGAGGAAATATATCCCTGGTGGTGGAGTCTGTTTGTAGGTGGCAGAAATGGCAGAGGATGATGCGATGTATCCCAAAGTTGGTGGGGCGGAACACCAGGGGTGTTCTGTCATTGTTGCGATTGGAGGGGTGGGGTTTAACGGTGGAGGTGTGGGAAGTGAAGGCGATGTGCTGGAAGGCATCATCGACCATGTAGGAGGGGAAATTGTGGTCTTTGAAGAAGGAGGCCATCTGGGATGTTCTATGATGGAATTGGTCCTCCTGGGAGCATATGTGGCAGAGGTGGAGGAATTGGAAATAAGGAATAGTGTTTTTACAGGAGAAGGGTGAGAGAAGGTGTTGTCCAGGTAGCTGTGGGAATAGGTGAGTTTAAAGTAGATGTCCGTGTTTAGTCTGTCACTGGAAACAGAGGTCGCGAGGTCCAGAAAGAGGAGGGATGTGTTCAAGATGGTCCAAGTGAATTTGAGGTCGGGGTGGAAGATGCATTGAGAATGCCATATCTGAAGTTGACAGACATCATCAATGGAAAAGACATACACTCAGTCACCTGTACAAGTCAGATATATCACATCTTAGAGGTCTGTGAAAATATGCTAGAATCTGCCATGATGCCCATTTTCTTGATAACTCTGAGGTTCTTATTTCATTTCAAGGAGCTGGGAGTCAACAGCAGCTCTCCACAATCATGATAGATGACTCCTTTATCTATTTCCCTGACTGAGCTCAAACATAGATACAATGCAGCAGGAACATTGTAAAGCGGATGAAAGGCCTGCTTGAGATAAGGTTCCAAAGCTTGGATTGGTCTGAAGGAGAGACGTGTCTTGTTTTGCACTGCAGACATAGTGTGCCATATAATCCTTGCACTACAGCAGACAAAGTGTGGTTATAATGGACACTGAAGATCTGGAAGAATGTCGATTGTGTTCCGTAGAGGAAGATGAAGAGATTGAGCATGAGGAGCAACAGCATCAGACGTAACAAGCCAGACAGGACATAACTAATTCTGGATCAGTGGTGCTGGAAGAGCACAGCAATTCAGGCAGCATTCGACGAGATGCTGCCTAAATTGCTGTGCTCTTCCAGTACCACTGATCCAGAATCTGGTTTCCAGCATCTGCAGTCATTGTTTTTACCTCTAGGACATAACTGATACCTAGTTCAAATAGATGTGAGTTGAGTGGGGTCACCATTCATTGTCTGTTAATTTGTCATTGCTCAAAACACAATGGAACCCTGTGTGAGAACCTCTCAGGGTATGTTGAGGGCATCTTGAAACCCATTGTACAGGGGACCCCTAGCTTCTGTCGTGACACTACAGATTTCTTACAGAAAATCAGCACCTATGGATTAATTGAACTGGGAACATTCCTCGTCACAATGGGCATTTCAACACTCTACACCACAATGACAACATTACTGTGACAGCCTCAGTACTCAATACCAACCAGTGCCAATCTCCAAGCACCATCCTACAACTCATCCACTTCAAACGTTTTCACCTTTGACAACCAGTTTTCAACCAGACACATGGAATAGCCATGGGGACTAAATTTGCATCCCAATATGACAACATCTTCATGCACAAGATTGAACGAGACTTCTTTGATGTACAGGACCGCCATCTAGCACTATGCTCCAGAAATATTGATGACATTTTCTTTCTCTGGACCCATGGCAAGGAGTCACTGAAACAACTGCGCTGTGATATAAACAAGTTTCATCCCACCATCTGACTTACCATGCACTACTCTTTAGTATCTGCCTCATTTTTGGACACACACATCTTCATCGAGGATGGCTACCTCAGCACCTCACTTTACTGCAAACCCATGGAAAACCTCAACATGCTACACTTCTCCAGTTTCTACCTGAAACATATTAAAACAGCCATCCCCATGAACAATCCTTACAAATACACAGAATCTGTTCAGATGAGGAGGAACACCACAGACACCTGAAGGATGCCCTTATAAGAACAGGGTACAATGCTCAACTCATTGATCGCTACTTCCAAAATGACATCGTGAGAAACTGTAATGACGTCCTCAGGTGATAGACACAGGATGCAAACAGTAGGTTACCCTTCATTGTCGCGTACTCCCTGGGAGCTGAAAAACTATGCCATGTTCTTCGCAACCTGCAATGCATTATCGATGAGGATGAGTACCTCACCAAGACCTTTCCAATGCCTCCATTTCTTGCCTTTAAACAACCATCAAACCTTAAACAGACCATTATTCACAGCAAACTGCCCAGCCTTCATGACAACATTGACCACAACACTGTTCAACCCTGTCATGGCAACCACTGCAAGCTGTTTCAGAGAGTTGGCATGGATACCACCATTATACATGGGGATACGACCCACCATGTACACGGCAGGTACTCATGTGACTTGGCTAATATTGTCTATCTCATACGCTGCAGGCAAGGTTGCCCCAAGACCTGGTATATTGGTGAGACCAGGCAGACACTGCAACAACGGATGAATGAACACCACACAACAATCACCAGACAGGTTGTTCCCTCCTAGTCGGGGATCATTTCAACAATCAGGGACATTTGGCCTCGGATCTTGGGTAGCATGGTGGCTCAGTGGTTAGCACCGTTGCCTCACAGTGCCAGGGACTCGGGTTCAATTCCAGCTTCGGCGACTGTCTTTGAGGAGTTTGCACATTCTCCCCATATCTGTGTGGGTTTCCTCCGGGTGCTCTGGTTTCCTCCCACAATCCAAAGATGTGCAGGTGAATTGGCCATGCTAAATTGCCCATTGTGTTCAGGGGTGTATACATTAGGTGCATTAGTAAGGGGTAAAGGTAGAGTAATAGGATAGGGAAATGGGTCTGGGTGGGATACTCTTCGGAGCGTCGGTGTGGACTTGTTGGGCCAATGGGCCTGTTTCCACACTGTAGGGATTTTATATCTATATCTGTATCTTGGGTGACCATCCTCCATGGCATACTTCGGGATGTGCCACAACACAGAGTGGCTGAGCAGAGGCTGTTAGCCAAGTTCGATACCCAGGAGGATGGCTTTAACCTTGGGTTCATGTCACACTATAGGTGATCCCATTGCACTATAGACTCACACACACATGCGTACTCTCTTACATACTCACACACTCACATAGACTTTCTCTCTCATACACATGCTCTCTCTTGGTCACACACACACACGCATACATCCGCAACACTCACACCCTCGCACATACACTCTCACAGGCCGAGACTCCATCACACGCACGCACACATTCTACCAAACAAACACACACTCTCCCATGTGCGCACACACTCACATGCACACATTCATGTGCACGCACACACTCACATGCACACACTCACTCTCTCTCTCTTCCTCACATACACCCACATACACATATAAATATATTGGGTGAATTTGCATTTGCAGAATGGTATTTGCAAATATATTCCATTTTCTCTCAAAAAGCACAAAGCCTGCAGGCAGTAAATGTAGGCAGTCAATCCATATAACATTTTATAAATTCCTACTTTGGAAATAGAACCTGTCTGACTCAAGATTGGGATACAGACAAACTCTAACCTCACATCTTTAATGCATTATCTGAGCTGACACGTCACTTTTTAAAATAAAACCGTAACTCATCTTGAGAATGTGACTTAAAAGATGTTCTGCGATTTACATATTAACAAACCAAACCTGCAACCTATTCTAAATAATGAAAGACTTAACTTAATTGCATGACACTATGACCTTTATCTATAAATTCTGTGTCTTATGATTCTGTCCCACTAGTTACCTGATGAAAGAGCAGAACTCTGAAAACTAGTACTCCCAAAAAAACCTGTTGGACCATAACCTGGTGTTGTGTGATTTTGTTTTTGTACAGCTTAGTTGTGCATTTTATCCCTCAACTTTTTCTTAACAACAAGAAAAGCAAACATTTTCAGCTGTTTGACGTCTTTCCAACATCTGTAAAAAAGTATATTACCACATTGAATGAATGATGGCAGAATGGTGTGCCACATTGGATATTTGGAAAGAGTAGCACTCTTGCAGACAGGGGTCTATGAGGATAAGAAATCTCTGCAACTTGACTTTTGTAACTGCAGTTACTATGACAGTGAATCAAACAGTGGCAAGACATTTACAAATCTATTTCCAATGAATCATAGAGTCACTAAGGTACATAAAGACGGTACACAGTCCATCGAGTAGCACCAACCCTTCGAAGAACATCCCACCCAGACTCACCTCTCCCACCTTATGCGTAACCCTGCATTTCCCATGGTCAATCCACCTAACGTGCACAACTTTGAACTATGGGAGGAAAATGGAGCACCTGGTGGAAATCCATGCAGACACAGGGAGAATGTGCAAACTTCACATAGACAGTTACCCAAGGCTGGAATTGAACCTGGGTCCCTGGTGTTGTGAGGCAGCAATACTAACCACTGAACCATTATGCCACCCTGAAATGTCAAAAAAAGTCAAGACAAAATTAAATGTATTGTATTTTCTTGGAATTAAAATTTCAGTAATGTAACATTATGTAACAGTAAGTATCAAACTGGAAGAAGTTGTAAATAATGTTTCTTTCAGCTTGGAAAAGGCCTAAAGATTCATTATCTTAGTCACTTCCACTGCCCAAAGTATCAATGTCTTGGCATTGCTCGAAGGCTGCAGGCAGAGGATTTCAGTGATGACTTCCTTAATGAAATGGAGACATTTTGACACACTGATGTCAATTCTGACTGCAGCACAGATTTTGGGTCGGGAACCCACAAGTGGACATGGCAAGATGTCATATTCTGAGAGCAAAGCCAATTAAGAAACTGTGTCTGAAAGCCCCAACCAATTAAAGATGGCAGCTGAGTTCCAATGTCATAAGGTCTGTTTAGTGCAATCCATTGGTCAGACTGTGGCTGCTTCACTGTGTGCAAGTCGCTGAGCAGCATGCTGCCTTCAGTCAGAGGCAGCAACTTCTACTGCAGCAAGAGCTACATTAAAGTTAACAACAGTGGTCATACAATGTGATTTAATGCAACTCACCACCACCCTCTGAAGTGCGATTAGCAATTGACAATGAGTGTTGGGCGTTTTGCTATGTAAACATAAAGACTGAAAATCAATAAAGTCTCTTGGCTCAGGTTTTTCATTGTGAAGCTGCCTCCCAGGCTGGGGCATTTTCAGAATAACTGCCGTTTGATTCTCCATCATGAATTAATTACCCCAAATCTGTACCCTAATTTGCTGCTTGATGCTGCTAGATGGGTATCACCACTGTGAGATGCTGCTTCCAAGAAAATGGCAAGGTGACAAGAAGCTGTTGGGGAGCCAACATCCCATGAGTCAATTACATTTTCCTTACCCGTCCACCTCCAAATTCATCTTAACCATGTTCAAAAGTTTCAGCCCACTATTCATGAGTGAGGTTTCCATCTCAGAATCCCTAGAGTGCTGAAACAGGCTATTCAGCCCACTGAGCCTGTACTGACTCCAAAGAGCATCCCACTGAGACCCAGGTCATTCCCCCTCACCCCATCCTTGTAATATTGCATGGGGTTTTTGCCATGGCCAATCCAACTAACCTGCACAACTTTGGACTGTCAGAGGAAACCAGAACATCTGAAGGAAACCTACACAGGCATAGTGAGAACATGCAAACTCGATGCAGACAGACACCCAGACTAGAATCAAAACATAGGACCCTGGTTGTCTGAGGTAGCAGTGCAATGGATAAGGCCTCCTACTGACAGTCTGTCTCCCCCTCTCTTTACAAGCAGCTCGACTTGCTGTGTGTCACCATGTCTCATTCTTCTTGTAATGCTGCAGGTCAAGGAAGATGCAAACTACTGCTCCATATCTGGAAGCAAGTGGCGAGTGAAGAGATTTTGAAGTCAGGATAAAATCCTTTACTATCAGCTTATGCACAATGTAGACTTCAGCAACTTTCAATAACAGTACAAACTTGCAAGCAGTTTTCAATTCAGGAACAGTCAGTAGAAATCAATCAGCAAATAAACTGATGATGATCCATTTTAAATCAGCAGTGAGGAATTGGGGCCATGCTCTTCCTGCTGCTGAACATGTGTTGTGCTTTGTGCAGCTAAGAGAGGATGAGGACAAAAATGGTGTCAAATCAATGTCACACGTTAAACACTGATTGTTGTTAAGATGCTGTTATTCTCCATTTTACTGAATGCACACCATATTGTCATGACTCACTGGGGCAGCATGATGGAAATGAAGCCCTTTTATTTCCAGAGTCACCACAAAAAGTAAAGATTTTATAAAGTACGGAAAGTTCCTCAATCTACCTGACTTTCAACTCTGTTTCATAGAACGCTTGAACCGGGTTTCTGAACTAAACAAGAATCACTATGTATTCAGGTTTACACGTGCAGCTTCAGTCAAGACTTCTGAAAACTGCTCAACTGAAACTGAAACCAAGCTTTTTTCAACCTATGACTGATTGTTCTCCAAAAATCAGAATCTTCTATGTTAAAGCTAATGCATAATTCTGGTTTTTTTTATTAGTAAACTTCCCAATGTAAACAAAATTCCATTACTCTCCAAGAAGTCTCACTCTAATACTATTTTTTAAGGTAAATCACTATGACTGTTGAAATGCTTAAAGTTAATCATTAACTTCAGACTCATAGGCCAAACCCACATACCACTAGTTCAAAATCCGAACTCTAAAGTAAGTGATCACATATCACAACAGAACATAGCAAACAAGCTCTAAGAAAAGAGTTATTGCAGAGCATTCCATTAACTCAAGAAACAGTAGCTAAATAGAGTTAGACCCTGTACATGTAACAAAATACCACCCTCCCCACATCCATTGCAATTTAAAGTGGCTCAGGAAATGCCATAGAATTTTGATATAGTTAGGTTCCTGCTCAAAATTCCTAGCTTCATTGGGTGGAAGTCAAACTTTCAGCTCTCTCCAGCCCCAGGAATTTTGGGGCTATTACAGCTTGACATAGGCATGTGTAGGAGTTTGATATATCACGGAGATTACATGGAGTGCCTGAAGGCACTGATGTCAACCATTAAAACAACTTTGACTTTTGTTTGAAGTGTGAACAGATGAGAGATATTCAATGCTCCAGGCAGATGTAGGTAATTTCAAAGGTGAATTATTTCACATCATTCTGCCTCCATTTAGATGTTCATTTACACATGTTATGTACGGAAATGATATTTGCACTGCTGCTGATATGACCCATGCTCTCTGGAGTAATGAACCAAGTTACAGTAACAAAAGATTATGAGTAAAAATTCAGATTGGTCTTAAAATAGTAACTGGACATTTTTTAAAGAAAAATAAATAATTAATCACTCTGACATTTGACAGATGTGGAAATTTGGGACATTTCAAGATGCTTAATACAATTATTTTAAGAAAAATCTGCAAGCTGATTATAGAAAATATGGAAATAATTGGGAATCTGTAACTGCAATAGCATTTTAAAGAAATAATGAAAAACTGTCTGGAAGTTTGAAGAAGTAGATGGTGGAATGATGGAAGAAAGTGGCCATAGATTAATCATCCACGTTCCCAACATTCTTATGCTCAGAAACCAGATGTGAGAAACATTTGCAAACTGTTGACAAAGACTTCAATTGAATTCATTAGGGCCTCATTAAAGATCATGAATGGACAATTAGTGCAACATTTACAATTACCAGAAGCACATTGAAAACTGAAAATTTTGCAACAGTTCAGACCTCAACTCAACCAAGATTATGAATGACAAGGATTTAAAGCAGAGGCAACAAACACGAGTATAATTATCTTTGCTATCCAATCATTTTAAGGAGGAGGAGATGAAGCTCTCTAATGGCTGATATTGAGAGGGCCATCAGTCACAGTAAGTACTACCTCAGGCAGTGGGCATATCATGATAAAATCATTTACATACAAGCTGTGGAGACACCACCCCTGAGTAGAATGATGTTAGTTACTTGTTGTTGTATACCTTTTCGCTTCACTACCTAGGAATTCAGCTCCATATGGATGCTGCATTTGCAGATATTCAAAAAACAGGCTTCATGCTACTGGGGTGAATTTCTTCACCAGTTTTGGCAAGTTCACAGTGTATAAATCTGGGCAGAATTTGTTCCTGCCTGGAAAATCAATAACAAACTGTTTCTGCCCATTTTTACCTTGAAAATGCTGTGCTGTGTCCTGACAATCAGCCCACAAGGTCCCAACTGACCTCATTAATATATCTTATAATAAGAACCAGTGGCATGACAGCTTCAAGATTCCAGGTTTTAAACTTTTAATGCACTCCAGGTGACTGATATAGCATCTGCTAGGTTCAACTCATTGGTGGAAAAAAATATATAGCTTAGAAAAAGGTTATTATGTATGCACCACATGGGCCTACTCTGACCTTACTTCGTTGAGGCCTATCACAAATCTTTCTATTCCATTCTTCCCTCATATATAAATATAATTTTCTTTAAAGCCATTTATGCTACTCACCTCAAAATGTTAAGTCAGAAGATTATTTTAGATATTCATTTGGACAGAGAGCAATGAATCAATTAGTAAAGTAAATTGTCAAATATAAATAAACTTGTTATCAATTAGGCTTTTCAGCCATGACTCTACAATGTTTGATTGTCCAGCATTTACTTTCCTCTCCATCCCCACCAGCCAGTGATGTTAGATTCTCTACCCACTCAGTGATGTTGAATTCAAGTGATGGTGGATCTTCTCACCCTCTGTTCCTTGATGTCTGGTTCCTCTGTAAAATCTAACCACTGACACAATATACTTTGCCACTGATGGCTTTTAAAATCTTTGGGACTATTTTAACTCTCTCTTTAGCCAATATTGACAGGGTAGAAGGGCCCACAATTGGCATTTAATCACTTATCGGTGCTAAACTGAACCATGACCCTCTTCAGTAAAATGTCCAGTTCCATCTATTTTGACCTGGGGTTTAACAGCCTAACCCATCGTCCTCAATTTCAGGGCATTGCTGATAAAACGATCAAGGAAATATTATGTACTGTTGCTGGCAATCCAAGAGGATTGTCAACACAAAACTACCTAACCACAATTGTCAGTGTGTTACCCTCTGTTCCTCACCCCAGTCACTCAATGTTGGTTGGTTCAGTGTAGAAGTGGTCTTGGTGTGGTCTCCGCTACACTGGGGAGACAGGATGCCAACTCGCAGAACATTTCAGGGAACATCTCTGGGACACACGCATCAAATAACCCCACTATCCTGTGGCCGACCACTTCAATTCCACCCTCCCACTCAACCAAGGACATGCAAGTCCTGGGCCTCCTCCACCACCACCACCAAATCTCAGCCACCCAATGCCTGGAGGAACGCCTCATTTTCCACCTTGGGACCCTCCAACCACACAGCACCAATGTCGATTTCACCAATTTCCTCATTTCCTCAAATCCCAGATCCAACCCTCCAACTCAACACCACCCTCTTGAACTGTCCAACCTGTCCATCTTCCTTAACTATCCACTCTACCCTCTGCTCTGACCTTTCACCATCATCCCATCTTCAACACGCACCTACTTATGGCCTTCCCAGCTATCTTCCTGCCAGCCCCACCCCCTCTAATTTTTCTCTCACTCCCCTTTCATTCTCCATCCACATTCCGGATGAAGGACTTCTACCCAAAATGTCAATTCTCCTGCTCCTCAGATGCTGCATGACCTGCTTTGCTTTTACAGCACCACACTTTTTGACTCAGTGCAGGAGTCAGTCAATTTCTCACTCTCTAACACCAGCAAGCTGCAATAGGCCCCTGCTAGAAACCAGGTTTGACCTCACACAAGCCAGAAGAGGCTGGGTCTCTCCACCATTATATGCTCCCATTCTCTGCCTGAGTTAAAATTGGCCTTATTGGTGTTCTTACTCCCTGCTCAAGTAACAGATGTGTTGAAACATTGTCAACAGCAGACACCTGTTTTAAATTTAAATTCTCTGAACTGACTTCACTGTTTTTGTGAAATGAGTGACAGATTTAGAAAATACACACTCTGAGCACAATCAAAATACTCACTTCTGTAATAATTGAGTCATATCGGTTGAGTATAGAAGAGAATACATATCCATTTTTATCTGGACCAGTATTTCGTTTGAGCTATTCAAAGTTAATTATGGTGCCTTGTGCTCCCCATATTTGCACATTGTTATCTGATTCAAATATTGTTCCATTTTTCCCTTAAACCAGGCAATCACATTTTTCAAGATCACTCTCTGTGGAAATATATTGTATGGTAAAACAGTCTTCTGTGTACAGAAATATCCACTTTTTTCTTTGTATTCGTGACAATGAGTTTACATTTAGAACTTTATAATTTCTGTTCAACTAAAGGAAATAATCTTACCCCTTTCACTGTCAAAATATCCTATTTTTAAGCAGCTTAATTAAATCTCCACTTAGCATTTTCTGTGTTAGAGGAAAAGGCCCCAGTATGTCAAATCTCTCCTCAGAACTTTTCTTCCTTCCTCGATAGGATTTAGAATAGATATATGCCAGTAGGTCCTTTAATTCAATAAAATAATGGCTGATCTCATAGTTGTCTCAACTACAATTTTCTATCTACCAATATCTATAACCCTTGTTTATCAATAATCTTTGTTTATCAAACATCTGATCTAACTCAGGCTTAAAAAAAATGAAATGATCCTGCCTCTATTGACTTCTGGGGAAGAAATTTTCATGAACAATTTACCTTCTAAGAGAAAATAGTTCTCTTCATCTCTGGAGTTAAAAATCATACACCCCCACAAGGTTATAGTCCAACAGGTATATTGAGAAGCACTAGCTTTCAGAGGGTTGCACCTGAGTATCACTTTGAAGGCTAGTGCTTCCAAATAAACCTGTTGGACTATAACCTGGTGTTTGGATGATTTTTAACTTCGTACACCCCAGTCCAACACCGGCATCTCCAATTCATCTCTGGAGATAGTAAGGACTGTGATGCTGGACGTCAGAGTCAATAAAAAGTGAAACTGGAAAGGCACAACCTGTTAGGCAGCATTGGAGGAGCAGGAAAGTCAAATTTCAGTTCGGGACCTTTCATCAGGACTCCACATTTCTGTCTTGATATTAGATTCAGACGAATCTTTCCTATTTATAACATTGCTATATTTTCTACAATGGGGCACCCAAAGTTGTATCCATAGAATTCCTACAGTGTGGAAGCAGATCATTCACCCTCTGAGTCCACATCAACCCTCCAAAGAACATTCCTCCTCGACCCATCCACACCCTCACTACCCTCAACTCTGCATTTCCCATGGCTAACCCACTTAGCCTGCACATCCCTGGGAAACATAGACAATTTAGCATGGCTAATCCACTGAAGCTGCACATCTTTGGACTGAGAGGAAACTGGAGTACCCAGAGGAAACCCATGCAGGCACACAGGGAAAATATGCAAATTCCACACAGATATTTGCCTGAGGTTGGAATCAATCCCAGGACTGTGGTGCTGTGAGGCAGCAATGCTGACCACTAAGCCACCTTGCCACCTGATCTACAATACTTCAATTATTTTGGTGTTGCTGAGTATTCCTTGGCCTTCATTGAACATTTTTAGTGTTAAAGTTATCAGAATTTCTAGGTTGAATTTCTCAACCTCATTCCTAATGACTGCTATATTTAGCTGTTGCTTATCTATTTTTGCCTGTTAACAATAATTTACCTAGCCTGCATTCAATTCATCACACATTGTTTGATGGGACATTCACTTATCTTTCTTAATCCATTACATAATTTCAGGGCTGTCTTCTGATTTCATTACATCATCAAATTTGAGCAATTTCCAGTGAGGTTCTGAATCAAAGTCAAACAAAAGCAGTACCCATTCTAAAACCAAGCCCCTCGTGATTCTATTGAGCCATACTCAAGTACTAAGCCACAAAATGTTTGCTATTTATATGTAGTTCCAACAAAAAGGGCTTAGTTCAATCATTTAATGAGGAATCAGTTTCCGACCTAATACCTCTTCCAATTTACCCCTTGAAAATAAATCTGCTCAATGTTCACAGCTACAAAATTTTAAATTACTTTAATGTCAGCTAAAAAATTATAATATGAATTAGGCTAATTAGGTTTGCACAAATGAAAGATTCTTTTATCCAGCAAATGCTGGCACTCAGTCGAAGTGCACTCACTTGATAAGATAAGAGCCTACAGTATTGGATGTAGTATATTAGCATGGGTAGAAGATCATCTGTACTTGATGGTCTGCTCACCCCAACTTCCTTGCAAACTCATTACCTGAGGATTGTGTGTGTGTTTGTTGTTTTTGTGTGCAATAAAGTGCCACTCTCTTTCATACAAGAAAGCCTGGGAATTGGTTATCTTTTATTTGGTTAAGTAAGGATTTTGATCCAACAACAATGAAAGATCTACATTACTTGTGCTCCAGAATTTGGTGCTCCCTTAGCTAAGCCGTTCCAGTACAGATTTAACACTGGCATCTACCCAACAATGTGGAAAATTGCCGAAGTTTGTCCTGTACATAAAATAAAAGCAGGACAAATCCAACCTGGTCAATTCTGGTCCCATCAGTCTACTCTCAAACATCAGTAAAGTGATGGAGGGTGTCATTATCAGTGTTATTAAGCAGCACATGCTCAGCAATAACCTGTTCAGTCATGCTCAGTTTCGGTTCCACCAGGACCATTCAGCTCATGACCATATTACAGCTTTGGTTGAAACATGGACAAAGAGCTGACTTCCAGAGAGTAACAGCCCTTGACATCAAGGCTGCTTTTGACTGAGTGCGGCATGAAGGAGCCCTGGAAAAACCTGAATCAATGGGCATCCGGGGGCAAACTATGCAGTCATACCTGACCCATAGAAAGATAGTTTGGTTGTTGGAGGTCACTCCTCTCAGCTCCAGGACATCTTTGCAAGAGCTCATCAGGGCAGTGTCCTAGGCCCAAATATCTTCAGTTGCTTCATCAATGATTTTCCCTCTATCATAAGGTTAGAAGTGGCGATGTACAATCATTGGCGAACAATGTTCAGTACGATTCATGAATCCTCAGATACTGAAACAGTCCATGTCTAAATGATAAAGACAAAGGAAGCAGATATGTAGGAACACCACCACCTTCAAGTTCCCCTCCAAGCCACTCATCATCTTGACTTGGAAACATATCACTGTTCCTTCACTGTTACTGGGTCAAAGTCCTGGAATTCCCTCCCTAATGGCATTGTGGATCAACCCAAAACAGGTAGACTGCAGCAGTTCAAGAATGCAGCTCATCACAACCTTTTTAAGGGCAACTAGGGATGGGCAATAAATGCTGATCCAGCCAGCAACACCCACATCCCACCAATGAATAAATGAAAAAAATTTCCAAATCAGCATGGTGAGTAGCTTGGAGAGGAATTTGCACATGATGGTGTTTCCATGTGTCTGCTGTTCTTGTGGATAAAATATACAGTGCTGCTGAGAGTCAATGATGGAGTGACGGAATGTTTATGCATATGGTGACAATCAGGTGGTCAGGTTTGTCCTGAATAGTGTCAAGCCTCTTGAGTGTTGTTGAAGTTGTGTTTATCTGGACAAGTGGGGAATACGCCATCACACTCCTAACTTGTACCTTCTAGATGATAGGCAGGTTTTGGGGAGTCAGGAGGTGAGTTAATTGCTGCAGAATTCCTTGCCTCTGCCCTGCTCTTGTAACCACAGAATGTTTCTCCTTAATGCTAACCCCTAGGAAATTGATAGTGGAGGATTCAGTGATGGTAGTGCAATTGAATGTCAAGGGGTAGTGGTTAGTTTGTCTCTTATTGGAGATGATCATTGGCAAACATTTGTGTGGCATGAATGTTACTTCCACTTGGCAGCCCAAGCGTGGATATTGTGCAGGTCTTGTTGTTTTTGCACATGGACTGCTTCAGTACCTGAGGAGTCATGAGTGATGCTGCATATTGTGCAATCATTGGTGAACATTCCCACCTTATGTTGGATGGAAGGTCCTAAATGAAGCAGCTGAAAATGGTTGGGCCTAGAGCACCATCTTGAGAACTCCTGCAGAGATGTTCTGAAGCTGAGATGACTGACATCCAATAACCACAACCTTCTTCCTATGTGTCAGATATGACTTCAATCAGTGGAGAGTTTACCCCCGATATCCATTGACTTCTGTTTTGCTAGGGTTCCTTGATGCCCCACTCGATCAAGAAGTGGCCTTAATATCAAGGACAGGAACTCCAATCTCACCTTTGAAATTCAGCTGTTCTTTCTGTGTTTGATAAGACCGTAATGAGGTCAAGAGCTGAGTGGCCCTGGCAGAACCCAAAACTAGGTGTCACTGAGTGGGTTATTGCTGAACAGGTACCATTGATAGCACTGTTGGTGACACATTCCATCACTTTACTGATGAACTGAAGTCGATTGATGGGGCAAGAACAGCCCAGTTTGGATTTGTCTAGTTTTTATCTACATGCCATTACTGGCCAATTTAATATATTGTTTGATAGATGCCAGTGTTGTAGCTGCACTGGAACAGCTTGCCTAGGGTTACAGCAAGTTGTGGAGCACAAATCTTCAGTATTATTGTCAGAATATTGTCAGGAACCATCGTCTTTGCAGTATCCAGTGCCTCCAGCCGTTTCTTGATATCACATTTAACAAATTAAATTGCGTGAAGACTGGTATCTGTAATACAGAATCTCTGACTAAAAAATATAATTCTACCCCTATGTTTTACATTTCTCTATAAAATATTACCACTATCACACCTGTACCGATAAAGAAAGGCAAAATTTCATCAAAATGTGAACGTAGAAAAAATTATGACATTTTAAAGTCCCTTGTGACCCTTCTTATCAACAGCTGAGCAATGTAAGGGTAACAGTTCAATAAATGTAGAAATATGGAGTATAATTCAACAGCTAAGAATGCCAATGTTTGTTTAAAATGTTTTCTATAATCATTGAATGGTGATTCTTTGGAGAATGTCACGCAACTGGACATTTAAATGCTAAATTTGTGTATGGGTAGCACGATATGTTTTGTGCAAAGACACCACAAGGAAAGCCACAGATCCTTTCAGGTTCCCACAATTATTCTTAACAAAGATATGTGCAGGTTGTTGCTGTGGTTATAGTGATTACATGGATACGTAAACACAAACATATATCACAAAACAAATTAATTCAGACATGCCTGTGCTGCTCAATCC
Source organism: Chiloscyllium plagiosum (assembly GCF_037043375.1). Taxonomy (NCBI): domain Eukaryota; kingdom Metazoa; phylum Chordata; class Chondrichthyes; order Orectolobiformes; family Hemiscylliidae; genus Chiloscyllium; species Chiloscyllium plagiosum. The sequence goes on along the minus strand of NW_028270151.1, from coordinate 45,341,748 downwards.
AAGCATCTGAACACCTGGCTTCCTCATACTTATTTAAAGTATTTGTTTATACTCCATTATGAACCATTATGCATGACTCACAACTTCTATTTGTTAATGTTCCACAGCAACCAGTAAGGGAAATGGCACATCTCTTGAGTTCTTCAGTTAAAATCAATTAATGCTTACAATTTTCAGAACTGGGAAGGACACTGCATTGATAACTGGACATAAATTATGAAATCGTTGGGATATTAATGGAACAAAGCTCAATAGAACTTAATATAATGCAAATGGATTACTTTCCTTGAATGTTTTAGGAGACTTTCTTCGGCAAAGTATTTAGGCAAAAGTAATCCATATCTGCAATACCACCATAATCTATTTCTAAATGATGTCAAAAGGAGTTGGACAATGTCAATCAACATCTGTAAATTGTCGAGCTTCAAAAGCGTATCTCTTAAATCAGGCTGACCTGAAGCCAGATTTGTTATTTGTTTTGGCTTTAGACTTTGTCATCAGGTGTGAGGTACTCTCAGTATTGTTGTTTGTGGCACAGGTCTAGCTCTTCCCTGACCCTACACCATTGCAGTCACCTGAGCCATCTTCCACTTCATCTGGAGGTCAAAGATGGACCATGTCCACTGGGGCACAATGTACAAAGCTCTTGATAAGGTGAGGAGAGAAGGACATGCCCAATTCTTCTCTCACCCTAATGGCCACCTTAGTGTGTGGCTGCATCAAGCTGTGTACAGACCCTTTGTACGCAAACACCAAGTGTCACTGTGTACTAAGATTCTACCTGTCCCTGGTCTTACATAGGATGGATATAGCCTCTGTGCTGCAGGACACTCTGAGAAGTTGGACAGTTCCATGTCACGTGTTTCTCATGGAAAGATTTGTGAAGGAAAATACCTTTGACCACAATTCCATCAGGCATCAGGTGGATCGATTCTGTAGGGTTGTTCCCTGAGCAGACTACCAAAGTCATTTGTTAGAACACTCATCACTAGAAGCACCAAGTAGCAAGCCTCATGGTGATGAGAAGGACATTATCTTTGAGATTCTTCATGTACACCCGAACTCTTTCCACTACTGCACATTGCATATGAAGCTGCTGCAAGGGGGTTGGAAGAGACTGTCACACATCTCCTTTTGGAATGTGCTGATGCAAAGAAAGTATGACCAGGGATACTTTGTTTTTTTTGTTGAGATTCATCCTGAGCAGCTCTGTGATGCCTGACTCTATGCTTTACGGGCTGTTCCCTGGGATGCACAGCGATACACACATCGACTACACTTGGAAGACTCATCAACTCGGTGAAAGATGCTCTTTGGTCTGCCTGAAACTGCTTGGTCAAATAGTTGACCTTAATGAAGTGTTGCAGACTGGGACATTCCAAGATCTATGACTAAGTGCTGAGAGACACACTAAAACTTGGGGCAGCTGCCTCCAAGGCTCAGTCTTTCTGCTGATATGTAACAAAATCCTGTGATTTATTCTATTTTATCTACATGGCTTTTGCATAAAAATAACTTTAGTTTTATTGTGAAAATCAAATATGCAGCATTACGTGTTTGCATTTCAGTGAAAGACCACTTGCTAGCTTGACATCCATTGGGATTGTTGCTGATTCTGGGATTGTTGATGCATTTGTTCCTCCTCAATTTCTCTGCACTTTCATAGCAATGTGGCTCCAGAGGCCTTTATTTTGTCTGGATCCATTGGTTACACTTGTAATGAACCACATGTCCTTATTCATGTGAGCATTCATTATACACATCACTCACAAATGACTGTTTAGCATACTCCTCAGTACAGTGGGACATAAAGGATTGCAACATGGAGGGTCATGAAACTTTGACATAGGCACCTTATTCTGATGTGTGCAGCTCAAGTCATGTTGCATAAATGTAGATGGAGATTGCAAGCCCACGAAAATTAGCTTACAAGTAGAAGTTCAAAAGGTGAGGATGCTTCACAGAAAATAGTACAATGTTGGTCTGAGGCAGCAGAAGAGCTTCTACGGGACTGGTTGAAATCGATGGACCGGACCATATTCAAGAATTCAGCAGACAACTTAGACAAGTATGCCACCACCTTCACAGATTTCATTAGCAAGTCCAAAGAGGACTGTGTGCCAAAGAAGTCAATCCATATGTTCTCCAACCTAAGCCTTGGATGAACTAGGAAATCCACTCCCTACTGAAAACCAGGAATACAGCATTCAAGTTGAATGACCCAGATCTCTACAGGAAATCCAGATATGACCTCTACAGAGCCATTGGAGATGTAAAGAGGCAGTATCAGACCAAGCTAGAGGCCCAATCTAACCACATAGACACCCACTGCCTGGGGCAGGGCCTACACAACATAATGGGATATATAATGAAGGAGACCAAGATGGCGGACAAAAAACAGATTCCTCCTTGACGTGCTCAATGCTTTCTATGTTTGGTTTGAGCAGAATGTCAGCAGCCTGCCCTGATTACCCTGGACACAACTATTTCCTCTGTCACTGCTGCAGACATCTGATTGGTCTTCCTGAGAGTAAACCAAAGGAAAGCACTGGCTGAGATAGAGTCCCCACCAATGCACTCAGATCCTGTGCAGACCAGCTGGCAGGAGTATTCAACCTCTTCAACCTCTCTGTGCTACAATCTGAAACCCCCACCTGCTTCAAGAAGACAACCGTCATCGCAGTACCTAAGAAAGCACATGCAATGTATCTTAATGACAACTTCCTAGTAGCTCTGCCCTCCATAATCATGAAATGCTTCAAGAGACTGGTTGTGGCCCACATCAACTCTAATCTCCCAGCCTGCCTCAATCCCCTGCAATTTGCCTACCGGTAAAACAGGTCCACAGCGAACACCAAATCCCTTGCTCTACATGCATCACTATAACATTTGGATTACAAGGACACCTACATCAGGCTCATACTGATCAACTACAGATCAAACTTCAACACATTAATCCCTCCCAGACTAATCTCAAAACTGAGGCCTCAAGAATGCCCTCTGCAACAGGATCCTCAGCTTTCTGATCCATAGACTGTAATCAATAATTATAGACAACAGCACTTCCTCCACTGGCGCCCTGTGCCTTCTCAGCCCCTACTATATTCTTTTACATGGGTGACTGCGTTGCCAAATTCTGTACAAATGCCATCTACAAGTTTGTTGATGACACCACCGTGGTAGGCTGGAAGTCAAAAAATAATGAGTCAAAATACAGGAAGGAGATAGAGTGGTTGGTAACATGATACAATGATAATAATCGCTCCGTCAATGTTGGCAAGAAAAGAAAACTGATCATTGACTGACTTCAGGGAGAAAGGAGGAGAACAGGCCCCTATCTACATCAATGGAGCTGAGGTGGAGAGGGTTGACAGCATCAAGTTCCAAGGAGTGACGATAACTGACAACCTGTCCTGGTCTTTCCATGTAGATGTGACGGTCAACAAAGCACAATAAAGCCTCTTCTTCTTCAGGTGGCTTAGGAAATTTGGCATGTCCAAAAGGGCGCTCACCAACTTTTACAGATGCATCATAGAGAGCATTCTATCCAGGTGCATGATGGTCTGGTAGAGTAACCATTCTGCCCAGGACCATATGAAATTACCAAAAGTTGTGTGCACATCCCAGTCCATCACAGAAGTCAACTTCCCATTCATGCAATCCATTTACACTTCTCACTGCCATCTTCCACCTTAGTAATGCTCTCTTCCAACCTCTTCTGTCAGGTAGAAGATACAGAAGCTTGAACAAATGCAACAAAAGGTTCAAGAATAGCTTTTTCCCTGCTGTGATTAGTCTGCTGAATGGACCTCTCTAACTTCAAATAATGTTCATCTTGTTAATGTTGATCTTGCTTTGTGCACCTCCTGTGCGGCTATAATCTTGAACAGGTCGTTCTGCTTTTACACGCGAATTGGCCATAACGTGATCGATGAATTGTGGACATTGTTTGGATTATGCAAACTTTCTACTGAACAGGTATAATGATTTTCTTTTCACCATCTTCTATAGCATGATTTTCTATAGTGGTATTCCATAATGTAATTTTCTATAGTGCAAGGTTGCAGAGGAACATGACTGTCATGTTATAGCAGAATGACCTGTATGCTTCACTTTGTCTAACCACTTTATGATCTGTATGTCCTTGTTTGTTATGTGCACAAACCAAAACTTTTCCCTGTACTTATGCACAGGAATACAATAAATCAAATCAAAATTGAACTGCTGAGATCATGCGTCCCCATGCCATCCTCTACATCACTCAAGACAGGTAGCATTGCATTATAAGAGCATATTGACGAGTATGTACAGTTCATGGTGAGAGAAAATCAGCTCCTTACCCTTATCTGCCTGTGAGGTCTTGGATTATCTCTGTGAACTTTGGCCACAGGTGACACTTTGAAGGTTGACTGAGATGACCTCTGCTTCACAGAGATGACTACGATCAATCCCTCACAGTTTGATACATTCCTATACATCTGTACTTTAATTACAGATGTCATGAACATATACTCTATAAGTGCCATTTTAATGTTAGTGCCTCTTGAAGGGCCTCATCTAACTCACAAGTAGAACCTGCATACTCAAAAGACAAACACTCCACACAATCTGGGTGTGGTCGCAACCATTTCTGTTGCGCTTTCTCAATTTGGATAAAAATTGAAGGCAATGTCAGTCACAGTCTCCGCCTCCCAATCTTCCCTGCTCCTTTCTTCCCTGCACTTCCTGAAATCAGTGATACTGAGATTCCATACATATCCACAGAACTTTTTAAATTAATTCTTCATCTCTCAACACATTCCCACAGTCCCAGTTCTCCAGGTTATCCATGTCAACCATTGTGCTGCATTTTCCTCTTTGTCAAAGTCCGGGTGGTTGCAAGCATCAATGACCACCTCTCCTGTGGTAACCCCTGTCCTCAAATGCACTTAGATCTCCCACCAAAATAAGTTGAGTTTTTCCATTCAAAATTATTGTCCTTTTTGGATCCCATTATTGTAGCTATCCATCCCCAGAATTGACTTCCCCAGCTTCTCTACCAATGCCAACCAGAAAAACTGCGGATGCGGAAAATCAGAAGCAAAAGGAGAAAATTGCTGGAAAATCTCCAAAGGTCTGGCAGCATCTGTGGAGAGAAATCAGAGTTAGCATTGTGGGTCAAGTGGCCTAGGCTCTGGAGAAGGGTCACTTGACCCAAAATGTTAACTCTGATTTCTTTCCACAGGTGCTGCCAAATCTGCTGACCTTTTCCTCAATCTCTAGTTTTGGTCTCTACTAATGCAATGGGTCGATTGATTTTCATTAAGCAGACCCCAGGACTGATCTTGACAAGCATACCCTGACCAACTTGGATGGATGGACCAGACTGATAAATGATAGACCCCTAACAGAATGCTGTACAACTCCACATGATTTACTCATTTACAAATGCAGGACTGCTTGAACTGGATCAACAGAATTGATTGAGGCACATTCCCCAGACTGCACTTATACAGAACCTCTGACCCTGACTGCCTCAAGAGGCCAATTGGCCATGTCTAAAATTTGGATTGAGATCAGACACTGCCTTTGACTGATTATGGTGGGAGCCCCTGACAGACAACAATCTCCTTTGATTTGATCAAAGATTACTTGCCCCAGCCATTTGAGAGGTGGTTTTGTGGCTGAAGCAAATCACACAAGTTGCTGACATATGCTTTTGGTGTGACATTGACATAGTGTAGTGTCACACAGCAACATGTTCACCCCCTTGACTTATGACACTCACAACCTAGCTTTGTGTTTTCACTAAACGGTAAGGCAACACAGAAGTACTATAGAACATAGACCATTACAATGCAGTGCAGGCCCTTTGACCCTCAATGTTGCACTCACCTGTGGAACTAATCTGAAGCCCATCTAACCTACACTGTTCCATTCTCGTCCATATGCCTATCAAATGCCCATTTAAGTGTCCTTAAAGTTGGCGAGTCTACTACTGTTGTAGGCAGTGGGTTCTATACCGCAACTACTCTGAGTAAAGAAACCACCTCTGACATCTGTCCTATTTCTATTTCCCCTCAATTTAAAGCTAGGTCCCCTAATACTAGCCATCACCATCTGAGGAAAAAGGCTCTTATTGTCCACCTTATCTAACTCTTTGATTATCTTATGTCTCAATTAAGTCACGTCTCAACCTTTTTCTCTCTAACAAAAACAGCCAGAAATCCCACAGCCTTTCCTTGTAAGACCTTCCCTCCATACCAGGCAACATCCTAGTAAATCTCCTCTGAACCCTCTCCAAAGCTTCCACATTCTTTCTGTAATGCAGTGACCAGAAATGTACATAATCCTGGCTGCACCAGAGTTTTGTACTCATGATCTCATGGTTCCGAAACTCAATGGCTCAACACACCTTATGCCTTCTTAACAACTCTATCAACCTGGGTGGCAACTTTCAAGATTCTATGTACCTGGAGATCTCTCTGCTTATTTATACTACTAAGAATCTTACCATTAGCCCAGTACTTTGTATTCCTGTTACTCCTTCCAAAGTGAATCACTCACACATCTCCGCATTAAACTCCATTTGCCACTTCTTAGTCCAGCTCTGCATACTATCTACGTCCCTCTATAACCTGTAACATCCTTCAGCACATAACTCTGCGTACCTTACTGTCAACCATAAATTTACTAACCCATCCTTCTGTGCCCTCATCCAGGTCACTTATAAAAATGACAAACAGCAGTGGTCCCAAAACAGATCCTTGCAGTACACTACTAGTAACTGAACTCCAGGATGAACATTTCCCATCAGCCACCACCTTCTGTCTTCTTTCAGCTAGCCAATGTCTGATCCAAACTGCTAATTCACCCTTAATCCCATGCCTCTGTATTTTGTGCAATAGCCTACCATGGGGAAACTTATTGAATTCCTTACTGAAATCCATATACACCACATCAACCGCTTTACCCCTAATCCACATGTTTGGTTACCTTCTCAAAGAACTCAATAAGGTTTGTGAGGCACAACCTACCCTTCACAAAACCGTGCTGACTATCCCTAATCAACTAATTGCTTTCTAGATGATTATAAACCTTTCCAACACTTTACCCACAACTGAAGTAGTGCTCACAGGTCTATAATTTGTCTTTACTCCCCTTCTTGAACAAGGGGGCAACATTAACTATCCTCCGGTCTTGTGGCACTATTCCTGGAGACAATGACGACATAAAGATTAATGCCAAAGGCTTGGCAATCTCCTCCCTGGCTTCCCAGAGAATTCTAGGATAAATCTCATCCTGCCAGGGGACTTGTCTATTTTTACACTTTCCAGAATTTCTAACACCCTCTTCTTATGCACCTCAATCCCATCTAGTCTAGTAGCCTGCATCTCAGTATTCTCCTCAACCACATTGTCTTTGTCTTTTTCTAGTATGAATACTGACAAAAAGTATTCATTTAGCACTCCCCTATCTCCCCTGACTCCATGCACAACTTCCCACTACTATCCTTGATTGGCCTTAATTTTACTCTAGTCATTCTTTTATTCTTGATATACTTATAGAAAGCTCTAGGGTTTTCCTTGATCCTATCCACTAAAGACTTCTCATGACTCCTCCTGGCTCTTGTTAGCTCTCTCTTTAGGTCTTTCCTGGCTAACTTGTAGCACTCATGTGTCCTAACTGAGCCATCACATCTCATCCTAACATAAGCTTCTTCTTCCTCTTGACAAGAGATTCAACTTCCTTCGTAAACCACGGCTCCCTCGCTCATCAACTTCCTCCATGTCGGACCGGTACATACTTATCAAGAACCGTAGTAGCTGATCCTTGAATAAGCTCCACATTTCAATTGTGTCTATCCCCTGCAGTTTCCTTCCCCATCCAATGCATCCTAAATCTTGCCTAATCACATTGTAATTGCATTTTCCCCAGCTATAAATTTTGCCCTGCGGTATATACCTTCCCCTTTCCATCACTAAAATAAATATAACAAGTTGTGGTCACTATCATCAAAGTGCTCACATACCTCCAAATCTAACACCTGGCAGCGTTCATTACCCTGTACCAAATCTAATGTGGCCTCGCCCCTTATTGGCCTGTCTACATATTGTGTCAGGAAACCCTCATCCACGCAATGGACAAAAACTGACCCATCTAATGTACTTGAATTATAGTATTCCCAATCAATATTTGGAAAGTTAAAGTCCCCCATAACAACTGTCCTTTCACTCTCACTCCTATCGAGGACCATCTTTGCTATCCTATCCGCTATATCTCTGGAACTATTTGGAGGCCTATAGAAAATTCCCAACAGGGTAACCTCTCCCCTTTCTGTTTCTAATCTCAGCCCATACAACTCAGTACGTGAGTCCTCAAGCGTCCTTTCAGCAACTGTAATACTGTCCTTGACTAACAGTGCCACACCACCCACACCTCTTTTACGATTTTCTCTGTTCTTACTGAAACATCTAAATCCCAGAAACTGCAATAATTATTCCTGTCCCTGCTCTACGCATGTCTCTGAAATGGCCACAACATCGAAATCCCAGGTACCAACCCATGCTGCGAGTTTACCCACCCTATTCCAGATGCTGCTGGCATTGAAGTGGACACACTTCAAATCAACTTTGTGCTTGCCAATGCCTTCTTGTGATCTTGAAATCTTAGTTCTGACTTCGGTACTCTCAACCTCCTGTATACTCGAACTACAATGTAGGTTGCCATCCTCCTACTGAATTAGTTTAAACTCACCTGAAGAGCATTAGCAAATCTCCCCTCCAGGATATTGGTACTCCTCTGGTTCAGGTGAAAACCATCCTGTTTGTAGAGGTCCTACCTACCCCAGAAAGAGCTCCAATTATCCCAGAATCCAAAATCCTCCCTCCTGCACCAAGCCTGTAGCCACGTATTCAACTCCTTTCTCTCCCTATTCCTCACCTCGCTAACATGTGGCATGGGCAACAAACTAGAGATAACAGCTCTGTTTGTTCGGGCTCTAAGCATCCACCCTAGCTCCCTGAATTTCTGCCTTAAATCCCTATCTCTCTTCCTACCTATGTCATTGGTGCCTATGTGGACCACAACTTGGGGCTGCTCCCCTTCCTCCGCCAGGATCCCAAAAAACACGATCAGAGACATCATGAATCCTGGCGCCTGGGAGGCAACACACCAACCGTGAGTATCTCTCGTTCCCACAGAACCTCCTATCTGTCCCCCTAACTATGGCGTCCCCAATGACTAATGCTCTGCTCCTCTTCCGCCTTCTGTTCTGAGCAACAGGGACAGACTCTGTGTCAGAGACCTGTGCCCCATTGCTTACCACTGGTAAGTCATCCCCCAATGTATCCAAAATAGTATACATGTTGAGGGGAACGGCCACAGGGGATCCCTGCACTGCCTGCTAGTTCCCTTTCCATCTCCTGACAGTAACCCATCTACCTTTTATTTGTAGCTGAGATGTGACTACCTCCCTGTAACTCTGCTCAATAACTCCCTCCACCTCCCAAATCTCCGAAGTTCACCAGCTCCAGCTCCACTTCCCTAGCGCAGTTTTCGAGGAGCTGGAGCTGGGTACAATTCCCGCAGATGCGTCAGCAGAGACACTGCTGGTGACCTTTACCTCCCACATCCTGCAGGAGGAACATTCCCCACCCTCCATTCCCACTATTGTAAATTCCCAACGAGACCACTGCAAAATTAAAAAAAAAATACTCCTCACCTTTCCAATCCCATGCAGAGAACCCTTTTGTTTTGGTTAGAGGAGAAGGACAGGTGGGAGACACTACCCAGGTAGTGTTTCGGGTAAAGCAACGACCCAAACAGGTGGTCCCCTGTCCGCTCCTGTTCAGTGTGCACTCTGCCTATACATGAGGTAAGCTTTCATATCTTTTAAAATTTACTTTCCCGTTAGGCCTCTGGTCCTCGCTGTCACTCTCCCGCTCCAACTGCCGCCCGAGAAAATGAAGAAGCTTCATTTGAGCCTGTAAGTTCTGATGAAAGTGACAAGGTGTGAAATGATGAGCCATAGGAACAAAGGAACATTTGAAGATAGGAACAGGAGTCAGAGATTTAGCCCATTTAATCTGTTCCACCATTCAATGAGAGCATAGCTGATCTGCGGGCTAATTCTATTTATCTGCCTTTGGCGCATACCCCTGATTAGTTTTGCTCAACAAAGATTTATCCATTTCAGATTTAAAATGAACAACTGCTCCAGCATCCACTGCCACTTATGGAAGTGTTCAAAACATCTACCACCCTTTGCATGTAGAAGTGCTTCCTATCATCTTTCCTGAATGGTCTAGCCCTACTTCTCAGACTCTGCCTTCTAGGTCTAGAATCCCTAAGTCAAGGTAAACACAATAGTGAAGCTGTGAACATCCAATAGTGAAAAATGAGTGGGCATAAAAACAAGCCCCGAGGTTCACCCTGGCCAAATCTATGAGATGGGTGCTTGTGTCTCTGAGTAAAGCGGCCGGCAATGTTATAATGAAAAGTGCCAGTGCACTCAAGTGCAGTACTGACGCAGAGAACTGTATTCTAATTGAGTTGAAAATGTGCCCTGAAGATGTTATTAGGCTGTTACTTGTCCTTTGGCAAACACCTTGAATAAGATGAGTTGGCTGCCCATGAAATAAACTCACAAGGACAGGCATCAAAACCTACTTCACCTACTTCAACTTTCAGGTCAGGCATTATCACTGCTTTGAATCTCTCCTGTTCATGGGAGAATAAGAAATTACATATTGGTGAGGTGAGATTAGGTACTAATAACATGCTAGTGGGTTTTGAGAAGATTTGTAGCTCAGGTTGAGGTTCTGGATGTAGGTTTGCTCGCTGAGCTAGAAGGTTTGTTTTCAGATGTTTCATCAACATACTAGGTAACATCATCAGTGAGCCTGCGGATGAAGTATTGGTGGTATCGCCAGTTTTCTATTTATGTGTTTGGGTATACTTGGGTTGGTGATGTCATTTCCTGCAGTGGTGTCATTTCCTGTGGTGACATCATTTCCAGTTATTTTTCTCAGGGGATGTTAAATGGGATCCTAGTCAATATTTTTGTTAATAGAGTTCTGGTTGGAATGCCATGCTTCTAGGAATTCTCATGCGTGTCTCTGCTTTGCTTTTCTTAGGATGGATGTTTTGTCTCAGTCAAAGTTGTGTCCTTCCACATCTGTGTGTAAGAATACTAGTGAGAGTGAGTTATGTCTTTTTGTGGCTAGTTGATGTTCATGAATTCTGTTGGCTAGTGTACTGCTTGTTTGTCCAATGTAGTGTTTGTTACTGCTCTTGCAAGGTATTTTGTAAATGACATTAGTATTGCTTGTTGTCTATATAGGGTCTTTCAAGTTCATTAGCTGCTGTTTAGTGTGTTGGTGGGTCTGTGTGCTACCAAGGGGTCTGAGTAGACTGGCAGTCATTTCCGAGATGTCTTTGATGGAGGGGAGAGTGGCTAGGGTTTCTGGATGTGTTTTGTCTGCTTGTTTGGGTTTGTTGCTGAGAAATCTGTGGACTGTGTTCATTGGGTACCCGTTATTTTTGAATACATGGTATAAGTGATTTTCCTCTGCTCTGCGTAGTTCCTCTGTGTTGCAGTGTGTGGTGGCTCACTGAAATAATGTTCGAAAGCAGCTTCATTTGTGGGTGTTGGGATGATTGCTTCTGTAGTTCAATATTTAGTCCGTATGTGTTGTTTTCCTGTCGATGCTGGTTTGCAGTTCCCCACTGGCTGTTCGCTCTACTATGACATCTAGGAATGGCAGTTGTTGTTTTCCTCCTCTTTAGTGAATTTTATACCAGTAAGGGTATTATTGATGGTCTTGAAGATTTTCTCTAATTTGTTTTGTTTAATAATGACAAAGCTGTCATCCACATAGTGGACCCAAAGTTTAGGTTGGATAGTTGGCAGAGCTGTTTGTTCGAGTCTCTGCATTACTGCCTCTGCTATGAACCCTGATGTCAGAGATCCCATAATAGCTTAGTCAGTGTTTCCTTGGCCTGGTTGATGTTGATGGATGTAAACAGGGCTGTTACATCAAAGGAGCCCATTATTTCATCCTCTTCTATCTTGATGTCTTTGATAGTGATCAGGAATTCTTGGGTGGAGTAGATGGAGTACTGTGAGTCTTCTACTCAGTGTTTTATTCTTTGGTGTAGCTCCTTGGCTAGTCTGTAAGTTGGTGTCCAAGGTAGTGAGACTATTGGGTCTGAGGGGGCTCCTGGTTTGTGAATTTTGGGTAGGCCATACAAGCGTGGGGTGTTGGATCCATCTGGTTTCGTTTTTTGGAAGTTGATCTTATTTATTTTTCCAGATTTCTGAAGTTTTTTTGAGTAGGACTGTGATTTGGTTCTCTAGTTGTGGGGTCGGGTCTATCATCACTTGTTGGTAAGTGTTGGTATCCGCAAGTAATGCGTTCGCTTTCTCAATGTAGTCTCTTTGATTTAAAACGACTGTCAAGTGTCCTTTGTCTGCAGGTAGGAGAACAATGTTTTTATTGTTTTTTAGTCTTTCTTCTTGTGTATTGAGTGTGTTTCCTTCCTTTTCCTGCTTAGTGTTGTTATACTCATGAAGCTAAATGTGCCCACAAACTGAAAACAAACTAAAAAAGGGATAGGATCTTTCAGAAAATCAGTTATGTTCAATTATTTGATTTATCTTAAAATCATCAGTTATAAAAATATTAGAAACTTCTGAATATAAATTATGACAACCTCTGAAAGCAGTGGATAAATATGAACTGCTCCCTATGTAAGCCTATCTAACTTATTCCCTGAACTCCTGTAGATCGCTGCTAATGTGCTGTGTGACTACAAGTGTGCAGTTAATAGACTTCTTCGAAGATGCTGTTTTCCTTTTCCTCTACACACACAGGGTTTTCTACAATTTCTGCGTCTGTAGCTGAAAGGGCATAGTTAGGACCAAGGTTAGGATGAATGGCTGCTGAAAGCTGAGCACACAGAAGTTGTTGATGGTTTTTGCAGGAGAAAAGGAAAAAAATGGGGCAAAGCATATTGAAACCCAATACAAACTCCAATTTCACCTGGAACTTATCTCCTTGAATGGAGAGAGGCTTTGAATATGCCTTCCCTCTTCTTGTCCTGAGTTGTTCCCAATATTATTTGCCAGCTTGCCTTACAAAAAGAAGGGAAGTATATCAGTGTTGGCAAAGTAAGAGTGTATTCCATGGTCAGATAATTTGGATCTGGGGGTCAGGTAACAGCTGTGGGAAAGTAAAGGAAGAATACTGAGAAAACTAGTAGGCACGTAGTGTGCAAGTAGCAACAACAAAAGAATGTTTAGTCAAGTGTGCTACAGAGATTCTTGGAGAGTGAAGGGTAATGGGAGTGAAGGTTTGTGGGCATTGGGATGTATTGAGGTGTTGGTAATGTGATATCTGACTTAGGAGAACTACCTTTGCAAATCTATTAAAATTTAATTTTTTGGAACAATTACAGCTATGTTGGTGTAGTACTCTTGATATCAACCTTTTATTTTGCTACATGACTACAAATCTTTAAATCCTTTCCACTTCACAACACCTCCCCCACCAACCCTCCTCCAACCCACAGCTCCATAGAGAATGGTACCTCAATTCTAAAGAGGAATGCTTTCACACAGACTCCCACTTCAGCATGTGAGAATGTACAGGTCCTCATTGCAGCTGTTGAGGTGTGCCCATAGCATCCATGACAGATTCCTGTGTTCATCAGCTACATTCCACCTCATCCTTAAGAGTGCAGTCTGCCTTTAAATAGCATCATGGATTAATTACATTTTAGGCCCTGATTTGGCATGCTGCCAGTGAGTAACATGAGTATTAATGGCAGCTGCCTATTCAATGTTAATGAAGCACAGGGAACAATTTCAGTATTTAATAGCTTTCGGGTGTTCAGGTGAGAATGTAAATGCATGCCAATTTCTGCTTTTCTGTGTTTCATACTTTATTGGCTTGATATTCAATGTATTGCTAATTATAGATGATACTCTGATATTTTGGTGGCAATATAGATATTGGGCATCTCAGATAATGGTGCACATATAGGAAAGTATGCATACACATTTCAAACGTACATGTACCCAATTCACTATAAATTTGAAACTGATTTTAAATCAGTCAATGGATTTTGCAATGCGGCCAGTACTCACTGTGAAACTGCAGCTGTGAAACATACTACACAGATGTTTACAATTTTCCTGGATTTTCAGTCTCATGGTCTTGGAGCTGTTTTCACAACTCTGCTGTAGTTGTAGAAGTACTGTGTGCTGATTTTTGTAATAATCACCATTAAAATCAATCATTTTATAATAAAATGTAGTCATTTATGTGCAGAAATTATTGCTACTGAATGACTGTATCACTTAATGATTATAATTGTCTCAAAATATGTTTAAGTAGCTAAAAAGAGTGGAAGGAATTACATTGAAGCTTTGGGCCGCTGCACTATTATATCACTCAGAGATTTTGACTACACTTATATAAATCATTATAGAAAGGAGATTAAAATCTACACTGTATGTTTTGGACAAAGACAGAAAACGACAAGGAAGAGAAATAATAATTGCAACGCAGAGCTTCCCAAATGGAAAATTATCCCATTGGAAGCATGTGAAAAATGAATGCTTCGATCACAACTGAGACTTTCAGTGGGAAACATCCTTTCAATTGTTTGGGTTTTTCTCCGGCTCTAAGGTTCATCATTTCCTCTTCCAATGACACAACAATATCCTCTCTGCAGCATTGCTACTATTTCCTACCTTGCAATACTGTGCTCCCTCATGGTGTTGGAAAGCTATCCAAACATATTGAATGAGGCATAAGGAATTGTGTTGGGTAAAACATTTTACAAGCTATCGTCCCTCAAATCATTAGAATACATTTCCATTTTTTTTCTTTTCCTATTTGTCTACTTTGACAGAAGATCCATGCAAAGAAGAAGAAACCTAGTAATTATTATTGAAGTGAAGTCATTTCCCTGACATTTCTGTGAACGTTGCATCAAAATTACAGCAGACAATTCATGGGATAATTCCACTGCTGTACCTTTAATTGTTAGTTCTGCTATTTCGCTTTTTGAAATTTCTGAAACAACGTTGAAAGACTCCAGGCAGTATATATGCGGTCATGAAAAACTAATAGTCCAATCGTTAAAATGAGACACAATAAATAAATTCAATCTGAATGAAATGGAACAAAATCACTTGGGTTGAAAAGTTGTCTTCTCAGGAGTTTATTTTCCCATTTATCAATACTAATTAAAACCCAATCTCCAGGCAATTTCTCTGGGACATCCAGAGAGTTTTCAAATACAAAATTATATTAATTGTGTTACAATTGTATTGAAAATGTATGATCAATATTCAACTTTCATTATTTGAACTTAATATCTGAGGCTTTTGTGGATTAAGAACCCCACTGACTGAAGTTGGCTGCTGTGATCATCTGACAAACCCAAGCAGTACACATACAACATATAAACTACCTACCTCAGAATTGCTATTATAAATCAAGAGGCATCAATAAATTTGCATATCTCTTTTTACTTACATTTTCACAAAAACGTCACATATTAAAGATGAAAGTTTATCTTCAGAGTGTTCAGTTTGGAAAAAGACAATGGAGCCAGATCTGGAATCTAAAAACAAATCATATTTTAGTGGAATGTTTAAGCAACAATTCAGAGACACAAAGCAACATGGACAGATAACAGCAAGGATATGAAAATCTCTTCTCTCCTTCGCTCTTTCTCAGTCACTGGCAAACTCCAAAACTAGTTGATGAAAAGCAAATTGGAATAACAACCATTCACTTGTACTCCAGAACATCTGCAGTTTTGCCATTACAGAGAAAACAAGATAGCAGCTGAACATTTGAACTTAAATCTTTTCTTTCTTACAATTCAAAGATGCTAAAAAAATCTGTTAATTGCAACTGCCTTTACCTTCCTGTCTGTAACAGATGTCCCTTCAACCCATTTTCCTTGTAAACTCATTATCTGAGCATTGTGTGTGTGTTTGTTGTTGGTTTATTTGTTTGTGCAGTAAAACTCCTCTGTTTTTCACACAAGGCGGCCTGGGAATTGATTCTCCTTCATTTATCATTTGATTAACAAAGTTAATTTAAGTGTGATGGACATGTAACACAAAAAAACCCACTGTGCCTAACCAAGAGGTTGCTAAATAAATAAGTGAGCCATGACCCCTCCTCTCCTGATCGTAACAAAGGTTTAAGACAAATTATTTGTATGTGCAGAAAGATCTTTAAAGTATGATTTTATTAATATTGAACAGTACCTTAATCAAAATTCAACTAAATTTTTTTCCTGCTAACCCACTGGAAGAAATAATTGCCCATAATTAGTTTAACCACAATATATCACCAAAGCAAGGATCAGGAAGATTAAGTTATCTTATTGTTTTTCTTGTTTATCTTTCAGCTTTCTTCACTGATGCAGCCATCCTATGCTTAATTATAATGAAAGTGATTATTTTTCTTTATCAATGTTGACATAGGCCCCTGCCACTTCCAAATTGCTGTCCACTGAAAGTGTCAGTCCTGTTCCTACTGTCTATCTTTCGAGGTTTTGATTTCAATAACTGTGGTGATCTATTTTGAAACACAGTTCCTCGGAGGGTAATCGTTGTTTGCTTTTTTATTAGATACATTTTGTGAGTAAACAGAATAAACAGTTAATATTCCCTGCAGCCTCCCCCACCCCGTCAGGACCCTGCTCGAAATGAAAATACTGAGATAGTGTTTGTATGAACCTCAGTCCTGGACAACCTGATTTCATGAAATATTTTAGTGTTTCAGAGATTGAAAGCAAGGTTTAAGAGTCATTAAGACACATGAGCAGGCAGGGATTAGAGGGATATGGACCGTGTTGTAGGCATTAGTTTAGAATGGAACCCTGGCCTGCACAGGCATGGTGGGCCCAAGGTCGTGTTCCTGTGCTGTACTGTTCTATGTCTTAAAAAGCAGGAGAAATAGTAGCTGGATGGAGCAAATTAATCTAAATCAACATTGCATGCGTCAATAATCACTTTGTGTGTGAAATCATTTTAAAATTCTCATCAACCTGTTCAGCAATGTTATGATACACCTCTGCAACAGGTGGGACTTGAACCCAGGTCTCCTGGCTCAGAGGAATGCTGTTAGAATCGTAGAGATGTACAGCGTGGAAACAGGCTCTTTGGTCCAACTCGTCCAGAGCTGACCAGATATCCCAAATTAATTTAGTCTCATTTGCCAGCACTTGGCCCATTTTGCTCTAAACCCTTTCTGTTTATAAACCCATCCAGATGCCTTTTAAATGTTGTAATGGTATGAGCCTCCATCACTTCCTCTGGCAGTTCATTTCCATACACATACCGCCCTCTGCATGAAAAGGCTGCCCTTTAGGTCCCTTTTAAATCTTTTCCATCTCACCTTAAACCTATGCCCTCTAGTTCTGGACTCCCCCACTCCAGGGAAAAGATCTTGTCTATTTACCCTATCCATGCCCCTCATGATTGTATAAACCTCTGACACTCCAGGGAAAATAACCCCAGCCTATTCAGCATTTCCCTGTAGCTCAATCCCTGGCAACATGCTTGTAAATCTTTTCTGAGCCCTTTTAAGTTTCACAGCATCCCTTACTACTGCACAGTAACTCATGTTTGTGCCAGTCATGTTATTTTGGGCTCCAATAGTCTGACCATGGCCTGTTTCTTACAGGGCTGTACTACACCAACATAAGTTTAAAGTGATATATATTCAAACTCAAATTGAGCCCCACTGATTCTTTATCCAGTTACAGTAACTCAGTTTTGGTCAACATGGTTTCCCTAGAGCTATGGGGATTCTTGTTGAGTAAATCATGAAAAAGCAAGTCACCAAGTATTAGGGAAAGCAAATAACTGTTTTTTTTAACTTGAAAAGTAATGGAACAGAAAACAGTTTTACATAAGGTTCCAGGTAAAAGAATCTTGATCTTCTTTTGGTTTGGGAAAACATCCAAAGCTTGAATAAATACTGTTGTTTCAGGTTGATTGAAGAATTGCATGAAGCTAAATTTGTAAAACTGTTCCTCCTGAAGAACGACGTAGAACTGTTAAGAATTAGGCTGCCACAATATTGGACATTTCATTTGAAAGTTCCAGACCATAACTGATTAGTTAAAAAACACCTGCAGATTTATTTGAAGCTGAGAAAGTCTAAGCTCAGTTGTATGAAGACTCAAGGAAAAGGCCAGCAGATTCCCAACATGGGAATCTAAGCTTAAGTTAAATTATGCCTTGATGAGATGGAGAAGGGAATTCTTTCTCATGTGAGTGTTGCAAACAAGTGCTGTTGGGATTAATAGGGTTACATTTTACCATCTGCTTTGACACCTTTAATCTGTGTTACATGTAAGTAGTTTGGCTTATTTTATCTTTCTCTTCTTTTTTTGCAAATAAACTTCTAATATGACTGTCAAAAGCTGCAGTACTGGGTGATTGTGTTTGTGAAGCCAAAAATAAAACAAACTATGATCTATCAAGCTAAATTTCAGTCTGGCATCTGAGTGTAGTGATACCTGATAGAATCTTAACATAAAACACATAAGAAGGTGAATTCTGAACAGAAGAATGTGCAGGCTGTGATTATTCAGCATTACAAGTTGGCAAGAGGTATCATTGGCTAAGCTTGTGCTGGTGAGTGAAATAGCAAAACGTGAATCTTGAGGATGAAAATGTGAACCAGGGTGAAGGAAATGATTGTGAGGTCAAACATCCTGTTTTTGCTAGTTTTTGGTGAGTCTGTTAGCCACATTTTGTTTGAGCTTTTGTAAGTGCAGCTGACGTGAATAGGTTTTGTGATATCAAGGTGTTATCGAGGGGTTGAAGTGGCACAGTGATAGTGTCCCTACCTCAGAGCTATGAGTCATTGTTCTAGTCCTGCCTGCTCCAGACCTGTGTCTGAAATCTCAGAGCAGGCTGGTTGCAAAACATCTGGCTGTTGCCTGTAGATTATGACTGACACAGGGAACCAAGATAAATGTGGAAACTCCCTTTATAATCATAACTGTCCAAGAAAACATTATTTGAGGGTAAATACATTCCAAATGTCAGCTTCAGCTAATGATAGACTTCTTGTTGCTTTGGGCAGAAGATCATAGAATAAAGTTTGACTTTAAAACATGAAAATATATTTCAAATTGACAGCCTATTCATTGCAGTCACACTGGGAGAATGCTGCAGTACTGGATGGTACTACTTGTTGAAATTAAAACAAGATTTTTTCCATTCTTGTGCAGGTAGACATAAAATACTTTGTGTCACTACACAGACAAAGGAGAGCTTTTCGAGTGTGATGAGGAGAAATTCTTTCATTCAGGGTGGTGAGTTTGTGGAATTCTCTGCCACAGAAAGTGGTTGAGCTCAAAACATTGAATTTTTTCAAGAAGGAGTTAATCAGAGCTCTTAGGCCTAATGGAATCAAAGGATATAAGGAGAAAGCAGGAATAAAGTGCTGAGCTGATCAGCCATGATCATGTTGAATGGTGGAGCAGGGTCGAAGAGCCGAACAGCCTACTGCTCCTATTTTCAGTGGTTCCATGTTAGCCAATGTTGATCCCTCAATACATTTTAATACATTTTAATTTCAAAGTTTGTGCGAAGATTTGTAGCTCGGGTGCTCGTTGTTGTGGTTCTGTTCCCCGAGCTAGAAGTTTTTGTTGCAAACGTTTCGTCCCCTGGCTAGGCGACATCATCAGTGCTTGGGAGCCTCCTGCGAAGCGCTTCTTTGATGTTTCCTCCGGTGTTTATAGTGGTCTGTCCCTGCCGCTTCCGGTTGTCAGTTTCAGCTGTCCGCTGTAGTGGTTGGTATATTGGGTCCAGGTCGATGTGTTTGTTGATGGAGTTTGTGGATGAATGCCATACCTCTAGGAATTCCCTGGCTGTTCTCTGTCTGGCTTGCCCTATGATAGTAGTGTTGTCCCAGTCAAATTCATGTTGCTTATTGTCTGCGTGTGTGGCTACTAAGGATAGCTGGTCGTGTTGTTTCGTGGCTAGTTGATGTTCATGTATGCGGATTGTTAGCTGTCTTCCTGTTTGTCCTATATAGTGTTTAGTGCAGTCCTTGCATGGTATTTTGTACACTACATTCGTCTTGCTCATGTTGGGTATCGGGTCCTTCATTCTGGTGAGTTGTTGTCTGAGCGTGGCTGTTGGTTTGTGTGCCGTTATGAGTCCTAGGGGTCGCAGTAGTCTGGCAGTCAATTCCGAGATGCTCCTGATGTATGGTAGTGTGGCTAGTCCTTTTGGTTGTGGTATGTCCTCGTTCCGTGGTCTTTCTCTTAGGCATCTGCTGATGAAGTTGCGTGGGTATCCGTTTTTGGCGATTACCTTGTATAGGTGTTCCTCTTCTTCTTTTTGCAGTCCTGGTGTACTGCAGTGTGTTGTGGCCCTTTTGAATAGTGTCCTGATGCAGCTTCGTTTGTGTGTGTTGGGGTGGTTACTTTCATAGTTTAGGACTTAGTCTGTGTGTGTGGCTTTCCTGTGTACTCTTGTAGTGAATTCTCCATCTGGTGTTCTCTGTACCATCACGTCTAGGAATGGGAGTTGGCTATCCTTTTCTTCTTCTCTCGTGAATCGGATTCCTGTGAGTGTGGCGTTGATGATCCGGTGTGTTTTTTCTATTTCCGTGTTTTTAATGATTACAAACGTGTCATCGACATATCTGATCCAGAGTTTGGGTTGAATTTGTGGTAGGACTGTTTGTTCTAACCTTTGCATAACTGCCTCTGCTATGAGTCCCGAGATTGGTGATCCCATGGGTGTTCCGTTGATTTGTTCGTATATCTGGTTGTTGAATGTGAAGTGTGTTGTGAGGCACAAGTCCAGTAGTTTGAGTATGCCGTCTTTGTTGATAGGTTCAGCGTCCTGTTTTCTGTTCTGTATGTCCAGTAGGTTGGCTATTGTTTCTCTGGCTAGGGTTTTGTCAATCGAAGTGAACAGTGCCATCACGTCAAATGATATCATGGTTTCTTCTTTGTCTATGTGTATATTTCTGATGATGTCCAAGAATTCCTGTGTTGATTGTATAGAGTGTTTGGATCCGCTGACCAGGTGTTTCAGTTTCTGTTGTAGTTCTTTGGCCAGTTTGTATGATGGTGTCCCTGGTAGTGATACTATGGGTCTGAGTGGGATGTCTGGTTTGTGTACTTTAGGTAATCCATAGAATCTGGGGGTGTTGTTGCTTTCCGGTTTCATTCTTTGTAGGTCAGCTCTGGTTATCTGTCCGTTTTTTTGTAGATTCCTTAGTGTGTTATTTATCCTATTGGTGAGCTGTGGGGTGGGGTCAAACTCCCTCTTTTGGTAGGTGTTGGTATCTGCAAGTAGTTGTTGTGCTTTTTGGATGTAATCAGATTTATCTAGGATGACCGTCATTCTGCCTTTATCTGCTGGTAGTATGATTATGTTCTTATCGTTTCTTAGTGATTTCAGTGCTTCCCTCTCCTTGGTGTTGAGGTTATGTGTTTGTCTTTTCCTTATTATCATAGGTACGACAGTTTGTCTCACTGTTTGTTGTGTCTCTTCTGTCAGTCCATTGTTCCTGAGTGTGCCTTCTAGTGCTGCTAGGATGTCTGCTGTCTTGGCGTCCCTGTGGTTGTAGTTGAGCCCCTTGGCCAGTATTGTTCTTTCCGTGTCTGTGAGCTGTCTGTGGGAGAGGTTTTTAACCCAGGTGTGTGTTGCAGTGTCCTCTTTGTTGTGTGTTAGTTTGGCCATTTTTTCTTTTAGTGCCATTTTTTTGCGGTGTGTTGTCCTGTTCTGTCCTATGGTGACAGCCTGTTCTATGGTCCGGGTCCATTCCTGATTCGTGGATTTTGAAATTAACGACTTTTGGCGCGCAATTTCATGTCTGTATCTGTGAAGTCGGTTGTGCGCATCTGTGATCATTACCTGGATCATCCTGAATCCGTTCTGCTGGGCTGTTTCCCTGGCTTGTGGATTGTTGATTGGTGGTCTGTATCTGACACATTGTGGAAGGATTCGATTCTTTCGGCATTCATGCAGGAACCGGAGTTGTTCGTATGTGGCGCTTAGTCGGTTAGTGCAGGATTCCCATTTCCTGGCTTGTCTCAGCGTCTCTCGCCCGTAAGTGTTCAAAGTTTGTGCGAAGATTTGTAGCTCGGGTGCTCGTTGTTGTGGTTCTGTTCGCTGAGCTGGAAGTTTTTGTTGCAAACGCCACGAAACGACACGACCAGCTATCCTTAGTAGCCACACACGCAGACAATAAGCAACATGAATTCGACTGGGACAACACTACTATCATAGGGCAAGCCAGACAGAGAACAGCCAGGGAATTCCTAGAGGTATGGCATTCATCCACAAACTCCATCAACAAACACATCGACCTGGACCCAATATACCAACCACTACAGCGGACAGCTGAAACTGACAACCGGAAGCGGCAGGGACAGACCACTATAAACACTGGAGGAAACATCAAAGAAGCGCTTCGCAGGAGGCTCCCAAGCACTGATGATGTCGCCTAGCCAGGGGACGAAACGTTTGCAACAAAAACTTCCAGCTCGGCGAACAGAACCACAACAACATTTTAATTTACCTCATTAATTGATTGTATCAGTATTCTATAAATGGATTATCAGTTAATGTTCTTATGAAGTCTTCACATCTAATTTTTTTGAGGACTTAATTTTTAAAGGATTTTGGAAAATAGATTTATTTCAAGTTTTGTCATCAGTTTGTCAGTATCGTGCTTGTTGGAAACAATTATATCTAACCCGCCTGTGTTTGCAAAACTCGCAACTCAATGTCAAGATTTTGATGTGATTTCACAACTGAACAGTATTTGCCATGTAACCATGAGTATGAGAAACATTACTCTTGCAACCAAATTAAGATTGTTATTTGGGCTTGCAGTGCATTGCACATTCTGGAAGCTACATATATTAATACTCAGGGAGTAGACAGTACTGTTCTTTGTAGACAGAAGGAGGATGTACACATACTGTACCTCTTTCAATGCAACAAAATGGCTGACAGCCAGTCTCTGAGAATTGAATCAATACCTTGACCAATCAGTGTGTTGGTTGAAATTTAAACAAAGCCACAAAGTTAACTATAGATCACCATTAAATGTGTATTTTTCTATAACAACAGCTCTACCAATCCATTGACCAACAAATCAGCACTATTTTTATGCAGTATAAGTGTTGCTTTCCTGAAAATTGTTCAGATGAGTGCAAAACAAAACAATCTTTGACAAACTTTGTGCTTATCCAAGAAATCTGGCTGATGAACCTTTTCATCCTAAATCTAATATAGATGAAATGTGTAAAAAGTAAAATGTTTTCATTCATGTTGACAGAAACAGTGCAGTCATCTAACCACAATTGTAATAATATTTGCCAAAATAGTAGTGGCTGTGGGCAGAATTCTTTGAAGCTGTTGGAGGTGGTTTCGAGAAAGAATGGTCTGGGATTTTGAGATTTATTAGAATCCCAATGTAATCCTATCCTCTTCACATTTCCTTGGAATGACAATTACAGTGGAGTATTTGAGTCAGTTAAGGGAAGCTAATGGAGATCATTTAAGAGAAAACTAAGAAATTGTTTTTTCTTAAGAATGGATTGCCTTTCTCCAAACACACCTTAGTTGTGTCAAGAGTCTACAGCTCTGCAGATTGAAGAAGGCAAGTGAAGATTGGAATATGGAAATACCTGACAGAGGTGGAGGAGACAGAGGAAGAGTGTGTGCCTTTGGTGTCAACAGACCAAGCTGTCTGTTAGCAAAGGTTTCATCCAGGCACATTTCAGTTGAGAACTGTGATCGCAGCATTAATATCATCCTCTTATAGCCCATGTGCTACCTCTAACAACCTCACCATTGATTTGTCTCCCTGCGCACGTACTCCAATCCATCACATTCACAGGTTTAATTTCTCATCATCTTGGCTTAGGTCAGTTATTGGCACTGAATTGATTGTGACCAATGCTTTATCCAGAAAAGTAGCTGTCATGACAGAAGTAGATTACAAACTTCTGCTTTCGTTGAGGTAGGAAACATTGATGTTACACCAGCAAGGCAAGTGATTGCCCTCATGCACCTCAGACTTCAATTGCACATATGTGTTTTTTTTAAACTTTTGTTTTGCATTGTTCCAGAGCTAAAGGTAGATTGATTGTCCTTCTGATCTGGCATGATATGTCCATGGTAGATGTTCTCTGAGTTTGAGACAGTGAGAGAGAACCCTTGTATACATTGCCTCATTTGAACTGGGCAGGTGAAGAATTAGTCAATTGGGTAGAATGCAACTTTTATAGGTGTGTGAACAAGACCAAAAGCAAGGACTGTAAAGTAAGATGTATACCAGTATCAACTCTTCCTCAATCATTTATCTCAGCAGCCACCAGCACTTTTCTGATAACCAAGAGCATTTTTGAGTAGCAATTCTTTAGTTGATTGTTTGCAAAACAATGATCATAGAATATAGCCAGTTAGATCCAGTATTAATTCCTTGTGAATAATTCTCAATGAAATTTACTATTCTTTTAATGGAGATCCTCAAAAATGCAAACGTTTCGGACTTCAGACATGACTTTTTCATTTTCTGTACAGGATGCCCGGTATCCTGTTACTATTCTTCAATTTCTGTTTTTTTTTTCACAGGATGTGAGCATCATTGTCCAGGCCAACATTTGTTGCCCATTTCTAACTTCCCAGGAGAAAATAATGATGAGCTGCATTTTTGAATCATTATAGACCACATCCTATAGTACAGTTAGGAGAGGAGTTAAAGGATTTTGATCCAGCAACAGCGTAGTAATGGCAATGTAAGTCCCATTCAGAATGATGTGTGTCTTGGAGAAAAACTTTCTTGTGATAGAGATCTCATGCAGCTATTGCCCTTGTCATTCAAGTTTTCATGGTAGGTTTCATGGGATTTGAAAGTGTATGATCCCTGAAGATGAACATTTATTTGCAAGTAAGCACTGTGCTAGAAGTATCTTGCATCCTCTGATAGACACGTCTTACTTGTTACAGCAGGTGATAAATGGTAAAATGGTTTCTCTCTCTTTTCACCTCTTAGTTGACTGAAGTAGTTGTCTTAAATGCATGCTAATTTAGTGCGTATTTAACTGTTCATGAAGTGACACTGTAAAATAAACACAAAAACAGGTTTTCTTAAGTTTTAGAAGAAAAAATGTGTTCATTGTCCTTAACACTCAATATAAAACAATTCAATTTGTGCATGCATCCAATAGACTCGCTTACACATAGAAGTAGATTATGGGGAGGGAGTGGTAAGCTACATTGTTCATGAATATCCAAAAGAATGTCAGGTGTGTAATAATCCTCTAGGTTGAAATGTTGGATGGGTTCAGACAAGTTCATTGATTTTTCTGAACTTTGTGCAAAGATGCATTATAGTCGTGACAGACAATCCCTGTATTTGCTTTTGAAGTTGTTTGGTTATGTTGAAGACACTGTTTGGGTTTGGCTGGTCAGGTACAGTCAGTGTACTTGCACTCAGAACATCAGGAGAGAGAGATGTATGTTCTCTTTTCGCCGTTACCCTCCTGAAGAGGCACATTATGTCTGGATATCTTTGAGGAGTTCAGAGGAAGAGATTGTTCACACTTGTTTCATCTGATTGACATGATGGGCTTCTTCCAGACAGGATGACTCCTTTCTGATTGTCTTGAAATTTGCCGGGTGATGTTCGATGTTCAGCCATGTTAAGAACTGCTGTTTAGGTCACTTTAAAATACTGCTGCCAGTATTTAGCAAAGCTTTCCTATTTTTGGGCTCCATTCCTTTTGAAATAAAAGCCAATAGTCCTTTTGCCTTCCCTATAACCTGCTGAAATTGAGTTCCTGCTTTTTGTGATGCATGTGGACTCTGACATCCTATAGCTTTCTGGGGTTTTCTTCATTTTAATAATATTAGCTATTCTATTCTTCCAGCTAAAGTGCACAAACTCACATTTTCCCATATCATGTTTCATCTGACAAGTTTTTGCCCACTCACTATCCCTGTGCAGCCTTTTTGAGTCATCCTAACAAGTTGTCTCCCAATCTATTTTTGTGTCATTCAGAATCTTGGCAAGGGTACATTCACTTTTACAATCCAAGCAATTAATACATCTTGTAAATTATGGTTCCAGCACTTATCCCTGTGTCACTCCATGAATTACAAGATGCCATCCTGAAAAAGCACCTCTTATCATGACATTTGTTGGGCACATAGGGTTGAATTGAATGCCTTCACCGAGGACGGTTTGGTGCAAGAGCAGGCACTGAATAGAGCAGAAGGGAAAGGTGGGGGCCCGACATCTTTCTGCCTCCACCCTGATTAAGTCTGTTGTCAGAAAGTTTTTTGTCATTGAGAAATTTATTTGAACATTTGATACCCATTTAAGGGCTTCATTCCACCAATCCAGATGCAAGCTCTAAATGGACTGGGTACTCCCCATATAGCAAATGGGCCAAACAAACCCAGGATAGATGGTGTCCTGTATTCAAAGAAATCACTTAGCAGTGTTAGTGATTGAAGTAACTGGCTTTGAGAGGATGGAGTGAAAGCTACTCACTTGCCACTGCTGATAACACCCTCTCTACCAGGTCCTCACCATTTTAACATTCTCCTTGTCACTTGTCTGTATCCTGGAAGGCAACACATGATCCTTGGCCTCAGGTTGGTACCTTACTGACAGTAATCACTGCTTCTAAGTGACACTGCTGTTCAGTGATCCGCTTAACTCTGATTGCCCATAGCTCTCAGGCAATAAGACTCAGCCCCTGCAGTCCCTGATTCCAGCAAAGGCTACTATTGTCTACTTAAATTCCTGAGTTGTACTTCATTCAGAGACACTTCCTTAAAAGAAGCAACATGGGCTCTCCAGTTGGTAAACAAAGCCCTCACTTCTTCAGGAAGTAGCGCTATCAATATAACATTAACAACAGTTAATTGCCATGTGGCAGTGTAGTAGTTGATGCAGTCACTAGGGTCACGCCATTCTGTCCCACAACAACTGCTACACGGATGTAACTTTGTCAATCTCCAGGGTTTCCACCTCCATTTATATCAGCCGGAACCTAACTTGCCCTCCGCTATGGTTCTCTGTATCTACGTGGAGTTGTAGACTCTCCTCTTTTACATGGAAAGGAGCAGTTATAAAACATACAAGTCACAGACTCCTATCCTGAAACTGATCTTGCCAGTTTCCCAGGGACCAAACACCTAGTAGCTAATGTTTCAGAAAGATAATGCCGAACTTTTAATTGATTTTTAAAATTTTTCTAGGGTATACTAAGAACTGTAATGTTGAACTTCTAACTTATTTATTTATTTTTCTACTTTGCAACTAAGATGGTGCTGAGAATGGCACCTTTATACACTTTCCACTGTACTCCTGTACTCTGCACTTGTAATTCTAATTATATCTGAGGTACCTGAGGACTAAAAAAACTATATGCTCAAGACCTTTTTTTCACAGACGTTCATCCATTACACAATGTCTATGGGTCAGATCTAAACAGCCAAAGACCAGGGTTCAAATTTTTTATTAAAACACTGATACATATTTCTTCCATTAAATTCTAAAACTAAAAACAAATGAAACTGACTCTTACTGTTGTGGCTTCAACAGCTTTGTTAGTTTGTTAGCAAGTGTGTTATAGACAACTGGTAAATGGCACCATACAACACAAATAATATTTTATCCTTATGAGTAGAAACAAACAGACAAATTAATAGCAGGACTAGGGCTCTTAGCACCTTAAGTCTTCTCTGCCATTCAACAAGATCATTTTTGACGTGGTTATTCCTCATTTCCACCTATCCCCAATAACCTTTCACTATCTTGCTTCTTAACAATCTATTCAGCACTGCCACAGACATATTCAAGGACTCTCTTCTTCAAAAAGCAATGGAAGCTGAGTTCCGAAGATTCACAAGACTCTATGAGGAAGAAGAAATTCTTATCTATAATTTAAATGGGCAATCCATATTTTGAAATGATGATCTGAAGCTCTAGATTCTCCCACAAGAGGAAACAAATTTACTACATACACCCTATCAAGAACATTCAGGGATCATATGTTTCAATCAAGCCAACCCTAAATGTCTAAACTCCAGCTGATAAAAGCTGTGCTTGTTTAGCCTTTCCTCATAAGATAATTCATCCATTCCAGGTGTTAATATAGTAAACCTCTCAGAACTGCTTGTAATACATTTAACCTCTTCTTGAAATAAGGAGACTAATACTATGCACATACTCCAAATATGGTCTCACCAATGGTCTATGTAACTGAAGCATTTCCTCCCCAATTTTGGGTTTACTTCCTCTCGTAATCTGCATTCCAGATTTCTGTAATGTCATATATTTTACACAATTCTCTTTTATTCTTCATACCAAAGTGGACAATATCACATTTTTTTCACATTCTTCTCCATTTACCACATCTTTGTCCAATCAACCATGCTTTCAGAATGTTTATTCAAGCAATTTACATATATTGTGAAATGTTGAAACCCCAGTACTAATCCCTGTCACAATCCGTTTGCTACATCTTGTCAACCACAAGGTAACCCATTTATGAACATTCTGTTTCCTCTGTTATCTAGGCAATCTTCTATCAATGCCAATATGTTACTCTCTACACCATGAGCTTCAATTTCTACAGTAAACTTTAATGTAGCACCTAATCAAATGCCTGCAAGAAATCTAAACACAGTGTACCCATTGGTTCCCATTGAACAACAGCACATATTACTTTCTAAAAGTACTAAAATGAGCTGGTTAAACATGATTTCCTTTTCACAAAACCATCTAGGCTCTACCAGATTGCTTTGAATTTCTTTAAGTGCCCTGTGATGATGTATTTGATAATTGATTTTTAACAGTTTTATAACAACAGACATTAAGTTCAGTGGTCTGTGATCTTTTGATTTTCATTTCCCTTACTTTTTGAATAAGGAAGTTACACTCACCATTTTTTCAAACTAATAGAACATTACTTGAATCTAAGAATTTTTTTTCAAAAAATTGATAGGTGCTTGCAATTCACTATTACTCTAGAGGTGGTAAAATCATTTTAAATTAATATTCTCAAAATTTTGAAATGGGGCAATAAGCTTGATAATTCAAGACATTTCTGTTTCAGTTTACTGTATACATCTACTTAGCTGACACATCAAACCAATCCTTCTCTGGAAAAATTAGAGCCAAAATATATTTCTTTAAACTGCCAAATATGATTTTCCAGCTAGTATCATTAGGTTGCTTCTGTCAAATTAAGCAAAGGGCTTAGTCTTATTTTATCCTGTTGGCAATTTGGACACATCTACTCGATTTGGTTACATTTTATTTTTTGGCCTCATGCACTGACTAACTACAGTGACATAAAACAAACATTGCAATTGGAAGCCATAACTTCTTTGTTGTCAGATGACTGAAGAGCCACATAAGAGGCTCAAACCATTGGTCAGAATCCTGCTGAATAAAGGGCGATATTTTAAAGGAACTTGTTTTTTGTTATTTGTGAACTGAATCAGTACCTAAGAAGATTAAAACACAAACTGTTCTTTACAAAGAGTACCATTGTGAGAAATGATTTAGCTGTTTGCCATTCATAATGCAAAAGGTTTCAAAAGAAATGTGACTTTTGCAAACAATAAATTGGACTGGATGTGTCTACTTCTTAAGTTTTTCATCTTGTTATCATTTTTCCCTCTTTGATTCAGCTAATATGCTTTGTGTTCACCCTTTCCTTTTAAACTCAGTATCATAAGGCCTGGAGAAAAATGGAAAATCAATTTAACTTTGTTAACTTCAAAGGGTTACAGATAATGCTGGCAACATGTGCAAGCACTAGGAAAACATTTAATTTGTGTAAGATATGAGGCTTTAAAAGCTTGTAGCAATTGTTTCATTATACTGTACTGTAGCATTGAAAGAAACATTCTGTTTGATTGATTAGATAATGTTAAATACACACCACATTTGATTGGTTCCAAAATAAGTGGATTGAAAAATCAGGGGAAAAAATGTTCAGGGTTAATGGAAACCTGTTCTTTTTAATTAACTAACTTCTCCCAAGTAAAATAATGTTTAATCTGAAAAGAAACAACCACCAATACAGAGAAATGGCTATAGTAGGTTGTTACTGCCAAATCAAAGAAGGAACTTAGTTCTGTTTTATCTTCTTGACAATTTGGCCACACCTGTGAGATTTGGTTACAATTTTCTCTTTGGTCTGATGCACTGCATAACCATGCTGAACATAAAACTAAACCCACTCCTAAATTCTACCTGCTTGCACCACAGCGATTCAATTTTAAATTGCTTGATTCCACCTTAAATACCTTATGATGTTGCACTCTCATGGATGACCGTCCTCCGTTCTATCTTTCTCCCCTCACCATTTGATCCTTTGACTCTGCTCTCCCTATTTTTTCCTGATTCCAAAATTCCACCATCACAGGCTAGTGAATCACTGCTCCTTTAGCTTCCAGAATTATTAAACAATTTCACTTTTTAATTTCAACCCCATCTTCAAAAACCACTGAAAACCCTTCAGTTCCTATGTGTAGGTCCATAATTCCCCTTGAATTGTTCTGCTTTCATTGGTCAGTCTTGTAACAGAGCCGTAAAAGAAAGTTTAACTTGAAAAGTGCTATATAAATACAACTTCTTGAAGATGTGCTATTTCCTTGGCATTTCACTTCTCTTTACCCCATGATAGAATACATTTTACTGCTTCAGACAATAACAGCTTAAGGTATAGGAGCAGAATTAGGCCATTCAACCCATCGAATCTGATTTATAATTCAATCACAGCTAATATATTTCTCAATCCTATTTTCCTGCTTTCTCTCTGTAACTCTTGATTCCCTTACTGATCAAAAACCTGTCTACCTCTGTCTTGAATACACTCAATGACTTGGCCTCCACAGTGTTCTAGCACAATGAGCTCTGCAGATTAACCACTGTCTGGCTGCAGAAGTTTCTCCTCATCTCAGTTCTATTGGGTTACCTCTCTATTCTGAGGCTGTGCCATTGGGTCCAAATCTCTCCTGCTCGTGAAAATATCTTTTCTTTATCAAGGCCTCTCAGTATTCTGTACATTTCAATGAGATCTCACTCATCCTTCTAAACTCCACTGAGAACAGACCCAGATTCTCAATCCACTCCTCATATGACAAGTCCTTCATCACAGGGATCATTCTTGTAAATCTCCTGTGGACCCTTTGCAATGCCAGCACGGCCTAGCTTAACATCTGGTTAAAAAGTATCGATCTATTTTTCTTTTTGTCCATATAACCTGAAATAATATGTAGTTATTTTTATAGAGCTTCTAGAGCTTTATTTAAATAAATTTAATTAAAATGGAAATGTGTGGATGATGCGAGTTAAAAAATGTTAAAGCATTTACTTTACATACTTATTCATCACAGCTGTCGTGTCAAATTTGTTTTGAAAAATAGCTTTATTTTTAGCATAAATACATAAAAATTTTCATATGTTTTTGAAATTAAAACATTTAAGTATGATGGCCAAAAGAAATACATTACCATTATTAAGGGGTAGAATATTTTACTCGTTTGTTCTGAATACCACAATGGTATGACTCTATCTGGAGAATTATGTGAAGATATCTTATGTACATTAGCAGTGATTTCTCAAAGAAAAATCTAACCCTGTCATGATTAATTGGGACAGGAATACTTCTATGATCCTTTTAAGATTCAGTGATGTACAGCAGCTCTGCACCTTGATTAGCATAGTAATTTAATCATTCCATAATACTCCAATTTCACATCTTGTAAGCCAAAGGCCACAAGACATCCCCATCAAGTTAAACCATTGGATGCCACAAAATGCAATCCAGACAAGGTCAAAGGCAAATAGTTTTTCAAAGCAATTTTAAGACTCTGAAACTTGTTTAAGTGTAATCTGTCCTTTGTGAATAATGGTCCAAAAGACCCAACATGGAAGAAATAAAACTCACCCTTTTTTTGATTTTCAATTTAATGATAGTATACTGCATATATCTAGACTTGTCCTCAATCATCAATGTGACAATATTTTCCTTGACTTCTGCAGGGATCCTTCAGAATAATTTCTTTGATAGATAAGAAGCTTTCTCCACATTCCAATTGCAAGGCTTAGCTGTTGATACATAAAAAGACATTATAAGCTGTTTGATATCACACAACTTAGTTCATACGAACAGCCATTTATAACATGAATACAAGTCAAAGATATGCTGGTAAACTCAATCTACCACAATATATTTAATGCATTTATGCAAAGTTACTATTTGGTGAAGACACAACAATGCATTATTGAAAGAACAGAGGGGGTAACAAAGAGAAAATTTAACTGATCGAAATTTTCTGCACTTAGCCTCTATTCGAGCAATTAGAGTCATTGAGTGACAGAAATATACAGCATGGAAACAAACCCTTTGGTCCAACTTGTCCATGCTGACCAGATATTCTAAATAAATCTAAATGCATTTGCCAGCACTTGGCCCACATCCAGCTAACCCTTCCTATTCATGTACTTGTCCAGATAACTTTTAAATGTTGTAATTATACCAGCCTCCAACACTTCCTCTGAGAGCTCATTCCACACAAGAACCAACCACTGTGTGAAAAAGTTGCCACTAAGGTCCCTTTTAAATCCTTCTCCTCTCACTGTAAACCTATGCCCTCTAGTAAAAGATTTACATTCTTGTAAATCTTTTCTGAACCCTTCCAAGTTTCACAACATCCTTCCTATAGCAGGAGAGCAGAATTGAAAGCAGTATTCCAAACGTGGCCTAACCAATATCCTGCAAGCCACAACATGACCTCCCAACTCCTATACTTGATGCACTGATCATTAAATGTTATGGAGGTGCCGGTGTTTGGACTAGGGTGGACAAAGTTAAAAATCCCACAACACCAGGATATAGTGCAACAGATTTATTTGGAAGCACTAGCTTTCATAGCACTGCTCCTTAATCAGGTAGCTAGTCGGGCTTTGGTATAAATTCTGTGTTCTGTAATCCTGCCCGACTAGCCACCCAATGAAAGAGCAGTGCTCCAAAAGTTTGTACATCCCAATAAGCCGGTTGGACTATAACCTAGTGTTGTACGATTTTTAACATCGATCAATAACGGCAGGCACACTAAACGCCTTCTTCACTACCCTCTACCTGCGACTCCACTTTCAAGGAACTATGAACCTGCATTCCAAGGTCTTTTTGTTCAGCAACCCTTCCCAGGACCTCATTATTAAGTGTATAAGTCCTGTCCTAATTTGTCTTTTGAAAATACATCATCTCATATTTATTTAAATTAAATTCCATCTGCCACTCCTCGGCCCATCATCCTATCTGATCAAGATCCTGTGTATCTTCTTTGCTGTCCACTAACCTCCAATTTTGGTGTCAACTGCAAACTTACTAACTATACCTCCTATGTTC
Organism: Chiloscyllium plagiosum; assembly: GCF_037043375.1. Lineage (NCBI taxonomy): Eukaryota > Metazoa > Chordata > Chondrichthyes > Orectolobiformes > Hemiscylliidae > Chiloscyllium > Chiloscyllium plagiosum. Next base: position 45,308,298 of record NW_028270151.1, on the reverse strand, counting down.
ACACCCAAATCATTGATACAAATGAGAAAAAGCAGTGTACCCAGTACCAATCCTTGTGGCACACTGCTGGTCACAGGCCTCAGTCTGAAAAGCAACTCTCCACCACTACGCTCTGTCTCCTATCTTCAGGCCATTTCTATATCCAAGTGGCTAGTTCTCCCTGTATTCCATGTGATCTAGCCTTGCTAACCAGTCTACCACATAGAACCTTGTTTAACACTTTAAGTCCATATAGATCACGGACAAGATTAGAGTGGTGCTGGAAAAGCACAGCAGATCAGGCAGCATCCGAGGAGCAGGAGAAATCAATGTTTTGGGCATATGGCCTTCATCAGGAATTTAGATCAGGAATTAGACGTCCGTTACTCTGCTCTCACCAATCCTTTTCATTAATCTGTCAAAAAATGTAATCAAGTTAGTGAGACATCATTTTCCATGCACAAAGCCATATTGACTATCCCTAGTCAGCAGTTGTCTTTCCAAATGCATGCAAATCCTGTCACTCAAGATTTCCTCCAACAACTTGCCCACCACTGATGTCAGGCTCACCGGTCTATAGTTTCCGAGATTTTCCTTACCACCTTTCTTAAATAGTGGCATCACATTAGCCAACCTCCCATCTTCTAGCACCTCACCTGTGGCTATCGATGATATAAATATCTCAGCAAGGAACCAAGCAATCATGTCTCTAGCATCACACTTTTTTTTTTCTGTTCAAACCTATGTCTCTCTACATTGAGTCAATTGAAAGGCAAAGAAATAACTGGATCTTGAAGTATGTAAGTCGGAGACAGTACATATCCCGGAACTGATACCAGTTTGAATTTGAACAGGGCACAAGCTACATCTAAAAATGGAGTAACGTCTTCAGTTTTGGTTGCCAAACTGTCCAGGCATGAGGAGAAATGTGGGAAAAGCATACCAAACTTACACCTGAGGTATTTGAATCTTGAGGAAATGTTAAACAGACTTGGAGTATCTGGAGAAAAAACAAAACTTAGGTAGGTGTTATTCAAGATCTTTAATGGATTAGATAAATAATCCCAACAAAATGCTTGAGATGGTACAAAGTCTTAGAAGTCAAACCATAAGCTCAAGTCTAGAAGTGGAAGTATACAGTCAGTTTCAGGAGATGTGTTTATACAATGGGTACTGAACACTTAGACCAGCTTTTTAAAAGAGGAAGATAGTGTGCAATTGATTTAAGTAATAATGTTTGAAATACTTGAAGGAGTGGGTGATTGAGAAAATCAGATGCATTTCAGACTTCTTTTTAGTTCAGTATTTACCTATGTTCCAGTATTTACTGCATCTGGATTTGATCCAAATGCTGTCAGTACATGTTTCTGTTCTCCCCATTCTTCCTTCATGGCACAATGTTGCGTCCAGTAGATCTGATTAATTGTTATGATTAAATACAACAAACACAATAGATGTTTTATTTCCTTAACCAGTAAATCATTCAGAAGAAAAATGCACTAAAAGATTCTGCAAAATATTAAAAATCGTTTAGAAGGCAGTACATTTTTTATCTTGATAATTACATGAAAAGATGTAGCTGCCATATTTTTATCAGTTAGTAAGCTCCTAAATTGGAATGTTATTCTGTTAGCGGTGTAGATGCTATAATTTTTTCTCAAGAGCCCAAGGCCAAGAGAGAACAAACACTTAAAGTTTTTACATATCCCATCAATCCTTTCTGGAAAGTATCCATGTACAATGCTGTATCGCAGAGTCCAACCTGTTTCAGAACACAAGAATACATGCATTTTATACTTTATATTGATATAGAGCTAAGTGTTCTAAGAATCTAAAAATGTGCAGAATCATCCTAGGTTGTGGCCAACACAGGTCATTGAGAAAATTGGTAAGATTAGTAGTGACTAATCTCACGTCACTAGATGGCAAGGCAAGGAGGTCAGAGCAAGTACCTGGAGTTTGTAGCTTATTCCTCTCGGCTTTCATCTTGGACAGCAGTCCCCAACATCTCAGGGCATGCCTCCATGGGCAGTGAATCCTCTCCCCACCTGTCCTCTGGAGGTTGGCAGCAGCCTTTCTATATCATCATGGCATATCTCCAACCCACTTACAGTACAGTTCTCCACTTCAATGCTGCACTTTGGAGTTCACCATCACTTTTCACTGTAATGCTTCTGCTAGGACACTTTGCAGACAGAGGCAAGCATCCATGAATTGGACCAAATTGCATCTCAGGGCTCCTTGTTTCATCTTCTAGCTTTCAATTACTTTGCGCCTACTTAAATCTCTTTCACTCACATTTTCACTCAAGCTTTGACTCACATTTTTTTGCTTTCCCTCCTCATTCAGAACTGAAAAGCTCATTATACTTTTGTCTTGCCTTTTATTACAGACACAAGTCCAGGCAGCCTGTCATGGTTATTAATAGGGAACAGTTATGGTAACATGGGGCTACACGTGACTGCACTATATCCATGTTACACCTGCACCAGGCAGCAAGCACATGACTTGTACTTCAACCAAATGGCCATATCTCAAAGTCTAAGGTAAATAGCCCTTATTTAGGCCAAGGGATGCAGCCTTCAGTCAGAGTATACTGGCACAGTGATTCAAAAGTATCATCTCATACTAGTTCACAGGATTGGACTTCATCAATCAGCTGCCTCAGACATCCAGGGTCAGAGAATCTGTACCTCTTCAATCTGAAGAAAGGACCACAGCTAGTCCTGCCCATCCAGTTCAACCAGTCTGAAGATTCATGATACAGTCAATCAGCAATCTGCACAGGTAACAGTCAGGGTCTGTCATTTATCAGTCAGACCTCTCTCTCCAAGTCAATCAGTGCAGTGAGCCATGCGTAGTCTGGGGAGTTTATCTACTGAATCATCAGGTGCCATGACTGTGATAAGGAGGCTAGGGAACACAATCGTGGAGACTGGAGAAAGAATACTGGACTACAGAGGGAATAACTATTGGAAATATGGTACAATTCAATATATAAAAGAGGAGGAGATAATAGAGTATGGGAAAGCAAGGGTTATCATGGGAGGGTGGTCATCGACATTGACCATGACCTTGGACTTCATGAGGTGACAGTACAATGTTTGGCATAGCAGTTTAGTGTGCCGGGTTCTCAGAGAATGAAATGGGGGGATGAGCAGTTTCATAAAGAGGTTTGGTGCGCATTGGTGAAGATCAAAGCTGATGTGGTTGACATGGATGGCAAGGGAGAATGGAAAATGAAGATTTGAGGTGTCACCTCAGCTGACAGAGTAAGTCTGTGACTCACTTCATAAAACTTGACCAGCGCTGCCTTCCATTTTCATCCAAATTACAAGTGTAAGAAAGAAGTGAAGGACTGCCACCTCACACAGAGTGGGCGGAACTAACTGCTTCATGCTCTAAGCGAGCCTGCCTAATACTGGAGCTTGTTGGCCTTGGAGTTTTGGTCAGATGACCCTGACAGTGGGGTCATTTGTAACGTGCTGAGCGTATCTCGACCAGATACAGATTCACCTTCTTTGGCTTGAACTCCCACAGGTTTAAGGGTGACAGACAGGGTGAAGGCGGAGAGCCTGGACATCTCTAAACTGTCCTGAGAGGAAACCTCTTCAAGACCTGTATGTAACTAGCCTGCACATCCCTGAACACTAGTGACAATTTAGCATGGCCAATCCACCTAACCTGCACCTGTTTGGACTGTGCGAGGAAACTGGAGCACCTGCAGGAAACCCACACGGATACGAGGAAAATGTGCAATCTCCAGGCAGACAGTCACCTGAGGCTGGAATTGAACTTAGATCCCTGGCACTGTGTCTGCCAGATCTATGCTCACTTTATGCCACAGATGTGGATGGGGATCAGCATCTAGAGTAGACATTGCCCATCTGAAACATTGAATATACTCATTTATTGAGGGAAATATTCTGCATGCTATTGTTCAATGTTTGAGGGTGTAGAATTTTATTTCTAAATGATACATGTCTGGCGTAGGTATTCAACAATACTTGGGAGTCTATTGTAATTATTTAAAAGACAGTGTTAAATTCATTACCACTGTAGGAAGGAGGGTTGACAAAGAGACTTACTATAGAGTGCATTAGTCTGGTCGGGAGCAGGAACCATTTTTGAAGCAAACTTCAGAACAGCATCTAAAGGTGCAATTTCAGTACTTTAAAAATAACAAAGCAAATAAAAATTGCATTGGGTCGAAAGAGCAGCTCATTATTACCTTCTTAAGGATAGCTAGGGAAGAATTATCCCAAGAATTTACAACTTGTCAAAAAGACAGGAGATGGGCAGAGGGGCAGAGTTCTGGATCAGTGGTGCTGGAAGAGCACAGCAATTCAGGCAGCATCCGACGAGCAGCAAAATCGACGTTTCGGGCAAAAGCCCTTCATCAGGGGCAGAGTTGCCTTGTTAGTTAATAATGAAATTAAATCTATGGCACTGAAAGACATAGGGTCAGATGATGTGGAGTCTGTGTGGGTAGAGTTGAGAAACCACAAAAGTTAAAAAACCATAATGGGAGTTATGTACAGACCTCCCAGGAGTGGCCAGGACCAGGGGCGCAAGATGTACCAGGAAATAGATAGGGCATGTCAGAGAGGCAAGGTCACGGTGATCATGGGGGACTTCAATATGCAAGTGGCCTGGGTGATTAATGTTGCCAGTGGATCCAAAGAAAGGGAATTCATGGAATGCTTACAGGATGGCTTTTTGGAACAGCTTGTGATGGAGACCACAAGGGAGCAGGCTATTCTGGACTTAGTTCTAAGTAATGAACCAGACTTTATAAAAGATCTTAAAGTAAGGCAACACTTAGAAGACAGCGATCATAAGATGGTAGAGTTTAGTTTGCAGTTTGAAAATCGGATGTAATGGTGTTACAGTTAAATAAAGGTAATTACAGGGTCATGAGAGAGGAACTGACGAAAATCGACTGGAAGCAGAGCCTAGTGGGGAAGACAGTAGAGCAACAATGGCAGGGGTTTCTGGGTGTACTTGAGGACACAGTACAGAGGTTCATCCCAAAGAAAAGAAAGATTATCTGGGGAGGGGTTAGACAGCTATGGCTGACAAAGGAAGTCAGGAAATGTATCAAAGAAAAAGAGAGAGCCTATAAAGTGGCCAAGAGCATTGGGAAATCTGAAGATTGGGAAGAGTACAGAAACAAACAGAGGATAACAAAGAGAGAAATAAGGAAAGAGAGGATCAAATATGAAGGTAAGCTAGCCAGAAATATTAGAAATGATAGTAAAAGTTTCTTTCAATACATAAGAAACAAATGAGAGGCAAAAGTAGAAAGTCAGCTGCTCCAAATTGATGCAGGAAGGCTCGTGATGGGAGATAAGGAATTAGCTGAAGAACTTAATAAGTACTTTGTGTCAGTCTTCACAGTGGACGACATGAGTAATATCCCAACAATTAAGGAGAATCAAGGGGCAGAATTGAGTATGGTAGCCATTATAAAAAAGAAAGTGATAGAAAAGCTAAAAGGTCTAAAAATTCATAAATCTCCTAGCCCCGATGGGCTACATCCTTGAGTTCTGAAGGAGGTGGCTGAGTGGAGGCGTTGGTTGTAATCATTCAAAAATCACTGGAGTCAGGGAAAGTCCCAGCTGATTGGAAAATCACTGTTGTAACCCCGTTGTTCAAGAATGGATCAAGTGAAAAGATGGAAAATTATAAGCCGATTAGCCTAACCTCTGTTATAGGTAAAATTCTAGAATGCATCGTTAAGGATGAGATTTCTAAATTCTTGGAAGAGCAGGGTCAGATTAGAACAAGTCAACATGGATTTAGTAAGGGGAGGTCAAGCCTGACAAATCTGTTAGAACTCTTTGAAGAGGTTACAAGTAGGTTAGACCAGGGAAACCCAGTGGATGTTATCTACCCAGACTTCCAAAATGCCTTTGATAAGTGCCTCACGGGAGGCTGCTGATAAGGTGAGGGCCCATAGCGTTTGACGTGAACTACTGGCATGGATTGAGGATTGGCTGAAGGCAGAGAGTTGGGATAACAGGTTATTTTTCAGAATGGCCACAAGTGACAAGTGGTGACCCGCAGGATTCAGGGAACAGCTGCAGCTGTTCACTTTATATATAAATGATCTGGATCAAGGGACTGGGGGAATTCTGGTGAAGTTCAACGATGATACGAAGTTAAGTGGACAGGCAGGTAGTACTGAGGAGGTGGGGAGGCTGCAGAAAGATTTAGACAGTTTAGGAGAGTGGTCCAGGAAATGGCTGATGAAATTCAACGTGAGAAAATGCAAGGTTTTGCACTTTGGAAAAAATAATACAGGCATGGACAATTTTCTAAATGGTGAGAAAATTCATAAAGCCGAAGTACAAAGGGATCTGGGAGTGCTAGTCCAGGATTCGCTAAAAGTTGACTTGCAGGTTGAGTCCATGGTTAAGAAAGCAAATGTAATGTTACCATTTACCTCAAGATGGTTGGAATATAAAAACAGCGATGTGCTTCTGGGACTTTATAAAGCTCTAGTTAGGCTTCATTTAGAATACTGAGTCTACTTTTGGTCCCCACACCTCAGGCAGGACATACTGGCACTAGTGTGCGTCCAGCAGTGATTCACACGGATGATCCCTGGAATGGTAGGCCTAACATATGATAAACAGCTGAGGATCCTGGGCTTGTATTCATTAGAGTTTAGAAGGCTGAGGGGAGATCTAATAGTAACTTACAAGATAATGCACGACTTAGAAAGAGTGGACACTGGGATTTTGTTTCAATTAGATGGGGGACTATGACCTGTGGACACAGCCTCAGAATTAGAGGGGGTCAATTTAGAACTGAAATGAGGAGACATTGCTTCAGTCAAAGAGTGGTGGGCCTGTGGAATTCATTGCCATGGTGCACAGTGGAGGCCAGGACATTAAACGTCTTCAACACAGATCAACGCAATCAAATCCTTGATCTCAAGGAATTAGGGCTATGTGGAGAGTGTGGGTAAGTGGAGTTGAAATGTCTATCACTGTTGTAAACCCCTTGTTCAAGAAAGGATTAAATGGTGGAGTGAACTTGATGGGCCAAATAGCCTTACTTCCACTCCTATATCTTATGGTCTTATAGAACAAGCAGTGTTTGCCAATCTAGTGACACTCACTGTTGATTTATGAATGTAAAGAGCATTTTGAAAAGATCTGGAGAAAGGGCAGGGAATGCACTTCCACCAATGGAAACACTTCCTCCCGATCTATGCTGTTCAGACTCCTCATGATGATGTATACCTCAGTTAAAACGTCTCTCAGCCACCTCTTCTACAAGGACAATAGCCCAAACTTCTCCAATGTTCCTATGTGACTGAAGTTCCTTGTCCCTGAAACCATTCTTGTGAATCTTTTCTACTAATGCTTTCATATCCTTTCTGAAGTGCCACACCCAGACTAGATACTGCAAATTGATTCAGTGTCAATTTAGTGAATTTAAGTTTTATTTCTATGAGCCTTCGCAAGATTTCCCATATTATCTCTGAAACGTAGCTCATTAAGTGGCACTTCGCTCACCGCAGCTTCCCTCTCACCAAAGATAGAAGTACTCGACATTGCTGGGACATCCCAGAATTCCCAGCACTAGCATCATTTTAGAAGCCCAACAGTACACCAGGCAGGACTCAACCTTCCCTCTGCACACAGTGGAAGGGAAACAAGAAACTCTTCTCAGGAAAGGTAAGTGATATGCCTCACAATTCATTGCAAATACAAGTCCATATTTGTAAATGCATGGCAATTTAAGTATCAAGCTACAACTTTCCCATCCTTTGTTCTGTAGTGGTCAAACAAAGAGAAGGCAGCAACGGGAACCATTCAACTCTCTTCAGCTAGGTGTAGTAACTGCATCAATAATGACATCCTCAACAATCTACACTCTTAGCACAAGAACTCAAACAACTTAATACAATTTACTCTTAACAAAACTAAACTGGCTGTCTTTAATTATGATTTGGAGATGCCAGTGTTGGACTAGGATGTAGAAAGTTTAAAAACCACACAACACCAGGTTATAGTCCAACAGGTTTAATTGGAAGCATTAGCTTTCAGAGCGCTGTTCCTTCATCAGGTGCTAGTGCTTCCAAATAAACCTGTTGGACAATAACCTGGTGTTGTGATTTTTATCTCTTTAATTAACCAGCTGTTGCCCAAGTGACTGGTAAACTTGTACCAAATTATCACATTTCAAAGCTTTCCTATTGTACAAACATTCGAACAAGAAACGAGAGTAGGCTCTTCAAGCTGGGTTCACCATTCAAAACATTACGGCTGTTCTAATTTTATCTTCAATTCTGCATTCCTGCATATCCTGATAATAGAACATAGAACATAGAACAATACAGAGGAGAACATGTCCTTCGGCACTCAATGTTGCGCCGACCTGTGAACTATTCTCAGCTCGTCCCCCTACACTATCCCATCATCATCCATGTGCTTATCTAAGGATTGTTTAAATCTCCCTAATGTGGCTGAGTTGACTACATTAGCAGGTAGGGCATTCCATGCCCTTACCACTCTCTGCGTAAAGAACCTGCCTCTGATGTCTGTCTTAAATCTATCACCCCTCAGTTTGTAGTTATGCCCCCATGTACAAGCTGATGTCATCATCCTTGGAAAAAGACTTTCACTCTCTACCCTATCTAATCCTCTGATCATCTTGTATGTCTCTATCAAATCCCCTCTTAGCCTTCTTCTTTCCAATGAGAACAGACCCAAGTCTCCCAGCCTTTCCTCATAAAACACTCCCTCCAGACAAGGCAACATCCTGGTAAATCTCCTCTGCACCTTTTCCAATGCTTCCACATCCTTCCCGAAATATGGGGACCAGAACTGTATACAATATTTCAAGTGTGGCCGCACCAGCATTTTGTATAGTTGCTGCATGATATTGCAGCTCCAGAACTCAATCCCTGTATGAATGAAACCAACACATTGTAAGCCTTCTTAACAGCACTATCCACCTGAGTGGCAACTTTCAGGGATCTACGTACATGGACTCCAAATCCCTCTGTACATCCACACTGCCAAGACTCTTTCCATTGACCCAGTACTCTGCCTTCCAGTTATTCTTCCCAAAGTGCATCACCTCACATTTAGCTGCATTGAACTCCATTTGCCACATCTCAACCCAATTCTGCAGTTTATCCAAGTCCCCCTGCAACCTGTAACAATCTTCCAAACTGTCCACTACTCCACTGACTTAGAGGAGGCGGTTGGATGGGAGGCCCTACAATGATAGGGTCTCGGGTTGAGAAAACACTGACTTATATAGCTGGACGGAAATAAAAATAAGAAGTCACTCCCTTCCCAGAAACATCTGCTCTCTGACTTCAAATATAAAAGCTCAAATCAGTGACTCATCACTCCCGGCAGGTCCCTGGTCCAAGCTCCCGCCGTTCGAGTTGCTGCTGCCGCTGAAAAACAGAAATCCTTTGTTACCTTGGTATTTAAAAATCTATTTAACACTGCCTGAAGAATATACAAGGATTCTGCATCCACTGCCTTTGAGGAAGGGAATTCCAAAGTCCTCTGAGAGAAAAGGAAAGTTTCCTCATCTCTGTCTTAAATGGGTGACTCCTTATTTCTAAACAATGACCCTTAGTTCTCACTTCTTCCACAAGAGGAAACATCCTTTTGACATCCATCCAGCCAGTCAGATCCCCCTCAGGATTTTATATATTTCAATTAAATCACCTCTGACTCTTCTAAACTCCAGAGGATTTAGGCCTAGTCTGTATCCTTATAAGGCAATATTCCTCATAAGGCAATCTGCTAAATCTATTTATCAGTCTAGTGTACCTTCTCTGAACTGCTTCCACTCCATTAATATCCTTCTGTAAAATGTGGTCACCAGTACAAGTCACAGAACTCCCAATTCAGCCTCATCAATGTCTATACACCCAGTTTTTTAGATCTGTCTTCATCTCAGAGCTCTGCAGTTTCTCACTATCTGTACAATGCATTTGGTTCTTTTTCAACCAAAATGGAAAATACACACTTTCACACATTGCATTCCTTTTGTCAGATTATGCTCGCTTACTTAACCTGTATATATCCCTTTGTAGGCTCTTTATGTTATCTTTGAAACTCACTTTCCTACTGTCTTTATATCAACTGAAAATTTTGCTATTGTATTTTTGATCCCCTCATCCAAATTATTTATATAGTTTGTAATGTTTTGAGGTCCCAACACTGAACTCTAGGAGATACCACTTGTGGTCTTCCGCAAGCCTGAAAGATATTCATTATTCCTGCTCACCACTTTCTATTAGCCTGCCAATCTTTGAAAATAAAAAGGAATTGGACTAACCTTCAAATGGAGATCAGCAAGGAGTTAGGGTCATCTGACTCAAGAGTAGCTGTCCCATTTCCATTGAACAAGAGGAGTTAAACAAGTGATTCACATAGCAGTGATGACCAGCCCCCAAAATAAGGTCTATTAACACAGACAGAAGGGGAAGAAAGGGCAGAGGGTAAGAAGATCCAGGGCGATGAGCTACACCTTCTTCCCAGGAGAAGGCCAGGAGTTCCTCTCCATCAGCCTAAGGGAAGAACACAGACAATTGCTTTTGAGACCACCAAAGACTACCTCAAAAGACAATACGACAAAGCGGACATGGGAGTGCACTGTCTCTACTCCTCAATTCTGCAAAATGGCTCCTGGATAAGTAAAGTGCTCTGATCTGTCTTGAGTCATATATTTCCATTCTTTCTCTAATTAACCAATGTACTACCAGAAACTGCTGATTTTCAACAAACTATTAGATAATTGCTGCAAATTATCAGCTGTCTATATTAGGCAAATATGATCACAAGCCTTTTAAAATCAACAATTCCAATATGTTACCGTCTACACCATGAGTTTTTATTTCCACATTAATTGTTGATGTGGAATCTTATTAAATGCTTTCTTGAAATGTAAAAATAATAGATCCACTGATTCCCCTTTTATCTACAACACAAGTTACTTCTTCAAAGTACTCAACAAAATTAGTTAAACATGATATCCCTTTGACATTATCACATTGATTTTGCCTAATTACTTTGAATGTATCCAAATATCATGTTATGATGGCTTTAAGAATAGCTTCTAACAATTTTCTAACAATTTATTAAGCTAACTGGCCTGTAGTTCCCAGCTTTCTGCCTCCCTCCTTTTTATTGAATAATTTAATTAGTTATTTTCCAGTTTAAAGGGACCTTCCTTGAATCTAATGAGTTTTGGAAATTAAAACTCATGTACTAACTAATTCTCCAATTATTTCTTTTAAGACCCTAGGATGAAATCCATAGGACCTGACCACTTATCAACGCACAGTTCCAACAATTTCCCCAATAGAACTTCACTGGTAATTGTAATTTTCTTCAGTTCCATCCTTGCTAGTGAAGACCAATGCAAAATATCTGTACAATTCACCTGCATCTCTTTACCCTCCATTTCTAATTGCCCAGACATATTTCCTAGAGGACCAACATTTACTTTATTAACTCTTTTTCATTAAATGATTGAATGAATTTTTCTTATCATTTTAGTATTTTGACTAATCTTCCTTTGTATTCTAATTTTTCCCTCCTTATTTATCTTTTCGTAAATTGTTGCTGTCCAACCTTCTGACCTGCCACCAAGCTTTATGTAGTTATGTTTTTTTTGAGTTTGATACTATCTTTGAATTTTTTTGCTTAACCACAAATGGTAGGTCTGTCCCTTGAAGTTTGTCTTATTTAGTGGTATGTATATATTCTACACTTTCGGGAAAATATCCTTAAATATTTGCCACAATCTATTGACCTATCAATTAACGTACATTGTCAGTTCACTTTCAATAGCTCTGTTTTCACATCCTCATTTTTGTCCTTGATTAAAAGCAATAGAGTCATCTTGTATCCATTAGCCTCTATCTTAAATTGTATATAAAATTCAAATGCATTCTAGTCACTGTTACTCATGCCAGTGTTGTGGGTTATTGTGGAGGAGGTGCTGTTGTCTATCTTCACTGTTTGCTGTGTAAGAGTCAGGAAGCTGAGAATCCAGCTGCAGAAGATGGAGCTGAGACCTTTGTCTCTGAGTTTTAAGATCAGTCTGGAGGGGATAATGGTCTTGAAGGTGGAGCTGTAGTCAATAAGCAGGAGTCTGATGTAGGTGTCTTTGTTGTCCAGATGCTCCAGGGATCAGTACAGGGCTAGGGAAATGGCATCTGCTGTGGACCTGTAAAAGCAGTAGGCAGAGGATTGAGGCAGGCTGGGAGACGAGAGTTGATTATCATACTTACTTATTTCAATTTTACTACGGGTTCACCTGTCTTGTTTCAAATTCACTGTTTGTCCTGTTATTATATTTGTAATCTGATCATTGCATTTTTACAGTGTTGAAACAGGCCCTTCGCCCCAAAAGTCTATGCTGATCCTCCAAAGAGTAATCCACCCAGACCCATTCCCCTTATTCCCATAATTACCCTGAGTAATGCACCTAACCTACATATCCCTGAACACTATGGGCAACTTAACTTGGCCAATTCACTTTACCTGCACATCTTTGGATTGTGAGGGAAAGCCAGAGCACCCGGAGGAAACCCACACAGACACGGGGAGAAAATGCAAACTCCATACTGACAATCGCCCGAGGCTGGAATCAAACACCTCCCTGGTGTTGTGAGGCAGCAGTGCTAACCACTGAGCCACCGTGCTGCCCCTAATCTCTGAGTCAGGCCTGATGTTTGGTTTGACCATCTTACTTTCAAATCATCATTTTCCAACAACAGCTAACTTAAAAACTTTCTGTTATGGCTCTCTTGTTTTGTTTTCGACAAGAAATGACTGTTTCACTGTGACGCTAACTGCAGGCCATTCTTTCCAGTCTACTTCACTGCAAAGCTGACTGAACAATAGTCTTCATAGTCTGCCTCACTGCAATGACCTGGAGTTGCTTAATTTATCTTTCAATCACTTTTCCAATAGGAGCATGACATTTGAAATTCTCCAGCCCTCCAGGACTACCCTGAGTCAAAGGAAGATTGGAAAATTATGGGCAATGCTCCACAATTTACAACATCACTTCCTTCTACATGCTTGGATGTATCCCATCTCATCCTAATGTCTTAACAACTTTAAGCATTGAAAACCCATTGAATAGCTTCTCCTTAACAATTTTAAACACTTGAAGCATCTGATCTACCTCTTCTTTGATCATGACCTGAGCAGTATTTTCTTTCTTGGTACAAACTAATGAAAAGTATTTATTTAACACATCAAACATGCCCACGGCCTCCCTGTGTAAACCCACTTTTTGATCTCTAATTAGCCATACTTTGTTACTACTTATATGGCTATAGAAGGCTTTGGATTTCCTTTTATGTCTACCAATGTTTTATTGTGCTGTCATTCTGAAGAAAGGTCACTGGACTTGAAACAATGACTGTATTTCACTTTCCACATATACTGCTCGACCTACTGAGTTTCACCAGCAATTTCTGTTTTTGTTTTTTTCATATTTTCTTTTTTGCTTCTAACCATGGATTTTGATGGATCTTTCAGTGTTTTCAAAGCTGACACATAGGCAGAACACCAATGGAAATGACTGAAATGGGAAGACACACGCCTGTCTAGAATTCTGAAACAAATGAATAACATTTATTCTTTGTATTCCTAAAGCAATGTTTTTATATTAAGCTATTGTAGTAATTTCTCCCAATATTGTTTATTGTAACTTTTGATTTACCAGCATGTTGACAATATTATCTATAATTTTTTTTCCATATGATTATTTTATCATTTCTAGTTCAATTTTAATTGAAATTTTAGAAACAAATAACATTAGAATAAGCTATTAGTGGATATATCAGAAATAGCAGTTCTTGCAAGCATTGTGAAATGACCATATCGTGCAAATTTGCCATATCATTCCAATTTATTGCTGGCTTATGGATTACTGCCTTGAAGGCAAGTCAGCACATAGGAAAACAAAATGAGTCCAGCAAATTGCAATGAGAATTGCAAGTCAGCTGAATATTGATTCTTACACCTACAGCCATAAAAATGAAGTTGCTTTCATTTCAGAGTAAGGTTTTCGGTGAATCTATACAATCAGAATTTTCCATAACTAAATAATAACTGATTTTCTGTTTCTTCCTTTGGTAAAAGGCTCAATAAATGAAAGGCTGCATAAATGAAATGTAACTATTGAAGACTATCAGAATTAATAATTCATAAGCAATTCTTGACTAATGGCCCATTTTAATATCTTTTCAATTTACTGAACTTTGTATCACGTTACTGATTGATTGTACTCTGAAAACACAGCATAAAAAAATTGGAATTGTGTATGAGACACTTATTTAAAAGACACCATCCTCACACAGTCATTTCCCATTTGTCTCTGCCATCATAATAAATTTCCAATTTACAGATTAATTATTAAATACTGATGCATTCAATAATTAAAGCAATGTATTAACGAACCATATTTTTCTCAGAGCCATTCAACTTTTGAGGGCTAAAGTAGTTTTGCACTGTCGTTATGAAAAGTATTTTATATTGCTTTCTTCCATGCTTACTGATTTTTCAATTTTCTTCCTTTTTTCTCCAAGGGCATTGATTCTTCTGGGGATATAATTTCACAGGATCTGGCAAGCTCCCAATATTTTGCAAAAGTGACTCGTCATCAGACATGAAACTAAATCATTAATGGTATTGCACTATTAAACTGTTGGAGTGTCTTACACCAAACATAATCCTTGTCCGCCTCCTCTGACCCAATCTGCCTTACAAACTTAATCAGTTTCTCAGATCACAATTTATACACTTGCAGCCACCACTCTTCTCCATTAGCGGTGGTAACGCCTACTAATATTCTGCTTCTATGCTCTGGAAATTGGATGTAAGCTTCTTTGATTCTTACATTCCTTCCACCTTCAAGAATTTCCTCAAAACTTATCTCTTCACACACATCATCTATCACTGCAAATGTAAAATGTTTGAGTTTAAAAGAGACATCGACGACAAAACACAATCCTGCCAAAATGTACTTATAAAAACATTAAGTGATGGAAATATTCAGCAGGTCTGACAGCATCTGTGAAGGGGAAGTGATTCTTCATTAGAACCGGGTATATCACAGAACCTTAGAATTGTATGGCACAAAAGGAGGTATATATCACATTCACAACAGCTCTCTGCAAATGAATCCCATCAGTTTAATTCCCCTGATTAATGTTTGAGTTTTTTTTAAGCCAAGTAGAGAAAGGTGGGAGGAGAAAAAACCCCAAATGTAACTGAAGACATAAAATTGGTGTACCCACCTCATTACTATAATTGTGGGCCCTGATATCTATTTCAGTGGACATGTCTTCTGAACACTTCAGGGACCAAGTTGCATTCCACAGAAAGTCTCCAGAAATTCTCCCTTATTTAAAGTCGCAGACCCTATAATAGAAAAGGTCCAGCAGTGCACTGCTGGTAATAGCTTTTAGTCACTGACAGGGAAGCCTATTACACCAATCCTTACCCTGGTTTGAGATTCAGGCATTTGTGAAGGAGAAGACACAACTCTATCAGAACATCTTAGATATGTGAAATTTCCTAAGGAACTGACACTCTATTATGGAACTTATGCTCCCATAAGATCCTTGTGGGGAAAGAAAAACAGTCTATTTTGTCCTACCTCACAGATTTCTCCCTCTCAATCTCAATATGTTTCTGTATTGCTCCTGGGCACTTACTCCCCCATACCTAAGGAAGACAATCTAAATTTCTGCCTTTTATTTATTCATCAGAAATATTCAAACACCTACAACAATTCACTGTATTACTTCCCTAACTTTACACAAACACAAGTAAGTCAAAATCACCTCTCCTGCAACTTGAGGTCTTTTAAATCGCCATCTAATTTGCCAGCACTTGTTATTTCATGATTGAACAAGGAAGATATTTGTGGTCAGTTTCAGTACATGTGTGCTGTATAGCCTGTTGACATTGATAACATCATGAATTTGGCCTTTCAAACTCTTCAGGCACAGGCAGGGGTTATGGAGTCATAGAGTCATAGAGGTGTGTAGCACATAAACCGAGCCTTCGATCCACCTCGTTCATGCCAACCAGATAACCCAACCTAGTCTAGTCCCATTTGCCAGCACTTGGCCCCTATTCCTCTAAACCCTTCCTAATCATATACCCATCCAGATGCCTTTTAAATGTTGCAATTATACCAGCCCCCACCATTTCCTCTGGCTAATCATCCTGACTCTTACTGAAAAGGTTGCCCCTTCGGTCCCTTTTAAATTTTTTCCCTCTCACCTTAAACTTATGCCTTCTAGTTCTGGACTCCTCCACTCCAGGGAAAAGACCTTGTCTATTTACCCATCCATGCCCCTCATGATTTTATAGACCTCCATAAGGTCACCCCTCAGTTTCTGACGCTCCAAGGAAAACAGCCCCAGTCTATTCAGTCTCTCTCGCTATAGCTCAAATCCTCCAACCCTGGAAACATCCTTGTAAATCTTTTCTGAACCCTTTCAAGTTTCACAATATCCTTCTGATTGGAAGCTGACCAGAATTGCACACAATATTTCAAAAGTGCCCTAACCAATGTCTTGTACAGCTGCAACACGACCTCCCAACTCAATGCTCTGATAAATAAAGGAATGCATACTAAATGCCTTCTTCACTATCCTATCTACCTGTGACTCTACTTTTAAGAAGCTATGAGTCTGCACTCCAAGGTTGTTCAGCAACACTTCCAAGGACCTTACCATTAAGCGCGTAAGTCCTACTTTGATTTACCTTTCCAAAAGGGTGGGACAGTGGCTCTGTGCCTCACATTGCCAAGGACCTAGGTTCTATTCCAGCCTTGGGCAACTGTCTGTGTGGAGTTTGCACATTCTCCCCTTGTCTGTGTGGGAATCTAACAATGTGCAGGTTAGGTGAATTGGCCATGCTAAATTGCCCATAATATTCACAGATGTGTAGGTTAGGTGCATTAGTCAGGGGAAATATAGAGGAATAGGTCTGAGTGGGTTACTCCTTGGAGGGTTGGTATGGACTTATTGGGCCAAAGGGACTGTTTCCACACTGTAGGAATTCTATAAAAAATCAAAATGCAGCACCTTATATTTATCTAAATTAAACTCCATCTGCCACTCCTCAGCCCATTGGCCCATCTCATCAAGGTCCTGTTTTTCACTAAGGGAACCTTCTCCGCTGTCCATTTTGGTGTCATACTAACCATGCCTCCTATATTCACATTTAATTCATTTATATAACAGACAAAAAACGTGGACCCAGCACTGATCCTTGTGGCACTCAACACTGTCTGACCACCACAAGACGCAGGTAGTAGAGTCTTCCACAGTTATAAAATGTAGATATATCTTGTTGAGCCACTAAGAGCGAAACTAAGTGATTGATTTTAAACATATTTTATTCTAAGTTTTAGTTCATTTTCTTTAATTTCATCATCCTCCTCAGCCCACGAACATTTAGTAGCACAATAGTTATGTTATTTGTTAAGTAATCCAGAGATTCAGAAACATGAGTTCAGATCCAAGCACAGCAGCTGGAGAATTTGAATACAATCAATTAAATAAAATCTGGAATTAAAAAGCTGGTATCTGTCTGTGAAATGACTGATTATCATAGTATTCCCACTGAAAAAGACAATGTTGTCAAGAATATGGAGATATAGGCTACTAGACTAGATGGGATTGAGGTTCACAAGGAGGAGGTGTAAGCAATTCTGGAAAATGTGAAAATAGATAAATACCCTGAGCCAGATGAGACTTATCCTAGAATTCTCTGGGAAGCCAGGGAGGAGACTGCAGAGCCTTTGGCTTTGATCTTTATGTCGTCGTTGTCTCCAGGAATAGTGCCACTGGAGGATAGCAAATATTGTCCCCTTGATCAAGAAGGAGAGTAGAGACAATCCTGGTAATTATAGACCAGTGAATCTTACTTAAGTTGTGGGTAAAGTATTGGAAAAGGTTATAAGAGATCGGATTTATAGTCAACTAGAGAGGAATAAGTTGATTAGGGATAGTCAACATGGTTTAGTGAAGGGTAGGTCGTGCCTCACAAACCTTATTGAGTTCTTTGAGAAGGTGACCAAACAGGTGGATGAGGGTAAAGCAGTTGATGTGGTGTACATGGTTTTCAGTAAGGGGTTTGATAAGATTCCCCATGTTAGGCTATCGAAAAAAATATGGAGGCATAGGATTGAGCATGGTGGTTTAGCAGCTTGGATTAGAAATTGGCTAACTGAAAGAAGACAGAGAGTGGTGGTTGATAGGAAATGTTCATCCTGGAGTTCAGTTACTAGTTGTACACCAGAAGGATCTGTTTTGGGTCCACTGTTGTTTGTCATTTTTATAAATGACATAGATAAGGGCCTAGAGGGATGGATTGGTAAATTTGTGGATGACACTAAGGTCGATGGAGTTGTGTGTCGTGCTGAAGGATGTTACAGGTTACAGAGGGACATAGATAATCTGCATAGCTGGGCTGAGAGGTGGCAAATGGAGTTTAATGAGGGAAGGTGTGGGGTGGTTCACTTTGGAAGGAGGAAAGTGCTGAGCTAATGGCAAGATAGATTCTTAGCAGTGTAGGAGAGCAGGGAGAGCTCAGTGTCCACACACATAGATCCCTGAAAGTTGCCACTCTGCTTGATAGAGTTATTAAGAAGGAATACAGTGTGTTAGCTTTAATTGGTAGACGGATTGAGTTTTAGAGGCATGAGGTCATGCTGCAGATGTACAAATCTCTGGTGAGGTCACACTTGGAGTATTGCGTACAATTCTGGTCACCGCATTATCGGCAGGATGTAGAATCTTTGGAAAGGGTTCAGAGGAGATTTACTAGGATTTACTAGGATGCTGTCTGGTATTGAGGGAAGGTCTTATGAGGAAAGGCTGAAGGACTTGAGGCTGTTTTCATTAAAGTGAAGAACATTGAGAGGTGACTTAATTGAGACATACAAGATAATCAGAGGGTTAGATATGGTGGACAGTCAGAGCCTTTTTCCTCGATGGTGATGTTGATGGGACATAGCTTTAAATTGAGCATTGATAGATATAGGACAGATGTCAGAAATGGTTTCTTTATTCAGAGAGTAATAGGGGTTTGGAATGCCCTGCCTGTAATAATAGTACACTCTCCAACTTTAAGTGCATTTTAAATGGTCATTGGATAAACATATTGATGAAAATGGAATAGTGTAGGATGGAAAGGCTTCAGATTGGTTTCACAAGTTGGTGCAACATTCGAGGTCAAAGGGCCTGTACTGGGCTTTAATGTTCTATGTTCTATAAAGACTACATGGCTCATTTATCATCCTTCAAGAAATGATATCTGCCACTCTTATCCAGTCTGGCCTATCTGCAACTTCAGACCCACAGTAATGTAGTTGACTCTGAAATGTCTTGTGAAATGGCCTCAGTCATATTCAAGAAGGTATTGCACCTCCTCAAGGACAATTGGAGATGGAAACTAAAGACTGGCCTAACTGATGATACCATAAGCCCATGAATAAAGAAAAAAAAAGAGGATGACATGTGACCCTGTTGTAGGCTCAACCAATGCAATCCAACAGGACATCATTCCTGTGCTGGATTGAACATTCGGTTTGATGTTCTTCTCTTTGTAGGACTGTAACTCAAGGCAGTGATAGTAAATGGATATTGAACAAAGTGGTACAGTATGTTGGTGGCTCATAGCTTTCTAAGTCTCTAAAATGCTTATTATTCATATTTTTCCATTGAAACCACACAGTGTGGAAACAAGCCATTCAGCCTGATGCATCCACACCAACCCTCTAAACAGCATTCCACCCAGACTCTCTCCCTGTAACTTTACATTTCCCATGGCTAACAACCTAACTTACACATCCTTGAACACTATGGGTAATTTAGCATAGTCAATCCACCTAACTTGCACTGTGCAAGGAAACCAAAACACCCAGCAGAAGCCCACACAGACATGGGGAGAACGTGCAAACTCCACACAGTCACCTGAGGGTGGAATTGAACCCCAGTCCCTTGTGCTGGGAGGCAGTAGTGCTGACCTCTGAGCCACGATGCTGCCCCTTGTTCTATTCTGGTATTTCTGCTAATTTATTATCTGTATTTCCCTAACTTCTAATTAAACAACATGTATGACAGATTAACAAAATGCTTTTCCATTACCATTGCAATAAATCAATATTTGCGTTAACAATGTGAAATGTGCTATATTATTATTAACTATTATGCTGTTATATTAAAAAATCAAAGCTCACAAGAGTTACTATCTACCTTGATAACACCAAAACATGCACTTTGACTTCTAATCATTATGAAAGACATCAGCCATCAGAGTTCAAGCTTTTCTATATAAAATGGCAGTTTAAAAAAAAACTTATTTTTATATTTATAACATATTTGCATAAAAGATAAATTGCTTCCTATTTAGAAACTAGAATAAAACAGAAGCCCAATCCAGCAGATAATTGAAATGCATTGAATTACAATAATGAAGTTACAGATTTACAATGGGTTGTAATTGGGGACAGCAGTCTGATTGAAAATCTTGACCTTCAATCTTGTCCTTCAGTTGTGCTACCTGTCTTCAATTACAACCCTGTCTGTTCCAATACATGCAGGAATATTTAATTAGGTATTTGCATTCATTCATTTATGCAGTTATTATCTGAAAGAAACAAGGATCTAATTTGCTTTGCTTATTGATCACAATACTATTTTCTGTTTATGCATGTAATAGTTTTGAAGATCTTTAAATCTTGTATGTTTTGAAGTATGACTTGTTGGATCATTAATTTAGATGTATGTGTCAAATGTCGAGCTTTCAAAATTTTTCCTTTCCTATTTCATACAATATCTGTAAAATTATTTTCCATCTGTTATTGTTGAAATTTTAAAATTGCATTTAGAAAAATATGGACAACCAAAGAGCGTGTATCAATTCACAAAGTATTTGGGAATAAAAAAAATCACGCAATATTATTCCATTGTGATTTTTCCTCCATTGCTGAAATGTTATTGCAGTCTTTGGAGGGTTAATGACAATTTTTTGCACTGCACTTCAACAACGTAACAATATTGTGTTGCTCCAATCTTCACTTTGCATGGCACTGATGCTAATCGAGGCGAGCAGAGTTGACTTCTGTCAGAGAACAAAATTACAATTTTCTGTACTGATGGTGTGCAGGGATCTAATTAACAAGCATTCAGGATTTAACGCTTGCATGAAGCAAGTATTGGAAACTATTTTTAGGATTAGCATATATATGATCAACTCAAAGAATACCAAAAAATAACATATTTTAATACATTTTTTATGAAAGTTCCATTTTCTTCCAAATCGGACACAGTACTGTTCTGGTAACTGTTGAATAATCATGGGCAAAATCTTTCCCATAATATATTATTATTATTTGACTTTGCAAATTATTTAAAGTGATTCTACTCCCATAATTGTCTCTCTTCAGTTCTTATATAATATTGTTATAAGACGAACAGGAAAATCGAATCATCGTTGATCTGACCCAAGTGATCTTTCGGTAAAAAATGACAAGAGTTCATAGAGTGCATTTAGTGTACATCATCAATGCTGCATTCATAAAGTGAATCATCAGCTTTCATGGAGTTCACTAACAGTGAAATCTTTCAAGAGACTCAGAGCTTCCCAAAAGCTCATTGCTAACATTGGTTGTTTCCTGGAAAAAAATACCTGTTAAGGCTGCCTATGACTGAGCAACTCAAAATGGCTGATGGCTGCCCATGGCTAATGCAACAGAACATGGCTGACAATAGTTCGAGAGCTTGGAAAAATATTTGCTCGATGTAGTCTTCACAAGAAGAATAATAGTAGCTCTGCAGACTGAAGGTAACAACTGAGGTAGAAATTGCAGCTGCAGTTGTTTACACATTAGGCATAAGTAAGAACATTTCATATTACATTTAATTAGTCAATCTCTCTTGAATTATTTATTCAATCTGTTATTATATTAATAATAGGTTTTAGTTAAGATCCTTCAAATAATCATAAATATAGATTCCGAAATAATTATAGATTCACCTATATACAAACAAAATCACTAAAATCATTCAAGGAAAAGATTAAAATAAGATTATGAGAGCAAACCAGTCTTGGACAGTAAAAGCAGCCTCCATATCATCACAGGGAGAAATGAATCATAGGTACAGAAACTAGCAGACATTGGAATGTGGGGAGAATGAACACATTGTAAGACACCCAGACACTGCCACTGAGTCGAGTAAATAAAGAAGTAAAGAAAGAAGCTGCTTACAACTTCCTAGCTAAAGAATTCTCACAAAAATTTGTTGGAACTAACATTATAACAATTAGTAAAAATCAATATTCTTTTGTATTTCTTGTAAAGAGATTAAAAAGGAATTTAAAAGATCCTTAAGTGATAGGCAAGTATCCAATTAGCTGGTCAATTATAGTTGGATAGCTCAGCTCTGCTGATCATAGCTATAAGTTTGAGCTGTAAAAAATAAGCTGCTTAGAAACTTTTTGTGTGCTTTTTTGTTATGAAGACTGAAGCTGTTACAAAATTGTACCGCAAGAAAGGTTGCCTGAAACTACCACAGGACTCGGACTTCCATTGAAAACTTATTGAACAACCACCTTCCAAATGTACAGCTCAAAAAGCATTGTCCGTAACAGTCAAGGTCATTGCAGCCCTTAATTATTTTATCTCCAGACTCTTCCAGGGATCTATTGGTAATTCTCATTGAATCTCATGACCTGCAGTCTGCAAGTGCTGCGCAAGTGGCAAATGGCATGTTCGCAAGTGTTGTCTCGTAAGGTTCTCAGAATTGTTGCTTTGCCTGGAAACCTCCAGCAACAAAGTCATAGATTGCACAAATGTACCAATCAAAGCATCCCTAATTACATAAGAGGTTTTGTCAAACAAAAGGCTTTCAACTTCATCAATGCCTAGCAGGTATGCAACTACCAAATGATCAACAATGTACAAAAGGGACAACACCATCTTGGACAAAGCAACCTACTTGATTAGTACCTGTCCATCACTTCCAACATTCACATGCACTTCTTTGGTGTATAATGACAGCACGCTCTCCAAACAGACTGCAGCAACTCACCCAGGTTCGTTTGACAGCACCGTCCAATCCTATAACCACTACCATCTAGAAGGACAAAAGCAGTTAGTTCCTCTCTAATCCATGCACTGTTCTGAATTGAAACTATTCCTTCACTGCCACTGAGTCAAAATCTTGGGAATTCCTTTCAAATAGCAGAGTGCCTATACCAGATGGACTGCAGCACTTCAAGAAAGCAGCTCACTGCTACCTTTCCACGGTCAATTAGGGAGGGTGAACAACAGGTTCTGACCAGACCATGGTCCCACATCCCATTAAAGAATTGCAAAATTCATGTATTTCTGGGCAAAACTCACAAGCAGCCACCATGATTGTTTAAAGACCATTTTAGCTTTGATCCTTGTGAAAACTGACTAGTGAAAGCAAATTAAGTTATAATGGTCTTTCAACAATCTGTTATGATAGGATGTATTTCTATCTTTAAGGGCAAAGATATTTAATTGGTGGAATAATCAAGCTCATGAAAGCATCCACCAAGTGAAAGAATTCCATAAAGACATCTTGGACCAACCCAAAAGTTAAAATGTGGAAATGCCACTGTAAAGCCAACACAATTATAAAGATAAACTGCATAATAACATAAGAACTAGGAGGAGGCGTAGGTCATCTGGCCTTTCAAGCCTGCTCCACCATTCAATCAGATCATGGCTGATCTTTTCATGGCCTCAGCTCCACTTACTCGTCCTATCACCACAACCCTCAATTCCTACATTGTTCAAAAAATATCTATCTTAGCTTTAAAAACATTTACTGAAGTAGACTCAACTACTTCACTGGGCAAGGAATTCCATAGATTGACAACCCTCTGGGTGAAAAAGTTCCTTTTCAATCCAGTCCTAAATCTGTTCCCCCTAATTTTGAGGCTATGCCCTCTTGTCCTAGCTTCACCTGCCAGTGGAAATAGCCTCTCTACTTCTATCTTATATATTCCCTTCATAAATGTAAATGTTTCTATAAGATTCCACCCCCACCATTCTTCTAAATTCCAATGAATATAATCCCAATCTATTTAGTCTCTCCTCAGAAGCCAATCTCCTCAACTTCGAAATCAACCTATTGAACCTCCTCTGCAGCCCCTCTCGTGCCAGTACATCCTTTCTCAAGTAAGGAGAACAAAACTGCATGCAGTACTCCAGGTGTGGCCTCACCAGCACCCTGTACAGCTGCAGCATAACCTCCCTGCTTTTAACCTCAATCCCTTTAGCAATGAAGGACAAAATTCCATTTCCCTTTGTAATTACCTGCCTCACCTGCAGACCAACCTTCTGTGATTCATGCACAAGGACACACAGGTCCCTCAGCACAGCAACATGCTGCAACTTTTTACCATTCAAGTAATGATCCTTTTTACTATTATTCCTACCAAAATGGATGACTGAACATTTATTAACATTGTGCTCCATCTGGCAGACCTTTGCCCATTCACTGAAAGTACCTATGTTCCTCTGCAAAGTTTCACAGTCCTCTGCACACTTTGCTCTGCCACTCATCTTAGTGTCATCTGTAAACTTTGGCATACTACACATGGTCCCCAACTCCAAATCATTCTATGTAAATTGTGAATAATTGCAGTCCCAACACTGATCCCTGAGGTACACCTCTAGTTACTGATTGCCACCAGAATAGTACTTACTTATCCTCACTCTTTGCTTCTTGTTAGTTGACCAATTCTCTACCCATGCTAATGCTTTACCCGTAACCCCATGTATCTTTATATTATGCAGCAACTCTTGTGTGACACCTTGTTGAAGGCCTTTTGGAAATCTAGATGTACCACATCTACTGGGTCCTCGTTATCCACCATGCTTGTAATGTCTACATAGAATTCCAAAGGATTAGTTAAGCATAGCTTGCTCTTCATGAACCCATGCTGTTTCTAGTTGAAAGACAGAGCCTCTAGACTAGTCATAATCATCCACTTTTGGTGCAGTAGTCAACACAGCAAAATTTCTGAAGCAACATGAACTGTGCTGTCTCATTATTGCATCCAGAAATTACCCAGTTTTTAATGCTGTCTGCAAGGCAGATTGGACCAGACACAGTTGAAGCACCAATGCAGAAAGGAAAGGTCAAACATGTGATCTGACATTATGAGAAGCCCATTCAAAGCCAACATAGGTATAGTTCTAAACATCAAAGAGCTAAAAATAGACAGCATTAAAACAAGATCCATGAAATATCTGGTAAAACTACATGATCAGAGTGTGAGGATGACTAGACTAGCAACACGCAAAGTAAGTCAACAATCAGCGCAGTGAACTTTAAAGAACCTATTGGCAGTGGTGACAATGACGTCTGGCAAGCATCTAGATTATGTGTCCACAATTGAAGAGAAAGCATATTATCATGAGTCACTGCAGATAATGGCTGTAAATCAAACACGGCAATAGTGGGGACTGCAGATGCTGGAAACCAGAGTCTAGATTAGAGTGGTGCTGGAAAAGCACAGCAGGTCAGGCAGCATCCGAGAAGCAGGAAAATCGACGTTTCGGGTAAAGCACTTAAATCAAACACCACCATTCCCAAATCATCAAAAATGTGAAAATTTCATTAAACCACTAAATTGCATAATTCTACCCAACTGTTTAGTTTTGATGAAAAGAATATGTACATTGGGTTTTTCAATTAGTTAGACAATAACTAATTCATTATAAACAAACTATTTTTAAGCAACTGCAAAATGTTGACTAGATGAATTGCTAATCTATAACCATGTAACTGAAACAACTCAATAAAAAGACAAGATTTATAATTTATGTAACTTCACCTTTACCCCTTTTAAAGTTCACTCACACGCACACGTGCACAATTACACACTTACACACAAACAAAAAGAAAAAGAACACAAATATAATGTGCAGAGGAAAATAAAATAGGCATAGAGCCACAGTTCTGTATCACCAGTCTAAAATCATAAAACAGATTCTGGATGGAGCCACAAGCTATTCTTTTCTTTGATGATGCCTTGATGTTTTCTGCACTGTTGGTTGTACCCAGGGTCTTTTCTGTCTCTGTGAGCTTTATTATTCTTCCTTTCAGCAACTCTGAATGTAGCTTTTCTTTGTTCTTTTAATAGAGAATTAGTGGAAGGCAATTTTTCAGAACTTGGGAACATGACAATAGAGAAGTGTGGATGTCACAATCTTCTTGGCTTCTGTCTTTTTCTGTTTTCATTCAGCATCACAGGTTCCATTCAACTTGAGCTAGTCCAACCAGAAGGGGGTTATTATGCTGAGCTTTCCTGAGCCAACACCAACATGAGACTATTAAACAGGCAATCAAAAGACTATATCTGGACATTGGAGGGCAGGTTCATAGCTCCTTGAAAGTGGAGTCGCAAGTAGATAGTATAGTGAAGAAGGCATTTGGTATGCTTTCCTTTATTGGTCAGAGTATTGAGTACAGGAGTTGGGAGGTCATGTTGCGGCTGTACAGGACATTGGTTAGGCCGCTGTTGGAATATTGCGTGCAATTCTGGTCTCCTTCCTATTGGAAAGATGTTGTGAAACTTGAAAGGGTTCAGAAAACATTTACAAGGATGTTGCCAGGGTTGGAGGATTTGAGCTATAGGGAGAGGCTGAATAGGTTGGGGCTGTTTTCCCTGTAGTGTCAGAGGCTGAGGGGTGACCTTATAGAGGTTTACAAAATTATGAGGAGCATGGATAGGGTAAATAGACAAAGTCTTTTTCCTGGGGTGGGGGAGTCCAGAACTAGAGGACATAGGTTTAGGGTGAGGGAGAAAGACATAAAAGAGACCTACGGGGCAACCTTTTCACACAGAGGTTGGCACGTGTATGGAATGAGCTGCCAGAGCAAGTGATGGAGGCTGATACAATTGCAACATTTAAGAGGCATCTGGATGGGTATGGGAATAGGAAGAGTTTGGAGGGATATGGGCTGCGTGCTGGCAGGTGGGATTAGATTGGATTGGGATATCTGGTCGGTATGGACGAGTTGGACCGAAGGGTCTGTTTCCATGCAGTACATCTCTATGACTCTATGACTCTCACTCCTTCATCTTTCTCTTGACTTTTTGCTTCGTGCTGTGACTTACGATAGTAGTGTCTGGTTACCACATCATCTGGAAAAATAACAAGATATTTCTGTTTTAACCCCTCAGTTTCTTGCTCTTCCTTGGGCTTCTCTGCAACACGGGATGTCAACACCATCTTGGATCCTGTCAAATCATTCCCAAGAACGAACTGATTTCCTTGAACTGACACTCTGTCAATCACACCACTATAACTTCCCCAATCTTAAATTTGCACTCCAACTTAATCTTACGTAGGGGAACACTCAATTTCTGTTCATCTATCCCATAAATTCCCACACTCTCAGGTAACAGATCAGAAAGAGTGCATATTCACTCATCCCTTATGATCAGCAACTGGTTTAATCCTGTATCTCTCCGAATTATAACTTCTTGTTCTTCAGCCTCTGTTCTTTCTGAGTAAACTTTACCCACAGATGTGATTTTTTTGTCGAGATCAGGTGCTAACTCCATACTCAGCCCCTGCCTCAGCCGTGCACTCTCATGCAGCTCCTCGGCTCTTCTTGGGGTCTCCTCTACTACCTTCTCTAAGGCCACTGGCTTAGCTTCTTTTACCATATCTTTTCCCACAGCACCTTTCTTTAACAACCAGCACTGTGACTCTTTGTGTCCCCTCTACCACAGTGGAAACACCTGAGGCCTTTCACTTCCTTTCCACCCTCTTGGGCTTCTTTTTGATTCTGTGGTAAACCCTTACCAGTACTCTCTACTCTTGGTTTTGTTGTGGAGGATCTTCCCTTCTCCCAACTTCTATCCCTCACAGGATGAAATTCTGGCTAGAAGCTTGTCTTACGCACCAACATGTATTAATCTGCTATTTCTGCTGCCCTTCTCACTTCCTGAACTTTCTGTTCTTGCTCGTGAAATCTTACCATCTATGGAAGTGAGTTTTTAAACTCAACCAGCAGAACAATCTCTCATAGAGCCTCAAATGTCCCATCTATTTTCAAAGCACGCACCCATCACTCAAAATGACTACATTTAATTCTTTCAAACTCAACATAAGTCTAACTGTTTCCTTCATTGTGTTTCTGAACTGCTGTCTATATGCTTCTGGTACCAATTCGTAAGCACTTAAAATACCCTGTTTAACCTCTTCATAATCTCTTGACACCCCATCTGACAGTACGCAAATACCTCATTAGCTCTGCCTACCAGTTTAGTCAGAACTAGCATTACCCATAAATCCTCGGAGCACTCCATCTGCCTAGGCAATTTTTCAAATGAAATAAGGATGGCTTCAACATCTTTCTCATCAAAGTGTGGCACTGTTTTGACATATTTATATATATCTATGACTTCCTTAGCTTGTAATCACCTTCCTGTTAACTTGACTTTGCTAACAAAGTCGCAACTTTTCAAGTTCAAATTCTCTGTCCTTTTTGGCTCTCCCTTTTTTCTCTCTATGTTTGTGCGTGTGTGTGTGTGTGTGTGTGTGGGGGGGGGGGGGGGTGGGAGGGGGGGTGGGAGGGGGGGTGGGTGGGGGTTGGTGGGGTGTGATTTAGCGTTTGTAATAAGTTGTCATTTTTATTCAATACGGAAACCTGGTTCCATAAGACCATCAGACATAGGTGCAGAAATCAAGCCAATCAGTTCATCAAGTCTGTTCTGCCATTCAATTACAGTTGATAAGTTTCTCAACCTCATTCTCCTGCTATCTCCCTGTAACCCTTGATCCCCTTGACGGTCAAGAACCTATCAAACTCCATCTTAAATATACTCAATGGCCTGGCCTCCACAGTCTTCTGTTGTAGGCTTGAAGAAGTAGAAGCTATCTTTTCCCTTTCTTAGTTACAGCTAGAAGCTCTGCCACTGCGTTATCTGTGAGACAGAGCCATTTTTCTGAAGTTACCCTTTAGCCAAAGAATGTGTTTATGGGACGTTACTATAGTTGTAAGTAGTAGTTCTTCTATTAGTTCTTCTTTCTTTTGTTTGCATTTTAACTATAGTGTATAAATAAATTGCAATTTTGCTAACGTTGAGTAGTTTGACAAGTCTCATTGCCTCTGGAACAAGCATTTGACAACGTTTGCCTTAAAAGTAAGGAAAAGTTACGGTACAGGCTACCTTCTTAAAATATTTTGATGGGTTCTGGTCTGGTTTGGTCCATAACACTGATCCAGATAATCTTCAAGATGTTCTTCTCACTTCTTCTTAGATGGTCCTTGAGACCAAGGATGACATTCTTCCATTCCAGAGTTCTGGATCCTGGAGTAATCAAACAGTGCAATGCTAGATTCACACAACCTACTGCTTAGGTTTTTACATACTCCTCCTGCTATTTGCACTTGGCTTCTGTCTGGTTATGTTGGAGGTGTTTAAGATAATAGTACATTCACAAATGCTTCTTCTCCAGTTTTGCTTGTCTTTGACAGAATTGCCTTGAGTTGGTGGGTTTGTTGAACCTGCACAGAAGCTTTGAGAATACCTTTTAAGCATTTTCTCTCCTCTCCTGGTAACCATATGCTGAGATAAACCTCAAAGTAGAGAGTTTGATTTGGAAGCCTTGAGTCAGGCATGTGGCATCCATTCAACATATGGTTGAGGGATTCAATGAACCTGGAATCTTTAGAAATGGCTGGGCTTCTTATTGTTCATTATCTGAACATTTGTATAGTATAAATATACTAGTTACTTGAAAGTCCAAACTGACATATTAACAAGGGCTTGCTTCCACATAAACTTGTTGGACTACAACCTGGTGTTGTGTGATTTTTAACTTTGTCCATTTGTGAAAGAATTGTGAATACACTTGGATACTGTAAAAACATCAGTGGACAGTTCTACATGTAATATTCTGAAAGAGATACCATTTATGACAGAGTTTCAGCCAAAGAAGCAACACTGAATAACTCCTGAAGCCATTTCATGAGGCTGTGATAGCTGGTCTCCAATAAGCACAATCATCTTCCTTTGTGTCAGATATGACTCCAGCTACTGAAGTATTTTCTTTCCTTTGACTTCTATTGACCTCTGTTTCTCTAGAGCTCTTTGGTGTCATACTTGGCTCAATGCTGCCTTGATGTCAAGAGCAGCTAGTCTCACCTCCCACCATGTGTGGGTTTCAAGATATTCCATATGTATTTCATTAGATACTATAAGTGCGCTCACTTATAAAATGAATAGTCCACAGACTAAAATAATTAAAATCCCTAACAGTACCTCATTGTTCTCTGTGTTGTCAGCCTATCTACCCCCTTATGACTGTTACAGGAAAGGTCAAAATCATCTTAACCATCTTGTGACAAGCTGTGGTCTGAGATAAAAATAAATTCTGGAGAATCATGTGGCGGAACGATAGCTCAGGTATTAAAGGTTCCCTGTTTTGTTTTAATCTTTTCTCCCTTTTAAGCAGAAAAATAAACATTAGCACAATATTAATACCTGGAAAGTTGATAAAATATGTTTGAAAGTATGTTTTTGTTCTAAATCGACCAAAAGTAAAATTGTGGGAAAAGTAATACTCGAATTCATTTGTAGTGCCATATCTCTTGAAAATGATGACTGTAGTTGTCATTTCAGAGACTGATGTTTGATATAGTTAAATTATTTGTTGAATTACGTCTCCTCAATGTGTACTTAGTTCAAGGAATACCACAGTGATAAAACAATTCTCTCAAGATAAAGGTGTTATTAGATAGTTATTAACTATCTTGAGACCATTCCATTTTTAAAGCATTTCTGCTTAATCCACTGACAAGTTTAGTTGCTTATTTTCTCTTGTTATTTTTCATCAATTTTTGATTAAAGCATTCAAGAAAGTATTTTAAAGATAAACATCATTCTTTGAAAAAAGAGAAAACTGTTTATGATTTAAGATCAGCTGTGACACTAGCAGTTCAGAGTTGGTTGCTTTTTCTTCATACTTCATGTCAGTTCAGGAGACAGCGCTGTCTACATCTACTAACTTGGCAATGAGTGTTTGAATACAAAGACCTCTGCAAGTCTATGGAGCAGCTATGACACCACATCCTGTACTGCAGTGAGACTTGGAGTGAGTATAACTAACACATAAGAGCACGAGAGAAATTTGAAAAGCAATGCCAATGCTGCATATTAGGATTCAAGGGGAGTTAACCAAACAAAACATCAATGTCCCATGGTAGACTACTGCAAAAAATACGGAGGTATGGCATTGAGGGTGAGTTGGAGGTTTGGATTAGGAGTTGGCTGGCTGGAAGAAGACAGAGAGTAGTAGTTGATGGCAAAGGTTCATCTTGGAGTGCTGTCACTAGTGGTGTTCCGCAAGGATCTGTTTTGGGACCATTGCTGTTTGTCATTTTTATAAATGACCTGGAGGAGGGGTTAGAAGGTTGGGTGAGCAAGTTTGCGGATGATACGAAAGTCGGAGGAGTTGTAGACAGTGAGGAAGGATATGGCAGGTTACAGCGGGATATAGATAAGCTGCAGAACCGGGCAGAAAGGTGGCAAATGGAGTTCAATGTAGCTAAGTGTGAGGTGATTCACTTTGGTAAGAGTAATAAAAAGATGGGATACTGGGCTAATGGTCGGATACTTGGTAGTGTGGATGAGCAGAGGGATCTTGGTGTCCATGTACACAGATCTTTGAAAGTTGCCAACCAGGTAAATAGTGCTGTGAAGAAGGCATATGGCGTACTGGCTTTTATTGGTAGAGGAATTGAGTTCCGGAGTACTGAGGTCATGTTGCAGTTGTATAAGACTCTGGTGCGGCCGCATCTGGAGTATTGTGTGCAGTTTTGGTCGCCATATTATAGGAAGGATGTGGAGGCACTGGAACGGGTGCAGAGGAGGTTTACCAGGATGTTGCCTGGTATGGTAGAAAGATCGTATGAGGAAAGGCTGAGGCACTTGGGGTTGTTTTCATTGGAGAAAAGAAGGTTTAGGGGTGACTTGATAGAGGTGTACAAGATGATTAGGGGTTTAGATAGGGTTGACAGTGAGAATCTTTTTCCACGTATGGAGTCAGCTATTACAAGGGGGCATAGCTTTAAATTAAGGGGGGGTAGGTATAGGACAGATGTTAGGAGTAGGTTCTTTACTCAGCAAGTCGTGAGTTCATGGAATGCCCTGCCAGTAGCAGTGGTGGACTCTCCCTCATTATGGGCATTTAAGCGGGCATTGGATAGGCATATGGAGGATAGTGGGCTAGTGTAGGTTAGGTGGGCTTGGATCGGCGCAACATCGAGGGCCAAAGGGCCTGTACTGCGCTGTATTCTTCTATGTTCTATGTTCTTGAAGTTAGCTCCACTAGCAATCAGGCAAAAATCTTCCGAATCAACTTTCTGGATTGGATAATGGTTCCCAATTTCTGGAAAACATCTCCTCTACCAAGAATTGTATTCTCCATTCTCAATTGACCAGCATTCCAAGGGAGGACTAAGAAAACACCAAAGATATTCTAAAGGTCTCCTTGAAGTGAATCATTATTAGCCTTATTGATTAGAAACAGCTTATTATCAATCATAGAAACATAGAGAAAGACAGCACGGAAACAGACCCTTCGATCCAACCCATCCATGCTAACCAGATATCCCAACCTAATCCAGTCCCATTTGCCAGCACTTGGCCCATACCCCTCTAAACCCTTCCTATTCATATACCATTCCAGAAATCATTTAAATGCTGCAATTGTACCAGTCTCCTCTACTTCCCCTGGCCGCTCATTCTGTACATGCACCACTCACTATGTGAAAAAGTTGCCCTTTAGGTACCTTTTATATCTTTCCCCCCTCACCTTAAACCTTTGCCCTCTAGTTCTGGACTTGTTCAAATAGTAACAATTTGTCAATAAAGCTGCATCATATATTACATCAAAAATTCAAAATAGCGAAGCAGAGAAGTGGCAGAGAAGGAAAGAAAAGGAAGTAAATACTACACCCTGGATATCATTATTTGTCTGACTTCCTGTCCCATGTGTCCAAAGAACATCAGGTGAAAATTGGTCGGTTCAATCACAGGAAGATCTACGGCAGAAACCAATGAAACTTTATAGATTTCATCAAAGAAGAGAGGTACAGTTAACAACAATGACAGCTTGGTCCTTCTTGCTTATCTAGAACAGATAACTTATAGTGTTCATAAACAAATGAGTTCTAATAAAGCTATCATCTGTGCCTTTATATCCATAGTGTATGAGTTAGCATACTTCAAGTCTAACAATTAAGATGGGATCATTGTAAATCGTTACTATGAAAATTCATTTCTGTCATATTTCAGGACTTTGAAAAGAGAGAGATTTTTAAAAAAAGATTCATTGTAGTTTTTTTATTTTATAAAACCTTGGAAATGTTTATAAGTTTTGAGTATTATCAAAAAAGGCATGTTGTTGAAACTTTTAATCTTGCTTTTCATCTTTTCATCTTGCAAGACAGAAGGACAAATGCCAAATTTCAATGAGAACAGCAATCTATACCACATGAGAAAAGGGCTGCTTAGTTGGTAAGTTGATTTGGGATTGCTCAAAGTTTTACCATGAAGAATCCACTGATGAACTATTATCCCATAAGTTTTTGTTTAATTCATGAAAGGTACAATTTATGAATATGTCATGATCAAATACCATTATAGCAACACTGAAATTCCAAGTGAATATGTAGTTTTGCATTTTCAAAATAAAATAAAATTACATGATTGGATGACCTATTGACTTATCACTGCTTTATTGTTCATCCCAAATTGTTTCTAGTAACCTGAGATGCCATTGGAAACAAATAGGATACTCCTGACTATATGGGAAGTTCCTGAATACATGAAAATTAGTGCCTGAGGGGTCATAAAACAATCATAGTTTGTATTGAAGCTTTGCTTGTCCTATTTCTGGTGGTTCATTGCAACTTGGAGCATTCAAATTTTTAAAAATCCCGAAATGTTTCATAAGAATGTAATCAGACAAAATTGATGTTCTGACAAAGATGGGGATTTCAAGAGGAGCTGCTACATATTTGATAATGCCAATTACTTTAAGTTCCATGGGAACTTTTCTCTCACAAAACCATTATAACTTGTATTTTTTTTTATCTCCTGAGGAAGAACTCATGGTCCCATTATATGTAATATTATATACCATCACCTACATTGCATCTAGCACCAGCTTATACACATTTACATCAGAAGAATAAGAGAATGAATAGAAGAGTTTATCAAAATAATTTAGCACAATTTCTGATCTTCCTTAGAGTGGAAAAGATTTTTTTTTGTTCATTCATAGATGTGGGCATTGCTAACAATGCCAACATTTATTATCCATCTCAAACTGCCTTTAAGAAGGTGGTAGTGACCAGCTTTCTTGAGTTGCTTCAGTAAATGTGATATACATTAATCCATGGCATTGTTGGGGAGGGAAGTTTAATGTTTTGACTCAGCAACATTGAAGGAATGGCAATGTAACTCAAAGTTATGACGGATATCGTGCCTTGAAGGACAAATTTCAGATGCCCCCTTGTATCTACTTCCATGTATCCATTTTCAATGCTTGTAAGTAATAGAAAAGTTGAGCCTCCTGTGAAGGAGATACTCTCCAATACTTATAACACACCTCCCTTCTTTTCACTCCTAATACAAAGGTTGGCAGTTAATGACAACACTGCATACTGCTGAAGGTGGAGCTTACATTGTTGCAATTGTTTATAGCTTGGAAAGCAGAACTAAAATAACATTTTAGAAGTGTTTTCCATTAGATTCAGTAGTCCTTTTCAACAACTCCTTCAACACAAAAGGAACTAATAATTATGTAACTAGAATTTGGAATATGTATGTTCGGACATGTGATGTCTAGCTTTCCCTCTAACTTCCTTTTGGCTGTGTAAACCTCCAAGGACAGTGTGTGGTAGCAACTTCTGAATTGGAAGTCAATACTGTGATCAACGTCACCGTGCTGATGACTGAGCGCAGACCCCCATAGTCACTGCTGTTGTACTGCTTATAGGGAACATTGCTGTTGGCCACATTTCCTGCAGCATCACATTTTAATTTTTTGGAATTTTGAGTCTTAAATATCGAGACTGCTTTCACTGGAACTCACCAAAAGTGATTCTTTAAGTGACTACATAAAAATAATTGGCTTTGTTTTGAGAAGCTTTCTGAAATAATCAATGAAAAAAACTTAATATAGTAATAGATGTTGAAGGCAAAAGCAAGATACTGCAGATGTTAGAAATCTAAAATAAATGCTGGAAAATTCTCTAGCATCATCTATAGAAAGAGAAATGCAATTAACAATTCAGGTATTTGGGCCCTTGTTTAGAACTGTCCCATCTTATCACAGATCTCCTTCTGTTCTTTCTTCTTAACTTTTGCCTGCATCACGGCAGTGGCATGCAATTGGAAACAAGAGGCCATCACAGTCCTTAGCTTTGACTCCAGATCCCATAAATTCTCATGGCATTCCATCAAACATGGGCAAGAAAGCTTCCACTGATTACTACTTACTGCCCTCCCTCAACTGATGAATTAGTGCTTCTTCAAGAATACTATCGAGAAGAAACACTGTAGGTGGTAAGGGCAGAGAATAGTCTCTGAGTGGGGAACTTTAATGTCCATCACCCAGCGAGACTCAGAAGCAAGGCGCTAGATCAATTTGGCTGAGTACAGGAGGACCTATGTATCAAACTGTGATAGTAGTGAGGGAAGAAAAAAGAGGGAAAACATCTACCTGACCTCACCAATCTAATTGTCACAAATGCATTTGCTCATGAAGACATTGGGAGGAGTGACTAACACAGGATCCGTGTGGTTACAAAGACTCTTCTTCAGACTGAGGGCATGCTCAATTGTGCTGTATAGTACTACCACGATGCTAAATGAGATAGAAACATAACTGATCTAGCAACTCAGAATTGAGTGTCTAAGAGATGTATGGGCAATCAGCAACAGCAGAATTTTATTCCAGCACAATTTGTAACTTAATAGTCAGGCACATCCTAATTTTGCCATCACCATCAAATCAGAGGAACAACATTGCATTACACAAGGTAACATATAAGCATTAATTAAAATATTAATGTTTTTAGGCTGTTTAAGCACCACTCAGTCTGATGATGCCAAGTAGATAAGGAAAACATTTTAGGACTCTGTGGAGTGAAGACCTAAATCCACAGGTCTCCTTATGGGTACTTTTAATCAAACAGTTCAGACATGTTATGACACACTTCTGAAACCAGTGAGACCTGAACCCAGACCTTCTGGCTCAGAGGAAAGGACACTACCACTTTATAACAAAATCCCAAAGTTTAAGATCTTTTTAATCAACCTGTTCAGACTTGTTACAACACAGTTCTAGAACTGATGGGACTTGAACCGAGGCCTCCTGATTCAGAGATAGGGAAGTAGCACTGCAAGAGCCCTAAAGGAAAGTTTTCCAACAATCAAATTGTTTGGATCTATTAGACCTTATTAGAACCTATTTGAATCACCATTACATTAGCCTGGGTCTCTAAATTACAGGTGTACTTGTAATCTTGCAGTAACAATATCCAATAAATTAATGTAACTTGCAATCATACAATAAATTACATCTTGTTAAAAGCCACTTCTTAAGTCTCGTTACTGAAACTAATAAACACCGCATACTTTGTAGATTCCGAAGAAGTTAGCTACTTTATATGTGTAATTGTATTGATGTTGGCTTTTACATGCATTTTATTTTCTTTTGTTATGTTATAATAAAGAAGAAAGATGATCTACTATTCATATGATTTTCTCCATAGATAGAAAAACATGGAAAAACTGGTTCTAGTTCAGAAATACAAATTGGTAAAGCTACTGTTTATTCCCTTCGTTTCATTTTCATTTATTTTCACCATTTCATTGCTCTATTCATGCTTATATTCTTTATGTTTTTTTTTATTTCTACTTTGCATTGGAGAGTTGAAAGTCAAATAAAATTTGTGCTTTGTTCAAACACTTGTCGCCTGTTTGTGCTATTAGCTCCATATGGTTGCATTCAGCTCATGTCAGGATGACCCACACTGAATGCAATCCATCAGTGATAACATTGGCTGCTACCAAGTCTTTTAGTTTGTCAGGAGGTAATAAATTAATTGTCAAGCTCATGTATTGACTATGTTTGTAGATCAACTCCAGACAATCTGTTTATACCAGTACAGAGATGCAATGATGGGAAGGGGCAATGTATCGTGGAATTGGAGTAAATCTTTTTTCTGACTGCTGGAATACATCAGCAGCGCATATATACTGAAGAGTTTTCAGCTATTGTACCAAGGATTTTCAGTGGATCCAACTTGACTGTGTATGCAGTGGGTTTATGTTGGTATTGTATTGTGACATTGAAATACAGAAAGGTCTAAAAATATTGCAAGGTAAATTGAACAAAACACAACCTCCTGTAACCTAGACTACATTAAACCTTAGAGACAAAATATGCTTGTATATGTTTGAATTACAATGTAAAGATTCTTCAGCAATTATAATATCAACGTATGGGAAAAGAACAAATCCCTTAGAGACTTCAAGACATAATCCTCTTTTCAATTGTCTCAATCCAGTTACCTGTGAACATTGAATCTATAACTTAATCAAGACAATGAGGTTCTGCATTAATTAACATTCTTGGAATTAAACCCCATTCCAGAATTATAGTTAAATGAAAAAGACATTATTATAGAGTTGGCTATTTATTAATTTGGAAGTTAAATATTCTGTTTCAAAGGCTATCCAGGAGTTCTGAGTTTCATTTGATTTGTTAAATGAGGAGGAACATAAATATAAATCCAAATAATCAAGATTTCCCAAATAGAACTGACATGCAGGAAATATGAGGCACTGCGCTACATTCTAATGCCTATAAAATGGAGGTGATGGAGTTGAAGGAAATGTTAAGAATCCAAGAACTGACCCAACCGACCCACTTCCAGGCACATTGCCAATTTAAATATTTTAACGTGGTTAACAGCCTTTTTTTTGAAGCAGCTTAAATGTGAAAAGTTGCATTTCTCCATTTTGGAAAACCTGTCAGCAGTAGGATACAAGGACAACTTCAGAAGAAGACATGTGCCTTTACAACACTGCTGATGAGCCAGCATGAACAAAATTGCTTTCCCCATCCCTGTCTGCAATTCGTATCTTGTTAGATTTCATACAAAATAAACTCCTGGAGTGTTGAGTTGAACCCTCTCCCTTGGGCAGGTGATTAGACTTTCCCTAATGGTTGGGACACTCTGTCCCCAGCATGTGATTTGAATCCACTTGATTTTCCAGTCCACTCTGGAGATCATTTGTGCCTAACTGGAAGCTAAGTCAACAATAATGCTTATTTCCAGAGGGTGAGTTTGTGAAACACAAAAGACGCACACAGTGGAGTTAAAACCTGGACATCTGAAACTCTACATGCACCTCAACTTCAACTCCCTACTGATCAGCACATTCTGACTTACTAAACCACTAATTCTTATAGATACTAAATCATTTCATAAAAATAAACAACTTTGCAAATTTCAGTTGTGCAGTGTTGAGAGTAAACTAAACTGAAGAGGATGGAATTTGAAAATTACCTTTGTGAATGATCAGAGTCATCTTTTTCCAAGATGTTTATTTTAGCTGAAAAACTCCAACTAGTTTAAATAAAAAAACTTCTACTCTAACTATAACCCATTTCAAAAGGTGAATTATTCCTCATGTACCAAATGGTTTTATAATAAAACAATTGTTAATAGTGGTAGGATTTTGTCCATTTAACTTGGTGCATATTTGACGATTTGACTTATGAATTGCCCTAAAAACACTGTAAACATTTCCAGATCCTTGTAAGATGTTAAATATAAATGTGCTAGGAGCCAACTGCTCTTTGAAGACTCTTATTTGTATTCTATTTTCTCTGTGTGGTCCCTTAAAAAACAACTTCCAATTCCATCATAGCTGGTGGAAAAAGAGTAACGTTCCCTCTGAACTCTGTAGTAAGAACATATTTCCTGTCAAGTGCAGCCTGAGCTAGGTAGAGTAATACTCCAACACCCCACCCCCCCAATGTTTTGAATAAAAACACATTTGGATCAGCTATAGATGGAATTGTTCACATGAACTGGAGGATAGCCTGTTTCTAA
The DNA here is from genome assembly GCF_037043375.1 of Chiloscyllium plagiosum. Classification (NCBI taxonomy): domain Eukaryota; kingdom Metazoa; phylum Chordata; class Chondrichthyes; order Orectolobiformes; family Hemiscylliidae; genus Chiloscyllium; species Chiloscyllium plagiosum. Next base: position 45,269,087 of record NW_028270151.1, on the reverse strand, counting down.
AATTCATTCACAGGATTATGGTCATCGCTGGCTTGGCCAGCATTTATTGCCCATTCTTAATTGCCCAGAAACCAATTAAGATTAAACCGTGGAGGTCCAATATTCAAAAAGAGCAATAAGGTAACACTGAGGAATCAGAAATTCGGTGGTTTAATTTGGATATATGATGTGGAGGTGCTGGTATTGGACTGGGGTGGATAAAGTTAAAAATCACACAATACCAGGTTTTGGACAAAGTTAAAAATCACACAACACCTGGTTATAGATGAAGATATGGATACAGGCAAATTGTTCATATGAAGCATTAGTGAGTATTCGACCATCAGCATGCAGTCAGGGTTATTACAGAGTCAATAGCAACAAACTCTTGGAATGGCAAAACCCACATTGCTGTCACCACCTTATTGCTATGGATATGTTCTGGGATATTGTGGGTAGAAATTCTACTACCAATTCTACTTAGTCTAGAATGCTGATAACATGTGGAAAAGGATACCCCTATAATGCATGAGCCACAAGATAGTCTTAATCTTGATGAACAGTAAAGAGCTAATTAATTAATTATTAATAGTACAACATTCCACCTGAGATACATGTTTGTTTCTGAGATAGCCTCCCTATCTTTTATCTTAGCCTGCTGGACCAACTTTCCTCATTCCTGAAGAAGGGCTAATGCCCGAAACGTCGATTCTCCTGTTCCCTAGATGCTGCCTGACCTGCTGCGCTTTTCCAGCAACACATTTCCATCTCTGATCTCCAGCACCTGCAGACCTCACTTTCTCCTCTGAGATATCAGATTCAACTGAAGTGTATGTTCACTCTATAGCTACTAAAACATTCTCCCATAATATTGATAACTAGGACAGAAATCAAACAATTCACTGGAAACTCTCATTAGCACCTCCCAGGAACAGTAATTTATGTTCGGATAAGTAGAACTTGAGATGTCAAGTAACTCTTTCAAGCAATGACTGTCTTATATCTTTCCCAGACTTTGGCCTGGTTATTAAGTTCTTTACAAAATTGTAAGTTGTGTTGAGAGTAGATAGGATTATTTTGCTGCAGGCTTTATGACCTTTCAAATGGTGTTATATTAGAATTAGAATTCCTACAGTGTGGAAACGAGCCCTTCAGCCCAACAAGCCCACACCACCCTTCCAAAGAGTATCCCACTCAGACCTATTACCCTACATTTCCCCTGACTAATGCATCTAACCTATACCTCCCTGAACATCTTGGACAATTTAGTATGGCTAATTCATCTAATCTGGGTCTCTTTGGACTGTGAGAGGAAACCCATGCAGACACAGGGATAATGTGCCAACTCCACACAGATAGTCACCCAAGGCTGGGATCAAACCCAGGTCCCTGGCACTCTGAGGCAGCAATGCTAACCACTGAGCCACCATGCCATTGCTCTCTGTAAATAGCTTAGTTTGTTCTATTTTATCATCATTTCATAGTAAACCTTTGTTTTATTGTTAAAACCAAACCTGATGTTGTGATTATATTTCAGTGAAAATCCACTTGATCAAATAAAAAATAAAATAAAGTTCTGTCAAGCTAGAATTCAGTCTGCTGTCTGACTTATCCAACAGGTACATTGGTTTGGGATCATGCGAGTTCTGTCAAATCATGCCAAAGAAGATAGTTGAATTCAGAAATAATTAATCTTCTCTTTTTGATGATGTAATGAGGTATTCTCATGTGTAATACTTCTATTCTTGCTCACATTCTTTTCAATAACATCATTGTGTTCTCACCTTCAACCATTGACAGTAAAGATGACTGTGCTGTTTTGGTATTGCTTTTCTTTAAACAGCTGAATTAATTGCATCAAGAATCTACCCTTAACTCATGGTGGTTGTCATGTCAAGGATGTCCAATGACTAGATTCTGAAGATTCATCTGTATTGGATAATAAATCAACAAATCCTCTAAACCGGTGGCATCAGCTGTGTCATCTGATCTCTCAATTGAGAAAGATTGTCGGACACTAACATAATTAATCTTCACCGGCGATGTTTTGCTGTTCAACAAACAATCCTTTCAGACCTATAAAGGCTTTCCTTTGTTGACTAAAGTTACATTAATCACTGATATTTAGCTTTTGAGCTAATTGAAGGTCTTTGATATACTGTAAACTTCTAAGAGTCAAAAAGTGTGGCTCTGGAAAAGCACAGCAGGTCAGTCAGCATTCGAGAAGCAGGAGAATTCATGTTTCAGGCATAAGTCCTTCATCAGGCATAAGTCCACCATCAGTGCCGCACATTTTGACTCTGATCTCCTGCATCTGCATCCTCACTTGCTCTCAGTCGCTGTAAAATTACAAAAACCAAAGCATGCATTTCTGTTCAGCTGTAATAACTATTCCCAGGGTTTATATTGTTTCACCTAGTAAAAGTCGCAAAGTTTTAAAATTTTAAAAGTTTTAAAGTCTCAGAATTCCCTTGATTTTGAGCAGTGTTCACTCCGCACTATGTAGTTCTCTCTCAGAAGATGGTAGTTTAATTTACCTCAACAAAGGATTCTTTTCAGATAAAACAGTATAGTCAATAATAATGTATGTCAGGTTTGAAATTAGTTGGATTGAAAATTATCCTATATTATTTCTGTCATGTCTACTTCTGATGAGTCATCAATTCCCCCAAAGAAAGGCTGACTTGTATCTTCCAGGTGTGGCAAATTATTGTGTATCTAATGAAGGTAGGTCGTTGTATTCTGGACTTTCTCCCAAAGATGCTTGCTTTAAGATGATAACCTTGTTGTGCACACTAGCATTATTAAACAGTGGTGGAATAATTGTTTTTGAATCTTGCATCTTCTCTGGAAATATCCCACTTTCTTATATTGACATAATAAATCTTGACAGTGCTTGAGCTAACTTTTTTTTCTAATGACATTCTTCAATTCTAGTAAAAGATTGAGATAGTTTGAGTTGAATTTTGCCAACTCTTTCATGTGAGATTCATGGCATCCAGTGTACCATGGCCTAAGGGTGACTTTCCTTCTGGAATCTTCTTCCCTTCATCTGATGCAACTGGCCAGTTCAGTGTCTATCTTGTGAAATCGCATGCGAGGAGAGGCAGATATGGTCACAACTGCCAGGACGTTACCATATCTAAACCCCAGCTCCACAGCATTTCAGAGGCTTCTCACTGTGGTGCTGCACTCTGGGAAAATGGCTAAGGGAATTTGCTGTTCAGTTTGCCCTCGGGGACTTGGAGGTGCTAATGGATGGGATGCTTGGAGATGCAATATTGTAACCTATGGACCACCAGGAAAGGCCATATCACCAGACACAGGGAGAAAGTGAGGTCTGCAGATGCTGGCAATCAGAGTCGAGTGTGTGTTGCTGGAAAAGCACAGCAGATCAAGCAGCATCCGAGGAACAGGAGAATCGATGTTTCGGGCCGGAGCCCTTCGTCAGAAATTCCTGACGAAGGGCTCCAGCCCGAAACATCGATTCTCTTGTTCCTCGGATGCTGCTTGATCTGCTGTGCTTTTCCAGCAACACACTCTTGACAATATCACCAGACACAGTCGGCCTAGACCCAAATAGTGGAGAGGGTCAGTGTTATGTCCCAGATGAAAGATAATGCACAATGGCTCAGAAGGAAGATCAATGAACTTCTGGATTCCAGAAGGATAAATTCTACCATCATCTCTGCTACCTCACACACGCTGGGTTAGCAGTCATTTGAACTCTGCCACTGCACATGCATCTCACCAAGGCTTGTGGACTATAACTCTCATTACTGCATTATGTCCATGTAATTGCTTTCACCCACCTTATCTTCCCAAACGACTATCCCAAATGAATAACCCTTCCTGCTCCTTGTGTCTCTGATTCACCCACTTGGGACACCTCACCACTTCTCCTCTGACTGCACCATCACTAAACTTTTTCAACCCCTATCATCAGACTCAGTCCCTCTCTTTGAGTTGCTGCAGGAAAATCTGACTCTGTTGAATATTTAAAGTTACTGGATGTAGGTTTGTTCGCTGAGCTGGAAAGTTAATTTTCAGATGTTTCGTCACTATGCTAGGTACATCTTCAGTGAGGCCAAAGTGAGGACTGCAGATGCTGGACCTCAGATTCAAGGTGAGAGTGGTGCTGGAAAAGCACAGCAGGTCAGGCTGCATCTGAGGACCAGGATAATTGAAGTTTCTGGCAGGATCCCTTCATCAGAAATGAGGCTGGGAGACTCTGGGTGGAGAGATAAATGGGAGGGGGAGTGGAGCTGGGGAGAAGGTATCTAAGAGTGTAATAGGTTGATGGAGGTGGGGGTGAAGGTGATAGGTTGGAGAGGAGGGTGGAGCAGATAAGTGGGAAGAAAGATTGACAGATAGGACAGGTCATGAGGATGGTGCTGAGGTGGCAGGTTGGAATTGGGGTAAGGTGGGGGGAGGGGAAATGAGGAAACTGGTGAAGTCCACATTAATGCCCTGGAGTTGAAGTGTTCCAAGGCAGAATATGACACGTTCTTTCTACAGGTGTCGGGTAGTGAGGGAGTGGCGGTGGAGGAGGCCCAGGACCTGCATATCCCCCTCCCACTCTGCCGAGTTTCACTCAGAGGCTTATTGAAGATGTTACCTAGTATGGTGACGAAACGTCTGAAAATGAACCTTCCACCTCAGTGAGCAAACCCATATCCAGAACCTCAACCTGAGCTACAAATGATTTAAAGTTACACTCACAACTCTCTGACTTGCATATTTTCTGGTGTTTTTTCCTCAGATAGCTGTTGCTTTTGTGGAACTATTTTTTTCTCACGTTAGCACTGTTTTTTTCCAAACTTCACACCTCTTCTACAATCCTATCCACGAGTTAATGATACCCATTAGTATATTGCCCATTGCATGTTATAATTACTGAAGTCCTCATTGCTATCCACCTTCCTATAATTTTGCATATGATTTAGGATAACTTGGATTGATTCACTGCTACCAATCCTTTTAATTTGTATAAATCCAGGCTGCTTATACCAAGTGGGCAAGAAGGCCAATTTGACACTTTAAAACAAGAACAATACAGCACAGAAACAGGCCGTTCAGCCCTCCAAGCCTGTGCTGCCACATTTTACCCTTCCATAATAAAACTGTCTTCACTTACAGGATCTGTATCCCTCTATTCCCTTCCTATTCATGTATTTGCCTCGGTGCTTCTTGAATCCAGCTGTTGTGTCTGCTTCCATCACCTCCTCTGGCAGCACATTCCAGGCACTCACCACTCTTTGTGTGAAAAACTTGTCTCCCACATCCATTTTAAACTTCCCTCTTTGCACCATGGGCCTGTGTCCCCAAGTAATTGATCCTTCCACCCTGGGAAAAAGCCTCATGCTTACCTCTTTATCCATGTCATTTACAATTTTTATTAGGCTGCGCCATAACCTCTTGCGTTCCAATGAAAACTTTAGCCAGATGATAGGGTCAATCTTAATGAACAGTAAATAGATCTTGTCACAAAGCTTGTCAAATTTTAGAGAATGATTAAATAGAGCTGGAGAGTTGACTAGACAGTATTTAAAAGTATCACAGCATACAATGTAACAGGAAGTGGATAAGAAATCATAAATTCACAATTTTGCAATTGGGGATAAGGTAATGGTGTTACTTCCAGTAACAGGTGAGCCTTTAAAAGCAAGGTTTAGTGGACCTTATCAAATTGAGAGGAAATTGAGTGAGATGAACTACTAGGTAAAAACAAGGACTGCAGATGCTGGAAACCGTATTCTAGATTAGAGTGGTGCTGGAAAAGCACAGCAGTTCTGGCAGCATCCAAGGAGCAGGAAAATCGACGTTTCAGGCAAAAGCCCTTCATCAGGAATGATAAGGACTCCAGACAGAAGAAATCTCACAGAATGTGTCATGTGACTATGCTCAAAAGGTATTTTGATCGGGAAGGAAAGCAAGAGGAGAAGGTGTTAATGATTACAGCACAGAGAGAAGAACCAAGTTCAGAGGATTCTGAATTGGACATTCCTCAAATTAAATTGGACAAAGAAGAAGTTGTCAAAACTTGGGATAAATTATTGAGTTACCTTCCACAAGAAAATCGAAATGACCTGAAAGAGTTATTACTCTCACATGCAGAAATAAACTGGGAAGCACTGACCTAATTGTGCATGATGTAGATATAAGAGATGTTGTTCCAATTAAGCAACATCCTTATCGACATAACACTTTAAAGGTTGGCACAGGTTCAGAAGGAGATAGAGCACGTCCTCCAAGATGGCATAATCAAAGTGAGTTACAATGACTGGAACTCATCCATAGTCATGGTGCCAAAGCCATATGGTACCAATGGTTATGTGTGGACTATCGCAAAGTCAATGCCGTTACAAAGACTGAAGCATATCCAATTCCACGGTTGGAGGACTGTGTTGAAAAAGTGGGATAAGCAACTTACATTTCTAAGTTGGACTTTCTCAGAGGCTACTGGCAAGTACCTCTGTCAGCGAGAGCACAGGCAATTTCAGCTTTCATAATGCCAAATGGACTATATCAGGTCAAAGTCATGCCATTTGGTATGAAAAACGCTTTAGTCACATTTCAGAGACTGACTAATAAAGTCATTGCCGGGGTTACTCAATTCTCTGGTGTATATTGATGACCTGGTGATTTCTAGTCACGCATGGAGGGAACATTTACAGCATTTACCGGACTTGTTTGATCGATTTCGGAAGGCAGGCTTGGTAGTAAACCTAGCTATAAGGGAATTTGCCAAAGCCTCTTGGGCCATGTTATTTGACATGGACAAATGGCCCCACGGGATGCGACAACAATGGGATGTGCAACGAACCAGGATTGGTCAGGGACCTCGAAGTGAAGGAGCCATTGGGAAGTAGTGACCATAAAATAAGCTTCAATCTGCAATTTGAGAGGAAGAGGGTACAATTAGAAGTGACAATATTTCTGTTGAATAAAGGGAACTATGGAGCTATGAGAGAGGAGCTGGCCAAAATTCAATGGTGCAATACCTTAGCAGGGATGACAGTGGAGGAACAATCGTGGATATTTCTGTGTATAATGCAGAAGTTGCAAGATCAGTTCATTCCAAAAAGGAAGAAAGATCCTAGGAGGAGGCATGGGTGGCAGTGGCTGACAAGGGAAGTTAAGAAACATATGAAGTTAAAAGAGAAAAAGTATAAGTGCAAAGATATAAGTGCAAAAATATAAGCGCAAAGATAATAGCAAAGATAAGTACGAAAACGGAGGACTGGGAAGCTTTTAAAAAACAACAGAGGATTACTAAGAAGGAAATACGCAGAGAAAAAATGAGGTACGAAGGTAAACTGGCCAATAATATAAAGGAGGATAGTAAGAGTTTTTTTAGGTATGTGAAAGGCAAAAAAATGGTTAAGGCTAAAATTGGGCCCTTGAAGACAGAAACAGGGGAATATATTACGGGGAACAAAGAAATGGCAGAAGAATTGAATTGGTACTTCAGATCTGTGTTCACTAGGGAAGACACAAGCAATCTCCCTGAGGTAACAGTTGCTGAAGGATCTGAACTTAAGGGAATTTATATTTGCCAGGAATTGGTGTTGGAGAGACTGTTAGGTCTGAAGGTTGATAAGTCCCCAGGGCCTGATGGTCTACATCCCAGTGTACTGAAGGAGGTGGCTCGAGAATTTTTGGATAGTTGGTGATTATTTTCCTGAGTTCGATAGATTCGGGAGCAGTTCCTGCAGATTGGAGGGTGGCTAATGTTATACCACTTTTTAAGAAAGGTGGGAGAGAGAAAGCAGGAAATTATAGACCAGTTAGTCTGACCTCAGTGGTGGGAAAGATGCTGGAGTCTATTATAAAGGATGAAATTACGATACATCTGGATAGTAGTAACAGGATAGGTCAGAGTCAGCATGGATTTATGAAGGGGAAATCATGCTTGACTAATCTTCTGGAATTTTTTGAGGATGTAACTCTGAAGATGGACAAGGAAGATCCAGTAGATGTAGTGTACCTGGACTTTCAGAAAGCTTTTGATAAAGTCCCACATAGGAGGTTAGTGAGCAAAATTAGGGCGCATGGTATTGGGGGCAAAGTACTAACTTGGATTGAAAGTTGTTTGGCTGATAGGAAACAAAGAGTAGTGGTAAATGGCTCCATTTCGGAATGGCAGGCAGTGACCTTTGGGGGAATCGCAGGGATCAGTACTGGGACTGCAGCTTTTTACAATATATGTTAATGATATAGAAGATGGTATTTGTAATAACATTAACAAATTTGCTGATGATACTAAGCTGGATGGCAGGGTGAAATGTAATGAGGATGTTAGGAGATTACAGGGTGACCTGGACAAGTTAGGTGAGTGGTCAGATGCATGGCAGATGCAGTTTAATGTGGATAAATGTATGGTTATCCACTTTGGTGGCAAGAACAGGAAGGCAGATTACTACCTAAATGGAATCAATTTAGGTAAAGGGGCAGTACAGAGAGACAGAACGCCCCTGGTGCTCACCTTCCACCCTACCAACGTTCGCATAAACCAACTCATCCGCCGATGTTTCCACCACCTCCAAAAAGACCCCACCACCAGGGATACATTTCCCTCCACACCCCTTTCCTCCTTCCGCAAAGATCGTTCCCTCCGTGGCTACCTGGTCAGGTCCACGCCCTCCTACAACCCACCCTCCCATCCTGGCACCTTCCCCTGCCACTGCAGGCACTCTAAAACCTGCGCCCACACCTCCTCCCTCACCTCTATCCAAGGCCCTAAAGGAGCCTTCCACATCCATCAAAATATTACCTGCACATCCACTAATATCATTTATTGTATCCATTGCTCCCGATGCAGTCTCCTCTACATTGGGGAGACTGGGCGCCTCCTAGCAGAGCGATGTAGGGAACATCTCCGGGACACCCGCACCAATCAATCACACCGCCCCGTGGCCCAACATTTCAACTCCCCCTCCCACTCTGCTGAGGACATGGAGGTCCTGGGCCTCCTTCACCGCTGCTCCCTCATCACCAGACGCCTGGAGGAAGAACGCCTCATCTTCCACCTCAGAACACTTCAACCCCAGGGCATCAATGTGGACTTCAACAGTTTCCTCATTTCCCCTTCCCCCACCTCACCCTAGTTCCAAACTTCCAGCTCAGCACTGTCCCCATGTCTTGTCCGGACTTGTCCTACCTGCCTATCTCCTTTTCCACCTATCCACGCCACCCTCTCCTCCCTGACCTATCACCTTTATCCCCTCCCCCACTCACCCATTGTACTCTATGCTATTTTCTCCCCACCCCCACCTTCCTCTAGCTTATCTCTCCGCGCTTCAGGCTCTCTGCCTTTATTCCTGATGAAGGGCTTTTGCCCGAAACGTCGATTTCGCTGCTCCTTGGATGCTGCCTGAACTGCTGTGCTCTTCCAGCACCACTAATCCAGAATCTGGTTTCCAGCATCTGCAGTCATTGTTTTTACCTCTGTTCTTGTACACAAGTCAATGAAGGTAAGCATGCAGGTATAGCAGGTAGTGAAGAAGGCTAATAGCATGCTGGCCTTCATAACAAGAGGGATTGAGTATAGAAGCAAAGAGGTTCTTCTGCAGTTGTACAGGGCCCTGGTGAGACCACACCTGGAGTACTGTGTGCAGTTCTGGTCTCCAAATTTGAGGAAAGACATTCTGGCTATTGAGGGAGTGCAGCGTAGGTTCGCAAGGTCAATTCCTGGAATGGCAGGATTACCCTACACTGAAAGACTGGAGTGACTGGGCTTGTATACCCTTGAGTTTAGAAGACTGAGAGGGGATCTGATTGAGACATATAAGATTATTAAAGGATTGGACACTCTGGAGGCAGGAAACATATTTCTGCTGATGGGTGAGTCCCGAACCAGAGGACACAGCTTAAAGATATGGGGTAGACCATTTAGGACAGAGATGAGGAGAAACATCTTCACCCAGAGAGTGGTGGCTGTGTGGAATGCTCTGCCCCAGAGGGCAGTGGAGGCCCAGTCTCTGGATTCATTTAAGAAAAAGAGTTGGATAGAGCTCTCAAGGACTGTGGAATCAAGGGAATAAGGCAGGAACAGGATACTGATTAAAGATGATCAGCCATGATCATATTGAATGGTGGTGCAGGCTCGAAGGGAGAATGGCCTACTCCTGCACCTATTGTCTATTGTCTATTGTCTAAGTAATTGGGGAATTTCCCACACCATCGATGAAAAAAAAACAGTACTACAGATCCTGGATTGAGTGGATTTGACCAAAGTTTGTGCCAAACTTTAGCAGTGTGGCTGCTTCACTCACCGAATTGTTAAAAAAGGGCAAGAAGTCTCAGTGGACAATGAACTGTCAAAAGGCATTTGTTCGCCTAAAGTCTGTGTTAACCACGCTCCAGTATTAGCCATATTAGATTACACAAAGCCTTTCAAGGTGGACATCGATGCCAGTGATGTGGTTGTTGGTGTTGGTGTTGGTGCGGTGCTCCTGCAGGAGGATGATGAGAGAATAGAAAGACCCATCATGTATTTTTCCAGGAAGTTGAACCTTCATTAACAGAAATATTCAATGATGGAGGAAGAGACTTTAAGTTTGGTGTTGGTATTACAACATTTCAGTGTTTATATTACCAGCAATGCATCTGAGACAATTGTATACACTGATCACAACCCATTGACATTTGTGGAAAAGATGAAGGACAAAAATGCCATGGAGCTTGTTGTTGCAGCCATTCAATTTGACAATTGTGCATGTGGCAGGTCGCGAAAATGTGATTGCTGATGCATTATTGAGACTCAAATGAGATGCGGGAGGGGTTGGGGGGGGTTCGGTGGCAGGTGTGCCGTGTCCTGAAATTGCATGTGGTTGTGCACATTTGAATGTTTATAGTTAGTACAGTGTAGAGGTGTGTTTAGACTCCTAACCAGGTTTTGAAGGGTTACAAATGAAGCCATCTTTTGGTATTGATGGTTCATTTTTTAAAGGGGGGGAGGGGGAGATGTCAGAAAGCTAGTCCCTTTTTCTCTAAAAGCTGTCCCTTGGCTCAAGGAGACTTTGTCCTTGATTTTTTTCAGAGGAGTAATAAATCAGGCTGGGCTCCGATCAGTCTGGTTTGGTACAGAGATGAAAAGGATTTTGAGAGGCCTTTTGTTTATATGAGACCTCAGGCCAAAGTGGTCATGCTTTAGAAGTGACTTGTATAAAAAAGAGGCGAGTGGTCAGCTCTCTGGCTGAGCTGAGCTGAGCAGTTTTAGTTCAGTCTTAAACTGGTTGGAAGTTCAAAAGGGAGCTGTGTGGAAACTCTCTCTTTCTGCCCTTCAACTTCAACTTGTAAACATGTGTTCCATTTTTGCTGGTTTACAAAGGGAGCTTGCTTATTGGGACTGTTATATATATTCAGAACAGCATAAGTAAGTCTAGTTGGATAGGCTGAGATCTGTAGGGGTTCTTCATTCTGTTCTTTGTATTTCATTGTGTAAATTTGTGAATAAGTTTTTGTCTGTAGTCAACCTTGCTATCTTACTCCGGGTAATTTTCACTGTACACTTACCAAAATAATTTGCAAAGTTATGGTCTGGGGCTGCCTGCTTAGGAAGTTTTTGAGTGGTGTGGCCTAGTACATAGCTATTACATGCTATTTAATAGCTACTTCCATTCCACCTAATATACCTCTTGTGAGACATTGGGTTCAAGTGTTTATTCACATACAATCACTAAATCTTTCTCACATAGTATTGGTCATGAGCAAAGGACTGTAATAACTTTCAAGGATTTCTCACGAACTCCCTCAAGGAACAGTTCTTCATATCTTGATATGTCATGTTTATCATGAGATGTTAGTTAATCCTTCCAGGTACTAACTGGGGAGATGGTGACATCATGGAATTATGACTGACCCAGCAAGCCACAGGCCCAAACCAATGTTTTGAGGGCATGGGTTGAAGCCCCACCATGACAGATGAAATTTGAATTCAATATAAAAATAATTCTGCAATATACTTTTAAAAATGCAAGCACTAATGGCAATGTAACCATGTTAGTTTCCATTAAAAACCCCTCCAAATCCATGGCAGATATCCTTTAGGGAAGAAAATCTGCCAGCCCTACCGTCTGGCCTAGATGTGACTCCAGGCCAACAGGTTGCCCCTCTGGGCAATTAGGGCAATAAATGGTGGCCTCATCAATGATGGCCACATCCTGTGTTATTACTTTATGTATGTCAACAGCATAATCAATATTTTATACGGAACCTGGATTTTCAGAAAGATCTCAAGATAAGTTCCACCAATCAAAAAAAATGACCATCCCCGAGAGGGGCTGATGAGAGTCTCCACTGAGTCAGTGGATTTGTGTGCTTGTTATCAATCTGTGTGGGAGAATGTTTTATGAGCTGTAAAGTGAACATGCGCTTACACTGAGCCTAATGTCTCATAAGAGTTATTTATCATTAATATAATTAACAAATGACATGTTGCTGCACAGTGAACTTCTTAACAAAGGTGTGTCTGACATATTAGGAGCATGGGATACCTGGCTTGTTAATTAGGCACATAGAATAAAATGAATAATCTAATCAAGCTGTACAAAGGTCAAGAAAGACAAAAAGGTGGGGAGATGTAATTAAAGAAACAGCCAATCAAACAAACCTCTGTAACAGTACAAATTAAATACTCAAACATTGTACTATCAAACCCCCATGATCAGTCATGAACATAGGACTTCACTTGTGTGCTTATATTTAATAAGGATTGCTAGGTTTGAACCAGATATCCATCTCTCAATGCATTTTTTGGGCACTAAGACAAAGCCTCACCTTATGTATTAATAGAATCAAGGAGATTGGTCAGCAAATGTGTTGAGTGATGGACTCCCAGGAAGAAAAACAGGCAAGGATGGGAATGACACATTCTGGGTCTGACTCATTTTATATCCTTCAAAATAAAGCTCCAGTATGATTGCTACATTCCTTTCCAAAGTATTACTTTTTTTTTGCTGTTTTTCTTTCTTTTTTTCCAATATATTTTATCAGCTTCAGCAGAAGGCTGAAGGGATCAATGGTGGAACTGTTGTTCATTGTAATTGTTATTATTGATCTGTATAAATTGAAGGAGCAATCTACAAGTTTGTTAATGATCCAAAGATTTGTGAAGGTGTTAAGACATTAAATGAGAGAAAGAAATATCAATTAAAATCAGAATCAGATGTAAAAGGAAATGTGCCAGCATCTGATTGGTCTCGTAAGTGTAATATTGGTTTTGATCTTAAGCCATGTATGATGAAGAGGCATGAATTAAAGACTCTGGATTAGTGGTGCTGGAAGAGCACAGCAGTTCAGGCAGCATCCAAGGAGCAGCGAAATCGACGTTTCGGGCAAAAGCCCTTCATCAGGAATAAAGGCAGTGAGCCTGAAGCGTGGAGAGATAAGCTAGAGGAGGGTGGGGGTGGGGAGAAAGTAGCATAGAGTACAATGGGTGAGTGGGGGAGGGGATGAAGATGATAGGTCAGGGAGGAGAGGGTGGAGTGGATAGGAGGAAAAGGAGATAGGCAGGTCGGACAAGTCCGGACAAGTCATGGGGACAGTGCTGAGCTGGAAGTTTGGAACTAGGGTGAGGTGGGGGAAGGGGAAATGAGGAAACTGTTGAAGTCCACATTGATGCCCTGGGGTTGAAGTGTTCCGAGGCGGAAGATGAGGCGTTCTTCCTCCAGGCGTCTGGTGATGAGGGAGCAGTGGTGAAGGAGGCCCAGGACCTCCATGTCCTCGGCAGAGTGGGAGGGGGAGTTGAAATGTTGGGCCACGGGGTGGTGTGGTTGATGGTGCGGGTGTCCCGGAGATGTTCCCTAAAGCGCTCTGCTAGGAGGCGGCCAGTCTCCCCAATGTAGAGGAGACCGCATCGGGAGCAACGGATACAATAAATGATATTAGTGGATGTGAAGGTAAAACTTTGATGGATGTGGAAGGCTCCTTTAGGGCCTTGGATAGAGGTGAGGAAAGAGGTGTGGGCGCAGGTTTTACAGTTCCTGCAGTGGCAGGGGAAAGTGCCAGGATGGGAGGGTGGGTTGTAGGGTGGGCGTGGATCTGACCAGGTAGTCACGGAGGGAACGGTCTTTGCGGAAGGCGGAAAGGGGTGGGGAGGGAAATATATCCCTGGTGGTGGGGTCTTTTTGGAGGTGGTGGAAATGTCGGCGGATGATTTGGTTTATGCGAAGTTTGGTAGGGTGGAAGGTGAGCACCAGGGGCGTTCTGTCCTTGTTACGGTTGGAGGGGTGGGGTCTGAGGGCGGAGGTGCAGGATGTGGACGAGATGCGTTGGAGGGCATCTTTAACCACATGGGAAGGGAAATTGTGGTCTCTAAAGAAGGAGGCCATTTGGTGTGTGCTCGGTTGAACTGGTCCTCCTGGGAGCAGATACGGCGGAGGCGGAGGAATTGGGAATACGGGATGGCATTTTTGCAAGAGGTAGGGTGGGAAGAGGTGTAATCCAAGTAGCTGTGGGAGTCGGTGGGTTTGTAAAAAATGTCAGTGTCAAGTTGATCGTCGTTAATGGAGATGGAGAGGTCCAGGAAGGGGAGGGAGGTGTCAGAGATGGTCCAGATAAATTTAAGGTCAGGGTGGAATGTGTTGGTGAAGTTGATAAATTGCTCAACCTCCTCTCGGGAGCACGAGGTGGCGCCAATGCAGTCATCAATGGAGCGGGAGAAGAGGTGAGGAGTGGTGCCGGTGTAATTATGGAAGATCGACTGTTCTACGTAGCCAACAAAGAGACAGGCATAGCTGGGGCCCATATGTGTGCCCATGGCTATCCCTTTGGTCTGGAGGAAGTGGGAGGATTCAAAGGAGAAATTGTTAAGGGTGAGGACCATTTCAGCCAAATGAATGAGAGTGTCGGTGGAAGGGTACTGTTGGGGACGTCTGGAGAGGAAAAAACGGAGGGCTTGGAGGCCCTGGTCATGGCGGATGGAGGTGTAGAGGGATTGGATATCCATAGTGAAGATGAGGTGTTGGGGGCCGGGGAAACGGAAGTCTTGGAGGAGGTGGAGGGCGTGGGTGGTGTCTCGAACATTTGTGGGGAGTTCCTGGACTAGGGGAGATAGGACAGTGTCGAGGTAGGTAGAGATGAGTTCAGTGGGGCAGGAGCATGCTGAGACAATGGGTCGGCCAGGGTGGTCAGGCTTGTGGATCTTGGGAAGGAGGTAGAACCGGGCAGTGCAGGGTTCTCAGACTATGAGGTTGGAAGCTGTGGGTGGGAGATCTCCTGAGGTGATGAGGTTCTGTATGGTCTGGGAGATGATGGTTTGGTGATGGGGGGTGGGGTCATGGTCGAGGGGGCAGTAGGAAGAGGTGTCCTCGAGTTGGCATTTGGCTTCAGCGGTGTAGAGGTCAGTGCGCCAGACTACCACTGCGCCCCCTTTATCCGCTGGCTTGATGGTAAGGTTGGGATTGGAGCAGAGCGATTGGAGGGCTGCGCATTGTGAGGGTGAGAGGTTGGAGTGGGGGAGGGGGGTAGACAGGTTGAGGCGGTTAATGTCCCGGCGGCAGTTGGAAATGAAGAGGTCGAAGGCAGGTAATAGGCTAGCGCGGGGTGTCCTAGTGGATGCAGTGTGTTGGAGGTGAGCGAAGGGGTCCTTGGAAGGTGGGCGGGAATCCTGATTGTGAAAGTAAGCTCAGAGGCGGAGGCGACAGAAGAATTGTTCGACGTCACGGCGTGTATTAAATTCATTGATGCGTGGACGGAGGGGGATGAAGGTGAGTCCTTTGCTGAGGACTGATCATTCGTCCTCAGTGAGGGGGAGGTCTGAGGGATGGTGAAAACTCGGCAGGGCTGGGAGCTGGGCTCTGGTGTGGATGTAGAGCTGGGAATGGGGGCGGAACCTGTAACTGGAGTGGGTGTGATGGTGGGGGGAATGGGGGTGGAGTCATGAGCAGGGGTAGTGTTCCCCTCGGGGTTCTGGGGGGTGGGGATAGTGACAGTGGGGTTTGTAGGGGGCATGTCAGCAGAATGCAGATGAGTGGCGCTGGTGGGGGCGGAAGTGGTGGTGACCACGGCAGTAAGGGTGGCGGAAGTCACTGAGCATGTGGCATCAGTGATGATGTGAGGGGCGGAAGTGGTGTCACGTGTGATGCATGAGGAATTGTGAGGGGTGGGAGTGGCCATGATGGGGGCTGAAGTGACATCATCAATCAGCGTGGGGATGGCAGCTGCATCAGCTGCATGGCTAATGGCGTCTGAGTAGATTCCGAGCCCAGGGGAATCTTCTGGAATGTTTGAGGAGCGCTGGTTATGGAGGTGGGTAGATAAAAGTTTATTGTACTTACAGTTTTTGATGTTTGAGTTGGAATTGAAATACTATTTGTTGAGAGTATGAATTCTACTGAGGATGTCGTACAGAGTGGGTCCTTTGCAATTCTGAGAGAGCGTGGCCCTCAGCTGAGGCAGGGCTGACTGTAGAGAGGTTAGGTGCCGGCGCATTGCTGTGTACTGTGGGGAAAAAAAATATTCTTGTACATTAACTTTTGAAGGTTCGTGATGCATCCCGTTAACCAATAAGAAAAACCAACAAACATCAGGATATATTACAAGCACCGAAACAAAACATAAAGCATTATTCCATTCTTGTTTCAGGTATTGTTTAAGCCTTATCGAGACTCTACCCAGTTTTGTCTCCTTCAAATGATCTTTTGCAGAAGTTTTGAAAAATGCTCAAAGGAGGACCACAAGATTGGTGAATGAATTGATTTCTAAGCATCCTCAGGTAACAAGATAGGCTTACAAACATTGTCTTTGAAGAAGTCAGGGCTTTGGGGAGACTTGCTTGATGTTTCAAAAAGCAATGTCAAGCTGAAATTCTTTCTTTGCAAGTAAACTGTTTGAATTTGATACAATGTGTCTATGAGTTAGGCAATGTCGGTCTAGGTTAGATGTCAGATATCATAAGGTTTCACTTTTGCTGAGGGCCTTTCACATTTGGAAATAATTGGCAGCTTGTGCAGTGAGGCCAGGAATCCTCAGACGAGTGTAAGAGCCCAAAGGAAAACCACACATCACTACATTGTCAATAAGATTGTGGACACCTTCTAGACAATTCCTAATCTGGATGTTTAATCAGAGGCCTATTCTCTCAAATGCCTCAGGGAACATGTCAATGATAATTTGTATCTAGGCCTCTGAGTGCGCATACAACTAGGCATCATCTGTGTACTGAAGCAAGATGACAGAAGTCAGGTTGGTCTTGATTCTGGTCTGGAGGTGTTGAAGTTTGAACAGGTTCCCGCATATCCTGAAGATTAGATCCACTTTGGCAAGGAACAGCATTGAGATGGACTGGAGTGTTGTGGCGAGTACGATGGAGAAGAGCATTGGTATGATGACAGAGCCCTGCTTGAGTTTGCACTTGTATTGGGGCAGGTCCATTGGTGAGGATTACGGTTTACACATCTTGATGAAGCAGATGGAGAAAGATGACACATGTTTGTGGATGGCTGAGCTTTAGGAGTATATTCCACAGTCTCTCTTATTGACAGAGTCAAAGGCCTTTGTGAGATCAATGAAGGCCATGAACAGAGGTAGGTACTGTTCCCTGCATTTCTCTTGAATTTGTCGTGCTCTTAAAATCATCTCCATTGAGTCTCTTGATGGGCAGGAGTCACATTAAGACTCAGGGAGGGACTCTTTAGCCAATAAGAAGAGGCCGCTGAGGGGAATTTTGACAATGGGCTTTCCCATGGTGGACAATCAGGAAATTCCTCTGTAATTTCCACAGTCAGATCAGTCTCTTTTCTTGAAGATTCTGGCATCTCTGTGATCTTTCATCAAGCTCTGCTCCTTCTAGATAAAGACCATGAGGTGGTGGATTCATGTCAAGAGGGCCTCTGCATCATATTTTAGTACCTCAGCGGGGATTCCATCTGTACAGGAGGCCTTAGGTTTATCAGATTAGACCATGTTTCCATCCTCCTTCTGGGTTGGAAGTATGCTAAGATGGGAACAGGTGGTGGATGGTGTTGAGACCACTTGTGTTGAAGACTATGTCTTGGCTGAGGAGGTCCTCAACGTGCTCTCTCCAGTGGGCATTGACTGCCTCACAGTCACAGAATAGTGATTCTCCAATTTTAACTCTCAGCAGTGTAGGTCACTGTGTTCTTGAAAAGTACATGCTGAAGAAGTCACATACATTGTGATTGCTGGTGAGTTGTTAAGTCTCCTATGTACTTTCCACCCACTGCCTGTTGTTTAGGTCACAGGGTCTTGGTTGCACCTTGGCCTTCAGCTGCCTGTCGGCTTACTTCCTCTTGCTCGGGTTTTGGTGGAGTTGCCAGTTCAGGAACACTTGGTCTTTGTGGACAAAGAGATCCTGGATCTCCTGATTGTTCTGCTGACACATTACCAAGTGGAGCAGGTGGACAACAATCACAAGCAGCGGAAAAAGCATTTTGAATCCAGAACAGCCCACCCACCCACCTCAATCACCCCCAGCACTCCTGTGGCAGAATCTATAGTTCTAGTTTCACAATTTTCAGCCCCTGCAGAGCCTTACACTAGCAGTGGAGATTTCCACGCAAGAACAAGCAAATCAACTTTCATCCTGAGGCACTGTCAGAGAAGAAGATGATTTATTAATTATTACAATTTTTCTTATAAGTGGAGCTGTTTATATAGCTTTCAACCTCCAATTAAAAAATACTGAAGACACTTAACTCCTTGCCTTACAAGAATGTGGGGAAAGCCCTCATTTCTCTGGAAACATAAACTGGAAATGATGGAAAAAGACCTTGCCAAAGAAGGCCAGCCATTCTAGGGCATTCTGAACAGTGGTTTGTTCTTTCAGAATATAGGGCAGAATCTTACAGGAGCTTTAGCGACATGGGCAAGATGGATGGTAGAATTGGGTGAGCTGATCAACAGGTCCCACTTGATCTCAAGATAATCTCAATACATCTTGTACAATTTTCGCTAGTGATGTGGTGACGTTCCTGGGAGGCAGCAGAAAGTTGCCAACTAACACCCATTATTGCTTCTTAAATGCATTTTTATTAGCTCAACTCTTTACAATAATATTCTGATTGCAATCTTAGCAAATGTGAGAAGTAGCTGTCAGGAAAATTCAGCATGGAAACCAGAGCAGGTATGTGGCAGATTCAAACTTGTTGCTTGTTCCAGAAGATTGCCATGTTGGATGATAGGCAGCAACATCTTGGGTGTGCTCCATGGGCATCAGCCACATGCATCTACAACCGCAGACTGTGGGATCTGAAGTGTGGCAACTTTTAAGAACACTCACGGGACATCTCTAATCCACTTACAGGATGTTTCTGTAATTCAATGCTGTAACTCAAACTGCACCGATTGTAATATCCATGTTGTGATACTGCAGACTCAGGGACATGCACCCAGTTCGTGGATGAGTCAAGGCCATATCTCCAGGCTGTTCACTCCCTGTCACAACACTCACTCACTCTAAGCCTAGCTTGCAGCATACTTGTCTTGCCTTTTTTCACTTTGCTTCCTCAAACAGAGCTACCAGATTCATATTACTATTGTCTCATCAAGTCTTTTTGTGCAGATATAAAGCCAGGAAGCTTGTCACATTTGTAAGCAGCTCTCGGTGCATGCAAGGGGAAAATCCTTCTCTCAGGGTATTCCAGCACAGCAAGCCAATGATAGTCTTTGATTCCAATCGGGGCCCTGCTTAGGTCAGTCAGGGTCAGGATATTCTGCTCATAAGGCATAAAGAGCCAATAGATGGGCAACACATCATTCATCTTGACTGTTCTTGCCTTAATGTGGACTGTTTTGCTCCTGGAATGAGAGAGAGGTAATCATTATGGAAGATGAAAGTGTGTGGCACACCTTTAATGTTGGTGCAGTTGGAGAGGTGTTCCAAGTGAATGAGTAGTCCATACAGAGGGCATGCAGGGTTAGTGGTATTAAGGGTTGTGATGGATTAGGGTGAGTGGAAAAAATTTTGCAGGCAATAATGAGAGAGGTAAAGCATCAGCCTTGGGAGGTGGTAGCAGATGTAGATTCAGTGAAAGAAGATGGTAGTCTTCAAGCTGACAAAATGGAGCGAGACATTGACCTTCTTCCTACATTGCTGGCCATTCCTCCAGATAGCTCTATCAGCCTGCCACATTCTAGTCTTGAAATCTCCACTGCTGGTCCTGGAGGGAAGAGAAATTCTTGGCTGTTCACCATCCTGACTCGCAGGAGCTTCAGAACCGGGCCTATAAAGCAAAACCCCAATTTCT
Source organism: Chiloscyllium plagiosum (assembly GCF_037043375.1). Taxonomy (NCBI): domain Eukaryota; kingdom Metazoa; phylum Chordata; class Chondrichthyes; order Orectolobiformes; family Hemiscylliidae; genus Chiloscyllium; species Chiloscyllium plagiosum. Next base: position 45,248,895 of record NW_028270151.1, on the reverse strand, counting down.
TCTGTCTGCCATATCTGGGATAAATGCCAGGAACCATGCAGTGCTCCTCTGAACTGATGTTCCAGATGCACAATGATCTAGTAAAGATGGCACCAGCACCCAGGGATGCTGGTCAACTGTAAGATCTCTGCCAAGTGGTGAGGTTTTCTTGGAACTGGCATGTGGCAAGATGTGGCAAAAATAGATATGGCACCATTTGGACAGCAGAATTGATTAAGGGGGTGAGTTTGGCAAGATTCAGTGAGAAAATTCAATTGGCCTAACAACAATTATCACTCCACCATCACTTGCATTTAGCCAAAAATCACAACATTCAGCCCATAGTTACAGAGAAGGAAACCGGCATGCAAGAAATGAGCTAGCTGTTTGGTAAATCTCTTGATATTGTTTGTGTGACTAAAAGGTTCAAGGCATCTGGGGGATGGTGGGATTAGGGCATTGAACTTGATGATAAGTCATGATCATAATGAATGGTAGAGCAAGTTCGAGAGGTAGAATGGCCTACTCCTGTTCCTATCTTCTAATGTTTCGATGTTAAGATGTTTCAATTCTTAAATGTTAACCTGGTATCCAAATTGGTATTATTAAGGGTTGTTACATTAATTGCAAATGTAAAAGGCAATACAAGTCAGTGAGTTCTATGAATAAATAACTGAAATTTATTCAGGATGGCAGTTCAGGTGATGTGTCAAAGTTGCAGCATGTGGGAACTCTTGAATAACATTGAGATTCAGAACTATCACATCTGCATCAAATGTTTGAAATGTTTCAGCTTGGCACTTATGAGCTCATGGGGATACTGCCAGTGTCCTTACCTCTCAGACAGGAGGCTTGGATTCAAGACCCATGTGCTCCAGAGATGTTCAATAATATACCTGAACAGGTTGGTTATAAAATATCAGGACACCAATGTGAACTAGTCTGCTCTTCTTTGAATAGTATCTAGGATCACATGAAAATTCAGACAAAGTCTCAGTTTAACATTTTATCCAGGAAATAGAACCTCCAAAATTGCATTGGAATTCCATCTTCATAACATGGAGTAGGGCCTGTACCCATGACTTTCTGATGCAATGAAAGTAGTGTGATTACTGAGCTAAGCTTGATATCTTAATACCTAGAGTGTCTTTCAGGTTATTGGATCTCCGATTTTATCACATGTCTGTTGTTGGGCGAAATCCCATAAGGATCATGATGCTTAGATGTTACGAAAATTGTATGGGCAGGTTTGATGAATGAGTTGGTTGTTTCATTCCCATGATTTTTATCTGTTTGCCTGCTTATAAGGAGGTTGCACATGTGATTCTAACGTGCACTTCAGATTCTTGACTAGATCATAGCATAAAGATCTGACTCCTCTCAACATCCTAAATGGAACATAATGTAAGGTTCATGAACAATCGTGTTTCACTGATCAAGTTTATTCTTCCAAATCGTTCCTCCATATATTTTCCAATGCATTGCTATGTCAGAAATAGAGCTGAGTACTTCAATGAAAACATTGCATTATAATAGATTGCTCAACAGAAAAGCAAACATCATACTTTATTTCTCATGCACAAATTTTAAGCGGAATCAGATTTGGCAAACATATATCACATGTTTATTTCCTTTTGTAAAAGATCAAACATTTTTCTAATTCAATAACTGCACAAATAGTTGATCCAAAAAAAACAAGAAATAGTGCTATCTTTGTTGCATTGAAATCTATATTTGCTGAAGGGTGTTTCTCATCTCCTGCTGTAATGAGAAGTGCAATACTTATGAAAAGAGGTTACAAAGTACATTTTGATTTACCGTCCCTTTATAACTCCTCAGTAAAAACGGTAATTGTACTGCACCCAGATGATCTCTGCAATGAATCCTGTAATTATATGTGTTCTTTTTCTAGGATGTAACTTGCTTTCCATGTATAATTATTGTAAGTTATACATCAAGTTGCCTTTAGTTCTTCATTTTCAATGCTAACTATTATTAAAAGGCTCTGATTCCCAGGTATTTCAGCCCAATAGATTTCGAGCACGTCTTGATCACATTCTGAATTATTTGCCATGTGGATTCAATCTCAATTCAAAAAGGAAACTGATACCATGCACCAGGTTTGCTGAATTACCAACAGATTGTCATAGTGTTGCTCATGGTAGGCTGGAAATTTTATATTAACAAAAATTTTATGCTAAATCCTATTTCAAGACAAACCAACTCACCAATTATGCAGGTTGATTATGGGACACTGGAAATGGCTCTGGCATAGAAAGCCATGGACCAAAACAATACTTAGAAAATTTGGGGGTAATGGAAAAGGGTACTGGGGTGATGAATAGGGAGCAGTGTCGAGTGGTTTTCAGATCACAGGAACATGCGATAAACAGTTTTGATGAACATTGATCAGGTCCTGGAATGTGGCATCTTAGAGAGGACAATTGTTGGTGCTGCTGAGAATCAAGAAGCACAGGAAGTTATATCAAGGCATTAATATGTATCGAGATAGTGTCTCAGAATCTGAGTAAAGAGGGAAGCTTGAATCCTAATTTAAGCAAAACTAAGTAGTAGCTTTCAAAGTATAAAGATACCAAAGTCAAGCAGTGCTGGGAGTTACTGGAGCCTGGCTAATTTGGAGAGTATCAGGTTTAACAGCTTTGTTGGGAAAAGAGGGCCTAAATTGCTTTTGCTTTTTTTTTCCCCAACCATCACGTTCCAAATACACATTGTGCTCTTGCACATTAATAACTGTCTAAAACTGTCTGACAACTCCTTTTCTTCCAAAAGAACTTTTCCACCACCAGATCCCATTTTTTTTTAGAGTAGATTAGATTAGATTCCCTACAGTTCTGACCTAAACCTTTTTTTAAAAATCTAATAGATTAGAGATGGTCATCTTGAGTGCAAAATTCTCTAAAATAAATTCCTTGGACTGCATCAGAATTCCAGAAGCATCCCTACCAGATGTACAGTCAGGAGTTCCAAACTATTTTCAGGTTCAAGCCTCATGCCTCAGGCCTCACTACTGCAGCTTGCTAATTGTGGCAGGGTGAGGAATTGGTCAGCTCCTTTACTGAGCTGGCCAGTATATTGGGCTAAGGGGGAAGAAGAGGCATTCACATAGGTGGTGAAGCATGAATAGATAGGAGCTCTCCTACTCCTCCTGGCTTCATAAAGAAAAGAAAGTTAAACTTAGGATCTTGCCTTGAACAGACTCTAGTGGTCCCTTAAAGAGTATTGATTAGACCCTATTCAATATTCAGTACAAATAGGAACACTATGCCTGGTATTTGCTCCCTCCATTCCTATTGAAAGCCATTACTGGAGTTGTGTAATCATAGGATCACAATTTGCATATTTAAGTAGCTTACCCCCTTAAGAAGAAAGTCTGGTGCTCACCTATGTACAGGTCTGCCATAACATGCCACCAGGTGGATCTTTGACATTCATATGGCATCCGAGAATCCCCTTCAACATGCGATTCAGCAGTTGCTAGCCCAGCATTTTTCAGGGAAGAAAATTGCTTCATGTAGTCTTTATGAAAAATAAATTTCCATGAATGTCGAAATGCTGTTAAAATATGTCTTTCCCTCTCTGTTACGTCCATACATAAAATATGAGATTTATGGCACACTGCAAATAAATTCGTAGAAGCAAATGTACCAGCATGTTTATAGATTAAGTAATATCATAAGTGTCAGAGTTTAAGAATGTGGCATTCCTTTTGGTGAATTGATGAGAGACGTCCTGAATGAATTTCTTTTGATTTGTCTTGCCTTGTCAATTTGCTGTTCCGAAGTGCTCTAATTTTGATTATGAACAGTTGTGTTACTTTGAAATTCAATGGCTAAAAATGGTTAGGCAAAACTAAAATTGAGTTCAAATAAATTGTATTAATAATTTGATGCTGGACCACAAAGGAAAGTTTCAGAAAATATTTTATATCAGCTTTTGGAATTTACTTGATTTGGATTACAAAAGCATTTAATACCTTCTCAAATTTGTTTTTGTGCAATGATTCACCTGACAGATTACAATAGTATATCATGATGGTGGACCAGGAGGGACCGTTTAATTGATTCCATATTAATTGCCAGATTTCTTAAAACTTCAAATTCCTCAGCATGTATGAAAAGGATTAATTACATAATTTCTGTTTATTAATTGGAAAAAAAATCAATTATTTAATTAATCATTAAGTTGTGTGGTAACAAGAGCAGCCCAGAGGCTGGGAATTCACAGGCTACAAACTCATCTCTTGAATTCCCAAATCCTATTCACTCTCTCCAATGTCATGAGAGTGGTTTTGTACTCTTCACTCATCTGGATGAGTGCAACTCGAACAGCGTTCAAGAAACTCAACATGTTCCAGGGCATAGTAGCCTACTTGATCACCATTCCACTCTCAAATTTACAAGTTCACTCCTCTGCCATTGTGCATAATGCCAGCAGTGTATACTATATACATAATTTATAGCAGTAAGTCAGCCAGAGTCCTTTGACAATACCTTGAAAACCCACAATCTCTGTCACGTAAAAGGACAACAGATTTGTGAGAATACCTTCACATGCAAGTTTCTCTCAAAGTCACACTCTGACTTGGAACTATATTGCTTCTTCACTATTGCTGGATCAAAATCTGGAACTCTCTTTAACTGCAGTTGGAACTATATTGCACTAGACTCCCTGCAATAGTTTAAAAAAATTAGATCAGTTCCATCTTCTCAAGGACAACTAGTGATACATAACAAATGCCAGCCTTTCCAACAAACCCCATGATAGAATGAAAAAAATAATAACTCAGATGTCAGTTCCAAAAAAATCATACAATTTTTCATCACACAAATTTTATGCAATAACTTCAGCTTTTGAAATATTATATTGAACTATAAGACCCTTGATAGTGGCATTGAAGGTGGGGGCAGATGGAACCAATGGGTGACTTTTAAGTTGCTAACACATCACCCTGCACCAGAATCATCTCCCCACCTTGCCAGCAACTCTGTCCAGGCAAGCACTAACCTGCTCCACACACCTGTCTACATTTTTTGAGCAATAATCTGTGGGGAATGTCTTACTGAATCTTCATCAGCATCCACTGACCTCCAGTGGCACCATATGTAATGTACAGCTGTTTTTCCCTGATTGGCCAGCAGATCATCAGGGTGGAATTTCCACCTTAAATAGCCAAAATCAGGGATCCCACATAATTAAGTGATGAACTGTACTTATGCGGTGTGGGACATCGCTTGCAGAGATAATGTTTGTTTCCCAATAATTTTCACACCTTTGTGCTATATTCCATTACCTACATTATATTCTCCCGAAAGACAACTTCCATTTTTTCATTGTTGCTGACTCCATTCAATCCTGTTCATCTGCATTTCCATACATAATCAATCTTTTGATATGATTGCTAATTAGTATCTGCAAATTTAGCAACAATGCCTTCAGTTCCTTTGTCAAGATCATTGACGTATAAAATGAATAGTTGTGGTCCCAATGTGCGGAACTCCACTAAGTCACCATCTGTCATTCTGAAAAAGACCACTTTACCTCTATTGTCTGCATTCTGCCAGCCAGCCAATCCTCTATCCAAAGTCTGATCAATCGATCTCCCCAAGCTATCGAAATATTTGCGTGAGGCAAGCTGCTTCACATACAAAGAATCTACACAATTAAAGTTTGATACTGTTCAGTCTCCATCAAATGATCAGTTTGATGATTTGCAAACATAACAAATGTGTCATGTGTTCCACATACGTTTGATCCTTGCTTAAGCCTTAATTAATTCCTCAAGCCTTGCTTGCATCTCTTTGGAAAAATGCTTATCGCTTGCCTTTAATGAACTTTGATCTAAACCTTAGTTTGCGCTCACTGTTCACCACTTTTGGGTCATCCAATCAATTTTACACAGTGCAATTGACGCAGCACAATTCCATGACAATCACAAATTCAGTTGATAAATAATCCACATTATCACATCTGATTCACAACTTCAGCTTTTCCAGTTACTGTGACAGTTCAGGTATTTATTGCTGAGTTTAGTGCTTGATGTAAATAAATATTGCCATTCCTCCAGCCTAATGCAATCATCATTAGGTCATGACAATTTTCATATGCTTCTCCTTTGCACTTTATTCTATTCTCTCTTCAGTTTGACTAGCCTAGCAAATTTTAGGTTAAACCACCATCTGCAAGGCTCAAGTAACGAATATAATGGAAAGTTCCCCACTTGCCTGGATGAGTGCATCTCCAACAACATTCAAGAAACTTTGCACCATCCAGGACAAAGTAGCCCACTTGATTGTTATCACAACCACAAACATCCACTCTCTCCATCACTAATGCCTAGTAACAGCAGTGTGGATCGTCTACAAGAGGCATTGCAGAAGTTCAGAGTGGAGAGTGTGATGCTGGAAAAGCACAGCAGGTCAGGCAATGTCCAAGGCGCAGGCAAAGTGACGTTTCAGGCATAAGCCCTACCACATTCCTTGCTCCTTGGATGCTGCCTGACCTGCTATGCTTTTCCAGCACTACACTCTCAACTCTGATCTCCAGCATCTGCAGTCCTCACTTTCTCCCACTGCAGAGGTTTACCAAAAATCTCATGATCTTATTGCCTAACTGAGTATGAAACATTCAGCAAAGTCAAAATGCTGAGACGCGAGGCAAGTAATAGATTCGGTTATCCGTTATTGTTGTAAAATTACTGTGATAAGTATGAAGTCCTGGATCGTCAAAGTATGCAGTTTCATGTAAAGTCTTATTTTCTTCCGAAATAGTTTCCTGTTTTAATTGCTTCTTTAGTTGGACCATATAATGGAATTAACAATGCAATGGGAGTTTTCATTGTTAGCATGTTTCAATCTTTTAGATGTAGAGATAAAGATATATCTCTAAGGTAAAATAAACAAAGAATCCACTTATATTTACATTGTTGTTTTCACTTTCACAAGGCAACCAATCTGGTGTTCAGTGCAAAGTTCATTTTGAAGTATGGGATAAACGTTAATGTGGTAGAACAAGTGAAGTTTGTGTGTAGGAGCAAAGTTCAAATGAGGAAAATGGGCAGTACCTCACAAAGCTGGCATCAACATGCTGGCCTACAAGTTTTACTCCAGCTCTGACAGCAACAAATGTATCATCCCTTTTGGAGAAGTGGACCACCAGTTAACATGTTAATCACTCAACCAGAGTGAAACTGAGATAGACAATTGAATTTGAATCCATTGTTTTCCCTGAATTCCTGCAACTTGCCACTGAAAGCAAGTTGAGTGTAAAACAGTAATTGAGGAATTGAATCAATCTAAGGCAAAGGTGAAAATAAATATTCACCAATTACAGTAACAAATAAACAATCATTGTTTCAGGTTAAACATCTAATACCATAGGGATGCTAAGGACTTTTAAACTTTTTTTTTCTTCCTGTCATCCACTCTCTCCTTTAAAATTATTACCTGTGTTTATGTGTGTTTGCTGTTATGTCTCTATTGTATTTTTCTCAGGGTTCGTCGAAAATAAAAATCCTGTTTCATTTTGTCTCATGCTACATTTTAATTGAAGTGTGAAGTGTGAAGTGTGATACCTGTGAGAGAAAAAAAACATTTTTTTAAAAATTGTCACAGTTGTCACAAGAGAGGGCTTAAATGAAGATAGCTAAAAGACCTTTCCCCATTTGGTCAAAAAGCAACTATAGATCAAAGGGTGGCTCTGGGACAATGGTGCAAGGAACCTTGATAACCAGACACTACAGCATCAGATTCTGAGTTAACAATGCATAGATTTTGAGTCTCACAATGTTGTAAAAAGATTTTCAAAGTATCAGGCTCTAAACAGTTGGGCTATAAACTGTCCATTCACACCTCATATAAAAGAGGGTTGACATCAAGAATAGGTAATCAGCATTTCTACTTAGATATAACACAATGTGTTTCACATTGCTATGGGGAAGTTATTTTTGAGAGCATATTACAATCTTCTCTATAAAACAAGCTGTTTGTGTGATCAGCAAAAATAAGTTGCTGCTTGCTTTTGTTAATTGCCACTGTCAGATGAAGGAGGGGGATGTTTCTGGTCAGTGATTTATACAGTAGCAATCTAAGGATTTTGGAAGATTCAACTTTGATGACAGAGGAGAAGATTTGTCAGGCCAGTCTTTACTGCTGGCACTGGATTTAGGAATGATAGATGGGTCAGTTACCTTACCTGGTTGGACAGCTGGTTTTATGATGCAGAGTGATGTCAACAGTCAATTCTTGCACTGACTGAGGTTACCATGAAGGACTCTCCTTCTTAACCTCTCTCCCATCACCTAAGGCATGGTGACTCTTCAGTGAAACCACACCAGTCGTCTCTTTCTAATGTCCAGTATGTCTATGGCAGCTTACTTTTAAGAAGATTTAGGAAATTCTCAAAGAAACTAAGGCAAGTGTTGGGAGGTGGTGACTTGAAATTATCATGCAACTAAAGGAAATGAATGTACTGTAGCCAAATTTGCATATACACTAACATAGGTGAAAAAGCAGATTGTGAGAGGGATACAAACAGTATACAGAGAGATATTGATAGGTTAAGTAAATGAAAAAAGAATTGACAAATAAAGTATGATTTGGGAAAGCATAAAGATGGAAATGAGAACAAAAGGACAGAATATTATTAAAATGGATAGAAACTACAACACAAAGGAACCTGGGGGTACTTGTGTACAAAATGCAGAAAGCTAGCACACAGATGCAGCAAGTTATTAGGAAGGCGCATGGAATGCTATCCCTTATTTCAAGTGAGTTGAGTCTAAGTGGAGGGAAGTACTTACTGCAATTGTAAAAGATGCTGGTGAGACTATACTTGAAGTACCATAAGCAGTTTTGGTCCCTTTATTTAAGAAAATATATCATTTCATTGGAGGCAGTTCAAAGAAGATTCACTATGATGATCCTGGTATAGAGGGATTGTCAAATGATCAAAGATTAAACAGGTTGAGAATATACTCACTGGAGTTTAGAAGATTGAGGGGTGATCTCATTGAAACTTATGGAATCCTTAAGGTGTTTGATAGTGAAAATGCTGAGAGGATGTTCCCCTCAGGACCAGAGGGCAAAGTCTCAGAATAACGATGTTCCAATTTGAGACTGAGATGGGCGGGAATTTCTTCTCTCAGAGGGTTGTGAATCTTTGAAACTCCTTACCACAGCGAGCTGTGGGGGCAGAGTCCTTGTGTATATTTAAGACTGAGACAGATAAGATCTTGATCAGAAAGGGAATAAGGGTTATGGGCAAAAGGCAGGAAAGGGGATGTGAGGAATGTCGAATCAGCCATGATCTGACTGAATGGCAGAGCAGGCTCAAGCGGGCAAATGGCCTACGTCTTTTTCTATTTCTTGTGGACTTATTACAGGAAAATAAAAATCCATTGTGAACTGAGATGAGCTGTGAACCATTTACTACTCACATTACAATTCCATATAAATCAAAATATTCTGTATTTAAAATGCAAGTTGCTGCCAAAATGAAATAAGTGTTTGGTCAGTGATACTTTTAGTTATTGGTTACAGTCAAAGGCTAAAAATATGCAACTTAATAACATCATCTTTTTCAAATGTTAAATGGAAATTCAAATTTCCTTCTGAATGTTCCTTTGTTAAGGTGTGCTATGACACAGAGTAAACCCTCCTGCTTAATTTAAACCAACAACACAGAAAAGATTTATCCCATGCAGTAATCTGTGAAAATTCAAGAGGCCAAGAACTATTTAAAGTAAAAATAAAACAACATTATTTCTTAAAGTATAACAGAGAGTAATTCTAACAACTATTTACAACTCCTTCCTATGTTTTACTTTCCCCTCTTCAATACTGATAAAAATCCCGATTAAGGTTTACAAAACAAAAATTCTTATCTCAAAACCAGGCAGCTTTTGGTTCTCTCTATAATCCTGTCTTCTTTTCTTCCTCTTGGGGATTCTACTTCACAGGTTACAGATCGATAAAGGTACCTTTAAGAGAGCTATTTTTCGGGCAGTCTCTACATGTTGGTTGCTCGGCAGTTCTCCTCTCAGCTGTTCAATTTTCTCCGGTCTTATACCCCCAAAGCAAGAGATTGTGTCATTGGCTTTTAAGATTGTCAATATACTAAATTCAAACTATTTTTTGGGGGTATAATTTAAACTGATTAGCCTAATTGAAATCGGTTTTTGTCTTGAGGCAACCAGCTAATTGAGTTGTTTGACCAAATGTTACATTATACTTTTTTTCCAGAACACTTGGTGCTGTCAGGTAGTTCTATTAGCTCTTAACCTGCTTACACCCACATCTTCACATCAGATGCCACATAAAAAGTTAGTGCTCATATTTCAAGCTCATGGTATTGGGGTGGTATATTAGCATAGATAAGTGATTGGCCAATTAACAGCAAATAAAGATTTGGAAAAAATAAATAACTTTCAAGTTGGCAAGCTGCAACTGATAGGGTCCCACAGCAATCAGTGCTGATGCCTCAACTGCATACAATATGATATGATAATATAAGGATAGATAAGAGGACAGATTTCACAGAGTATATGAACTGAAAAGGGATATAGATGAACTGAGTGGATGGACAAAAATTTGGCAGATAGAGTGGATGGTGCAAGAAGGTGAGGTTGTCCACTTTGGCATGAAGAATAGAGAAGGTGAGTGTTGTTTCAATGGAGAGAGGCTATAGAATGCCACAATAGTAACAGATATGGAGTCCTTGTAGATGAACCAAAAAATGTTATCATTCAGATAGATAGAACTTAGTAGAATGGCAAATTAAATGTTGAACTTTATGAGACAGTAGATGGAGTATAAAGGTAAACTAATCTTGATATTAACTGGTCAGGGCACAGGTGAGACAGTACCATAAGTACTATATAAGGCTTTGGTGTTCTTAGTTAAGGATGTGCATACTTCCATTGAATACAATTCAGAGTAGGTTTATTGGGTAGATTCCTGAAATTAAGGGATCAATTGTGTATTTTTTGAAGGAAGTGTACCCATATTGGATTTATACTCATTGGAATTTAGAAGAATTAGCAATGTTATAATTGCAACACATAAGATTCAGGGAGAAGGGAAGTTTGGGAGTGGGGAGTGGGTGTGGTGCATTGTGCACTTTAATAGGGTTGAAGATGTTTTCCCTCCATGGAAGACTCAAGATCAGGGGCCAGTGTTTAAAACTTAGGGATTGCCCCTTTGAAACTTAATTGAGGAGGAGTTTCTCAGATGTTCATTAACCTTCTGAATTCTCTCAGTCAGAGATCAGTAGAGGATGGCTCATTCAGCATATTCAAGACAAATTTAGGGAGATTTCAGATCCACAAAAGTATCAAGTGATCATTTTGTGTGGAAGGTGGGGCATGGTGAATGATGGAGGAGCATTTATGAATGTGGAGTTAAGATTACAGATAGATCAACTGCAATGTTATTAAATGGTGAAGTAGACCGGTCTACTCTTCCCCTCTTTTTTATGAGAATTATGAAGCATTCTTTGCAACTGCAGGGCTCTTCTGAAGCTGTAAGGCCTCTGATTAGTCCTCTTGCATCATGAGCACATACATCACCCATAACTGCCATTTAAGGGAGTACCCCAGTCAAAATCCAACACACAACTACTTCCACCAGATTGCAACCACAAAACTGGCCTGACACAAGTTATGTTCCCTCATTTTATATCACTTTTTGCAGCAGCTTTTAAGTGGGATACTACTACGTTTTAGTAATTTTTACAGGGTTGTCATATTTACACAGACAACTGGAAGTAAAGTTATTCTTAAAAAGATGAAAATGCTGCCTGAGGTAAAGATCTTCTAATGTTGTAATGCCCAAACAGAAAGGCCTTGAAGAAAATCATCAGCAACTTTGACTGCACAGAAACAAAGCTCTGATTCATTCAATGTATGTATGGATGTAGAATTCCTTATCAGAAGGTCCTGGCGAATATTTAAAGTGTTCAGATGTAGAATACCTTTAATCATTGTAACATTATCTTTCTCAGACCGATGGTATCATTATTTTTGTCATTTATTCGTGCTTTGGGCAGGATTCCAATCAAGATAAAATATGGAAAAAAAAACACGAAGTTCATCTACTTTACAATATTGTTGTCTAACATTCCTAATTTTTAGAACTCTTTGAAGGTCATGTACAGACAGGCTTGGATTTTACAAAGTTTGTATATCATTTTACCTATCATTTTGTTGTTTCTTTTTGGCTAAAGTTACAAAATTCTAAAATCTGGAAAGTAATCTTTAGTTTCCCCTTGCAATAAACATTTCAACTTCAGCTTACAATGGCTTTTTTGGCACTTTACTAATGTAGAAATGCATAAATGTTTAATTTTGTTTCCACTTGAGTCTGCAATTATTATTTTGATCATACTGCTTAGATAGCAATGATTGCAGTGATATATTACAAACATTTTGCTCTCTGAGCAGATAATAAAATGGGATAGAATATTATGATAATGGCTATCCAAGCATCTACAAAAAAAATTTGAAGATTAAAATCAAAATAGCCAAGTTCTGTATAAGGTATAATTTAACTGAATAACTCACATTTTGGAAAGTAAGTTTTCAATGAATTGATACTTACATGTTTTAAATATAAGTTGAATGATTAGTGACCATTGTAAAGTTTCAGTGTGCTTGCTCATGTGTAGTACAAAATATCTGTTTATTTTTCACAGAAAAGGTATCATTGTTTTATTAGTTGCTTATCAACGTAAATAGGAGATCATAAATTGTAAGAACTGCTAACAGATTCTTTTCCTTTCACTCCTTTTTCCAGCTCACTGTTTTTGTTATGGATTTAATGGAATTATTTTAGCTAATCATCAGTCATGACAAAATATCTCACAAGTTACAAACATTACTGTAGAAAAAAAAATGATTTTGTTGAAGATTTTTGTCTTGCACTCTTCAGGACAATTTACAAGAAATACTAATGTAAAGGTAAAACAAATTTATACTGTATGAGAGGAGAATACTGATTGGTTGGCAAATTGACTCTGATGAGTAAAAACAAGGACTGGAGGTGCTGGAAACCAGATTCTAGATTAGAGTGGTGCTGGAAAAGCACAGCAGTTCTGGCAGCATCCAAGGAGCAGGAAAATCGACGTTTCAGGCAAAAGCCCTTCATCAGGATTAGAGGCAGAGTGCCTGCAGGGTGGAGAGATGAGTAGAAGCATTACCATGTAGAATGCCCCATTCAGCTAATGACTGACAGGTAATTGCCAAGTTATGTTTATATTTTAAACTAGGCAGCTTTAAGAAAACATGGCCCTGAGAAGTGAAAGACAGAATGACTGTCACCATTCAAATGAGTTGAAATAGATGCAGTATATGCACATGTTCTCCCTTCCTGCAAAGATCTTGCTCTTGTGTGTAGTCATATATGTAACTTCCAAATCATGCAAGAGCACCATGATGTGAGTCCAACTGCAGTATATTAATTACAGTGCCAAATATTTAAGCCGTATGTCCCAATTATGGTAGATTTTATCAAACTGCATAACCCGACAGCTGTTTGCAAGGTACCTGCCCATACATGTAAAAGTGAAAACACAGTGTCCAACATTACATGTGATTTTGCAAGTAGAACAAAATAAATAATCCTGAGTCTGCAAAGAATTGATAGAGGTGTTCACAATGTGTTGCACTTGCATGTATTGGAAGCTACATATATTAATACAGAGGCCCTGTTCTTCGGAAACTGAAATAACATGTACACACAATAATGAAACAACTTAAGAAAATAGATAACAACTATTCTCTGGTTCATTTCTCTGGTGATGCCTTCACCAATAAGAGTTCAATTTTCCTGGTTGAAAATTTAAATAAAGCTTGACAGTTGACTTGAACTCTTGACTTGTTACCCAGCTGGTGCTTTCTGCATGCCTTTCTCCTCTCCTTCTCAGAATCCACTTGCTCATCAGTTACCACTTTCTATCATACAATATTCCTATCATTTTCCCTTTACATTGGTATTTCTTGCAAACTGCTCTTATGAGTGTAAGATGAAATGCGTTGATAAAATGAGTATTTTCTTAACAATATTCAAGTTCTGTTCCACGAAACAACTTTCTGATAGCTTCATTGCTCTTAGAAGAGTGACAATGGCAAAACTTTACATGGACATCCTTCACCATTCCAATGAGAAAAGGCCTAGCACTCTTAACCTATCCTCGTACGACCTATTCTCCATTCCAGGCAACATCCTGGTAAATCTTCTCTGCACCCTCTCCAAAGCTTCCACATCTTTCCTAAAGTGAGGCGACCAGAACTGCACACAGTACTCCAAATGTGGCCTAACCAAGGTCCTGTACAGATGCAACATCACTTCACGATGCTTGAATTCAATCCCTCTGCTAATAAATGCTAAACTTTACATGGACATAGGTCGTCCGAGGATAGGTTAAGAGTGCTAGGCCTTTTCTCATTGGAATGGCGAAGGATGAGGGGTGACTTGATAGAGGTTTATAAGATGATCAGAGGAATAGATAGAGTCGACAGTCAGACACCTTTTCCCCAGGTACAACAGAGTGTTACAAGGGGACATAAATTTAAGGTGAAGGGTGGAAGATATGGGGGGATGTCAGGGGTAGGTTCTTTACCCAGAGAGTGGTGGGGGCATGGAATGCGCTGCCTGTGGGAGTGGCAGAGTCAGAATCATTGGTGACCTTTCAGCGGCAATTGGATAGGTACATGAATGGGTGCTTAAGCTAGGACAAATGTTCGGCACAACATCGTGGGCTGAAGGGCCTGTTCTGTACTGTATTGTTCTATGTTCTATGTTTGACATCTGAGGTACGTTGTATTTGAAACTAAACTACAGCAAGAACTGACTCACTTCTATTGGACTCTATTGCTCTTCACTTGAAGCTGCTATTCTGTAGCACATGCACTTTAGATGAGAGTAATGCAGTTGATGTGGTGTATATGGAATTCAGTAAAGTGTTTGATAAGATTTCCCACAGTAGGCTATTGCACAAAATATGGAGGCATGGGATTGAGTTGCTTTAGTGATTTGGATCAGAAATTGGCTAGCTAAAAGAAGACAGAGAGTGGTGGTTGATGGGAAATGTTCATCCTGGAGTTCAGTTACTAGTGGGGTATCACAAGGATCTGCTTTGGGTCCACTGTTGTTTGTCATTTATATAAATGACCTGGATGAGGGCATAGAAGGATGGGTTAGTAAGTCTGCGGATAACACGAAGGTCGGTAGAATTGTGGATAGTGGCAAAGGATGTTGTAGGTTACAGAGGGACATAGATAAGCTGCAGAGCTGGCTGAGAGGTGGCAAATAGTAATTAATGTGGAAACGTGTGAGGTGATTCACTTTAGAAGGAATAACAAAAATGCAGATTACTAGGCTAATGGTAAGATTCTTGGTAGTGTAGATGAGCAGAGAGATCTCGATGTCCAGGTACATAGATCCTTGAAAGTTGCCACTCAGGTTGATAGGGTTGTTAAGAAGGTATATGGTGTGTTAGCTTTTATTGGTAGAGGGACTGAGTTTTGGAACCATGAGATCATGCTGCAGCTGTACAAAACTCTGGTGTGGCCACATTTCAGTATTGCGTACAGTTCTGGTCACCACATTGTAGGAAGGATGTGGAAAACTTGGAAAGGGTACAGAGGAAATTTACTAGGATGTTGCCTGGTATGGGGGGAAAATCTTACGAGGAAAGGCTGAGGGACTTGAGGCTATTTTCGTTAGAAAGTAGAAGGTTAAGAGGTGATTTAATTGAGACATATAAAATAATCAGAGGGTTAGATCGGGTGGATAGTGAAAGCCTTTTTAATCGGATGGCAATGGCTAGCACGAGGGGACATAGTTTTAAATTGAGGGATGATAGATATCGGACAGATATCAGAGGTAGTTTCTTTACTCAGAGAGTAGTAGAGCAATGGAATGCACTGCCTGCAACAGTAGTAGACTCGCCAACTTTAAAGGCATTTAAATCATCATTGAATAGGCATGTGGATGTGAATGGAATAGTGTATTTTAGATGGGCTTCAGATTGATTCCACAGGTTGGTGCAACATCAAGAGTCGAAGGGCCTGTACTGCGCTGTAATCTTCTATGTTCTATGAATTGAGAAATAGAATTTTTGATATTTTCTCAGCACTAATAGCTCAAGCAATAAATAGGTAGTCAGTAAAAGCAATGTTTGATGTGTAATTTTCTTTAGAATTTTAATTAAATGGCAGAAATAAATCTTGAGAATTGTAAATTAAATGTAGCTCATATATAAGAAAAAAACACACCTTTTGATGAATGCATTGACTGATCAACATCTGTTGCATGATAAAAGTCTTATCAGCTTTCCGGAAGGTAAATAAAATTGCAATCTGTATGGCTAGCTGAAGTTTGTCATATAAAGAGACTATACATTGAAAATTTACTTATCTCTACCAACAATCATTGCAAAGAATTGTTTGGTTTTGCAGATTATAAATTGACAAAGAAACAAGGGTTTACGTTTATATTGCTAAAGAACATATAGCAAATGTATATTCAAATTGTAAAGATGTTACAGACATAAATTCATATAACACAAGAGTCCAACTTTTACTCTGCATCAATTTTGTGTCAATTAGTTTTCCTACTTCATTCAAATACAGCTTTATGGAATTATAATTCCTGGACCTCATTATAATCTTATTGATAGCTTTCACTTCAAATTTGCTGACATGATTAGAAATCTGTACAATTCTGGGAAACTATTTATGATAAATCAGCCAGATGCTACAAGGAAATGCTACACTGAAAGTGAGGCTGTGCTAATTTTAGATTAGATTAGATTACTTACATTAGATTAGATTACTTACAGTGTGGAAACAGGCCCTTCGGCCCAACAAGTCCACACCGACCCGCCGAAGCGTAATCCACCCATACCCCTACATTTACCCCTTACCTAACACTATGGGCAATTTAGCATGGCCAATTCACCTGACCTGCACATCTTTGGACTGTGGGAGGAAACCGGAGCACCCGGAGGAAACCCACGCAGACACGGGGAGAACGTGCAAACTCCACACAGTCAGTCGCCTGAGGCGGGAATTGAACCCGGCTCTCTGGCGCTGCGAGGCAGCAGTGCTAACCACTGTACCACCGTGCCGCCCACAAATTTGCAGCTTCTAAGCTATGAAAAATGAATTTTCTATGAAATGCAATACAGCCATGCTACCAGGCTTTCAAAGCACACCTAAGTTGGTGAACACTGTACATCTGCTTCAGGGAAATAATTCAGAAATCCTGAGTTTCATTGTTCTGTGTTTGATTATTTGAGTCTGGTAACAGATCCATTCCCACAGTGCTTGATTGGTTGTGTCTGGGTATGAACTCAGAGATAAATAGCCACCACACTAGATGCTGAGTTGTAAGAAAAAATGTGGACGTTTTGTGTTGGCAGAGATATTGCAAAACTCTTGTAGATAAGTTTGTTGTACACTTAGAAATTAGTGTCATTTCTCCATTGCTCTGAGATATATAGAATATACAAAACAGAGGCAGTGCAGGAAGTGCTTCAAAGAAAACAAAATGAGGAAAGTGAAAAACATATGCAGAGAAAAGTTAGCTTTGCTGACTCGGGTCAATTCTTTTCTTCCATTTCCTCTAAAAGACAAAGGACAACCTGTCCAGCTAATTGTCCAAATTTTAGCTTTTAGTGAAATAATCCAGGCTGTTTAAATTCCCTAAATTGATTTCAGAAGCTTAAGTAGTGATTATCCATGCTGCATAAAGAGCTATGTGTTATTTTTCTGGACAACATGGCACTTAGTTATCAATGGAAACCTGTATTAAAAGAAATAACATTATTTCCGCATGAAATATGGTCAAATGGATAAAAAAAATCTGTTATTTTCATTTGCTTCTAGTTCGAGTTCAACTTATTTCCAACCATTCTACTAATTAATTTCCTCAGGGTGTTCTCCTGTTAAACTCTACTGGCAACTCAGGGTATACTATTTGAAAAGTTTTCTGCAATAAGGCAGTCAATTGGGGTGTTAAGGAATTCCTTCATGATGGTAAGGTATAGAACAGAGAGAAATTTTTAGAGTATATTCAAACAGTTTGATACATATGATGTTTATTGTTCATTTGGCAAAACAGCATTATGTTGGTGATTGGACCAGATAGGTTTGTTGCTGGAAAATTTGGAACCAGGAGAATATGGGACAAACCATTTAGAACTGAGAAGAGGAAGAATTTCTTCACTCAGACTGTGGTGAATCTTTGGAATTGTCCATCTCAGAGGACTGTGAAACCTCAGCCAATGATTATATTCAAGATAGAGATTACTAGATGCTGAGATCTTAATAACATCAAGTGATACATTATAAGTGTGCAAACGTGGCTTTGAGGTAAAGGATCAGGCATGAACTAGGATGATCGAGCGGGCTTGAAGGGCTGAATAGCCAGTTCCTTCTCCTGTGTTCTTACACATTGAGCTTAACAAGAAGGAGATCTCTCTATCCCTAATTACTTGCCAGGGAGAATTATATTCCATGATGCATTGTGAAACTTTGCACTTAAGTTGCTTGTTTTCTTTTTAATATTTATTCTGAGTGCTTGGGGCAGAAACTATCTATTGTTTATGAACTTACATGAACACAAGAAAGAATGTAAAACAAAACTATAACAATAGAAAAAAAGTGAAAGATTCTCTAGAACACCGCTATTGAAAATGGGTTTTACATAAAAATCTCTTGAATTTAAAATTGGAAATCTTTAGGACTTAAGTCCAAAATTAGCTTTCTGCTATCATGTCAATGCACTTCTAAACTGGTTTTGGCTGGTGGTAAAAATGTAAAGAAAATTTACATGTTTTGTGTGTTCTAGCCTGAGTCTCTGAGAAAAGGGAAAACAGTATTGATGGAATCTAACCATGCCACCTGGAATTTTTAATATTATATTTACATCACCAAACTGTAATGTCATACTACATCAGAATTTTTTGATATGGTTGAAGATTTTTGTGATTATCATAACAGGACAAATTAAAATGCCAATTGTGAGGAATTTTCTTTTAGAACAGCCTATTTCCTGCATCAGGCTTTGAAAGATTAAACATGTTTCAGATGCTTGCTAAACTTCACAGCAAACCAACATGACCTGGCCTGCCATCAGGACACTTGCAGCATTTTTGTCATATTTATCTTTCCCAGACCATTCAAATCTGTAAATTTGTTGCCAACTTTCTGTTAATTATGCATGTCATTTATCAGTGTTTCACAGTGATTTCTTTTTCCCAGAAGTATTAGCACATCAGTATTCAAATAAAATTGATAACTTTTACCACCTGAGGCACTTTTAATGATGCTACCTCAAATGCTTTTTTTAAACATTTGTGCAAATTTGTGCAGTTCTGTATGTGTCAATAATAAAATTCTATACACACACAGTGGCATTTGCATTTGCTTAAGTTATTAAAAGATTCATATCTCTAAAAGTCAAAAGTTTGTGCACGTGTGCAGAAAATGTGAAATGTGAGAACCCATGTTAGCTCCATTCAATTATTCAGTAGCAGTCAGGGGATTAGCATCCACATGACTTTTTTTTAATTAATCAGCAAGACAAGAAAGATACTATTACAGATCAACTTCAATTATCCAAAGGACACGGGTAGGGAGTATTTTGTTTGGTTAATGGAACGCTGGAGAATCAAATGCCGGGTATCATAGTTAGCCAAGTGTCGGAACCTTGCGATCTTGTTCGGATAATCCAAAATTCGGTTAATCGAATGCCGGATAATTAAGGTTCCTCTGTATTAGTTCAATCATTCTTATGTTAATATTAGCCATATTCTGCTTCACCATGTATTACCTTCTAATAAGATTCGATCATGATTTGTGACAATTGTGACTTTGAGAAGGAACTATTTTGGCTTCAAATACTAAATTATAGTACAATAGAAGTTCTGGAATATACAAAACAAAATAAAATTGGCATTTCCTGCAAGTGGTGTGTTCTTCGTCTCCTAGGAAATTACCACTGTCTTGAATACTAATGTCCCCTTCATACATATTTTAAATCCACCATCCAGAAGTGATGAAGTATTGGATATTTGTGTATTGTAATTTACAGGACATATGTCCTGTGTATTATGGTTTATATTCAAGACCAGACAGACCTGTCTGTTTCAAACAGTTACAGCACTGTCATGTGATATTCTGGTATAAGGATACCCATCTCACCTTCAGCCCTCTCTTTAAAAAATATGAACACGAGCTGCTCCTGTCCAAATATAGAAAACACAAGTTTTTAAATGGTGCTGAAAGGATAACCCCAACCTCTTAATCTGATTCTTGGCTAAAAAAAATGAGAAAAAACTAATACCAAGAAAACATATCTGAAATATCAGAAAGATCGGCTTGTTCACACCTCTCGCTTAGTTCCACCATCTTGCCACTTAAATAAAGTTCATTGACAAAGAAATAAAAGTGGGATATTATCAATGCTTCTTTCTTGTTGATAATGTCATCTACACAAGAGCACATCTGCAATTTTTAAAGATTCCTCGCTTCCTACCCATTCTGCTCCAGGCTCCTTTCATTCAAATCTACTCCACTTTCCTCTACTTTCTCACTTTTTGATCCCTCACCCACCCATGAAAGAGGTGAGTGGGGGGCATGTGGATATCCCTGAGTTTTGGGAAAGGGAGTGAGGGGAAAGGAAGTGAGACTCAAGGTAATGGGAGAAGAGATGAGTGTGAAGTTTTGGCACACAAATCTTTGAAAGAGGAGAAGGAGAATCAGTGGGATTGAAGCTCTGGGCTTGGTGGAGTTGGAGAAAGAGTGTGCCCAGGCCTAGGTTGAGGTGTAAGCTAAGTCAGTCAGATACAATCTGATATGTCTTTAGAAGGCATGTGGAAGGGATAGCCTGTGGTTAGACCCAGTCAGTGGGTTTAGACCCAGTCAGTGGATCTTGACACAGAAAGTCAAAATCAGCCTCCCATACCAGCCCAGGAGACTGGCTACGGACAGGTGTCAAATATTGATGATTGGAGTCTGTACCTCTGCAGTGTGAAGTCTTGATTTGTTGTGGTCAGTCCTGTGGCTCCACAGCAACCACTCTGGAGGATAGGGCTAACATGGTAGAGGAGATCTCCAGTCACCAGTCAGGGATTTGGGCAATTCTGGTTGGTGCTGTCCAGTTAGTGTGGGCTCAAGAGTGTGGGCCACATCAGTCCATATTGGCCTAACTGCAAAAATCAAGGGTAGAGGGGTCTAGGAAGGAACTAGGGCTGTTTATAGGCTAAGATCAGGAAACACAAAATCCAAACTGTTTAAGTCTGTGATATTATAGTAAGTGATTTAAATACACTTTAAGATGTCTGTCTCAACAAGAATCCAACTAACTGTTGTATACGTTAGCTGCATAATCACCTTGTACACAAGATCTTTAGGATTCTTTCTATTGGTAAGAGGACTGTAATTGCAAACTTTTAACATAAAATATGCAAGAACAATTCTGAAATTCTAACCAATAAAATTAAGCACCTGATTAGACAGGATTTTCAATCAATAGAGTTGACTTAGGAATGCTTTAAAAATTGAGGTTTTTTCTTGATTATGGAATTCACAGTTCCTTAATGCTTCTCTGGGCTCTCAACCAAGCCTTTTATATTCTTGGCTGAAGTCCCAGAGAACTATTGCTCTCCTGAAACACCTGAGCCCCAGCTTAGTTGAATGCTCTCACTGGCTGTGGATCTCCATCCATTTTGGAATGTTTGATTTACAGGATTATACTCTTTAAGTGCCTTGCTATTATAGCCACTGAAACTTTAATGTGATTGACACTTTTAT
Organism: Chiloscyllium plagiosum; assembly: GCF_037043375.1. Taxonomy (NCBI): domain Eukaryota; kingdom Metazoa; phylum Chordata; class Chondrichthyes; order Orectolobiformes; family Hemiscylliidae; genus Chiloscyllium; species Chiloscyllium plagiosum. Next base: position 45,227,081 of record NW_028270151.1, on the reverse strand, counting down.
TTGACTGCAGCAAAGACTTAAAGACATAATGTAAAGTTATAGAATTTTTTTAAAGCTTTTCTTTACATTTCGAACTTATACCCTTGGGTTCATTACTTCCAAACTGTGTGTAGTGGGTGAATAAACATGGGCATACCATACCTTGGGGACATGATAGGTAATAGAGGGTGATTTGATTACATCATCAGGTTCAGTAAATGGGCCATGGGAAGGGTATGGGTGTGAGAGGATGTGAGGGGTGAGGGCTGTAGGGCCTTTCATTTCTTTTACAGCTCAGATAAACTCCCACAGCACAGAGACAGGCCTTTAAGCAATCCATCTCGTCAGTCAGTAGCCTCTATGTCTGCATCCAGACTTTCTCCAGGTTCTCTGGCATGACTTCAGTTGGCACCCATCCCTCCCAGCGATGAAAATGCTGCCTCCAGAGGTGATAGTTTCTGAAGCTGGGGTGTAAATCCAATTCTCATAACCCACTTCAAGGATTAAAAGCTGGCTGATTATCTTTTCACGGAGCATTGACTTCATCACAGGCCTACAGTTCAAGAGCTTTTAAAATCTTGTTTCAATTATGATTTTTTTAAAAAATTGTATGGATGTTTTTGAGAGCTTACAATATTACAGAGAATCACAAAGAATGTACATTACAGAAAAAAGATTATTTTCCTGTCAGAAAATACAAGTTTTTACACTCTGAATAAATACTGTCCAGTTTACTTCACCCTACTAACATATTTCATTCACCTTCATGTATTCATCTAGCTTCCTGTTCAATGAAGCTGTGCTCTTTGGCTCAAGAATTTATTTGGTAGCAAGTTCTTTTTTTAAATTCATTTACAGAATGTGAGCTTTGTTGGTTAGGCCAGTATTTTTTGTCCATTCATAATTAAGAATCAACTACATTGCTGAGAGTCTGGAGCTACATGTAGGTCAGACCAGGTAAGGATGGCAGTTCCCTTCTCTAAGGGGTATTAGCAAACCAGTTGGGTTTTTCCTGACAATCAGCAATGGATTCATGGTCATTGATAATACCTTAATTTCAGATTCTTTTATTGAATTCAATTTCCACAATCTGACAGTGGGATTTGAACCTGGGTTCCCAGAACATTAGCTGAGTTTCTAGATTAATAGTGTAGTGATAATACCACTAGGCCACTGCCTGGCTACTTTCGCTAGTCTGACTAATCAATGTCATCCTGAATTCCTTATTAGATTTATTTGTTACTATTCTATATTTATGGTTCCTGGTTTTATACTCACACAGAAGTAGAAACATTTTATGTCTACCTTATCAAATAATTTCATAATTTTAAAGACCAATGTCAGGTCACTTGCCAACAGTATTCCCAGCAGAAAGAGCTGCTCAGACAAAGCATAGCACCAGCCTGGTTTGCCATTCCTGATGATGGGCATAATAGTCAACATTAAAATATCTGCTTGGGCAATCAGGGAGTCAGCGTATCCAGATTTCCCATGAACTTGTTCCTTTAAAACACCTTCAGCCAAGTAGTCCCGAGCTAGAGCTTTGAGTAATAATGTAAATACTCACATGGTCATGAGTGCTATGACTTTTCATTTGACTTCATCAGGGAGGTCATACAGTTCACATTAGCTCAAAATAGCTACAGATGCAATCATTACAAGAACATAATTGGAACTGAATGATGCAGTTTATTAACATTTTATGATGAATGAAATGACATACATTAAAAAAGAAATTCAATTCTGTTTAATATCTACACTTAAAAAAACTCAATATCCTTTTTTCAACCAGAACCACTTATTTTGAGCAACTGCAACAATCAGAGCAGGCTGGTTATGTTTATAAAAAACCCCTGACATCCACCTATATATTTGCACACAGTGACATAAGTAATCAGGGCTTAAAACATGTACCCAGGATTAAGCACCAAGAAAAGTTGGGCATAATTTTACTGTACATATAAATTCTCATTTTTATGCTCACAGGATTTCTGTCCCTGAATACATCTCAGCTCATTATAGTGGCACCGCCTCAGGGTAAAGAATTTCCTGCAATTACTCTGTTTGAAATGTTACAAAATTAAGCCTAGAATTTTGGGTGCACCTGGAAATGGAAGTTAATTGTCCAGTGTATTTTTTTCCTGCTCTTTCAGTGATTTTTAAAGATGTATCCTCACTCAGACCTATTATTTATTTTCTTCTTCTATCAATACATTTTATGGGTATGCAGATGAGCCGCAATAATAATTGAAAAACTTTTACGATTGCATATCCTTTAACATGTTGTTCTGATGTCAATGGATAGAGGCTTGAAACCTAAAGGTAAAACCTTCCCAGACTCTGAAATATGTAGTCTGTGGTGAGAAATTTAGGAGGGAAAATATACCACTAGACTTGCTTTATTTCCTTAATGTGCCTGGGGAAGTGTTTAAAGTGGGCAGATAAAGGCTCAGGTAGATGAGTTGCGATCGGACTTGGGGAAGTGCAAACCCTCTGGGATTGATGGGGAGGGCTACCAGGAAGGAGATGTTTATAATTAGGTGTTCACTAAGAGAAAGATCCTGAGTATAAGACTCTGTGTTTGAGGAGCTGCTGTTGCCTGCCATTGTGTAGGCAATGAAGAGTGCAATGAAGCTGAAGATGAATGTGACCACACCTAGAGAGGGTTGGTGGGGGAAGAGGGAAAGAGCTTTGATTTCCAGCTATATGAGACCTTTCAAAGGGCAACATCATTACACAGACACCCATATACCAAAGCTGAAAACTGCCAGCAACTCATATGTGCTTTTTGAAGCTTAGGCACTACCCTACCTTGCTCCAAGCATTCCAAATCCTTGCTCCAAGCATTCCTGATCATACCTTGCAAGATAACAAATGGATGTCATTCATACCTGTGATTAATAGTTTGTCTACCTGTAAATATGGAGTGCCAAAGTAGCAATCACTTGCCATTTACCAGTAGGAGCTGCTCACTTCACATTTTAGACATTGCGTAGTGTGAAAATGTTTAGTCTCTGTACCTGAAGTATTGTAGACAGAGATGCACACAGAACTGATTGTGAGAATGGAATATATATTTCCAGAAATGGAACTCATTTACAGTGAAGTCTCACCTTTGTCACTTATGTGTCCTCACAATGTCTTGTTCCATCTTTCCCTCCCACTTTGTCTCAGTACAATCCTGGGTACTGCAGCTGAGGCAGATTGAGGCTGCATTACAGTGGAGCCTGTTGGCCATGGAGGTTTGGACAAGTAGCCCCAGGAATGTTTTATCGAGAGGCCCAGACATGCTCAGAAGCAGGAGCATCCTTCTTAGTTTGAACTCCAGAGGTCTGAGGGTGACAGGTTGGGTGGAATTGGACGACACCTCTGGAGTGTCCTGTGAGGAGAATTCTCAGGGGCGTTATATGTGGTTCCTCTTTCTGCTGTGTGCCTACTGGCACCACAATGTCTCCTTGTGAAGAAGTGATACATGGAGTGAGGTCAAGGTCCCTAAGCTTTAAATTACCTTGCAAGGCTCAAGCAATGGAATGCAGGTCTATGAACGCGTGCAGTGGATTCTGAGACTGCTGGACCTGGCTCTCCATGGCAGTCACTAATCTGTCCATTGATGCAGCTGGACACTCCCATGTCTGAGGCAGCAGGGTGCTAGCCAAGTTGCTGCAAAGTCCCCTGCAGCCTTAGTGTCAGGTTTCCCAGTATCTCCTGCCTGCTGCTCATGTGTCTGATTGTGCATTATTCTGAACTCCCTGATTGCTGACACCACAGAATGCTCTCCTTCCCGGGATTTAGCAGGTAGCTAGTTTTACGTAGTCCACTGAGCTAGGGTATTTCTCCTTCAGCCAACTGTGGATTGCTCACCAACAAGTTCTCCCAAATCTAATCCAGATAAAGTACTCACTGAGATGTTAGTATCTGGGTTCGCGGATGGTTTAAGAAGCAACATTGCCAGTGTCTTCCTCTGAGGTCTCGTGCTCTCTTCCTCAGAGCTGGAGGAAGTCATGTCTTGCAGGGTGGCCTTTTTGATCAAGGTCACCATGCACACCCTGGTTGTGCCTGCAGGAGACAAAGGAAGGAAAGTGTCACATCCAGGTGTGTGAAAATGAGGTATTAGGTTAGATTCCCTACAGTGTGGCAACAGGCCCTTCGGCCCAACAGGCCCACACTGACCCTCCGAAGAGTAACCCACCTAAACGCATTTTCCCTCTGACTAATGCACTTAATTAACAATTTAAGCATGGCCAATTCACCTAACCTGCACATCTTTGGACTGTGAGAGGAAACCGTAGCACCCGGAGGAAACCCACACAGTAACGGGGAGAATGTGCAAACTTGTATTTTCTCAATAAATTCAGTTAAAAATTACACAACCCCAGGTTATGTTCCAACAGGTTTATTTGTAAGTAAAAGATTTGTAACTATAAGCCCTTTCATTGTGGGTGGCACAGTGGCTCGCTGGTTAGCATGGCTGCCCCACAGTGCCAGGGATCTGAGTTCAATTTCAGCCTCCGGCGACTGTCTCTGTGGAGTCTGCATGTTCTCCCCGTGTCTGCATGAGATTCCTCTGGGTGCTCCTGTTTCCTCCCACAATCCAAAAATGCGCAAGTTAGGTGAATTGGCCATGCTAAATTGCCTATACTGTTTACGGATGTGTCGGTTAAGTGTATTAGTCAGGAGTAAACGTGGGGAAGGGATATGGGTGGGGTACTCCTAGTAGGATCAGTGTGGACTTATTGGACAAAAGGGCCTGGTTCCACACTGTAGGGATTATAAAGTGTTTTGGAGCACTGCTCTTTTGTCAGGTGACTAGTGGGGCAGGATCATAAGACAAGAATTTATAGTTAAAGATCAAAGTGTCATACAACTAATGTGATGTATTGAATAAAACTAGACTGCTGTTAAGTCTTTAATCACTTAGAATGGGAATGCAAGTTACAACTGATTAATATGTAAATCTTAGAATTTCCTTCAAGTCAAAGTCCCTAGATAACTGATGGTTTTATCAATTTATATTAAAAAGTGACATCTCAGCACAGATGATGCATTAAAGGTGTGAGTTTAGAGTCTGTCTGTATCCCACCCTTGACTCAGACTGGTTCTATTTCCATTGTCGGAATTTATAAAATGTCACATCGACTGACTGTCTACAGATTGCATGCTTTTTGACCGAAATAGAATGTATCTGCAAATACAAATCTGCAAATGCAAAATGCACATTTGACTTGCTGAGAGAAACCAACAAAAGTAATATTGGAGAATCACACAGAAATAAATCACTTTAAATTAACAATGCGATTATATTAGGCCATTTATTTAATAATATATTGTGGTTAAGAATGCGTTTGACCACCCGACCAAGGACATCTGCAAATGGTGTATATTTAAATTAATCTTGTTAAAGTAAACTGGAGAGCATAGACTATAAATGGCAAAGAAAGTGGTCATGGGTTAAATCTGTTTGTAGATGTACGACACAGAATTTAAACAAATAATTCAAAGAAAACAACAAGTACTGACAATTTGGTTGTAGTAGTGGCTAATTGAAAGATGATTGGAAACAGTTTTTGTAACTATTATAACTTATTTTAATGTATCCTTTGGGTACAACAAAAATGGTGAAAACTGCTTTTTGTATTTTCACTACGTATCCATTAGCTTTCACATTGAACTGATGGCCAATGCAAAATGAAATGGGTGCCAGTAATAAAAAGCTGCAGCACAAGACACATTTCAATTCCTTCAACAACCCCAAGCAAAACACATTTTCACAGAATACTGAAAAATGCATCTGAACAGGATTATAAGATTGCTTGAAAATTACAGGGAAGAAAGATATTTCTGTCCCTATTAATCCATCCATCCAAACCATCACTATTCTCCCTGAAATGAGGTAATTAATTAACTGCTTCATCCCTAATTTCAGAGTTTTCTTGCCAAAACTTTGGGCAGATAGATTGTTCAAGATTCCCTTGTCTCCTTCTTCTACACTCACAATTTAAGTTAAAATAACATTTCTGTTTTACATTTTTCACATCATTTAGCATTTTACACCTCTCAGATGTCTCCTTCCCAGTCTGAGTCCTGAGTCTCTTTGGTTTTTTTGCCATAACTCAGTCTCCAATCCCAAGCTTCAGCCTTATGGAACTTGTCTGCACTGCCTTTCGGTCATAAATTTTTCCCTTGTGAATCAACTAAACCAAAACACAGCATTGAACCTACAATCTGATGATAACATGTTATAGTTTAATCATATCTCTGATTTATATTCTATTATTTTGGCTATATAGTTCAATTTTTATTGCCATTTTCACTGCTACGTTGCACTTGTGACATTTATTTCACAACAAGAATGCTAAGAATCCAAGGTCCCGTTTTTCTTCAACCGCTGTTATTTCAACACTATTCATGAAGTATGTGTGTTGACCATTTTTACTTCCAATGTGTAGTTAGTTGCGTTACTTGCATTAAATTTCGTCTGCCTTGATCTGAGCACATACTTAATATAAATCGCTCTGTTATTTCTGATCTGCTTCCTCCAATTTCACCGCCATCCCCAGTTTTATACTGTCAGCAAATCTACCACTTTGCTTCTAGTTTTAAGTTCATTTCAATCTTGATATTTGTTTGATTGGAATTCCACATGGAAAGTAAGGATCATCTATTCGCTGTTTTATTTTGTTTGATTAATCTGTTATTTTATTCAAACACTTGGAACAGTTACCTCACACTACATGCGTTAACTTCGCTGTTTAGAGTCTTGATGCAGCCAGCACATCCCATCAACCTGAGGGAATACTGCTGGCCGCGAACTCCTGATGGTGTCTAGACGCAGAAACTATTCCATTTGGCATAAGATGCTCAAGAAAACAAAAAGTATTTTCAGACATAAATTACATACATTGACAGCATTTGAAACTTGTCCTATGAAAGCCTCAGAGACTGTATGAGTAATTGTTGTGCAAGGGCCAAATCTCATACTGCTTATAATTTTTGTGCACTAATAGCAGTTTTCAAATGCAGAGGAAAAGATAGATATTATGCAAATTTGCTCATTTTTAAGTCATAAAATGAACTCATTAGATGAGTTAGCTTCTGTAATGCCTCATATTAAATATATGAATTAAGAATAAGACACAAGCCATGGAAAGGAATGTTTTCCTGTGGACTTTTTAATTCTACCATCAGGCTCAAACGTGGGTCAGAAGCCCACACTGTGTGGAAAACATTCATTCCTAGTGATCTTTCCACATGATGGCCAATTAATGGCCAAGGGGACATCCCAGACTGCTACAATGTGACTCACATTTCAACCAGAACCACGGTGGGAACAGAACATTGGCCTCATTAAGATGAGCATTAGATACTTGACTCTCTGGCAGAGTTTTACAGTATAACCGAGAAATGATATCCTACATCATTGTCACTGTCTTCTTCGTAACTAGACGCAAAAAACTGGGGTATGGATTTGATGTGGATGAAATGGGGAATGACAGCCATCTTCTAAGAATGAAGATAAAAATGTGGATCAGGACATTGATAGTTGGCCATTCAAGCCAACATGACAGAACAATGCAGTGCGGAGCCCTGAAAACCTGAAAGGACCTAAAAAGAACTTGCTTCCAGGATGAATGAACATTGTCTAATTGTTTCAGATCCTATTGGTAATTTGGCATGCAACTCCTGTTTAGTGAAAAGGAATTGTGTAGTTAAGTTCCTCACAACAGACTGCTGGTTGAAAGAAATCCTAGGAAATCTTGTTTTAACCCTTCCATCATCAGCCATATTTAAGTGTTTCTATGTGACTGAAGGCTGTTGAATTGCCCTGAAATCCTTGAGCATCCTGTTGGACAGAATTGCAACTATGAGAGAGACAGAGTATGTGTGAGAGATGGAGCTTTGTGCAGCTTCTCTAGGTAGAACAATGCGAGATGAGGTGGTGTGGATGTGTGAACTGTTTGTTTTACATCTCCTAGCATTTACCCTCTCTTGAAACACTGATACATAGAATAAATCTTTCCCTCCAGAGATGTGTGGATTCTGCAAGTTGTCTCACATGGTGAGTGCAAATGTGTGCAGGCTAAGTAATAGCAGAATCCAAATAACATTGCATTTAGCTTCAGTGTTGATCATATTAAGATACAACACTTTGGCTGTTGTCCTCAATGTCACAGTTCAAGGATTCCTGATATTTTAGGATATCTTCAGTCAGAATCAGTTGTTTATGATGGATGAGCAGTGCTTTGCCATTACAACTTTGCTCATCCTTGTGATGTCAGAAGAGGCTGCTGGGTGTGACTTCACCAAGTAAGACAACAAAAACTACATCAGAGGATATTTAACAGTACAAATCAACATATGCATTTGCAAAAGTTAAAGTTTAAATTGAAAAAAGGTTTTGAAGTGTGCCACTTATATGCTTACAGCACTTTATTTTTTTCATTTCCCTTCCCCAGATCAAAGTGCAGTGCCAACATTCTATAGTTGGCCATGTTAGCCAGTAAACTTGGCCAGTTGTCCCATGGTGGTTATAGTCTGTTGGTGCAGATCTGCTGGGAATCTCCTGCTCAGATGCAGGTTCACCTTCAAACTGCTACAGGCTTTGGGATACACACAGGGAGAAGATGAGGGTGATGGAAACTTATGGAGTAACCTAAGAGAAAGCTCCTAGGGAATTGTCTATTGATCCTCCTCTCTTTAGATCCCTGTAGGCACCACTCTTTCTCTCTGAGGGAAAGGCAAACCTGGAGTGAGGTCAAGGTCCTTTATCACCATCTGACCTTGTTGTTAATACTAACCATCTTTGGCTGCATACATATAATACAGTCATTGACTGTTTTGGATCTGAGTCTCCATGGCAGTCACCATGCTGTCAATGAAAACAGTCAGCTGTTTGCATGTCAGAGCCAGCACAGGACTGATAATGTTGGTGGACCCTTTCATCCTACAATCCAGCTTACTATGCCTCCAACCTGCTTGATATTTCTCTGCTTACCTCTGATGTTTGTCCTAGTCCATTAATGGCCAAGAACAGGAACCTATCTTCTGTCTGGGGCTGAGCAACTGTCTGGTCTCTGGCAGTCCTCTTGAGTGTCTGAGAGTTGGGGCATTTCTTCCTCATTCAGCTGCAGAGATCTGTCTATGATGTGCTCACCAAATACGCAGTCAAATCTAATCCAGAAAGAGTACTCACTGAGGTGATAGTCTCTCATTGATAGAAGGTTTGAGTGAAAGCTTGTCAGTGCATTCTTTGGGATTGTGCGTTTCCTCAGAGACTGAGGTAAAGATGAGAGTCTCGAGCACCTCTTTGTGGATGCTCACTGGGAGTCACTAATGCCTGCATAAGAGAAGGAAGTGAATTAGCAGTGGAAGACGCATAAAAGCTTATCTAGATTAAGAATAAATGCACACTGATGTTAATGGGAGAGGAGCGCAACACAGCTCAAAGGATTGATTGTTCGCTAATGTTATTCCAATCCCACAGAAGTGGTCTGCTCTTCTTCGGCCATCCCAATGATTTTCTCCTCAGAGTGAAGACCCTAATATTCAGCAACTTCTCCTTTGATGTCTTGGTTTAGCTATAGCTAGATTTCCAATGAGGCAAAAGAAGGGATTGAGTATGATGGAAATGGATAAAACAGCAGTTAGGAGCAGGAGTGGTGGTGAAATATCCCCAGCAATTGAGCATTGAGTACAGAGGGCAGGAGGAGTTCATAGTTTAGAAGGACAGGTGGGTGAGAGAAGCTGAGTGGATGTGTTGCATGAAATAGAGTCAAGATTAGAGTGGTGTTGGAAATGCACAGCAGGTCAGGCAGCATTCGAGGAGCAGGAAAAATTGATGTTTCGGGCAAAAGGCCTTCATCAGGAATAAGGCTTTTGCCATGTTGCACGAAATAGTTTTCCTTGGTGAAGCTGTATGGCAATGGCAGCATTAGTTTGTGTGCTGGGCCTGTGAGTGTGAGGAAACAAGAAAAAGATGGTAGGATTTACCATTGGAGAGTGCAGAAGAACAAACACCTTCATTCTACACTGCTAGCTGTCCTTTTCCATCCAGGAAACAAAGCTGACCCACGCTGCAATCTATGTCCAGCGCAGCTGAATCTGGTGGCATGACCCTCTGTGATGGCCCACTGGGAATGGGATTGTCCTCCTTACACCCAGACATTCAGGGCCGTGTCTGTGAAGTGGGCAACTAACTTGCTTTTCTTCTGATCCATGTCTTCAGTGAGAACAGTTAAGCACCACAATGTGAGGTGTCCGCTTTGGCTTTCTGCATCTGAAGTGATGAGCAGTTAGCATCAGAGGTGTGTACACTGACTTGTCTCGCCAGTACCCTGAGAGCAATTTAATTCCCAAAAAAGGGGCCCAAACTCTGCTGTGTTATTACTGAGGTGTAGAGCAGAATATCGCATCAGAAAAGTCACTCCAGGCCATATGGACCCAGTGCCATGAAAGTGACTCAGCGTAACACATTAACTGTAAATGGGAAAATTACTTGCACTGGTTTTGTTCAGTTTGTTTCGATTACTAAAACATTAAGCTATGGGCATAGTTTTTATTTTTTTTTTTCTGGCTCTGAATCATTTAGTAAGCAGTCAAACACTTTTGCCTGTCTTGAAACAGAACATTGTTTTCTGATTCCTATCGACTTAGCTCACACTTCAAGTTTGCTTATTCCTGATTGCAGTTTATCAAAACTATTGAAATTGGAACAATAAATTTCAAACAATACAGCATTTCAAAAATAATTTTTATTTTATATATTGATTTTTAGTATCATGTTGAAACCTTTTGAAAGAAGGTACTGAGAGACAACCCTAGCTTGAACTGAATACAGATGTATAGTCAATTGTTCAACATTATTGACACATATCAATTTCTTCTTCAACTTTCCTTTGCAGAGTATTGTTCTTCATAATGTTGTTACACTCAACTGTATGTCAACGATCAATAAATCATGTCACTATGCTTATTTTGTTAAGAGCAGTGATTTTTAAATTTATCCAACATACATTTGTTTGTTAAAGTATTGATGCTGACTTATCAGCAATATTAATTAGGGCCGTTGTATAGTCGTGGGAATCAGTACGGGTGCCTGTGGGGCCCCAGGAGGAGGAGACTGGGGTAAAAAGAATCTGGGGACGGGAGGTGTGATGAGCGAGATAGAATAAAGTAGTGAGATATTATTTAATTTAAGTTATTTGAATTTAGTTTAAGTTAGTATTAAGTTAAGTAGATATGTTTATTCTGGTAGAAAGGTAGCTCGTTCATTAACAATAGTACTGTGTTATGGCTTTGTTGTACTGCTTTTGTTTTCTGTTTTGATGGTGTTATTCTTTTTATTGTATATAAATGTTTTGTAAAAGATTTAAGAAGGTTTTTAATAAAATTATTATTTTTTAAATTTGTATGTTTGCATTCAAATGCACATTTCAAAAGTATGTAAGTAAATTAAGTATTTATTGTATTTATACCAGTAACTATTCCAGATACAAAAATTGCTGGAGCTACAAAATCTAGAGGTTCTTTAAATAGTTTACTAATCACACTTCTGAAAGGTATAGAGAGCGATTTTAATCGATGTACACATGCAGAAAGCTGGCAGTATTGGATTAAATATCCAATAGTTGTATCTTTAATTTTCATTTTTTAAAAATATTTGCTTCCAGGATGAAACAGAAGTTCTTAAACAGGGCAAACTATTGTGCTCAAATCAATTGTGTAGCTCATGTGCTGCTCCTTCAAACACTTTGGTCACAAGGATCCTTGTACTCAATATTTAGAACTGACAGGCATTCCTGATTAAGGGCTCTGGCCTGAAACATCGGCTCTCCTGCTCCTCGGATGCTGCCTGACCTGCTGCTTTTCCAACACCACACTCTCAATTCAGAATTGACATTCCACTGGTAGTCTTCAATGAAAGAAGAAGTTAGTGTGGAGCATCAGCAAAGTAATTTCACAGTTTTCACTGAGTATTGGTCATAAGAGACGTACAAATTATGAAGTTTACTAACATTTTGATGCATACTGTTTTGAAAAACAATGGGGTCTGGACAATTGTAGGCATGATGTGAAAATTGCACTCCTAAAGCACTTCACTGTTTCTTAACATTTCCAGAATGTAATCTGACTACCAAAGAGATTGGGAAGCCAAGAACTCCCACATTTCCAGTTAACTGCTAGTTGAATTCATTGATGAAATTATTAGCATGTTTGAGGTTTGCACTGTTCAACCAGGAGGCATGGGACTCCATAGTGTCTGGAACATGTCAGGGTGCAGCTGTTGCAAACACAACAGGGACCTTTGAGGGCTAATGGATATACTAGTCAATATATCTCAGGAACAGTGAATAATGCACAATTTCTCAACCAGTAGCACAGAGTTCCTGCAACTGAGGCTGAGAGGTTTGTACTAATGAACAGTGACTGGGGGGAATCTTTGAAAGGGATGTGAGGCAGCTGCCATTACTTTGGCAGTACTGGTGGCAGAGGAAGCTGCAGTGAACATACAACTGATAGTTTGATGGAGATGAAATAGGAACAGGTGGTTCTGACATTACAGAGAATACCAACTTGACCAGAAATGATTGACATCATTCTGCACTTAACTGAGTTTAATCTCACTCGTTTCTGATAATCTTTCTTTAAGAGCATTCATTCACTCTAGTAGTGATCTATTGAAATGAATGATCATGAAATGAAATCACAGTGTCCCAAATATATTAATTGCAAATAATTACTTTTCCTTAAAATGCTCAACCGTGATCAATTAAATAATTGGAAATCAACTGAAAAGACAGTAAGCTGAAGCAAGTGAGCTCAGCTTTAAAGTGATCAGGAGAACGATAATCTTGGAGAGAAATTTTTTTCTAAGTCCTAGCTGCATATCATAATTATTTAAGATAAAAAGGAAGAACTCCGAAAAATCTCTGATTTTTTTTCTAAGTCCCAGTTGCAAGTATGATCATTTATGGGAGATGATTATTGCATAATTCATTATCTTGTTACTAGTGTTAGATATATTGATTGTTGTAAATAAAATAATTAGCTATTACAAAGTAATAGAGCATTTTTATTGTTATATTATTATAGCACTGACCATTTCTTTCCCCAGTTCTCTCTTCAAGCTTGCTCTCCTTCCTCCACACACTCCTCTCCTTACAGCTGACTCTCATCCTGTTACTTCCTTCCCATCTAACTCAAGATCATTTTAACCATCCCTCCATTCCACTCTGTTCTTTCCCATCATCTGTATCCTTCAATCCCCTATCTGGGACATTTCACACTTCCCTCTCCTTCCTGCTTACACCTCCATCCTTCTCTCTTCCCATTGCTTTACACCTCAAACAATCCTTCTGCTCCTTTGCTTCTTGTTCTCCACACTTCACCAACCCATTTTTTCTTTCCGCTCCAGTTCTGCATTGTGGATTTAGGCCCAAGCGCACAATTCTATATATTTCCCAGAGGCCTGAAGGGGTTAGCCTCAGGTTTGGGTGCTCTCAGTACCTGGCATTACAAGAAAGGAGATCAGTGGAGAATTAGAAAGGCAAGGTTGTTATTTTGAGACATTCATCAGAGCATAAAACATTTATTTCAACTTTTTTTATTCAAAATACATTTTTACGTTTGTCTCATCTTGCATCTTTAGGGGCAAACCATGCTGGGTGTCCAGCTTACTGAGACAGTGGCCTGGATGTTGAACAGGATACAGTCTGTCCTATAGAGATGACTGCCAGCAGCCTTGTGAGTTCCTCCACATTGTGGGTGGTGAGAATTGCAGTTGGCAAGGTTCTTCTTTGTCACCCTATGCTCACATTGGTCCCACTATGGTCAGGTACTCCAGAACAGCGGAGAAGTAGGTGGGAGCATTAGGAAAATAGCATCAGAATTTTGACACAACAATTATAAAGAAACAACAATTTAATTCAAGCCAAAATGCTCTTGCAAGTGATGGCTTCCCAAATATCTACTACCCTTGTTTTTCTAGGCAGTAGAGTTTTTTGGTTTGGTCAGTGATGTCTAAGGAGCCTTGGTGAGTTACTAGTTTTCAAATTTCATTGTATATGTTCAACTATAATTCCACTGTACTTTTATTTCTGCGATGTTGCCACATTTACGTTATCGACAGAATTTATCATCCCTTCCCCCCACTTCAACTCCTCTTGCAGATCATCCCTGTTTTATTCTATAGGTTTGGAGTCTGTGCCAGAGTGGGTACAGAGACACCACATAGAGGCTGCAGAGTGATCAGAAGGAAGGAGGACAAACCGGATGAAAGAGAATGGTTGATGGAAACTGGTGGGAGCACTTTTTGGAAAATAGGCAGTAGGATTTGTTTATTTGTGTTTGTATCATAACATGTAGGAAGCTGCATTTGATGCCTGTATGTGTGAATACACAAAGTTAACAAGCTGTGATCACTTTTGAATGCTTGACTGCTCAAGCATGATCATCTGCAAGCTGGACTCATTCCAATTACAAGTTCCAAATTACACCATTTAACATCCATTGGTGCCTGCTGCAGCTTCTTGCACTTTACAGCGTGACTAAACACTATGTTTTTTTTCCCTGAAAAGGGAGGAACAGATTCAGTAGAGACATCCTCCTAGCCATGAGGAGACCAGAGAATGACAGTGAGGAGCCAGAATGGCGTACTGTCCATGAGTAAGGTACTTTCAAATGACAGAGTGCCAATGTCATGAGAGATTGCATTCTCCAGGAAGATGATCTTAAACACTTACGCCTGGCCCAAAATGAGGTGATGACTCACTATCCCCATGGCTCTCCAACCTACAGTCATGATAGTATGACATTGAAGTATGACATTTGTGTCCAGCTCATTCTAGAAAACAACCTTGGGACTGTGTGGAATATTATACTTGGCAGCTCATCATACCATCGGGCACTTCACAAATGACTTGTACTTGAGGATGTGTGACTATATCCATTTGGGCCAGCATTGGCACAAAGGTGCTAGGTTTTCCACCATCACCAAATTCCTTCAGGTTGTTAGCCAAGGGCTGCTCTTACATAAAAACAGAAGCTTGTGAACTCAAGTAACCTGAACCCAAGCAACTGTCATGTGCTGGCTTGAACAGGGTCAGCTCAGAGGAATGATAGAAAGTGTAAATCCTTATTTGGCAGAAGAGTAATGAACTTATTTGAATGGTGCCTTGGAGTGAGCCAATAATGAAAAGATCCAATCTCCTGTTCCCTGGATGCTGCCTGACCTGCTGTGCTGTTCCAGCAATAAAGTTTCAACTTTGATCTCCAGCATCTGCAGACCTCACTTTCTCCTCAAAGATCCAGGCTCGTCAGAGGAGCTAAGAAACAACAAGGAAAAGCACCACAGTTCGGGAAGATAAGGATAAAAATGAAGGATTTTAGAAGTGTCAGCAGCAAAACCTTGGGAGGTCAACATTCATGCAAGTTGAAGACTCCATGCTCGGAAGCATGGAAATTACATCGAAGACCTTGGAGAGATCTCCTGGGCAGCATGAGCTCTTATTCCAGGTAATAGCTTTTAAATTCTTTGACTGTTCAGGGAGTGTCAGAGAAACCTAATGGGTGTGCACATGCATTTTAGCCTTGTATGAATTGCATGCCTGCCGTTAACCTTTTCTTAATCAAACAGTGTGAATTGTATATCTGTTTTAACTGTACTAATAAAGTTAGAGGTTAGTTGGTACTGATTGGACTCATTTCCTCTTTGTGCTAAGCCAATAACTTGCCAAGCGTGGTAACCAGGCAGCGAGGTCCAAAGGGTCATCAACTGTACCCATGTAGCCTTCATAGCTAACCAGGCAAATTCCTGGTCAAAGAAAGTTTCCACTCAATGAAGGTCCAGTTGATCAGTGACCAAAAGAAAGTGTATCTTTCAGCTGTCAGCTCAGTCCCATACAGCTTTATGATTCCTTCATCCTGCAGGAGTCCAAGTGCTGCACCTCTTCAGGTCACCATTCATATTCTGTGGATGGCTGCTGGGGACAGGCTGAGAAGGTGCCCATCTGACACCCAACCAAGAATACATTGCTCATTGAGCAGATCACTGCTATCTTGAAGATATACTTCACCGTTTGGATCATGTCTTCTGGTATGAATCAGACGGAGTGTCTCATTTTGGATGTTTGCTATATCTTGCACAAAATGGCAATACAAAGTGGACTACAGCATGATGAAGTGGAGGGCCTGGAAGAAAAATGCCTCTTCCAAACATGACCAAGGTAACATGCTAGTCCACAAATTACCTGATTGACTGCATTCAATTTTAAATTTACCATGGCGGCATTTGAACTCATGACCTCTATATTTCAAGTTCAGTGCACAACTACTAAAGTACCACACATGAGCAAAGCATTTGTTATTTTATTGCGGCTTGTATTTTCGTCATTTGGCAGAAGAGATGTTGAATTGGTAGTGATAGCTCAAGACAAGACAAAGATCTTTTGTTCGAATTTGAGAAGCTCAAAATAGGAAGAGCTAACGAGGCTTGCCTTTAGAATTGATATAAAATGTGGAAAAGTTAGCTTTTATTTTTTCAGCTTATTGAGTGTTTTCTTTGCTTAAAACTACTATAAGTCATGAGGAAAATAGCTCAGTCACTTCTTCACATGAGCAAACAAAATAACAGAAGTCAAGTGTTTCTGTGAATTTGGAGACAGGTTGGCTCTGGTGAACTGGAAGGTGAAGGTCAGAGAGACACACTGTCCTTGGAAATTAAGTGAATATCACAGGGGGGAACTGCATCTGGGAGCTGGGAAAGTTAGTGTTCGGGTGAAGAGAGAATGGAATGAAGGAAAGAGAATGTGTATCGAGGTGGACTTTGGAGAATTTATTTCATCCTCAGATTTAAAACTTATGAATTGTGACATTACAAACTACTTCACTATTTTTGAAATAAACCGTCTCTAACAACGTGTGTAAAAGTGAGTTGGAGAGAGATTGCATTTGGATGTCTTCATGGTTTAAAATGCCCCATGTGATAACCTCAAAAGAAACTTTGCATTATTATTTGGAGCATTGGGCTAGGAATCCAAAACCTTTCAGAAACTCCCCAGAAATGATTTTGAGCTATTAATACTCTTTAGGATCAGAATTCATACAATGAATTCTACAGAAACCATACAGCACTTTTTCCCCCCAGGACAGGGGTTTCATTGGTAGAGTCAGCATTTATTATCCATTCCTAACATTTGGGTCTTTTTGACTTGCTGCAATCCTTGTGGTATTGGTACACCCACACTTCCCTTCGGGATGGAATTTCAGGACAGTGACAGTGAGGAACATCCAATCAGTTAAAAGTCATTTGTCATTTGGGGTGGGGGAGGGGAGCAGGTAGGACAAGCTGTTAATAAGGCATAAAGTCTTTTAGTTTTCATGATTACAGATATAAAGTACAAGAGCATGCAGGTGTGCTGAACTTCAGAACAGATGCTGCCAGACTTGCTGAGTTTCTCCAGCAATTATTGTTTTTGTTTCAGATTTCCAGCATCCAAAGTTCTCTGTTTTTTTATATCTTATAATTGTCTGTCATTTATTTTTAATCTGACCAATTAACCAGTTTTATTAATCAAAAGAAATGTGATAGATGTGAGCATTAAAAAAAAGTTCTGGGCAGGGGATTAAACAGAGAAGATCCTAACACCACTCCTCACTCCCATTGTAATGAGTAATTCATCTGCTTAATGTCCTGAAACATCATGGAACACAAAGTAGGTGACTAGTTTAACCTTAGAAGTTTTACCTCAGAAGTTTGGCCTCCATTGACCACAGAAAGCCCCTCAATGAATTAGGCATATCTGACATTCAGAAACATATCTGCCTCAGATGCTCCAGGTTGATCCAAGTCTTTGTGACTCTCAGGTCCTAACATTTTAATTGAGGAAAGTATCACTGGATATGTTGTTGGCTCTACAATGGGATTGCTCAAAGACTCCTCTTGTTTGCTTGTGATGGGCTGCTCACATAATGCTCCCCTTTTTCAGCTAGGTTTAGACCCAACCAAGGTAATTATGTCTGGGCTGGTAGAAATGTATAGCAGAATGGTGTGATGATGTAGGCTATATGAAATCCTCAAGGAGAAAGTGAGGACTGCAGATGCTGGAGATCAGAGTCGAGAGTAGACTGAGCTGGGAAAGCACAGCAGATCAGACAGCATCCGAGGAGCAGGAGAATCGACGTTTCAGGCATAAGCTCTTCATCAGGAATAAATCAAACATCGATTCTCATGCTTCTCAGATGCATGTATTACTCATTACGATGGGGGTGAGGCGTGGTCTTAGGGTTTTCTCTTTTTAATCCCCTGCTCAACACAACTTTTTTTTTAATCTCACACATATCACATTTCTTTTGATTTGGAGATGCCGGTGTTGGACTGGGGTGTACAAAGTTAAAAATCACACAACACCAGGCTATAGTCCAACAGGTTTAATTGGAAGCACACTAGTGCTTTTTGTGTGATTTTTCACATTTCTTTTGGTTAATTAAACTGCATCAGATTAAAAATAAATGACAAACAGTTATAAGGTATAATAAAGCAAAGAAACTTTGGATGCTGGAAATCTGAAACAAAAACACTTTCACGGCCCTGTATGAAATCCTTGCTTGCTGAGGACACTGGATAGAGCCGAGCTGGGACACCCTCATCCTCCTCCTTGGTAAGGACATTAGAAACACTGTAAATTCATGATGAGAATGTGGGCTGCCACCACATATGCGGTGAGCTGTCTTTACCTGCAGGATGAGGAATGAATGATGTTTAAATAGGCTGTCCTCCCTCACCTCTTCCAACATAACATTGACATGAGCAGGGATGTCCTTCAGTGATTCTCCATTCTCAGTTTCTAGCCATTTGTTAAGCTTCCTAACCTTTTAGAGATTCAACTAGTCACTTAATTTGGCAACGTAAGGGAACAATGGGCCCTTTATCTGCTCAGATCATGTGAATGCTGCTGCATACTGAATGTAAATGTCAATTGGATGTTGCTTACCCCTCACCTTTCCAGATATTATCAGCTCATTGACTTTTTTTTACAACACTGGACTCACGTGTCAGTGGACAATCTCTTCTGCTGATCTATGTAGCGACCTCCATTCACACTTCTTTGGTCTCTGTGAGTGGATTTCTTTTGCTGGACGCCAGGAACAATATCTCTTTGCCTGTCAGACATTGCCTTAGTTAATGCCACCAGAGAAGCACCAAAAACCTTGTAGCTACCCATGGATGCCAGCATATTCAAATGCTGGCTGTTGGGTTACTTTCTTCTCCCATCACCTCAGTGAAAGACATGTCCTGGGTGGTTTTCTCCTGCATTTTCAAAGGTTTCTTAATTCATATGTGCGCCCCCCACCCCCTACTCAGGCCTTACCTCATGTTGCTATGTGAGCATAAAGTTCACTCCTTAGGTAATCAGCACATTGTATTTAAAGAGGAGAAAGTGAGGACTGCAGATGCTGGAGATCAGAGCTGAAAATGTGTTGCTGGAAAGACAGGCCACCTACTTGCGGAACGTTTCAGAGAACACCTCTGGGACATCCGGACCAAGCAACCCAACCACCCCGTAGCCCAACACTTTAACTCCCCCTCCCACTCCACCAAGGACATGCAGGTCCTTGGACTCCTCCATCGCCAGACCATGGCAACACGACGGTTGGAGGAAGAGCGCCTCATCTTCTGCCTGAGAACCCTCCAACCACAAGGGATGAACTCAGATTTCTCCAGTTTCCTCATTTCCCCTCCCCCCACCTTGTCTCAGTCAAATCCCTCAAACTCAGCACCGCCTTCCTAACCTGCAATCTTCTTCCTGACCTCTCCGCCCCCACCCCACTCCGGTCTATCATCCTCACCTTGACCTCCCTCCACCTATGAAATTCCAACGCCCCTCCCCCAAATCCCTCCTCCCTACCTTTTATCTTAGCCTGCTGGACACACTTTCCTCATTCCTGAAGAAGGGCTCATGCCCGAAACGTCGATTCTCCTGCTCCTTGGATGCTGCCTGACCTGCTGCGCTTTTCCAGCAACACATTTTCAACACTGTATTTAAAGTCAGCAACAGGACACAGGGTAGAACTTTGTAAATGTTCTGGGCGTCAGGGTCCTGGCCGTGGATTGTAACTTGATGTTGATGTAATCTTCCTTAAAATTTTGAAGCAAATTTTGAAATAAAATGAAATTAAATTTTGCTTTTATGTCACCTTTTCATGAATGCAATGACTACATCTTGAGTTCACTGATGGAGGCATATCTGTTGCACGGGAAATTTATTCTTATCAGTTTTTTTTTGAAGGCAGATAGTTGCTACCTGCACAACGCACTGAAATTTGTTTTATGACAGGACAACATTCAACCTTTGTTATCTATTTCATAAATCATTGTGAAGAATGCTTTATATTTATAGACAAAGTGGAAAGAATTCAGATTTGGATTACTGAAGAAATTACAGCAACATTTTTCAAATTGTTTTGAATTCAAGTCTGCATCTACTGCACAGTCATAAGGGTCACATAGGGAACTTTTTTTTGACAGCTTGATAATTGGCAAAGTGAAATTAGTTTTCTGCAAACCTACTGACAGGATCAATCAGCTGGTTTTTTACACAGAAGTAAAATTTTAATTCAATTGCAGTAAATGTGTATGTATTAAGATTTCTGATTCACTCAAGTCCCATGTTGAACAGGTACACAGTGTTTCCCAAGTGTATGATTTGGCTGAATTTTAACAACTAATCAAAAAAAAACAGGATAGGTTGGGGTTGATTTAACAATGTAAAAATCTAATCTGCAACTTTACCATACACTAACCCATCGATTTCTGGATTAAATGGAGATGAGACAAAAAGGTTGGCCCTCAGCAAGTGAGATGTCAATTTAAATAATTTAATGAAAACAATTTCTAAGAAACTAATTAGAAGAAGGAATGGGCCTTCAGGACCTGCATGTTTACTCTCTCATTTGTTAATATCGTGGTTGAGTGGAATATGGATTCCACTCTACTTTCACGTCTCCCAGCTCCCCCACCCCCGACCCACTGTAAACTAGCAAGCATCTAACTAAATAAAAACAAAAAATTGTGGATGTTGGAAATCAGAAACAAAAACAGAAATTGCTGAAGCAACTCAGCAGATCTGCAGCATCTGTGGAGAGATGTCAGAGTTAGCGTTTCAGGTCGAGTGATCCTTCTTCAGACTTACCCCATTGGAGTTTCATTCTTCACATTTTAAATCCACTGAAGATCCCAAGTACCTTTGTGATGTACAAGGCTGTATTCTGAAGAAGGATCACTGTACCTGCAATGTTAACTCTGCGTTGTCTCCACAGATGTTGCTGGTTTCTCCAGCAATTTCTGTTTTGTATCTATCTAACTCAACCTTCAATATGTTTGCTGACCCAATCTCCATTGATTTACGAGGAAGCAACTCTCACGTCCTCACAACCCTGAATGAAAGATCTCTCATCTCTGAACTAAATAGGAGACCTCTTATTTTTAAACTATGTCCCTTAATTCTGGTCTCATACATAGTAAAAAACATCCATCCTGTCCAGTCCATTCAATAATTCAATCAGATCACCTTGTACCTTTTTCAAACATCTAAAAGCTAGACCTGTTCAATCTTTCCACATAAGATCATCGCTTCAAACCAAAAATCAATCAAATGAACCTTCTCTGAACTACTTCTAATAAAACTCTATCTTCAAACAAGAAGGCCAAAAATGCACACAGTACTCCCAATGTAGTTTCACTAAGGCCCAGCATAGAGCAAAATATTTTATTTAAATATCCCACTCGCCTTGAAATAAATGACAACATTTCATTTGCTTCCTGAGCTTCACATTAACGTTTTGAGACCAGCCTCTGATTTGACCTGTTTGTCAAACCTTAGAAAACCTGAAGCTGGAGAAAGGTTAAGACAGCAATGCCTTTAGGAAAAGAGGAATAGGGCACTTACTGCAAGCTGACCAGGGTCCCCACTAATTTAAATCCCATGCAAAAATTACCCAGTCGGAGATCAGGTGGGCACCCCTTTCTACCCACTGGAATTTGAGAACTCAGATTAGCACCTTCCACGGAATTAAGGATCACATCTAATTGGTCATGCAGCCTACTCCAGATTCCTCCTTATCTGACTTAAAGGCTAACCTGCCAATCATGTTGGCATCTTTTTGGGAACCTGCCAAAACCTAAACATGCTAGGAAACTTCTATCTCCAAACTCCATGGCACCCACCTAAAGAATCCACCTCCATTAACGTTTAGTTCATTACAGCAAGAGTGAAGTGCAAACAATATTTAAGAGCATGGCACAGGCACAGTCCCAACAGTACAAGCCTGCTCACATGGATAATTAGGATCAGGAGTAGGCAATTAAACATCTCAGGCTTTCAATTAAACATTGGATGATCTCTGTCCTACTCCATTTACCAATTGTTTCTTAATATTCTTGAATATGACAAAAATCTATTGATCTCTGTTCTGACATTTTCAATTGACCCACCCTCGGTGGTTTTATTGGGGAAACAGTTTCACATTTATGCCAACCTTTTTGTACAAAGAAATGCTTTTTAAAATCACTCTTGAATGCTTCAGCTCTAATTTTATGGTTAAGTTGCACTTTTCTGCCACAGGAAATAATTTCCCTCTATCTACACTACAAAATACTTTAATGATTGTAAATGATCAGTTAAATTGTCTTTTAACATACTGTATTCAAAGAAATTCATTTCAACCTGACTTCATAATGTAACTCCTTAGCATCAGTATTGCATTTGTATACCTGCTGAAGATTAAATGAGATAAAGCCAAAGAGTTTAAATCAGTGCTTGCTATGTCTTTCAACAATTATTGTAGTTTAGTCGGTGCAGTGCATACATCAACAAACAGGCCATGAAGATATGTTTTATATTTGTTCATGAGATATTTATGTTGCTGACTAGGTCAGTATTTGTTTCCCTTCTTAATTGCCTTGAGAAAGTGGTAGTAGTCAGCCTTCTTGAACCGCTGCACTCCATGTGGTATAGATATACACAGAGTGCTATTAGGAGAGAGTTTGACCCAGTGATGGTGAAGGAATGGTAATATTGATCCAAGTCAGGATGATGCATGGCTTAGAGGGGAACATACAGCTGGTATTCTCATGCATCTGCTGTCTTTGGAGGTTAAAAATCGAGAACAACTTAAAGACATCCTAAATATTTCAGCCTGTGGCTGCAAGCGGTGTGTCATTTTGTGCTATGCCTCATAGTCAATATGGCAGTTGACCTTTAATAGACACAATATGCCACGATATCTTTACGAGACATTTCATGATATAATTACCATATCACAGCATGTAATCTAAGAGCATAAATGTCTCATAAGCATTTTACATCAGATCACTAAAAATATGACATGCTCCAAGAAATATGTTGTTCTGTATACAGCCTAATAGCTTAATATTAGCCCAGACATTGATGTCCATGTATGGAATAGCCAGTTGTAATAAATATCTTTGGATTCTTCAGTACTTTGATATCCATACCTATTTTCATATGCTGTGAGTAATAATGTAAGCTTTGCTATATTAGGTAAAATACATTCCCTAGGCAACCCCATATCATGGTCAGCAGCAATGGCCATTTTAAAAGAAAATGACTCAATGTCTTTATGGCAGACTTTTGAATAACTAACTGAAAATTAACTGAACACCAGCTTTGTACAGATAGCTGGGTGCAGATAGCTATACAGATCTTTAGATAGGGCATTGACTAACCAAAGACAATGGTTCTGAGGAAGGGTCACTAGACCTGAAACATTAGCTCTGCTTTCTGTCCACAGATGCTGCCAGACCTGCTGAGATTTCCCAGCAATTTCTGATTTATTTCTGATTTCCAGCATCGATAATTCTTTTTTTTTCAAATGACAAACTTCATTTTTTTAAATTTAAAACTGTTTCAAGATACAATAAATATCTAATAGTCCCTTTACTTCAAACCAAAAAAGCTGAATTTATGAATACAAAGAAAGGTACAAAGTTAGTACAGATACATAGCATTCTGCCTCTCTTTTTCTCTCTTTAAAAAGGCCCAAGAGCCTGCTGGCGTGATTTTTTAAAAGATGACAGTTAAATGGTCCTGACAGCACGTCTCTAAAATGCAATTTAGAAAATAAATGAACAGCAACTTTCTACATTTAGAAAGTTTATCTATGTCAGACCTTGGTTAATATTTTCTACCTTAAAATCAGCACACATGTCGAAGGAAGTCAGTGTGATGCCATCACTTCTTGTTGTGAATGCTACTACAGGCAGAAATTGGCAACTACAAACATTAAACTACAAGCCCATGCTTCTTCGATCTTTAGTTAGAAAATCACCCAGATGATTAAAGAAGCAGCAACATAAAAAGGAAACCAAAAACTGGAAAGGTGAGAGGAGAGAAAAACAAAACCAATAAAAGAAATAAACAAATGCTGCACTGCACTCTCCTTCCAAAATAAAACCAAAGACTTGCAAAGAGAAATGAGAGGTGAACATGTAAATATAGATTGGGCATGCAATAAACTGTTGCTGCATTATGACATGTAAACAATGCATGTAGTTCCATTTTACACACCAAGTGGCAGAGGATACCAAGAAAAAGCATTACAAAAACTTGCTACTCATCAAGAAGAGGAGGCTATGCAAAATTAATACACTCAGTACTATGAATAATTAGAATTATCTACAAAATATTTGAAAGGTTTTTGAAGATTAGATCATGATAAAAATAATATTCAGTAAAACAAGACTGCAACTCAAGTCATGCAAAAAGCAACCCAAGAGACTATTGTCCAGACAGGAAAATACTGCAGGGATAAAGTGAGGACTGCAGATGCTGGAAATCAGAGCTTAAAAATGTGTTGCTGGAAAGGCGCAGCAGGTCAGACAGCATCAAAGGAACAGGAGAAAAGCCTTTCCTTAAGAAGGGCTTATGCCTGAAAGGTTAATTCTCCTGTTCCTTTGATGCTGCCTGACCTGCTGCGCTTTTCCAGCAACACATTTTTAAGGAAGATACTGCAGCAAAGGCTTGAATGTGACTTTTCCAATGAAGAACAAACAGAAAGCCAATGAATTCATTGCAAACACGAAAATTAAAGCCTTTTGGAAGGAACTCCTTGGCAAGAAAATGGGTCTTACCAGCAATGTGTCACTTATGAATAGAGGCAAGTACAAAGCCATAGCGATAACTGCGTGCTTTAGGTATAGCCAATTCTATTGCTACCATCAGCAACTCATATCAAGCCAACAGAATCTATAACAGATGCAGTTTGTAGCACTTACCCAAAAGCTATCCAGCTTTTCTTAATGTAAATAAAGCATCTGGCACCAAAGGATATTGAATATGCATCTGCAGGAAGTTTGCTTCCAAAGGCCAAACCAGACTCCAGATCAAGACATAGTGACTCACAAGTTGGTACAACATCATAATATCATAGAAAGGCAAATTTCACAAGCTGAGCAAGAGCCATAATCCAGGATTCATGAATGCATGTGAGGCATTCCAAATGTATCAATTTCAGCAACAGAGGGAAACTGTTCATCCACATGATGTTACATCCCTTCCTTGCACTAAACTAGCAATAGACCCATTCACAGTGCATGGGGAAGTTTAACTCCTTGTGACAGATTACTTTTCTAAATCTTCACTATTCAAAAACTTAGCTGACACAATTAGAGCAATTTTAAGTTCATTCAGTATCCCAGAACAGACCGTGTAAGCCACTAGAAAGCTATTGACTTACCTGTGTGAAGACTGAACCATTTCTCATCATCGCCCATTATTCATTCTCAAAACGTTTTGCAGAATGTGTGGTATGTAATATCAAATGAGCAATCATAAAGTATTGAGCAACAAAATCATATTTTTTGCATTGACTGCTACATTTTTGTACAACATAAATGGACAGGGATATCATCTATAGCACAAAGTATGGTCAGAAGGCAGATGTGAATGATCTTGTCTAACCATCAGCTATCTAATGATTCTAAAACATAGAACATGCAAGTCCATGATAGAAGAAAGATAAGGAGAATGGGGCTGTTGGTGAATGGGGAGATGAGGTTAAGATTATGTGTATCACATATTAAATACTTAATTGCATGGTCATCTTCATAGAGCCCAAGCAGAAAGTTATAGCATTCCTCTATTTTCTTATTTGATTTCTTCCTCCTCCAACATCTCTTCTGATCGGCCCTCAATACAATCAGACTGTGCAGCTTGCAGCACCATACCTGTATTTTGGTACCTATTCAGCTGAGGACTGTAGTATTCTTTAGGTGCAGCCCAGAAAGAAGGGTTGTTTGAGGACACCAATAGTGGTAGCATAGCTTGCTGTGCCACTGTGTATGAGTTCTGGACTGAGCATGAGCCTTGTCATGAGTGAATAATCCTTGCCGCCAAATAATCAGCCTTTCATTTGCCATGCTGGTTCAATTAGAGATAGAGCAGGGAATTGCTTCAGAATAAAGTGACAGTGATGGTAGCTCTATTCTACATGATGCACTGAAAACTGAAGAAATGAAATATCTTTTGGTTGATGTGCTCTCACTTCATATGGTTTCCTACTGAGAGTTTGTCTCCCTACCATTCCTCCTCTCTCTTATCATAGCTTGTAATTCCTTTTAACCCATTTCTAAATTCTCATCTGTGAATCCTGTTCAATTTCTGGAGGAAGCTATGTCAGATTCCTTATCTGGAGCATATATTGGGTTACACCGAAAACGTCGACTTCTCCACCTCCTGATGCTGCCTGGCTTGCTGTGTTCTTTCAGTGTCCTGCCTGTTTACTCCATTTATCTGGAAGCAACTTATTTGATCAGATGCATTTAAATGATCAAAAAGCAACAACAACAAAAAATCTGCAACACCAGTCAGAGCTACTCTTTGCAGACTAGTTAAGTTTTGCCATGGATAGAAAATTTCCAAAACAAAATGTATACTTACATCAGAGCAACTAGTCAATGAACCATTGAAATTGGTTGGTGGTCAGGTTAGAGCAGAGGTTCTATAATCTGTCAAACATGTTTAGCTTTGGTGTTAAGACATGGGATTGGCTAGAATGTGGAGTTTGCAAATGTTAGCATGAGGGTTAAACCAAAGTTCTACACAAAATAATACCATGGGACTGAATTTTAACAAAAAAACCTGGCTAAGTGCTAAATTTGTGGAATTTCATGAAGTGTAATTAATTATCTCAAGTAAAACTCTGCTGCTCACCTCATTATATATGCACCACATCTCTACAGCACCACGGCATGCACCCAGCAGCATGGAAAATAATTCACCACTGCTGGAACCTCCCAGGATTTCTGCCATTGGCTTCATATATAAACCACAGGAATAAAGCTGGTGAGGCAAGCCCTCTTTAGTAGACAAAGTTCTAACAGTGAAACCTAGAGGTTCAGGTACATAATTCGTTGAAGTTTGCATCACATATAGATAAGATAGTTAAGAAGGCATTTGGCACACTTGCCTTTATTGCTCAGACCTTTGAATATGGGAGTTGGGATGTTATGTTGAGGTTGTACAGGAGATTGGTGAGGCCTCTTCTGGAATAACTGGTCACCCTATTATAGGAAGGATATTATTAAATTGGAGATGGTACAGAAGAGATTTACCAGAATGTTGCAGAGAATGGAGAATTTGAGTTATACAGAGAGGCTGGATAGGCTGGGACTTTTTCACTGGAAAATAGGAGGTTGAGAGGTCACCTTATAGAGGTTTATAAAATAATGAGAGGTATTGATAAAGTGATGGCAGGTGTATTTTCCCTAGAATGGGAGATTTCAAGACTAGGGTGCCTATTTTTAAGGTGAGAGGAAAAAAGTTTCAAAAACATATGAGAGGCAATTTTTTTTTTACACAGAGAGAGGTTCGTGTGGGGAATGAACTTCCAGAGGAAGTAGTGAATGTGGCTACAGTTACAATGTTTCATAAAAACATTTAGATAAGTACATGAATAAGAAATGTTTGGAGGGGTCTGGGCCAGGCTCAGGCAAGTGGGACTAGTTTACTTTGGGATTGTGGTGAGCATGGACTGGTTGGACCGAAGGGTCTGTTTCTGTGCTGTGTGACTCTATGACAAGTACATACCCTTTCCACAGCTCCCGGGACCTTGTGTTCATATCACAGTATAGGTGACCACCATTGCACTATATACTCACACACACAGGCACTCCTACACACACATGCACTCCTGCACACACACACAAACATATACAGGCCTTCCTATACACACACACAGAGACACTCCTACACACAGACACTCTCACACACTCCTACAGACATACACACTCCCATACTCACATATGCACCCTCTCACAGATGTAGACCCCTTTACAATCACACACACACATACGCACTCTCTCTCACAGACACTCAAACCCCCCACCCCAGACACACGCACAAACCCATATGCACACATACACATATACATTTGTGGGGTGAACTTGTACTTTGCTCAAAACTGCATGAATTCATGTAAAACTCTGTAAACTCATTTTTTTAGATTAGAATCAGTCTAAACAGTACGTCACAGACAACAGCACCCATGGGGCTTAACACCTTCAACACATTATCTGGGCTGACACCAATTGTTAAAGTTCACCTGAGAATGTAATTTTTAAAAAACGTTTTGTGATCTACATATGAAAGAAGTGAAACTAACACGGTATTCTAACAGATGAGAGACTTAACAAACAACCAAGGTATTTTTCAATGTATAATTTCAGTTACATCACACTGTAGACTTTTGTTATAAATTCTGTGTCTTAAAATTGTATACTCCACAACCACCTGATGAAGGAGCGGCACTCTGAAAGCTACTGCTTCCAATTAAACCTGTTGGACTGTAACCTGGTGTTGTGTGATTTTTAACTTTATACACCCCAGTCCAAAACCGGCATCTTTAAATCATGCCTGGGTTGCAGCAGCCACAGAGGGGACAATAGTTTTGTCTTGTGCCTGAATCCACCTGGGACCGTTCCCATGAGCCCTTGTGGTCAATATCAGAAACAAAGCAGCTTCTCAGTAATGTGATCACTCAGCAGTCACAGTACATGCAAATGACATAGAAATAGCACCCTCAAAACACCATGGAGGTCTCCAACAAGGGATGCAATAGGAAGCCTCAGAGAGGACCTTTCACATCATTGACCTGATTCAGATGGATGCTGCTCAAAACATTTGACCAACATATAATAGGAGATTTCAGATGTGATTGGAAGAATGAGAAATTCTGCTCCCCCATCCCTCTCACCTCCATAATACCCAAGAAAGGCATCATTGCATATATATGTGCACACTTTACAGCCTAAGGTGCAGGTTGTGCAGGTTATAAAATCTTAGAAGGTGATTGTCTATTGTAGACTTGGGTAAAACCTTATAGCTACCCTGGCCTTACTTCTGCTTCTCAGTCTTTACAAGAAGTCATTTGTAATGACTAATAAGATGATTAAGATTGCTTCTGTTCAGGATTTTCAGTTGAGACAGTTAGGCAATGCTTGAGCATGAGGGTTACATTCAGAACTTTCTGATAACAGATGTCTTTGACTTAAATTGTGTGTTCTTGTTCACATTTGGAAAGACCCTCACAATATTCACAAATAAAGTTCACTCCATCGCAGATGAAAAAATTTACCCTACCCACTCCCCTTTTGGTGGTAGGTATTTTTACCTCTGATTGTACACTTGCAATTTGGATGAGGACAGAAGCCAACACAGGGACCAACTCATGGAATGAATCTCTTCATCTCGATGACCTTCTCAAACTTCATGCTTCTTTCTGTTTTACCCTCCCTTTGAAAATCAGCTTTGATTTTCCCCATGTTCCCATCAAACTCTTTTATTTAGCCCTGCATACAGCTTAATTATGACAAACATAATTATGCACTTACTTCTATTGAAGCCAGGGGTGGTGGGGGTGATTGTCAATGAACTCCCACTTTCATTGTCCCCCTGCCCTTCCAGGCCAAGTTGTCTTCTACCCTTATATATTGAGTTGACTCCTGTACAACTATTTGCCCCTCTGCAATCAAGCGTGCTTCCTTCATTATCCACGACTGATTTTGCTAACCTCTCCACTGCAGCAGTGGCCCATGATACTCCCTCATTACATTCAGTGAACAGATGCCCTGATTTACTTGGAAGGACAGCCCCAATTGATGAGTGGCAAGACCCTTGACTAATCTCTATGCAGCTCCCTCACTGACTTACCATTAATGCCTGGACTAGTTGCTCTGGACCTGCAGGAACTGACTGCAGGCTACTCCCTGAAATGTAAGGATACAGAGTCTCTGATCATAACCACCCAGATTCCTAACCATGTCCAAGCCCATGAACTGGATGATGTCTTTGACTGCCTGTGAAGGACATCCTGACTATGATATTTCCCCGGAACCTGACTGAGACTACTCGTTCTGGACTTTGAGCCATGGCTATTTGGTATATGCAAATTTAGTGAGGTTGCTGTGTGAGCTGCCAGCACATTGAGATAACATAGTGCCAAACAATAACATGTAACATCCTGTGACTGATTACTGCTAGCAAACACGACAAGCTGCTTGGCTTGGTGTCTTGGCAAAAGGCAAGGCAATACTGTGAGCCTGTAAGTTCTGCATGAGGTGATAAAGTGCAAAAAAAGGCAAGGCAAGAAAGCAAGAGAAGGCAGAGGTGTTGTGGGCATCTAAATAGAAGCAAAATGTGTAAATGCTAACAGAGCAAGCTAAGAGCCCTGGACTCTATTCTAATGCATGAGATGGCTGCCTGGCCCTGTGCCAGGTATCGGTGCACTCCATAATGCAATATTGAAGTTGGGAATTTTATAATAAATGAGTTGAAGAAATGCTTGATGATTTGGTGCACATGTCATGAAAATCTCCACAGACAAAATCTCCAGAATATATCATGAGATGTTGGAAAATGCTGAGCAAAATGGAGACCTGAGGAGCAAGTGGTGAGCTCGATCCACCAACTACCCACTCAGATTTGCATGTCAGGAATTGTTGCATTCTAGTTTTGCTTCACTAGCAGGTAAAATAGCAAAGTGCATATGAATGTGGTAAGATTAGTACATGCAAATAAGTCTCTCACCACTCACTAGTGAGCTTTTTGTCTTGCAGTTAAAATTTTGGATGAGATATTTGGTCATTTTTCTATTTTTGCAGTGCTTTGTTAACCGATTCACCATTATTTGGGAGTAGAGTCATTGTGTCCATAATCTACTGTTCTGCATGCAACTGATTGGTTATTAGACACATGCAGACAAGGCCCTTTAACTAATATGTAATCCTGTACATTTCCTGTCAGAAACCAAATTTC
The DNA here is from genome assembly GCF_037043375.1 of Chiloscyllium plagiosum. Taxonomy (NCBI): domain Eukaryota; kingdom Metazoa; phylum Chordata; class Chondrichthyes; order Orectolobiformes; family Hemiscylliidae; genus Chiloscyllium; species Chiloscyllium plagiosum. The sequence continues at coordinate 45,195,777 of NW_028270151.1, read as the reverse complement.
GTATTTCAAAATATAGCTATTTCAATACAGTTCAGCTGCCAAGCTGTATGATGTGGGAGCTGGCTGATCCCATTGTGAACAGCAGTGACCACATCTGCAATAAGTGTTGGTTGCTGGAAGAACTCTGGCCCAGAGTTGATGATCTGGAATCTGAGTTTCAAACACTGTGGTACATCCGGGATGGGGAGAGTTACATGAACCCTTTGTTTCAGGAGGCAGTCACACCTGGTAGATTAAGTAGATTTGGTGGCACGGTGGCACAGTGGCTAGCACTGCTGCCTCACAGCGCCTGAGACCCGGGTTCAATTCCCGCCTCAGGCGACTGACTGTGTGGAGTTTGCACGTTCTCCCCGTGTCTGCGTGGGTTTCCTCCGGGTGCTCCGGTTTCCTCCCACAGTCCAAAAGATGTGCAGGGTCAGGTGAATTGGCCATGCTAAATTGCCCGTAGTGTTAGGTAAGGGGTAAATGTAGGGGTATGGGTGGGTTTCGCTTCGGCGGGTCGGTGTGGACTTGTTGGGCCGAAGGGCCTGTTTCCACACTGTAATGTAATCTAAAAAAAATCCAAGTAATTCAAATTCAGTTAGTGATCAGGGACAACATGGTGTGACTGCAAGTGAGGCAGGTGGGGGGATCTTGAGGTCAGGAGTAGAGAAGCCTCAGCTTTTGACCTTACCCAACAGGTATGAGATGCTTGCTTCCTGTCTGGATGAGGAAAAGGGCTGCTCGGAGGATGACCCAACTGACCATGGCACCATGGCGCAGAAGACCATTCAAGAGGGTGGTGCAAAAAGCCAAGTGTAGTTATAGGGGATTCTATAATTGGGGTGACAGATAGCATTGTTTGCAAGCCGGATCAGGAGTCCCACAGAGTGTGTTGCCTACCCTGTGCGAGGGTGCAGGACATCTCTGACTGGCTTGAAAAGATATTGGAGTGGGAGAGGGAGGATCCAGTTGTTGTGGTCAACGTTGGGGCTAACAACATTGGCAAGGGTAGGATGAAGGACATGTTTGGGGATTATCGAGCATTGGGAAGGAAATTAAGGATCAGGTCTTCAAGGGTCATAATCTCTGGATTACTGCCCGAGCCACGTACAAATTGGTTTAAGAACAAGAAAGTTAGAGAACTAAACATGTGGCTAAGGGACTGGTGTGGGAAAGAGGGATTCCATTTCATAGGGAATTGGCATCAGTTTTGGAACCAGGGGATCTGTACCAATGAGACAGTCACCACCTGAACCGATCTGGAACCAGTGTTCTAGCAAAAAGGATAAATAGGGTGGTCACTCGGACTTTACACTTGTGAGTTGCGGGGAAGGGAAAGGGAAAGCAACAGGAAGTATGGTGATAAACGAAAAGGTAAGCTGCAGGTTAGCGTGTATGCAGGAGGGTTTAAGTTCAAGGCAGATTACGAAAGAAGCAAAAATGAAGGATAACTCAGGAGAAATTAGAGATGTTGTGAATCATGACAGTAAGAATGCTAGCATAAAGGCACTTTCCTTGAATGCTCATAGCATTTGTAACAAGGTTAATAAGCGACCTGTGTGAGCGATTATGATTTGGTAGCCACCACGGAGACATGGTTGCAGAATGGTCATGATTGTAAATTAAATATCCAGGGATACCAGACTATTCGGAAGGACAGACAGGAATGCAAGGGAAGTGGTGTGGCTCTGATATTCAAAGACGATATCAGGATGGTGCTGAGAGATGATATAGGTTCTATGGAGCATGAGGTTGAATCCATTTGGGTGGAAATGAGGAATTCCAAGAAGCAAAAGTCACTGATAGGTGTAGTCTATAGGCCACCAAATCATAACATCACCTTGGGGTGGGCAATAAACAAGGAAATAACTAATGCCTGCAAAAATGGTATGGCTATTATCATGGGGGATTTTAATCTGCATGTCGATTGGTCAAACCAGCTCTGTCAGGGTAGCCTTGAGGAGGAGTTCGTGATTTTTTTTTTGAACAGCATGTAATGGGACCAACGAGGGAGCAAGATATCCTAGATCTGGTCCTATGTAGTGAATCAGGAATAATTGATAACCTCATAGTCAGGGATCCTCTTGGAAGGAGTGATCACAGTATAGTTGAATTTAAAATAGAGCTGAATAGTGTGAAGGTAAAATCCAATACCAGGGTCCTGTGCTTGAATAAGGAGAACTATGATAGAATGAGGGAGGACCTGGCTAAAGTAGACAGGAAACAGATACTTTATGGTGTGACAGTTGATGAGCAGTGGAGGACCTTCATGAAATTTTTCAAAGTGCTCAGAAAAAGTATATTCTGGTGAGAAGGAAGGACTGTAAGAGGAGGGGGTAACCTGCCATAGGTGTCTAAGGAAATAAGGGAGGTTATCAAAGTGAAGGAGAAGGCATACAAACTGGTCAAAAACAACAGGAATCTAGAATATTCAGAAAACTTTAAAGTCACCAGAAAGCCACAAAAAGAGCTATAATGAAAAGTAAGATAGAGTATGAGAAAAAAATAGCACAAAATATAAAGACAGATAGTAAAAGTTTCTATAAATATATAAAATGAAGAAGAGTGGCTAAAGTAAATGTTGGTCCTTTAGAGGATGAGAAGGGGCTGTTAGTTATGGGATATGATAAAATAGCTGAGGCATTGAACAGTTACTTTACATCAGTCTTCACAGTGGAGGACACTAATAACATGCCAGTAAGTGACAAAGAGACGCAGGTAGGTGAGGACCTGGAAACAATTATTATTATGGAAGAGCTGGTGTTGGGTAAGCTAATGGAGCTAAGAATAGGTAAGTCTCCTGGCCCTGATGGAATGCAACCCAGGGTACTAAAAGAGATGGCGGCAAAAATAGCAGGTGGACTGGCAGTAATTTTCCAAAATTCGCTGGACTCTGGAACAGTCCTAGTAGATTGGAAAATAGCAAATATGATGCCATTGTTTAAAAAGCGAAGTAGACAAAAGATGGGGAACTATAGATCAGTAACCTTAACCTCTGCGGTGGGGAAGATGCTTGAGTCTGTTATCAACGAAGAAATAACAAGGCATCTCAAAAGAAACTGTCCCAGTGTGCAGACACAGCATGGGTTCATGAAGGGCAGGTCATGCTTCTCAAATCTTTTGGAATTCTCGCAAGAAATTTCAAGCAAGGGGGACAATGGGGACTCAGTGGATATGACTTCCCTAGATTTCTAAAAGGCCTTTGACAAGATGCCGCACATGAGGCTGCTGCATAAGATAAGGATGCACGGTGTTAGGGGTAGAGTATTAACATGGATAGAGAATTGGTTGACTGACAAGAATCAAAGACTGGGGATAACTGAGTGCTATTCTAGCTGGCAATCAGTGACTGGTGGTGTGCCTCAGGGATTGGTGTTGGGACACAATTATTTAAAATTTATATAGATCATTTGGAGTTGGGGACCATGTGTACGGTGTCAAAATTTGCTGATGACACTAAAATGAATGGCAGAGCAAAATGTCCAGAGGACTGTGAAATTTTGCAGAGGAATATAGATACATTGAGTGAGTGGACTAAGGTCTGGCAGATGGAATACAATGTAAATAAATGCAATGTCATACATTTTGGTAGGAGTATCAGCAAAATAGATTATAACTTGAATGGTAAAAAGTTGCAGCATGCTGATTAGCAGAGGGAACTGAATGCCCTTGTGCATGAATCACAGAAGGTTAGTGTGCAGGTAGGACAAGTAATTAGGAAGTTAAATGGAACTTTGTCCTTCATTGCTAAAGGAATTAAGTTTAAAAGCAGAGTGGTAATGTTACAGTTGTACAAGTTGCTGGTGAGGCCTGAAGTACTGTGTGCAGATTTGATCTCCTTACTTAAGAAAGGGTGTACTGGCACTGGAGGGGGTGCAGAGGAGCTTCACTGGGTTGATTCCGAAGTTGAGAGGGTTCGCTAATGAGGAGAGACTGAGTAGATTGGGATTATATTCATTGGAATTCAGAAGAATGAGGTGGGATCTTATAGAAACATATAAAATTATGAAGGAAATTGACAAAATAGAAATAGATAGGATGTTTCCACTGGCAGATGAAACTAGGGCAAGATTAGAGGAAGCAGGTTTAGAACAGAGCTGAGAAGGAACTTCCTCACCCAGTGTGTTGTTAATCTATGAAATTCCTTGCTCAGGGAAGTAGTTGACACAACTTCAGTAATCGTTTTTAAAACTAAAGTGGATACGTTTTTTTTTAAAATAAAGTCATTAAGGGATATAGTGAAAATGCGGGTAAATGGAGCTGAGTCCATAAAAAGATTAGCCATGATCTTATTGAGTGGAGGCGCAGATGGCCTACTCCTGCTCCTAGTTCTTATGTTTTTAAGTTCTTATGTAAAATGAAATCAGTAGTTAACTATCTACTTTGTTGCATGAAGAAACTTTTCTATTTGGCTGCAAAAATTGGTGGGGAGAAATGTGTGAATTTATGTGGAAAAATACCTGCAGTGTTTTTTTTTCCTTTCTGATTTTATTTACTTAAAGTTTGTTGGCATTTTAGTCACCCTAAAATCATCATTTGAGAACATTGAAACAGTGAGGTTAATTTTTGAATTTTCAAGGCATTCATCTCTTAGTCTGACATCCATCCCTTTTCATTTATTGAAACTGTAATTGCACTTCTATGCCACTGACAATATATTTGCAGAGATGTTTTCTCAACTCAGCATAGGAACAGTGGAGAATACTGGTGTTATTTGCTCATAACAATGAAGCTTAATGTGGATAAGTGTGAGGTTATCTATTTTAGTCAGAGGAATAGAAAAACAACTGATTATCTAAATGGTGCGAAATTTCAGAGTGCTTCACTGCAGAGGGATTTGGGTGTCCTCATGTTTAAGTCACAGAAAGCAAGTATGCGGGAACAACTGTTATTAAGGAAAGCAAATGGAATCTTGGCATTTAGAGCTAAAGTAATAGACTGTAAAAGTGAGGAAGTATTGCTGCGACATTACAAGGCATTGGTAAGAGCCTGCCTGGAGTACTGCATACAATTATGGTCTCCTTACTTGAAGAGGGATGTAGTTTTATTGGAGGCAGTTCAGAGGAGGTTCATTTGATTGATTCCAGGGATGAGAAGTTTATCTTATGAAGAGAGATTCTTCAATTTAGGCCTTTACCCTCTGGAGTTTAGAAGACTAAAAGGAGATCTAATTGAGGCATATGAGATGCTAAAAGGGATTGACAAATTGAACGTAGGAAGAATGCTTCCTCATGTGGAACAACCAAAAATGAGAGTTTATATTTGTAAGATGAGAATTAGGATATTTAAAACAGATCTAAGGAGAAATTACTTCTTTCAAAGGGTCACAGATATGTGGAATTTACTATGCTAGACGGCAATAAATTAAACAAGGAGATGGAAAGATTGTTAATTAGTAACGTGTTGAAGGGCTGTGGTGAGCAGGTAGGAAAATGGAATTGCGGGCAAGATGAGATCAAATGGCAGAACAGGATGGAAGAGCTGAATTATTGACTCTTGCTCCTAGTTCTTATGTTCTTTATGTTGCAAATCTGCTTACTATTACAAACCAAAAGTGATCCCAGTTGTATGTCATATAAAATGTCATGTTGCTTAAGTAAGCAAAATAATGTTTAGAAAACAATGTACCTGTTTAGGAGACATCACAGGAGTGGTAAGGAAGCCATAGGTTGAAACTCCATCGATTGACAGAAAATGTGGTTTAGGTCAACACATTTCCAAAAGCATGCAAACAGAGGATTCATGCAAATGATCATTGAAATTCCAATTTAACTTAATCATAAAATGATAAAGAGACATTTCAGTGGAAGATGTAAATGAACGTGAATTCTGGTCTAGTGTTAAACTCATACCTGGCACAAATCTTATTTCCCAGCTGCTTATTTTGATCTTTATTCATACTAATGAGGCTTTTCAAGGTAGCTATTGGAAGTGATGAAAAATTAGCTATTCACCTACTTAGGTCATTAATTTAATTTATCTTTTCATGGCATATACCTTGTGTAAGTTAAACATTCAAGCACATTGACAGGAGGTTTTAAAAAAAGTTTCAGCTTGATGATTTAGTTTCCATGTCTGCAATACTAATAAGTATTGCTGAATGTTCTTTTTGTTATTGCTATGCAAAAAAATGAAATTCTTCCATATCCTACTGAATAAAGTAGACGTCCTTGTAGTATGGAATTTATGAGAGGCAGCGTAATATATAAAGAGATGTTTTCTCAACTCAGCTTAGGAACGGTGGAAAATTATGTATGTTATCTATTTATAATGAAATGTTATAACCATGCTAACTAAAGGTGAACCTACTTACAAGTTATACAAAATGTCATATTGCTTAAGCCAGTACGATAGACAGCTACTTTGACAGCTCCTGTGACAGGGTATGTATGTAAGGTAATTGTGAGATTAGGGTGTAAAGTCAGAAAGGTAGCAAGTGGATTGCATGTCACTGTGCCAGGTGGGTGGGGTGGCATGGCACAATGTGGAAAAGGCACCAAATAAGTGATTGAGAGTTTAAGGGAGTTTGAGGAGAGTGGGGGATATGTGGTCTGGTGGAAGCAAAAGACAGGTTATGACTGGCAAGAAAAGAATAGGTGTCAGATGCAGAGTGAAGATGGGATTGTTGGGTCCTAAGAGAAGTAGGATGTCAGATCTCATTAGTTGGGGGGCTTTGACAGGTTTGGATGTGTGGAAGACAAGAGTGTCAGGTACCTGAGGCAGATGGAGATGTTAGACCCAGAGGTGGAAGGGGGGCTTTCAGGGTAGTTGTGCAGGGAGATGTTGTTGGACCTGCTTTGGCCTAAGAGGAGTGGGTGACAATGGATCCTGCCATATGTCATGGGGGAGTGTGTAATTGGTACCTGGCAAAGAGGGTTTGTTGATTTCCATGGGTTCAAAGGACATGTTGTGTCCAGGGCAGAGGAGGCTGTTGGGTTCAGCAGAATTTGTGATGTGGATGTTGGGTTGCAGGGCGTTAGAGATTTTTTTTAAAATCAGGGCAGGAGGGGTTTGAGTTATGAGGGAGATGTTGGGTTCCAAGTGGAGTGTGGGTGATGGTGTCAGGTCTGATTGAAAATGGTTAGTGTCAGGGTCTAGGGGTGCAAGAAGGTGTAATTGGAAGAGAGGAATGGTCTTTTGAGGAGTCAGTCTCATGCTGGAGTTAGCTGTGACCGTTAATAGTCTAATTTTTCCTAGGTAATGACTAAATGAATTGTTGTGCTACTGTCAAAATTCTCTGAATAAATGGACACTTTCATAAAGTTCCAGGCAGTGGAGAGTTATCCATCTAAATCTTCAATTTCCCTGGTAATTCCCTCAAGACTGCCATGTCTGGGATTGTTCAGGGTTCTGATGTACAAAGACCTGTCTGCACTGCAGAAACAACTTCCTGACCGTTGGAAAACCAGACCCAATACGCTATTTATGGTCCAGGAGGATATGGGTTTCAACATGAAACCCAAAATTGTGCAGAAACACAAAGGGATGGAGAATAGGAATGTTTTGTTGTAGCTTCACAGGGCTAAAGCATTCTGTGTAGCTTTGGTCTCCTTACTCCAGGACATATCTCCTTTGGAGGCAATTCAGAATATGTTCAGAAAAGATTGGTTCCTGGGATTGCCATTTGAGGAGAGATAAAGCAAGTTGGACCTATACCATTGGAGTTTTGAAACGGGAAAAGGTTATCTTATTTAAACATGCAAGATTCTGAGGGAGCATGATAGGGGAGAAGATAACAAAATGCTTCCCATTGAGGGAGAATCTAGAACTAGGCTGCGTAGTTTCCAAAATAAGGGGTCAACCATTTAAAATGGAGATAAGGAGGAATTCCTTCACTCAGATGGTTATAAATCTTTGGAATTCTCTGCCCCACCTAAGAGATCAGCTTTAAGGGAGTCAAGGATATAGAGAAACAGGCAAAAAATTAGAGTTGATCTGCAATTTGTTCTTACTTAAAAGATTTGACCTACTCCTGCTCCCTATTCTTCTGTTCTTATGTAGTTTTCCAGAATGAGTGCAAACCCTGGCTGTATCTCATTACTAATTGCAAAACACTCTTGGTGCATATATTCAATTAATATTAGTAAAAAGTAATATTAGTCAAGGGAAAATCAGTAGTTGCCAGGCTGTCAAAAATCTATTTTGTTCTTTAATTGAGGTTTAAGATTTCAGTGATCATCAGTAAAAAAATGGTATCCTCAGGCAATCTGCTGAACATCTGAATGCCTCATTGAATCAGAGTTCTCCAGTGGTTCTCTCTGATGGTCAAAGTAGATGTGTGATTATGATGGTGTGAATTCAACAGTCTTGGTCTCACCATTGAGTTCATTGGGGGAAGAGCTATAACAATTGAATGTTGAACATTTTGGCAAAGGTCCATAGTGCTATAGAAAAAGAAATACAAGATAGGGTAAGTTGCATGCAGCATCATAAGTCACTCACAACATATTTTCTTGGGCACATCATAACAATAACTACACATTGATGGGCCTTTACAGGAAAATTTACTGGAAAACCAGAACAAAATTTATATACAGGTTGTTCTGCTATAGCACGTGTTTCGTTCATGTGAATTCATTACAACATGATTGACGAACTGGGGACATTGTCTCTAAAGCCTGAACTTTTAAAGTGAGTATTAGTTATAAAGTGATTCTGACCCCATTAGCTTAAATGATGCTGCTTTACATGACTTTCTTATAACATGAGGTTGCACAAGCACATAATTACTGCGTTATAGCAGAACTGACTGTATATGCTCCAAAAATGGTAGAGACATGTGGTGGATTTATCAACTATTTAAATATTGCAAGAGGGATCACCCACATTCCTGACATGCCTTAATTTCACTGAACAATGATAAGAATGAGGGTAACGAGTCCACACTTTGCACTCCTAAACTGGTCACTTCATCCCAGGGCTACAGTCAACTAAATTTGGGAAGTATCACTAAACCAAAGACTAGCATCTGGACAAGACAAAAAGTGATATAAGAAATAATAAACATAACTGGGCAGGAAGGGATGGAGAATATATATCTGTGAGTAATCAATGGGTAAGATTAGTGATGCAAAAATAATGAAAGGACAAAATATACAGTGCAAATAGAAATAATATAGCCATTGCAGAGATATAGCTCCAGGATGGCATTAATTGGGAGCTGAATATTGAAGCATCCGTGGCATTTAGGAAGGGCAGGAAAAGGTGGATAATTAATATTGTCATCAAGAGCAAGATGGTCTAACTTCGTGAAGCCAGGAAATAGACAAATTTAGGGAAAGATGAGAAATCATTTGTAGGAGTGTTATGCAGGCTACATGAAAGTAGCCATGCAGTGGAATAGAATATAAAATCAGAAATAATGTCAGCTTGTCAGAACTGGTACAACAATAATTACCCTCTAGGTATCAGTGAACATAATATTATTTGAAATTTACATTCATTTTGAGGGTGAGGTGAATGGGTCTAATTCTAGTATTTTAATCTTTAAAATGGCATTTATCAACACTTAAAAGAAAAGCAACTAAAAATAAACTGGCAAATTAGATTAAGGGCTATGTCAGTTGAGATAAGTTGACAGACATTTATTGGATATTTCAGAATACACAGGATTTATATGATCTGATGTAAAGAAAACATCAAGAGATGGACCACCATTCATTGTTAACTAAAAATTTGTAGATAATATCAAAATTTAATATGAATATATATGATTGTTAGCAGGTCAGAAAACTGGCCAGAATATAATAGAAACACAGTAAATATTGACTAAATATAACAATGGAAAATTAGAGTATTCGGAAACAATAGCTAGAAGTAAATGAACAGATTATAAGAATTCTTACAGATATTTAATTAATACTATGATTCCAGCTGGTAGTCTTACTGGACAAGTCAGATACCAGATCAAAACCTGGCTTGATAGAGTTTTCAAAAATTTAACTTGGTCTTTCACTGAAATAGAAGTAGACAACATTGCAGATTTGGTTTTAACAATAAAACAGAAGTGTATTATACAAAAACAAAGGCGATAAAGTAGAATAAATCAAGTGATTTACATGACATGACTTGAAAGATTTTGAAACACATGGTAAAAATTCAATCCCATCTATCACTGTCAATATCTATCAAATCTGTAGATTTAACTTAACTGTTTCTCTCAATTTTCTGTCTTGAGAGTTTATTAGCCTCTACCTTGAATGATTCCATAACTAAACATAGTCTTCTCAATTTTGAATAATCAGTTTAGGGTTCTAAGCATTTACTTCTAGAGTGGGGTTCAAACTAAAATCCTGAACTTATTTTCTATTAATTCAAAGCTATCATCTTTCTTCAGGAGAAAACAAAAAGTTTCACATATCTAACTTGTACCAGGATTTTTCTGAAGTGACCAACAAGAGATTTGCAAGCTATGGGTATTTTCCCCCACTCAAAAGAAAACCCTGATCATTCCCAATGGAAAGCATGCTTATCCACTCTTTAATATTTACTCTGTCTGCACATCGATCTTTTAAAACATAAAAAAATCCAATTTTGGTCCAAGAATTCCCTGTCTCATATCAGGTTAATGGTGAAGTCCTGACTCTAGAAATGTTGACATTTTAATCATTAAAGCCCCACATACACACTTGTCAGAACTTGTTATTAAAGTCATTTTTGCAAGGCACTTAGGTAAGTTCAAGATAATCAGGCAGAGTCAGTATGGTTTTATGGAAAGATGATAATGTTTAAACAATTTATTGGACTTCTTTGAGGAGTAATCTGCAGTAGAGAAAGGGGAACCAGCGATGACATTATACTTATGTTTTCAGAAGACATTGGATAAGGTACAATATCAAAGGTTATATTGGAAAATAAAACCTTGTGGTGTAGGGAATAACATATTGGCATGTATAGAAGATTGGCTAACAAACAGGAAACACTGAATAACTATATAAATAGGTCATTTTCTGTTTAGTTAGATGTAATCAACAGTGTACCAAAGGGTTAGTACCAAGGACTCAACTGTTTACATTTTATCTGACTGACTTTGATGACATGACTGATGGTACAGTTGCTAAGTTTGCTGATAACACAAAGGTAGGTAGGAAAGTGAGTTATTAAAACAACATAACAAATCTACAAAGGGATATAGGTAGATTTAGAAAGTAGGTATGCATCAGGCAAATGGAGTATAATGTGCAAATGTGTGAAATCGTCCATTTTGGCAGGAAAAATTAAACAAATTAAAATATTTATGATGATAAATGGCAAAACTCTGAAATGCAGAGTGTTCTGGGTGCCCTGGTGCTTGAGTCATAAAGGGTAGTACGCAGGTACAGCAAGTGATTAGGAAACCTAACATAATGTTCTCATGTTTTGCAGAGGGCGTTAATCTCAAGAGTAGGGGAGTTATGTTTCAGTGTGTGGGGCATTTGTGACATCATAATTGGAGTGCTGTGTCCAGAATTGGTCCCCTTGATTAAGGCGGACATAAATATGTTGAAAACAGATCAAGGAAAGTTTATCAAACCAATACCCATAATGGGTGGGTGGGTGGTCTTATGAGGATAGTTCAGACAAGTTAGGTTTGTGTTAGCTAAACTATAAAGGAGTTAGAGGTGGAATGTAAAGTACAGCAAACTGTTTATTAATGGGCACTGATAGGACCAGGAGTGTGCCAGTTGATCAAGTATTCCGGTTGATCAAGATATCCATGTAACCAATGTTAAAAGACACATTAAGTAATAGAAATATCAAGTAAGGGGTATACACACCAACGTTATGCTATGTTTACAGGATAAATCACTTAAATTATAATGCAACCTGACCTTAAACAAAACCTACCAGCGGAGAACATTCTCACTCAAATCCTCAGGTGTCTATTTGGACATGGCAGAGTTTGCGGTAATACAGTAAACTCCTGGTATTTCAGGTAAATATTTTTTACTGCTTTATCAGGTTCATAAGGTGCCACTTAAAACAGCATTTCCTGTAATCAGATCAGGTGTGATCTTACTGAATGGTTTGCGGGGGAGGGGGGTTCAGTAGCCCACTTCTATACCTAATTCATATGATTATATGAATGCGAAGGTTTGGACATAATAGAGGAGGTACTAATGTAAAATCATATGTGCTAAAATGTGGCAGGCATTTACTGCTTATTTTATATTTTAGCATAATGACGAGAGAAGGGTCATATTTTGGCCCTGAGTTCAGAATACAATAGATTTATACTAAAACGATAAAAGTAGAAGCCCCACTATTTAATTACTACATAATTATAACCCTTACTTACAGCTTTTTACAAATGTCAGCTTCTCTTAACATTGTTCAGCAATAGTGGGGCCAAGATTGTTCTTTCGAAAATCTAAAATGTTTCATCCATGCTATAAATAACTACGAATGACAAAACTAAGATCCTGGTTTGTAATTTGCTTTGAACGCTCTCTGCAAACTGTATAATTTTCCAAAATTCTTGTAACATTTCACCTGGCAGAGACAAAGTACCTCTGGCTGTTGATAAAGACTAGTTGTGGGGTTACACAATCCTTTCCAAAGTCACTCAGTGCCTGTTTACTGTAACCTTGCTGTCAGTTAGTGAAGCTAAGTAGGATTTCTTTTGCTATAAATACTTTTACTCCACTTTCAGTAGTCAGGACTATTTTAACCACTGATGATTCAGCTGGAGTTCAGTTTGCCTAAAGTATAAAAGAACATTAATTCAAACAAAGCAGCTGCTTTTTAGTGGGATTTAGATAAGCTCTTTAGTATTCATAGCTTTCATGTCGATTTCTACTTTCATTTTTAACCTCACCACTATCTTCTGCAGATACAGATTACAAATAAGTACTTTTTCAAAACCTGTTGAACTTTTAAAGTAGATATACGTGGTTCTGTAGTGAATAGTACCAGATTCCTAACGTAATTCTGAATTCAAATAGTCAGAAGAAATCGCAGCTTTCAGTATGTATTGGGAACGAAAGACCTTGCAATGTGAAACAGAAGTGAACAAGTCATTAGGCAAAGAAAAATGATAGCAAATGTAAATCAAATTGGGCATTGTGATATCTAAAAGTGTACTTCAGTCCATGAATAAATGTTTGATAAAAGGGTGCAGCAATTCCTCAGTTGTGTTTAACCAAACCTAACTAAGCAGATAAACGAATCACAAAGCCCTGACTTTCAAACTTAGCCTAGAGCACCTCCTGCTGCTGTGAAGGTGCTGTTGGCTTTTCAACGTAGCTACTGCCAAAGTACGTTTCAAAGCTATTCATGCCAGTTACAAATAAATTTTACTGCACTCCAGGTTGATTTTGCAAACCCTGGGAAATTGGGCAGTCAGCTGGTGGAATGTGACTGTCAAAAAGTTTGCTTGTCCATGAAGAAGGCCTGAGCCTCATGAGCATCAAGCTGAGGGGCTGCAGCCTAAAGGTCTACCCTTCTGGATCTGACTTCATCGACATGAAAAAATAAGAGGCTGAGATTCTCCTGGCAATTCCACAAAGATAAATTGCAAATGCCATGGCTAGGGCTATCTTCAGCTGAGCAGCTGGTGAGCAGAGTGTGCACGACTGTTGATCTATCCAGCATGTTCTAAAAAATGGCAATCACTGTGCTGAAAGAATCCAACATAATCTTATTAAAAGAATCTAATGCCCAACCCAAGAAGGCATGATTAACTGCCAAGAAGCAGACTGTGAGGGATAAGTTCAGTCACATCATTGTCACACACTAATAGAATAAAACTGTTTCTAGACATTGTCACCTTACTTTTGTTGAAGCTACTCCATTATGTTTTGTTAAAAGGTAATTATAACAGCATTTCAGAATATGTTTTGTTTTTAAATTTTACCAGAGGGTTTACATTCCTGTTACTGAAATACTGCTGGACAAAAACACAGAAACTGCATAAAAATCCTTTACTTCCTGATTTATAATCATTCAAGAAAGGAAACAGTTGGGGAATTTTTATACATAATGGTACCTTATCAGATTATTGAAATATAATAAATAGTTAGTCATAAACAAAAGACCCTAAACATTTAGTTATAAATCTATGGTCTGCATGTTGAAGATTCAGCAATCTTTCTCCAAACATTATTTAATGGAAGTTAATTCACTTTCTAATTACAAATGAAATCCACAAAACACCACTCAAGGTTGTCAAACCGAAGCATGTTGTAAGGGGAAAAGAAACCATAATAGAATTTCAAGTTAGATGGTGTATTCTATAAATCTGCTCTAGTTGCATTCAGAGTCTGAACTTTAACATATAAAATGACTACACCTTTTCTTGAATTACACTGAAAGCAAATTTGAAAGAAAATAAAAAATAAAAGGTCAAACAGCCTTGTTACCTGACTTAAAATTAATTGCATATATGGGAAAGAGATATATTTTGTAAACTTTATGGATCAATAATGAAAGAATACAAATTTGTGTGTTATGACTGCCATGTTTGGTACTATTAATTATTCTGTACTACAAACAGCAATTAGATGTTACACTAATAGCCAGAGTGCATCATCACTGATGTCATATCACATGGAATTGAGAGCTGAGGGAAGAAAGTTTTAATGAAGTCCTACTGGATTATATCACTTTGATAGAGTAAACAGTTAATAAAAGTTTGATTTTCTGCCCTCATCTTCGTAAGTATTCAAATCCTGGCCATAATAACTTTGCATTCCATCTCACTTTTCAGATAGACCTCCATTTGGATAGTTAGAGTTATGATTTGAAATAGATGTGAGGCCATCCATTTATGAAAATGAGGGTGAAAGGGCATCAACATCATCTTTGTTCTAGCTGTCTGATCACCATCAGTTCTTATTTCTGGGCACCAGTCATTGGTACTACTTGTTAAAAGATTACCATTTATAGTGATAATTAAAGAGATCTTTAGCTGCAGTCAGAAAAAAATGGATATAGGGTTGGGAGACATCTTTTGGCAGTTACTTGTCAGTTTTAGATCTTAAAGGATTTTTAAGTATAATGCATTTATTGGTGTAGTTCTTAGCCGCATGTCACTTGGCAATTCAAAGTCCTTCTCCTTTTTATTCCTACAACTTGTACTCCTTCATACTGAGACACTGCCTTAGGCACGTCACAATTAGCTATTCTTCCCCACTCAACTGCATTTCCAACTCCTGATTGTCAAACAGCCAACTTAAAAACGTGATTTGCATTGACACCTTTCCAACACTCTTATAATTAGTATCCAAAGAATATTTTCAATTGAAATCTTATATTTTTAACTAGTAATTTTAAACCATGGTTGACGTTAGTAAGTTTCAGCAGGAATTTTTGTGTATATCAATATCATTGTGCTAAAATATTATTCATAACCAGGAGTCATTGGCTTGTTAGTGATAAATCAAATGAACTACCCCAATAATCTGCAATCCTGTGAACTCTCAAAAACTTACAGAATAACGATTGTTTGCAATTAAGTGCATCTTATGAACATTGGAAACAAGTGTAAAAACTGAGTCTCAGATATACTTTTTCAAAACCACTTCAGAGCATCATGTTAGGCCAACCTTTCTGATTAGCAGTAGTATAGTTTTGATGGCTGTTTGTCACAGGAAAAAAAAAGCGCTCTTAGATGCCAGCATCTTTTCAGGGTAGACCACTGATGCTGGTTGCTCACTGGAGCCGCCATCTCAGAAAGTTGGACATTTTTCCATGCAGCCCAGGAGGAACTAAATTACTTATTCTCTTTCAACCACTAACTACTGTATTCTAATAAGTAAGGTATATGCTCCAGAACATCTCATTATATTAATATGAGTCAATGGATGAAAATGCAGTTGTATACCTGTATAAATTGGTCAGAAGTTGGGATGTCAACTTGCTTGGGTGGTGCCGCTGGTGAGGTTTGGTCAGGACAGATTGAGGTGAATTGAGACATTGAGAAAGGTCAGGGGTTCATAGGAGTGTCAAGAGTCCAGGGGGGGTGTCTGCGCCAGTAATACAGTTGTATATATATATTCTCAGAACTGGTTTTAAACTGTCTTATGTTTCCTGCATAACTATTGAATAAGTCAGAAACTTCAGAAGGGCCAAGCTCTAACTCAGAGTTGAAGACTTTCTGGGATATTCCGGATGCAGAGTAATTGTCAATCAGAAGTTCAATGTTTCTGGGTAATTCCTGTATAGCCATTAGATTGGGACTTCCAAAAAGACTCATTACAGATTTCATGGGGTGACAGTCTCTAACCAATGTAGAGCAGAAGATTCAAATGTTTGTTAATAAAAGATAAAGCCAAAATTATTCAGGTTGTCAATCAATTGTGATCCAAATATGCTAAATATCATGTTCAGTTACGGAATATTGCAATAAGACTTTATTTTAAAATAATTATGTTGTTTTAAAGCCTTATTTTATAGGGTTCTGTAGTTTAGAAATTATAGGAATTTAAATATTTGTTTTCCTACTGGCATTGACCTAATGCACTATTATGAATAAACACATAAAGGAAAACTGCATACTCTTTATAAGCTAGGGATAAGAGACTTTGACCCATGTAGCAGCTGGTTCACTTTGGAAGTCCATTGTTGCAATAGCAACAGCACAGCAGACAGTGCTCACTGCAGTACCTCTGTGACTGCATCTGTGAAATACACTGATTCCAATTATGTCCTAATAAGTGATGTTTTCATCACATTTTGCTGAATTAAAATTTTCAATAGAAAGGCTGGAAATCTTCTGAACTGAATTTTCAAAATTCTTTATATTATATTTGTAAGAAAATTTTAAAATAGGAATCATTGGATTACTTTCATTGTAACATTAATGAAACAAGTGAATTCCAGGTGGAACTGGTTTCTCAATTAAGACAGGACCTGGACTATTGTCTTACCCCATTTCCCTTTATTGATTTGTAGATCTATTTAAACAGCAAACATAACCATCATGTGGCAAGCATGACAAGAGTACGTGTTTTTATTTTAAAAACTGACACTTTACTAATTAGTTGTTTAACAGTGTCACGTAACGCAGTTATAATAATTACATTCTATTTTGTTTATCAGGAAATTTTAAAAAAACAATGATTAGATTGATGTTTCATAAATTAATGCTTTGTAAACCTTATCCCATTAACCTGTACATTATCTTTCATTAACATACAAATAATTAAATGGCCATATTATGATATGAGGCAAATAATGGCTTGCATTTGCTTATTAGCAAATTAAATTTTCTAGTTTTCCCCACAATATCAGAAAAATTATCTCTTCACTAATTTCACTCCAAAGCTTAGCTATCAGGCATTACAAGCAAATAATGACCATTTTTGCCTCCTACCATTCTGAAGTTATTTGACAATGGTGCTGTGCACTGAACTGGCTGTGATAAATTGAAGAATTGTCACTGGAATCCCCTGGAGTAATACGCTCCTCTTGTGCCTACTGAATGAACATAAACAACTGAATGAACATTAACTATTGAAAGATATTTGAAGCTTTCAAAATGTGTGTTGTTTTATTATTCAGCAGCAAAAATGCTTTCTTTACATTTGTCAGCTTGAATATTAATAACAAAATGACAACAATGTACAAATTCATGAGAAATCTCCTTTTGGCAACTTTCACTATCTAACTAAAAAATTAATCTCATTACAGTTTTTATCTTTCTTCAATGCTGCTACTTCAATCCCCTGAGCTTGAAAATGGAAATTATGAGTGGCAGCAAAGAGTGAGATGTGTTGTGAAACCCTTCCATCTTTTATTATTGATGTTTCTGAATGAACTGAAAAGATTAATACCCTTAGGATTACATGGAAGAAATTGTAATATCAAACACATGATTATTGTTAAAAATCACATAACACCAGGTTATAGTCCAACAGGTTTATTTGGAAGCACACTAGCTTTCGGAGCGACGCTCCTTCATCAGGTGGTAGCACTACCACCTGATGAAGGAGCGTCGTTCCGAAAGCTAGTGCGCTTCCAAATAAACCTGTTGGACTATAACCTGGTGTTGTGTGATTTTTAACTTTGTCCACCCCAGTCCAAAACCAGCACCTCCAAATTACGACCAACCTAATAGGTAACAACTGAGAAGCATTCTTTAGAGAACATTGCATCAAGTGATTCTTGAAGCAATGTGGTGGGCGGCACGGTGGCACAGTGGTTAGCACTGCTGCCTCACGGCGCCAGAGACTCGGGTTCAATTCCCGCCTCAGGCAACTGACTGTGTGGAGTTTGCACGTTCTCCCCGTGTCTGCGTGGGTTTCCTCCGGGTGCTCCAGTTTCCTCCCACAGTCCAAAGATGTGCAGGTCAGGTGAATTGGCCATGCTAAATTGCCCGTAGTGTTAGGTAAGGGGTAAATGTAGGGGTAGGGGTATGGGTGGGTTGCGCTTCGGTGGGGCGGTGTGGACTTGTTGGGCCGAAGGGCCTGTTTCCACATTGTATGTAATCTAAAAAAATGGAATATAAGGCCTTTATACCCTCAGACTACATACGAGGATACTGCAATGATATTGTGAGCATTTCTCTTAAAGACACACTTACATACTGACCATGAGATGTATCTTGACAGACTGTCCATCATTTATAACATGCAGCAAAAATGTTACCAACAAGTAAAGAGAATTTTAACAGTTTGTTTTGAAAATAATGTGCAGGATTTAAAATTCAAAATGTTTAACGAATCATCACTACTGTACAGTGTTGCTATCTTTCTGATGAAAATATTGCTCTCTAATTGATAATTCTTTTTTTTTTTGAACAAGCAGATTGAAACAGAATGAATCATAGATGTACACCTTAAGATTTTTCACGTAAGTTAATAAGTTGGACATGATCATAAGGTCTTCTTTCAAAGGTGCTTTTGAAATAAACAGGAGAAAGGTGCCACATTGTTTTCCATTGACTTCTACTGTCTGATTGAAAACATTTCACATTGTGTGGCCTGCATGAAACCAGTGCACAATAATCTGTCTATGTTATAATGTCAAACAATGATCCATTGATTCCAAGGTCAAATTTAAATGTTAGAATCGGGATAGATGATGCTATCTCTGAGAAAAGGTCCATTGTAGTTGAATTTTGATTCAGTCCTTCAAATGAAAACATTGGAGATTTTCAAATTACAGCATTTCTCACTGATAAAATGCTAGCAATCTATCAAATAAGTCCACTAGCTAACTGAAAACAATCAGCAGATTAATCCAATAAACCCTTAAAGTCACAAAATACTTTTCAAGTTCTGAAAATTATCTCTTTATACCTTTAAAAGTTTCTAACATGAAACATTGTAAACTTCATCAGCTAATTAAAACCTATGCAGGTAACAGTATTAAAATTGGCCAAACATTTTACTGCTTTATTTCACTACAGTTACCTTGTGTTTTCGTTTAAATAAGATCTCCGCTCTAGCCATTGAACAATAATCATGATTTGGAGATGCCGGTGTTGGACTGGGGTGGACAAAGTTAAAAATCACACAACACCAGGTTATAGTCCTACAGGTTTATTTGGAAGCACTAGCTTTCTGAGCACTGCTGAACCACCTGATGAAGGAGCAGCGCTCCAAAGGCTCGTGCTTCCAAATAAACCTGTTGAACTATAACCTGGGGTTGTGTGATTTTTAACTTATTAGATTGGTGTTAGTCCTGATACTTACATAGCCAAGGAATGTAATGTTTGTACATAATAGTTCATTATAATAAACATTAGTTGGGTTCTTCAGTACAATAATACCCCATGTTACGAGAGATAACATAAGCATTAATACAATAGGTAAACTATCCTATTGGAGGAAACTTTCTTTAAAACTAATTCCTTTATAACTGTTGATTCTAACAACCTAGTGTTGAATTTTCCCTACACTGTGGAGGCAGTAAGAGTGGGGTGCGGGGAAGGGTGTCATGTAAACTGGGGGAGTTATGTTGGAATTGTTTGCTGACACATTGTCAGTGCCAGGAAATTTCCCGGATAAAAGCTGGCAAGTGGATCGTATGCCTGCTTCACTGAGGCAGATAGACAATTGCTCTCTTTAGGACCTCAATTTAGTGCAGTTTTGCATCTATGTTGGTACTTTGCTGGAGGTCACCAGCTTGATGATAGCCATCCTACAGGTTGTGTGCCTGAAATAGAAATAGTTGTGGAAATAAAGGCCAAACTCATGAACCAATAATCCTTGTGGATGGCTTTTCCTACAATTCCTGAGGGCATACCTGTTTGGCCATCTGAAAATTATCCTTGACATCCCTTAACAATAGGAGAAAGTGAGGACTGCAGATACTGGAGATCAGAGCTGAAAATGTGTTGCTGGAAAAGCACAGCAGGTCAGGCAGCATCCAAGGAGCTGGAGAATCGACGTTTCAGGCATGAGCCCTTCTTCAGGAAGGAAGAGAGCTTCTTCAAGGAAGGCATCCATGCAAGACGATTCGCAGCAGGTTAAAATCTTCTAGGAGAAAGTGAGGACTGCATTCCTGAAGAAGGGCTCATCCCCGAAATGTTGATTCTTCTGCTCCTTGGATGCTGCCTGACCTGCTGCGCTTTTCCAGCAACACAGTTTCATCCCTTAACAATGCCAACCACTCCCAACCTGGCTACTGAGGCTTCATTGCTATAGATTGAGCATGGGTGTCGGCCTCAATATATTTATGATTTGGAAGAGCCAGTGTTGGACTGGAGTGGACAAAGTTAAAAATCACACAACACCACGTTGTCATCCAACAGGTTTATTTGCAGGTGCTAGTTTTTGAAACACTGCTTCTTCATCAGTTGTGGGGCAGGACCATAAGACACAGAATTTAGCAAAAGGCTACAGTGTCATGTGGCTAAAATATATTAAACAAACTTAGATTAATCCTTTAGAATGGGTTTGCTAGTTTTGTTTCATTAACATGTAAATCCCAGGACTCCTTTTAAGTCATATTCTCAAGATAACTTCAGGTTTTCCAACAAAATGTGTCACCTCAGCTCAGACAATGCATTAAAGTTGTGAGGTTAAAGTCTATCTGTACTCCCATCTTGAGTCAAACTGGTTTTATTTCTAAAGTGGGATTTACAGAATCTTACATGGATTGGCTGTATGTTATACATTTTTGAGCAGAACAAAATATAATTCTGCAAGTACAGCTTCACCCCATAAACTTATAGGTGTGCGCATGCAAGAGAGACAGAGTGAATGTGTGTATGTGTGTGGGTGTGAGTGCATGTGAGAGAATGTGTGTGTAAGTTTGGTAAAGTATGTGTATGAGTGTGGTGGGGTATAAATTTGTGAGAGGGTGCATGCGTGGGTGTGAGTGTGGGGGTTGTATGAGTGTGCATATGGGAGAGAACTTGTGTATGATAAAGGGTGTGTGTGTGTGTTGGTGCAGTGGGGTCATCTGTAGTGTGACATGAAACCAAGATGTCAGTTGAGGCCGCCCCCAAGGGTACCGAACTTGGCTTGGCTATCAGCCTCTGCTCGGCTACTTTGCGTGACAACCTGTCCCGAAGTCCACCTTGGAGGATGGTCACCCCGGAACACTGAAGTGTTCTCCAACTGGGAGGGAACACTTCTGTCTGGTGATTATTGTGTGGTTCTGGATTAGTGGTGCTGGAAGAGCACAGCAGTTCAGGCAGCACTAATCCAGAATCTGGTTTCCAACATCTGCAGTCATTGTTTTTACCTCGATTATTGTGCGGTGAGCATTTATCCCTTGTCTGCTTGGTCTCGAAATTGTACCATGCCTCGGGGCATCTTTGCCTGCAGTGTATGAGACAGATGACATTGGCAGAGTCACATGAGTATCTGCCACGTATGTGGTGGGAGGCATCCCACATTTAATGATTGTGAACGTGTAGACACTCTGACATGTCTTGCAGCGGGTGCCAGGACAGGATTGTACGGTGTTGTTGTCGATGTTGTCCTGAAGGCTGGACAATTTGCTGTGAACAATGATCTGTTTAAGATTTGGCGGTTGTTTAAATGTGAGAAGTGGAGGCGTGGGAATGGTCTTGGCGAGATGCTATTCAGCTCCCGGGAAGTACTGGACAACGAAGGTTACCCTATCAGTTGCAACTTGTGTCTGTGTCCTGAGGAGGTCATTATGGTTTCTCACTATGGCATGTAGGAACTGGCAGTCGATGAGTTGAGCATCGTACCCTGTTCTTATGAGGGCATCCTTGAGCATCTTCAGGTGCCCGTCATGTTCCTCCTCATCTGAACAGATCCTGTGAATACACAGGGCTTGTCTGTATGGGATGGCTGTTTTAATATGTTTCAGGTGGAAGCTAGAGAAGTTTAGCATCGTGAGGTTATCCTGAGGTTTGCGTAGAGTGAGGTGCAGAGGTGTCCATCCTTCATGGAGATGCCTGTGTCCAAGAATGAGACAGATAGTAAAGAGTAGTCCATGGTGAGTTTGATGGTAGGATGAAACTCATTAATGTCACTGTGTAACTGTTTCCATTAATCCTCACCATGGGTCCAGAGGAAGAAAATGTCATCAATATTACTGGTGTATAGTGTCGGTTGGAGGTCCTGTGCAGAAAATAAGTCTTGTTTAAACCTATGCATGAAAATGTTGGCATATTGGGGTGCAAACTTGGTGCCCATGGCTGTTCCATGTGTCTGGATGAAGAACTGGTTGTCAAAGGTGAAGATGTTGTGGTTGAGGATAAAGCGGATGAGTTGTGGGACGGTGCTCGGAGATTGGCAGTTGTTGGTATTGAGTACTGAGGCCGTTGCCGCAATACCATCATTGTGGGGGATGCTGATGTAGAGTGCGGAAATGTGCGGAAATTCCTAATGTGATGAGGAATGTTCTCGGTTCGACTGGTCCGTGGGTGCTGAGTTTCTGTAAGAAATCTGCAGTGCCGTGACAGAAGCTGGGGATCCCCTGTACAATGGGTTTCAAGATGCCTTCAACATAACCTGAGAGGTTCTCACACAGGGTCCCAATGTCTGATGTGATGGGATGTCCTGGTATATTGGCTTTGTGTATCTTCGGAAAGCAGTAGACATTGCCTATACGAGAAGTACATGGGATGAGGATGTGTCGGGAACTCTGAGGGACTGGATCAAAAGTCTTGATCAATGTTTTTAATTCATGGGAGTGCTCTATTAACTCAATACATTTAAGCTGGAAAGTATTTCAGGAGAGATAGATTGAAGTCAAAAATGTATTTCATGCATCAAAACTGACTGTTCATGTATCATTCTGAGGTGATACTCCTGAGGCAATTCTATTTCATTGATTAGCACAGATAATTCTAATTATAAATCAGTTTTATAATCGAATAGATAAGTGATTATTTTCTCATTTGAAAGTTCTAATC
Organism: Chiloscyllium plagiosum; assembly: GCF_037043375.1. Taxonomy (NCBI): domain Eukaryota; kingdom Metazoa; phylum Chordata; class Chondrichthyes; order Orectolobiformes; family Hemiscylliidae; genus Chiloscyllium; species Chiloscyllium plagiosum. Next base: position 45,172,532 of record NW_028270151.1, on the reverse strand, counting down.
CTGTGAGATAGTTCCAAATACAGATGGCCAAAATAATATTAATTATATTATACATGGTGAAAATCCAGAAGGGAAATCAATCCAATTGGAATACCAATGGTAGCACATACTTAATCATAGATATAATTCTGCAGATATAATTCAGGTACGAAATAAGTTTTTCGAGCCTTTTTCAGTTCACTGGAGAGCGACAAAGCAGCTGCACTATTGACAAATGTTTTACCATTCTACTTGTCTGAAGTTGTGAATATTGCTCTGGGACAAGCTGACAGGTTTTGAGCTTAATCTGTTGTAAAATGCAAAGGCACTTATCTGAGAATGCGTTCAGTGGAATCACTTTAAATTACTTAGAAATAGGTTCCTGCTTTAGTCTTTCTAAATCCAAAATCGAGTTTGGTGCAGCAATGATATAACTGATTACTTAGTGACAGACAGGTACAATTTGTTTCCCATATATACCAATGTGTACTAGTGGAGTCATCTGTAATCTGATACTACGTGTACTACATTACCAGCAAGAAAAAGGATTGCAAGTCTCATTTAACATTAATTTGGCACTAATTTCAAAGGTCTCTGTCACTCTTTGTTCTATCTATAACTAATGTGTCTCTTATGCTGTTTGGAGTTATCATTTACTACTTCCTCTTTTCACTTTAGTATAGTGAAAGTATAATGCAAGTGTCAGGAGCAACAGAATGGAAATTCCTCCTATACTCATCTATTGCCTGTGATAGTTTCAGTGTGACAGACTGTGCTTTAGGTACAGCATTTACACAATGTGGCACTTGTGACATAAGTAAATTGAAAATCATTAAGTTTTTGATTTATTTCTTTCCTTCATTTGATGTTAATGTAACAGTAAGGACTTTTTAACATTCACTTATAATATTTCTGAAGTCCTAAATTTGTTGGTAAGTATTGGCATAGCAAAGAAAATGTGGGAAATATTTATCAGTCTGCAAAGTTTGTGGAGACAGAAACAAAGTCAGTGTTTCAGATCTGGGTGACCTGATAAAGGTTTATAAAGTCATGAGGGATATGGATAAGATAAATAAACAAGGTCTTTTCTCCAGGGTGGGGGAGTCCAAAGTTAGAGGGCATAGGCTTAGGATGAGAGGAGAAAGATTTGGAAGGGACCTGAGGGGCACCTTTTCCATGCAGAGGGTGGTGCATGTATGGAATGAGCTGCCAGAGGAAGTAGTGGAGACAGATATAATTATAATATCTAAAAGGTATCTGGCTAGGTACATGAGTAAGAAGGGTTCAGAGGAATATGGGCCAAATGTTGGCAAATGAGATGAGATCAGTTTAGGATATCTGGTCAGCATGGATGAGTTGGACCGAAGGGTCTGTTTCCTCTATGACTCCATGACTACCAGTGGTAGATTCCTTGTTTTTGGAGGTGCTCAAAGAACTTCCCAGAAGAGAATGTAATGTCTCTGGTGGCATTCTTAACCATTGCACTAACAAGGGATTGAAATGTTGGGGAGTTACGATACATCCTTGTTTTACACCATCAGTTAACACAAACACATTGGACCTCTTGCCACAGGAGCTAATATGTTCAAGCATACTACTCTACCGTAGATGCAAGGTTTTAACAAAACATGTTTGGACATCCTAGTTTGGAGAACAAATGTTAAAAAACAGGTCAACTTATATTATCACTTTGGGCTGAATCTTACATTTTTTTTAGTTAAAAAGCAGTTTCATGGAAGGTTTCTCTTCATAAGGCTGAGCAAGTTTTCTTATTACAACTTATCTAACTTGCCAAATGAACTGCTTACCCTCTTTGGTGATACCTCTCACATCTGATTCTGGCCTCATTCTCTTACTTACTGTGTACAGACTAACTTGCAATTGCTGGGATATCCCAGAATGGACCAGCACATCAGGGGTGAGGGGTGAGAGTCAAGGGTTATTGTTGGAAAAAGAATCAGACTCTCCACTTTAGTATTCAGGACTGGGCACCTGAAGCTGAGGGGAAAGGGAAATGACAATTGTGAAGGTGGTGGGGTGTGCTGCAACAGCATCTGTAAGGAGGGGATATGGTAAAGCATGATAAGAAGGGGGTAATGCAGAAGAGGCCAGCATTTGGCCGATATCCCTTTAAACCCTTCTTATTCATGTATCCTTTCAGATGCCTTTTAAATGTAATAATACTAACCTCCACCACTTCCTAACATTAGATTACAGTGTGGAAACAGGCCCTTCGGCCCAACAAGTCCACACCGACCTGCCGAAGCACAACCCACCCAGACCCATTCCCCCACATTTACCCCTTCACCTAACACTAGGGGCAATTTAGCATGGCCAATTCACCTAACCTGCACATTTTTGGATTGTGGGAGGAAACCGGAGCACTCGGAGGAAACCCACGCAGACACGGGGAGAATGTGCAAACTCCACGCAGAGAGTCGCCTGAGGCGGGAATTGAACCTGTGTCTCTGGCGCAGTGAGGCTGCAGTGCTAACCACTGTGCCACTGCGCCACCCGTTCCTCTGGCAGCTCGTTCCAAACACGCACCACCCTCTGCATGAAAAAGGTGCCCCTCAGGTCCCTTGTAAATTTCTTTCTCCTATGTCCAGTCAGGCACAGCCTGGCTTCAATGGAAGTCCTTGGCAGGGAATGACCACGCCTAGTGTGGTTGCTTCAAATGTGTGCTCTGGGGGCAGGCAGAAATGTGGACAGGTGTGCACTCATGAATCAGTTGGGTGTGGCTATGAGGCAGTGTGAAGCCTATGGGGTTTATGCAAAGAGCTACAAGAAAAGGATTTGGATCTTTGGGAGGGTGACTGTTACATTAAGGAAGAGGCTGCAAGCCTTTGGCTAAAGAGCTCACAGAGCATCCAGAGGATGCATCAGGCTCTCAGCATAGACCTTCATCTATGGAGCTTCATCTGTGGCCAGGACAGATGCCTGATACTGTCACAATGCCATTCAGCTACAGAGAGAGACAGAGAGACAGAGAGAGAGAGAGAGAGAGAGACTAACAACCAGATGTAAGGTAAAATCTGCGACATTTATACAAAAATGCAAAGTTAATTACAATGTATTAGCGCTCATGCCCTCAATAGGTCATCTTCTTCTCTCCATCCCACTAAGTCTCAGTATATTCGTTGGGACTAACCCTGCTCAGTGGTTGAGCCAGTCAGTCATGGAGGTTTGGTCAGGTGACCATGGCAGCTCTTTTGTTTGGATAGGTCAGACATGGCAAGAGTCTTTTTGACAGTGGTATGTTGACCCCTCCTCCCAATGTTAACTTTGGAAGACTTACAGTGGACTCAAAACCTTAACACTGTTTTTTTGACTCTCCACACAAACTGCCAGTACTGTTGAGTTTCTCCAGCAATTTCAGATTTTATTTTAGTAACACTGATCTTGGTTTACCTTTGGCAAGGCACAGTCTAAGCTGGCCTTGGTAGAATTCACTGTAAAATAGTGATCAGAAACAGGTTGCCTCTCAGCCTGGGTTTTCCTCCAAAGCCAGCCCACTTTGTTGATAGGTTAATGTGGAGTTCTGAGGACAGGGAAGTGTGGATGCATGACCAGCTCAGACATGCTCACCTCATCCATCCATTGAACAACTCATGCTATTCACATTCCAACTCACCCATTCATTCAACCCCATTCATTCATGCACATACACTCGCTCACTTAGCCCAACCCACACACTCCCCAGCCTCACTCTCTCACCCACACCCAGTCACTCAATCAATTGTGAAACTCTTTTGTGCAGGTTCATAGCTCCTAGAAAGTGGAGTTGCAGGCAGATAGGACAGTGAAGAAGGCGTTTGGTACACTTTCTTTTATTGGTCAGAGTATTGAATACAGGGATTAGGATGTCATTTTGCGGCTGTACAGGACATTGGTTAGGCCGCTGTTGGAATATTGCGTGCAATTCTGGTCTTCTTCCTATTGGAATGATGTTGTGAAACTTGAAATGGTTGAGAAAAGATTTTCAAGGATTTTGCCAGGGTTGGAGGATTTGAGCTAAAGGGAGAGGCTAAACAGGGAGAGATTGTTTTCCCTGGAGCGTCGGAGGATGAGGAGTGACCTTATAGAGGTTTACAATATTATGAGGGGCATGGATAGGATAAATAGACAAAGTCTTTTTCCTGGTGTGGGGGAATCCAGAGCTGGAGAGCATAGGTTTAGGGTGAGAGGGGAAAGATATAAAAGAGACCTTAGGGGCAACTTTTTCACGCAGAGAGTGGTACGTATATGGAATGATCTGCCGGAGGAAGTGTTGGAGACTGGTACAATTGCAACATTTAAAAGGCATCTGGATGGGTATATAAATAGGATGGGTTTGGAGGGATATGGACTGGGTGCTGGCAGGTGGGACTAGATTGGGTTCGGGATATCTGGTCGGCATAGACGAGTTGGACCGAAGGGTCTGTTTCCATGCTGTACATCTCTATGACTCTATACTCTATGACATGAATTGGGAAATCAAATTGTGCAGTGTAGCGGCTTCAAGCCTTTAGTTTTGAAATTTTTTGGTGGTAAAGAGGCATATACCTGTTCTGAATCACATGCTACAGATCACCATATTGGATTGGGATTCTCTGTGGACATCTAAGACATACTCTGTTTGCCAGTCAATATGAACAGGTACATTCCCTACATGATTGCTTTCAGAGGTGTTCATTTTTTGGGGGGGTCTTTGTTCCCAATGTCTTAGGTATTTGTTTTAAATAATGTACATTGGGGCAGAGTGCCAAATACTACAATTAAAAGAAATCTGCTCTTGTGATTATTTGAACTGTCGTGACTTAAGTTTCTAGAGAGATCATTTTTTGGATCATTAGGCAGGAAGACCGGTAGCTCAAGTTAACATATGTTTTTGTTTAATTTCAGGTTTTATTCTTTAATTGATGTCAATTTGTAGTCTCCAGTTCTCTGAATCCACATGAAAATGAAACACATAGCAATTCCTTCCATATCACAGATGTATGAGTGCTCTCCATTTTTGCTGATTCAGCATGAATAAATATTGTTAAACAATACATAAATATTAATCCTTTTGGAAAGCTGATCAGGGTGCCAAAGTTAATAACTTAAGAACAAAAATAAAGGGCCTAAATATTAATTAATCAGTCAATGACAATGTCAGCAATACTCTGCTGTCTTAGTTACAAAGTTATGGTTTAAGTCCCACTCCAAAGGATTCAGAACAAAATTTAAACTGTTACTCCAGTTAGGTATTCAATGACAGATAATAGATGTTCTATATTTCAGATGAATCATAATCCGAGACTCCACCTATCTTCTTAACAGATGCAAAAGATCCTATGCCATTATTTGGAAGAAGAACATGGCAGTTATACTGAGTGGCTTAGTGAGGATTAATCCTCAATCAAATTCACTAAAATGGATTATCTGTTCATTATCACATGACATTTGTGGGAGCTTTTTCTGCAAAATGGCTTTCATGTTCATACCTTTCAAGTGTGACAATAGCTGGAATGTTCCATTATGGATTCTAAGTACTGCATCAGGCACGTTAGAGGTTGTTAGTGACACTCAGGTCTGAGGTGTGTTTTCTCATGTGATGCTGTGGTTTTCAGCTCATCACTTTATACCTACCAGTTGTTTGTAAGTTGACTGATATATTTTATGGAGCAGTAAGGCAGAAGAGTCCCACAACAAACTAGAACCTTCCAGTATTGAAGGTTCAGATGTCAGATTTAAAGGGTACCTCAAAATCGCTGAATAGCTGGACACCCACATTCAGCCCCTGGAGATGTTCACAACATGCAGAAACAGTACACCACTTCAGCAAGATCTCATTAGATTGTCTGTCTGCTTCAGGCTACCCTTGAAAGAAGGGAGGCTGTCTTCCCTAGTGACAGCAGTAGGAAGCAGTAGGCAGTGTGGAGCAAGCACTTCTGGCCCACACAAGAGGACTCAGTTCAAGTACAGAAAGAGGATGCATAATTGCCTAGGCACCACCACAGTAAGTGATGATGTTGTACTCTCAATACAAGCTGACACTCATCAGTCTAACTGTGCCAATGCATGCGTGCACGCGCATGCACAAACACACACATATACACACACACACACACACCTCACAGGCATTTTGCCTGCAAGCCTCAGTACCTCATGGATGATGTGCGCTAAAACGTTGACAGTCATGTCACACTGTCAGTGCTGCAGCTTTTCACAAGTAGTGCACATCCAAGTCATTTATTGGATTGGGCTCAGGAGCTGGCATGGTTATACATTCTCAAAGTACTCAAATACCTATCGCAATCACACTCAATCCTTATCTTTGTGTTTGCAGGACAGCAGGAGAGTGAGGCCGCTGAACAGAGGAAAGTTGCTGGATATATGAATTTTCATGCCATACAAAGAGCAGACTTTAGAGTCGGTAGGGGAGGCCTGTGACCATTTCTGTGCTGATAGTGAGATAAGAATGTCACAAGAAACCAGTGAGGAAACGTGTACTCTGCTGTTCACAGATATACAGGCAGTGTCAAATATTTGTCTCAATAAGAGACCGTATTGTTCAGCAATTAATTCTTCCTTTTCCCCACTACAGTTACCAGCATCCACTAGAGATAAAGCATAAGGCATCACCAACTCTGAAGATCATGTCCCTGAAACCTAAGAGCGCACACTAGCACTGGCACAGATTCACCTGCACCTCCACCAGCACAGAGACATGCAACTCTGTCGGCCCTCTATCTACAATAGACTCACAATCTGGTTAGTTTATCACTGAATCGAGTCCACAGCTGACAAATGAGCAATTAGAAGACTGCTGAAGAACAGGCACCCACAAGCCCCATACGCCTCTGCACTCAGCCATAACAGGCACATACGTACAGAGACAGACAGGGCACCATCAGGTTGTGCTGCCAGAGCCCCTCTTGACATTACAGCAAAAGACAGGAGGAGACTGTTCAAGTTCTGAATGCTGTCATTTCTCCGGCATGCGAGCATTCAGCTGCCTCCAAGGAAAAGTTGCCAGCCTTCTTTAATACCAAGATCCAGTAGATCACTTGATGGCTGCCAGATTTGTGCTGAACCTGTACTCCATCACTATAGCCATAGATGTTCAGCATCAAAGGCAAGGCACAGACTCAGAAATGTAGAAACTAGGAATAAAAATAGGCCATTAAGTCCTTAGAGGTTACTCTGCCATTCAATATGATCATGGTTAGTCCTCTATCTCAATGCCATATGCCCAGTTTTGACCCATACTCCATGATTCATTTAAAATCCAACAGGTATCTAGCCGTTTCTTGAATATATTCAGTGAGTTCTGTGGTAGAGAATACATAGGTTCTCTACTCTTTGAATGAGGTAATTTGTAGAATGACACCTAGATCCCTTTCTACATCCATACTTCCCAAGATTTCACTATTTAAATAATAGTATATCTTCCTGTTTTTCACGTCAAAGTGTATAACTTCACATTTAGTCACATTGTATTGCACATGCCATGTGTTTGCCCACTCACTTAACTTGTCCAAATCACCTTGAAGCCTTCTTGGATCCTCCTCAATACTCACAACATTCTCCAGTTTTGTGTTATCTACAAAGTTGGAAATATTTGTGCTTGGTTTCTCATCCAGGTACGAGCTGAAAATGTGTTGCTGGAAAAGCGCAGCTGGTCAGGCAGCATCCAAGGAGCAGGAGAATCGACGTTTCGGGCATGAGCCCTTCTTCACTTTCTCCTCATCCAGGTAATTTGTAAATTGTAAATAGCTGGGGCCAGGAAGGCAATGAGGCACCTTAAGCTCTTTCCAGGTGGCATGTCTTCATCTCAAAGTGTTAGGAGTGTGCCAAGTGTCACCACAGGCAGGAGAAGTATTAGTCAGATGCCCAGAAACATCATCTCAGCACTTTCCAAAGGTGTTCCTGCCTCTCAATGTCTCCTCTACCAATGATCCATTGCTGGCAGCAGATCAGAGTGAGCAAAGTGTATGGAGTCAGTGCTCATTGGCTGTGCTACTGAAAGCACATCAGTGCACTTTTCCATGGACAATAAATATCTTTCTTTCAGAATTGTTGCAGGGAAGCTTTTGTAAACTTGGCTTAGCATGACAGACCTGCCAACATGCCTACCCCCATTATTCCCTATCCTTCCCCTTGACTGGATAGAGCTTTCAGAATTTGAGAAGGTTACCCTGCATCAGTGCTGTCCCTTGTGGATATCATCTAATTCCATTACTCCAAAGGTGCATCCATTTTTTCAGACATCATGAGATTGCATACAGCCCACAGTGTGCTCTAGCATAATGATTTCATGAATCTCATAAAAATGGATACCATGAGTTGGGAGCTATGCTGGTGCATTGGAAATAGCACCCAGCTGATCAGATTTTCCATCCACTGGACTGCAAAGTTATAGGATACCCTTTCAGTTAGCCAAAAATTCGATGTTTTAACTCCTCTCCTCTTACTTTGGATATTGCATTTTCAAAAGCAGAAGAGATTTTGGACATGTACTTTTATTGTTAAAATGGATGTTTGACACTTCCCCATCACCCATTAATGTTTTAGTTAGTCTCCTAAAGAACCTTGTAATCCTTGTAACCCATTAAACCTTGCAATCTTCCACCAAAGTCATTCATATTTTCATTAGCTTCTCCATTTTGACACTTGACCCAAAGTGATTCAGATCCCAAAGTTCTCTTGACCCTCCCATCATTGAGACCGCCTACACCATCACCAGTCAGGACCGTGCCCCTTGCATGAGACCATATGCTCCCCAAACATAACCTTTAAACCATCACCCTACTAGATCCAGCTCCTTACTGTGACTGTAAACATACTGTCTGCTACCCAATAAAGACAGACGCATCACTAAGTGTGCGATTCTCATACCAAGAGCCATGTCCTAGACAGCAATGTGCCTTGCCAGCCATCACACAAGCTGCCTCAGGAAAGGTCAGAAACTGTTGCAAGGTCTTTGCTTTGATCAAGGACATAAAATTCCCCTCAACAGAGATTGCCCAACTCCTGCCAGGAGAGTTCCCATTCCATGTTGAGACAAATCTCTACCCCTTCTATGGACAGGGGTCCATCTTTGTAACATTGGCCTTTCTCCCCACATAGTTGCTTTTGCTTCAGCCTATCCAGGGACACAGCCAACCAACCCCCCACCTCACCCTGCCCCGTTTTGAGTAAGTGGATTGATCATTCACCTATGTATCATTATAAGAATAAAACAACAAACGCATACCTGAAGACCAGGAAGAAATGAGATTCACTCAGGTACATGCCTGTCATACGTGGTCAAGTACTTGAAAGATCAGCTTTCTTGATTGAATCGAAGTTAATTAGGGAAGATCACTTAATTACAGCAATATGTGCTTTTAATTAGATATAAATGCATGCAGATAGGTTTTCTGTAGTCAGGGTTGTTTATGCCATTAGCGAGAATCAGAGTTTTTATCCCTCACCAAATTAAGTACCCCTGCCTATCATTCTTCTTGCTTCCTTTGTGACCAGAAAATTCTGCCCTAGTTTTTTTTTGGCTGTAAAACACTGGAATATCATAAGGTCATTGTTGTGATTGTAACAAGGTCAGCTAAATGGACATCATTGAGTTCATTGGGGCTATTAATATGGTCCAGTCAGGGAGCCCTGGCTTACAGATAAAAACAGAAATGCTACCGCAATTAGGCGGTAGTGTGGGGGTAAAATAAGAATAAAAAATGAAGAAAAAAGGAGTGTGTTGATGTGAAGGGCACTGCTTGTCACTGGCCACTTGGGTGTTTCTTGTCTTCCTGGTGGTGGACACTTTGTGTCTTTCACTGTGTCTCACACCTGCACACATACAACATGGGTGATGGGGAAAGCAATAAGCACTACCGCAGTTAGGCGGTAATGTAGGGCTTAAAAAAAATAAACAGGAGTTTAAAAAAAAGAAAAAAAAACAGGAGTGTGGCGGGGGCCTGGGCTGGACGCTGCCACAGGGTATAGCAAGCAGGGCAGCGGTAGACGTCTGCTACATGGCACTGCCATCCAATGCCTTAAAACAATGGTGCTCAGACCTGATGTAGTGCACCAGTTGGAAGATGCTCAGGTGTGCGGTGAAATCCCGTCTGCGCTTACCCCTGCCCGGATGGAGTTTCACATTGGCCCTAAGGTCCCGTACTTCCCCCGGGAACCCTGTGCCCCACAACTTGAGCTGCCTCCGAAATTTTTGATTTTGACCCTTTTAAGGACGTAAAAAGGCGGGCCCTGTATCGACTGCTGCTGCACACCGTCCACCTCTTCTCCTTCATCCACCGCCCAGACGCGTCTTGGCATGCCCATTTGCCACCGGGCATTGGGGATCCCTAGTGGAGGGCTCTCTACGTGGGAGTCCTCCCCCTTTCTCTCGGGGATCTGGGATGGAGGGTGCTGCACGCAGCGGTCCCCTGCAACCGCAGATTGCGGTGGCTCACGGACTCCCAGCCCAACTGCTTGTTCTGTGGTGCTGTGGAATCCTTGGACCATGTATATATTGGGTGTGGGCATTTGCACTCCTTTTTGATTTCCTCAAAAACCTTCTCCTCTGCTTTTGGTTGCACTTCAGTTCCTCGCTCCTGATTTTTGGATACCCGGTATGGAGGGGGGAGGGCAGGTCTGAAGACCTCCTCGTGGTTCTGCTCCTGGACCTGGCCAAACTGGCCATAAATAGGTCCAGGCAGTGGGCCATGGAGGGGGTGGTTAGGGCTGACTGATTGCCCCTCTTCGGCAGTTAAGTTAGAGCCCGGGTGTCTCTGGAGAAGGAGTACGCGGTGACCACCAACACCCTGGAGTTGTTCAGGGAGAGGTGGGCGCCGCAGGGAGTGGAGTGCATTATTTCCCCGTCCAATTCTATTTTGATTTAATCCCTGCCCTCCCCTTCACTGTTTGATTACACAGCATTGCCCTTTGATGTGAGAGGCATTGCTTGTCACTGGCCACTTGGGTGTTTCCTTTCTTCCTGGTGGAAGAGAATTTAAAAAAACAGGAGTGTCAGTGATTCTGTTCACTCTGAGAGCTGGGTCTGATGAAGCCAGGCCAATACACATGTAAATAAAGGGTGACTTGGTGATGAGGTACTGGCCTCTGTAGAGTTATTTCAGTTCCAAGTGATATATCAGTGTAAATGTTTTAAAATAATTATTGACCAGAGAGATTAATCTTATTGAAAGAGAACTATCATTGGGGCATATTTAATCAATAGTTATCCCACCTTTCCCTGCTCTGTGCTAATCAGATGGGCATGACAGAACGTTGGATTTATAACTGGATGAGAAACCTAGACATCTGGACTAATGTTCCAGAGACATGAGTTTAAAATCCCACATTGGCAACAAGGGAATTTAAATTTAGTTCATGAAAAGAAAAAGCTGGATCTAGCATCAGTAATGTTGACCATGAAACTATTTGTTTTGTCATAAAAATGCACCTGTTTCATAGATGCCTTCCAGAAAGTGGAAATCAGCCAAGTGTGACTCCAGACTCATAGCAATACGGTTAACCCTTTACAGTCCTCTAAAATAATCTGACAAACTTCACGATTGCATCAAACCACAACAAAGATACAAGAATGAAAATGGCTGCACTGCCTGCAATCAATATTAGGAAATGATTTGAACACACAACAAAGATACACAAAGTCCAGTTACAGACTCATAGAGTCATACTACTTGGAAACAGACCCTTTGGTCCAACCAGTCCATGCCAAACATAATCCGAAACTAAACTAGTCCCACCTGCTTATTCCTGGCCCATGTCCCTCCAAGCCTTTCCTATTCACATACTTATCCAAATGTCTTTTAAATGTTGTAATTGTACCCACATACACCATTTCCTCAGGAAGTTCATTCCGCAAATGACTCACCCCCTTTTTAAAAGTTTTGCCCCTCATCTCTTTCCTCTCACCTTAAAAATACGCCCCCTAATCTTTAAAATCCCATCCTAGAATAAAGACAACTACCGTTAACTCTATACCATTCATTATTCTATAAATGTCTATAAGGTCACCCCTCAACTTCCTTCACTCCAATAAAACAGAAGTCCCAGCCTATTCAGTCTTACTTCATAATACATGCCTTCCATACCTGGCAGCATCCTGGTAAATCTCTCCTGAACCCTCTCCAGCTTAATAATATATTTCCTATAACTGAGTGACCAGAACTGGAAACAGTATTCCAGACAAGGCCTCACAAATGTCCTGTACAACCCCAAATGACTTCTCAACTGCTGTAGTCAAAGGACGTGACCCTATAAAATCCTCCTCACTAGCATCCGTGGGTTTGTGACAGAATGAAGAGAGCTGTATTACATAATGACCATTACCTTGATGCAGTCATGCTCACTAAAGCCTGCCTTTCAGTCTACATCTTAGATTCTTTCATCATCATTCATGCACTCGGAAGGTCAGATCCTGGAAGTCCTCAACATTGAAAGTGAACCCCATGAACTCTCATAGCATCAACAATGACAGCTTAGGTTTAGTTTAGTAACACTAATACTGACTGAATTGACCGAATTCTGAAGGACAGCCTCTAGACAAGGTATGTAGCAAGTAGTGAGAGGGCCAACATGAGGGAAAACTCTACTTGACTTTCGTCTCATTAGTCTACTTGTCATAGATGCGTCCACGACATTTTCATAAGAATGACCACTGCATGGTCCTTGTGTAGGTGATGTTCTATCTTCGTACTGAGGACACATATCACAAAGTGCTAAATGGGATAGATTCAGGGCAGATCTTGCAACTCAAGACTGGTTATTTGCCTGGTACTGTGAAACATCAGCAGGAGAACTGCATTTCACAAGAGTCTGTAGCATTACTATTAAGCCAGGAGATCAATCCTATTTCAATATTTCAACATACAAGGAACAGCACCAGATGTACCTATTAATGAGGAGTCAGCATCGTGAAGACACAGAATTGGACTACATGCATGTTAGTAAATAATCCCATAAGCAATGGATCAGATGAATGTTCTGCAGTCCTGCCAAAATGAGCAATTAAACAACCAACAGGTAGAAGCAGCTCCTTCAAAACCCTTACCTCAATGACCCAAATCATACCTCAATGACAGCAGAGACAAGGGTGTGAGTGTAAAAGACAAGGCTGAGATATTTTCAATCATAATCACTTAAAGTCAATCAACCATCTCGCCCCCTTCATGAGGTCCCCATCAATTAAATAATTCAATTCACTCTTTGTAATATCAAGAAGTCTCTGAAGAAACTGGGAACTGCAAAACATGTCAGTTCCGATGGAAACTCAGCAATAATATGGAAGAGTTGTGCTTGAACCGAACTATTCCTTGTACCCGATGTTGGCAGATGGGTCTCTTAAAAACAGGCTTTTCATAATATTTATGATGTAGCATTAAATTTCTATTCAGTTACTAATACTGCAGTAATTAACTTTCCAAAATTATAGCATCTGAAAAGAAAAGGGAAAAATTAGGAGCCTATGATGACCATTGGACTAGCTTCAACAATTTATCAGGCTATGCATGTACCCTATTATCACTGTGTTGTTTTGAAAGTAAGAATTATTCATTCATATGAAGTATGGTGAATTTAGATGAGTTGATAGCCTCGTGGTATTATTGCTAGACTATTAAACCAGAGGCCTGGGTAATACACTAATAACCTGGGTTCAATTCCATGATGGATGGTGGAACTTAAGTTCAGTTTTAAAAATCTGGATTTCTGAGTCTAATTATGACCATTGTCAAATAATGGGAATTACCAGGCAGCAGCTCTTCAAGGATGTGACCCACCATCTCAAGGGTAATGATGCATGGGAAATAAACTTTAGCAACACACATATCACAAAAACAAATAAAACAAGGTACAATAAATTACATGATAAACATAACAAAATCAAATGATAACGTTTAAGGTGTTAACCTTAAATGAAAAGCTTCTCACTATGGAATAGTAAATATTTGAATACTATGATAGCTTGGGACATATTTAGCAAAATGTTAGTCCAACAATCAAATTTTAATGAAAAGATATGGAAAACTTGAAGGTCAAAGGAAACCAAAGCAGAAGACGCTGGGTGCAAAACTGCCTCACCTTCTGCTGTGTGTTATGCTGCCAAGAAGACATTGCACTGCTCCACCTGTCTGAACCTCACTGCCAATTTCACCCACATGGCCTAAGAAGGACACAAAGATGGGCATCTGCTGCATATTCTGGTGAACTTTGAATTGATTCTATCCTGAAGTCATATAATCCAAACCACTGAGATATTGCTTGGAGCACAAATTTAGGTATGGAATGTGTTAGGCAACCTTGCCACTGCTCACATCAAGCATGAAACTGCAAAATGGGCCCTGCACTGATATTGTTAAAAGGACCAGGACCCAATTTTCAAGAAGGGTAGTTTGTTTTCGAATACTTTGGAACAGTCCCATTTAAATGAATGATCAGGAGGCCATATCCACTGAAAGCTTCAAGGGACAATTCTTCTACCTAATACCACCAAGAGGCAACATATGAGATATCTTTGTTTCCTCGATGCGATCATGACTGAGGTTTGTTCAACTACAGTCATAAATATATATTGATGTAAAGTAAAGAAAACAATGTGTGTAACTGTTATTGAGACGAAGGAACAAAAACAGAAACAATAGAATCCCCACAGTGCAGAAACAGGCTACGCAGCCCAATAAGTCTACACCCACCTCCTGAAGGGTATCCCACCCAGACACATTCCCCCATCTTATCACTCTACATTTCCCATGACTGAACCTACACATCCCTGAACACTATGGGCAATTTAACATGGCCAGTTCACCTAACCTGCACATCTTTGGACTGTGGGAGGAAACCAGGAGCACCCAGAGAAAACTCACAAAGACATGAGGAGAATGTGCAAACTCCACACAGACAGTCGCCTGAGGCTGGGATCAAACCCTCATCTCTGGCACAATGAGGCGGGTCTCCAGCAATTCCTCAGCTCTCTCAGAAGAGAGAAGAACAGAGTTAATGTTTCAAATCCAGTGACCCTTCATCAGAACTGAAAGCAATTGGAAATGGTGGTATTTATACTGATGATGGTGTACTGAGGGAATTGGTTGAGAAAGAGTGAGTAGACTAAATGAGATGGTGCCTAGAGAGAGAGAGAGAGAGAGAGAGAAAGAGAGAGAGAAAGGAGGGACAATTAGAGGAATTGCTGATAGTAAACTGGGATGGAGATAAATGTTGAGTGGGTGCTAAGGAGAAGTGTGAATAGTTGAAAATATGTTGGCTGGTGAACATATTACCCTCCCTGAAAATTAGGGACCTGGTCTTTTTAACAATATCAATTGCAGTTTTGTGTCTTTCGCATCAGAGAGCGGCAGGAGCTGGGCAGAAGTGAAGGCAGAGTGCAAAGCTGGTTGGGAAGGTAAGTGATTGTTATGAGAGTGGGTGTGTTCTAGACCCCAGGACCTACAAAGTAGGGCCTCCCTCCCTCCCTCCTTCTCTAACCTAAATTAAAAGTCCACAGACTTGCCCCAAAAAGAGGGTCCAAGGAAGTTCCTGTGGATTGAAGAGTGAGGCTTTAGCTCAGGAGTCTTTGACAAGGAGGTTGAGTGAAGTGGTTACGCCACAGTTGAAGAGGATGAAGACATGACTGCCAAGCTGGTTCAGTGCGCTACGTGCTTGATGTGGGAGGTCAATGACTCTGGTGTGTCTGGCTCGTATAAGTGTGGAAAGTGTGTGCACGTTCAGCCAGTGACCGAGCATATTGCAGCACTGATGAAAGAACTCGAGGACCTTAGGCTCATCCGAGAGAACAAGATCTTTCTGGACAAGACCTTCAGCGAGGTTATTACACCAATCTACCAGAAGAGAGCAGAAGAGAGCAGACATTAAGGAAGACAGAGAGGAGACAGGTGCAAGAGACCCCGGGGGAAATACCTGTCAGGAACAAGTTGAATCTTTTGGAAACAGTAGAGACAGATGACATTGCCTGTCCACGAGGCAGCCAGCTCTGTCAATCAAAAGTTGGTGCAGAGGCAGAGCGGAAGAGTCGGACATCGCACAGAGCTATGGTAATAGGGGACTCCATAGTAAGAGGAACTGACCAGAGTTTTTGTGGCAGCAGGCAGGACTTAAGGATGGTGTGTTGCCTTCCTGGTGCCAAGGTTAAAGACATCACAGACAGAGTGCAGGAAATCCTCAAGGACGAAGGTGAAGAGCCAGAGGTGGTGGTACATGTCGGCACAAATGATGTCGGGAAGAAGAAGAGGAACATACTACAGCGGGACTTCGGAGAACTAGGAAGAAGGCTGAAAAGCAGGACGCCCAGGGTGGTTATCTCGGGTTTGCTTCCAGTTCCTCAGGCTGGTGAGGCCAGAAACAGGGAGATAATGGACTTGAACATGTGGCTGGGGAACTAGTGCAGGAAGCAAGGATTTAAATTCTTGGATCACTGGGGTATGTTTTGTGGTAAACATAAATTTTACAAGAGAGGCGATTTGCACCTCAATAGGTTAGGGACCAGCATTCTGGCAGGCAGGTTTGCTACTGCAATACAGCTGCGTTTAAACTAAGTAGCCGGGGGAAGAGGACAAACTGGATGTTTAAGAAGGAAATTGAAGGGAAAGTTAGAACAAGGGAAGTCAAGAAAGACAACTGTATCAATGAGGCAGAAAACTCAGAAAGGGATCATGCTGTAAGGTTGAGTGAAATAGGAGTTGATGGGAAGGGTGAGGGCAGTACTAAATTAAAAATACTATACATGACTGCACAAAGCATTAGAAATAAGATGGATGAGCTTGAGGCTCTTTTGGAAATTGGCAGATACGATATTGTGGGGATAACTGAGACGTGGCTTTAAGTGGATAGGGCCTGGGAAATGAATATTCAAGGCTACACGTGCTATTGTAAGGACAGACTGATGGGCAGAGAGGGTGGGGTGGCCATGTTGGTAAGGGATGATATTCAGTCCCTTGCGTGGGGGGACCTAGAATCAGGGGATGTAGAGTCAGTGTGGATAGAGCTGAGAAATACTAAGGGTAAAAAGACCCTCTTGGGAGTTATCTACAGGCCCCCAAACAGTAGTCTGGATGTTGGATGTATGTTGAATCAGGAGCTGAAATTGGCCTGTCGCAAAGATGTTACTACAGTTATTATGGGGGATTTCAACATGCAGGTAGACTGGGAGAATCAGGATGGTATTGGACCTCAAGAAGGAGATTTTGTGGAGTGCCTCAGAGATGGATTCTTAGAGCAGCTGGTGCTGGAGCCGACCAGGGAGAAGGCAATTCTGGATCTGGTATTGTGCAACGAACCAGAATTGGTCAGGGACCTCGAAGTGAAGGAGCCATTGGGAAGTAGTGACCGTAATACAATAAGCTTCAATCTGCAATTTGAGAGGGAGAGAGTACAATCGGAAGTGACAATATTTCTGTTGAATAAAGGGAACTATAGAGCTATGAGGGAGGAGCTGGCCAAAGTTCAATGGTGCAATACCTTAGCAGGGATGACAGTGGAGGAACAATGGTGGATATTTCTGTGTATAAGTCGCAAGATCAGTTCATTCCAAAAAGGAAGAAAGATCCTAGGAGGAGGCATGGGTGGCCGTGGCTGACGAGGGAAGTTAAGAAACATATAAAGTTAAAAGAGAAAAAGTATAACATAGCAAAGATAAGTGGGAAAACGGAGGACTGGGAAGCTTTTAAAGAACAACAGAGGATTACTAAGAAGGAAAAACGCAGAGAAAAAATGAAGTACGAAGGTAAACTGGCCAAAACTATAAAGGAGGATAGTAAAAGCTTTTTTAGGTATGTGAAAGGCAAAAAAAGGTTAAGACTAAAATTGGGCCCTTGAAGACAGAAACAGGAGAATATATTACAGGGAACAAAGAAAGGACAGAAGAATTGAATTGGTACTTCAGATCTGTGTTCACTGGGGAAGACACAAGCAATCTCCCTGAGGTAACAGTGGCTGAAGGACCTGAACTTAAGGGAATTTATATTTGCCAGGAATTGATGTTGGAGAGACTGTTAGGTCTGAAGGTTGATAAGTCCCCAGGGCGTGATGGTCTACATCCCAGTGTACTGAAGGAGGTGGCTCGTGAAATCGTGGATGCGTTGGTGATTATTTTACAGAGTTTGATAGATTTGGGATCAGTTCCTGCGGATTGGAGGGTGGCTAATGTTGTATCACTTTTTAAGAAAGGTGGGAGAGAGAAAGCAGGAAATTATAGACCAGTTAGTCTGACTCCAGTGGTGGGAAAGATGCTGGAGTCTATTATAAAGGATGAAATTACGACACATCTGGATAGTAGTAACAGGATAGGTCAGAGGCAGCGTGGATTTATGAAGGGGAAATCATGCTTGACTAATCTTCTGGAATTTTCTGAGGATGTAACTCTGAAGATGGACGAGGGAGATCCAGTAGGTGTAGTGTACCTGGACTTTCAGAAAGCTTTTGATAAAGACCCACATAGGAGGTTAGTAAGCAAAATTAGGGCGAATGGTACTGGGGGCAAAGTACTAACTTGGATTGAAAGTTGGTTTGGCTGGTAGGAAACAAAGAGTAGTGATAAACGGCTCCATTTTGGAATGGCAGGCAGTGACCAGTGGGATACCGCAGGGGTCAGTACTGGGACCGCAGCTTTTTACAATATGTGTTAATGATATAGAAGATGGTATTAGCAATAACATTAGCAAATTTGCTGATGATACTAAGCTGGGTGGCAGGGTGAAATGTGATGAGGATGTTAGGAGATTACAGGGTGACCTGGACAAGTTAGGTGAGTGGTCAGATGCATGGCAGATGCAGTTTAATGTGGATAAATGTATGGTTATCCACTTTGGTGGCAAGAACAGGAAGGCAGATTACTACCTAAATGGAATCAATTTAGGTAAAGGGGCAGTACAGAGAGATCTGGGTGTTCTTGTACACCAGTCAATGAAGGCAAGCATGCAGGTACAGCAGGTAGTGAAGAAGGCTAATAGCATGCTGGCCTTCATAACAAGAGGGATTGAGTACAGAAGCAAAGAGGTTCTTCTGCAGCTGTACAGGGCCCTGGTGAGACCACACCTGGAGTACTGTGCGCAGTTCTGATCTCCAAATTTGAGGAAAGACATTCTGGCTATTGAGGGAGTGCAGCATAGGTTCACGAGGTCAATTCCTGGAATGGCGGGATTACCTTACACTGAAAGACTGGAGCGACTGGGCTTGTATACCCTTGAGTTTAGAAGACTGAGAGGGGATCTGATTGAGACATATAAGATTATTAAAGGATTGGACACTCTGGAGGCAGGAAACATGTTTCCGCTGATGGGTGAGTGCCGAACCAGAGGACACAGCTTAAAGATATAGGGTAGGCCATTTAGGACAGAGATGAGGAGAAACTTCTTCACCCAGAGATTGGTGGCTGTGTGGAATGCTCTGCCCCAGAGGGCAGTGGAGGCCCAGTCTCTGGATTCATTTAAGAAAGAGTTGGATAGAGCTCTCAAGGATTGTGGAATCAAGGGTTATGGAGAAAAGGCAGGAACAGGATACTGATTAAGGATGATCAGCCATGATCATATTGAATGGTGGTGCAGGCTCGAAGGGCAGAATGGCCCACTCCTGCACCTATTGTCTATTGTCTATTGTGAGCAGTGGCAAGGCTGCCTAACACATTCCATACCTACATTTGTGCTCCAAGCAATATCTCAGTGGTTTGCATTATATGACTTCAGGATAGAATCAATTCAAGGCTCACCAGAATGGTGATGGGTAATGAACATGGAGGTGGATGGTCAAGTTCTGAAATTGTTAATCTCAGTGTTGAATGCTGGAGGCTGTAAGGTACATGAGCAAAAGATGTGATGTTGTTCCTCTAACTTATGTTGACCTTTGCTGGAGCATTGCAGCAAGACTAAGATAGAAAGACTGGCATGAGTAAACGGTGATGTGGTCAACAGCTGGCAACTGGAAGCTCATGGTCATTTTTACAGACAGAGCACTTGGTAAATGTTCTCTTGCATGTTTAACAATTTCTCAGTCCATATTGCAGCACAGGTCCAAGGACAAGGACACTGACCACTTCTTACAGCCATAATGTAGTTCCCTTTCATGAGGTGCTGGGTGCCTTTAAGTTAAATAAGGTCACTGTGATATTCATGTGCGCTTCCAATAAACAGTGCAGATAATGCTGTTTACACTAAGTAAACTGGTAAAGTAGCTCACATCGAGAATTTAAAATAACGCTTGCAATTGCAGTGAATAGGTCAGCATTATTTGCACACTGCAATTCTCATTGGATTTTCATGATTTGTCAAATATGGCCCCACAATGTGCTGATTCTAAAGTGGTTTGAAAGATGCATGTTCACAGAAGGCACCACGTCCAGTCAATGCATGTATGAGCCAAAACCAACATGGAACCCTGCATATGCCTGAAACTTCCTGGCCATCTATTATTCTGCAACTGAAGACTCTCACCTCATTAATTTTATCTTTTGTTACACCCAAAGCTCCCATTTTTGCAGTATCTGAATTAGCAAACGTGGCCCAGATGTTTCTAGACTATGTCACACCTCTTGTAACCTTCCACACTCAGTGGAGGTTTGTTTTTACAATCCAGTTTTAGTAACTGCTAATATAGTTAGAATTATTAAAATTTAATTACAGTACTTTTATAGTGCTGTTAGTTGAGGCTATAATTTCTGTCAAATACTGAGTATTCACTCAGATAAATGGGTGAACAGAAAAAAAATTTATAGACAATATTTATTCTTCATTCCTGTATCAGTTAAGATTACTAACACAAATGTGAACATCAATGATGATAACAGGGAATCACTATTTTATAATTGCAGAGTTAAGTAAAATTATTCTCACATGTACTTAACAAAGATCTTATTAAAAGATGAAACATCATAAGTATGCTGTATAATTTAATATGCATGAAGAATTGTAAAATCTATTGTGAGTTACTGTCTCAGATTGCAGTATTTATTTCCCTGGGCTATATTCCAAAGTACACCTATAAAATCAAACTGTTCCCTGTTTTCTTTTCTGTAATTTGATCATTGTAATTTCTTGTTAATCTATAATCTCTTTACTGAGTTCTCCAGGTGCAAATATGTTTGAAAACATGAGTATTGGTGTGTTATATTTCCAAGGAAAAGCCACTCTCAAGTTATTTGTTTAGCTTTCAACAGATTGCTTTGAAGAAATGTGCAACCTTAATGGTTACATTTTGAGATTTTTTAAAAATTACATTTAGCAGATCTATTTGAAAGAAAGTCTAAATTGTATAGTTTATACAGTAGTCGATCTGCTTTACAGTATTGCTATCCTTGTTATATACTCAGTCATTAGTACACTGTAACGTGGGAACTCAAGGAAGTGCACCCCGAACAAATAATGCAGCATTCAATTTTCAGAGTTTCACTTGCCTCTCAGCAATGAAAGCTATACACTTAGTATGATGGAGTTAATTTCAGACAAAGCTCATCTGTAGAATCTAGAGAAATATGCAGAATGAACTTGTTATTTGCAACCGGTAGCAGGCATGTGATGTTTTAGTTATAGTTTCGAATATTTTTCTGTAATTTATTCTATTATAGGCACAACTCTAATAAAGAAACCTTATTTTGCATAATACAATAGCATTTCAATCAAAAGCATCTTTATTATTATATGTATAGATTGCTTTTCCCTCTAAACTTCAATTGTGAATTAAAGATTTTTTTGTAAACCACAGTTGAGTATTTACCTGCTGATGAGTAAAAGTGAATGGCTACATGAGTCACTAGTTCTGCATAATTGTATGCTGCTGCTGACATAATTTATGGATTGCAGCGTGAAAGTGTCTGGGAAAATAACATTTGGAGACACAGACGATAATTAAGCAAATATGACACATATCACCAAGCTGTCGGCTGTTTACGGGGAATGAAATTTCCTCTGTTACATCTGGAAGGAATTCTAGTTAACATTTTAAACTGATATTAAGTAAAGTAGTTATTTATTTACAAATGAGGAATAGATTAATTATTTTTGTGAAATGTAATGCAGATGATTGTGCAATGGTGTAGATTTTTTCTACACCAGAAACTTTTTTCTCAGAACGAGTCAAAATTATGTTAATTGGTACCTGTGAAAAGTACGTTTCTGAGATCTTTCCTTATTTACCAAATGGAAAGTTGTGGTGCTGGCACAGTCAATAATGTTCGGCCTCATGAGCTCGTCCACTCCAGGCTAGTCATGTGTTTTTCTCACCTTTCTCGTCATTTTCTTTCTCTTTTTCTAATTTCTTCATATTCTGACATCATAGGGAAGCGAGAGAGGTGCTTGGTGAGTCATTGGCTGCAGCAGTGGCGGTGCCCAGAGTGAAGATTTCTCGTTATTTGTGGCCCGGGGTGTGGACTCAGGGACTCAGCCAGTTTTCAGCGGGAGCGGTGACAGTGCTTGGTGTGAGGACTCCTGGCTGCGGTTGGCCTAAAGCGTGGGGACTCCTTAAGACCGAGGACAACCCTGGAGCTGTGATTGTAGATGCCTTGTACAGAAGATGAACTCTATTCATGTAATTTCATTTTCTTCTTTTTGTAACTCAAAATGGCGACAAAACAGTTTTCAAAGTGTCTTTCAAGATATATATGACAATAAGTAATTCATAACTTATCACGTAATATTTTTGCAGGATTATTGACTTGTTGTTCTTACATTTAGAGGAATTCCTCTGTAGCTTCTCACATACTTCAGGTGATGAGTCGGATGATCTCAGGCGATAGAAAATGGCTGAAGTTATTCCAGGAGATGGTTTTTCTAAAATTGATCATTTATGCTTCGCAAAGGATAAAACCACAAATGCATTTTTACAATAGCTACCAGATTCCCAATTCCAGCCAGGTAATAGTATGTTCACATTGCTGAACTCCTGTCTGGCTGGAGCTCTAATCAATTGGTCCTGGAGATAGCTCTGTATTTTTGCAGTACAGAAATAATTAATAATAGAGATGTTTACAAACAATGGGTGGGAAAAGCATTTTTCTCTTTGCTTTCAACTAAATCAGATTAAGAAAATGTCCAGTAATGATACTTTATGATACTTTGCAAATTCCTTGAATAGTCTCGAACACATGCTTTGTGACACTAATCTGTCTGGGATTTACTTCATAACTGAAATCTGGACTTTAATCGCATAGTTAGCTACAATGCAAAACAGAATTACTTCACGTCAATGGTACATTTACGAAGTTAATATTCTCAAAGATAATTTTAGGCATCATTAAAACCAGTTTGATAAAACAAAACTTAATGCATTGAAATTTGTAATTAAGCACTTTATGACTTTGAACGAATAAATCTAATTGTTACATAAAGTAGTGGTTCTGAAACAGTTAATGCTGGTGACTGCATTAAGCTCCACCCAGTCTCATGATGCCATACAGTACTGGGTGGGGAAAGGAGAAATCTAGATTAAGATCCTGATGGAGATTAATTGCCATAATTTTCTCCTTACAAACATAGGGCTAAATTTTCATTGCTGAAAATGTGTTGCTGGAAAAGTGCAGCAGGTCAGGCAGCATCCAAGGAGCAGGAGAATCGACGTTTCAGGCATGAGCCCTTCTTCAGGAATGAGGAAAGTGTGTCCAGCAGGCTAAGATAAAAGGTAGGGAGGAGAGACTTGGGGGAGGGGCATTGGAAATGCAATAGGTGGAAGGAGGTCAAGGTGAGGGTGATAGGCCGGAGTGGGGGTGGGGGCGGAGAGGTCAAGAAGAAGATTGCAGGTTAGGAAGGCGGTGCTGAGTTCGAGGGATATGACTGAGACAAGGTGGGGGGAGGGGAAATGAGGAAACTGGAGAAATCTGAATTCATCCCTTGTGGTTGGAGGGTTCCTCGGTGGAAGATGAGACACTCTTCCTCCAACCGTCGTGTTGCTATGGTCTGGCGATGGAGGAGTCCAAGGACTTGCATGTCCTTGGTGGAGTGGGAGGGGGAGTTGAAGTGTTGAGACACGGGGTGGTTGGGTTGGTTGGTTGGTCCGGGTATCCCAGAGGTGTTCTCTGAAACATTCCGCAAGTAGGTGGCCTGTCTCCCCAATATAGAGGAGGCCACATCGGGTGCAGCGGATGCAATAAATGATGTGTGTGGAGGTGCAGGTGAATTTGTGGTGGGTATGGAAGGATCCCTTGGGGCCTTGGAGGGAAGTAAAGGGGGAGGTGTGGGCGCAAGTTTTGCATTTCCTGTGGTTGCAGGGGAAGGTGCCGGGAGTGGAGGTTGGGTTGGTGGGGTTGTGGACCTGATGAGGGAGTCACGGAGGGAGTGGTCTTTTCAGAGCCTCGATTACCTGCAATAGATAGTAATTCTTGTTCAGCACAGAAACCTGGTCATGATTTTTATTAGAGCTGAAAATGTGTTGCTGGAAAAGTGCAGCAGGTCAGGCAGCATCCAAGGAACAGGAGAATCGACGTTTCGGGCATGAGCCCTTCTTCAGGCTTATGCCGAAACGTCGATTCTCCTGTTCCTTGGATGTTGCCTGACCTGCTGCGCTTTTCCAGCAACACATTTTCAGCTCTGATCTCCAGCATCTGCAGTCCTCACTTTCTCCTCCATGATTTTTATTAACCTGGGTCTGAAAGTTAAATAAATTGGGGAATCTTTATGTATTTAGTTTAAAATCTGCAACTTTCATGATGAGTCTGGGAGCAGCAGGGCTTGATTCTAGTGTAGTATCACAGTGAATCACAACAGGGCCAGTTACTGGATGACAGAACTACATTTTACACTGCCACATGGCAAACAGTACACAATTCTTTCCAGTCTTTGACTAATAAGTGAGTGCAGGTGGGCCACAAGTGGAAAGACAGAAACACGGTTCATAGATATTAGTACTCCACTTCCAGCCCTTCCACTGCTGGACATTTATTCAGAATTGAGATGAGTTGAACATGACTTCTGAAGAAGGGTCACTGAACCTGAAGCATGACCTCTACTTTGTCTCTACAGGTGCTCCCAGATCTGCTGAGTTTCTTCAGTAATTTCTGATTTGGTTTCAGATGGAACTTGTTAATAAAGCACCAGATGGTTGTGAAGGCTACAACTGTTCCTGTTCCTTGCTGCTGCTGCTATCTCATATCCAAAGCTGCTTAAATAGCTCCATGCTGTTCTGAATGTTGACGAGTGAGAAATGTAAATCAGAGGAAGAAGTGTTAGAAATTCCATCCAAAGTTTTTGAAATCCCCTCCAGAGCAGACCAGTGCTCTGAGCAAAATCCTTTCTTTCGACAAAGAAACAATTGTGACACCTTGCTAGCGAATGGATTTTAGTCTATCGATTGCTCAGTTTCCTCATACTGTTTTCTTGGCCAGTTCCAGAAAACTTGAAAAATCCATCTATGTAAGCTTGAAGTCAGAGTTCAGGGTTAAAGAAGTAGATAATGTCTACTTTGCAACAAATCTGTCACATGGGGGTTTCTTGTCAATGCAGATGGCATTCTGGTTAAAGACCATAGTGAGTGAGCACCTGTCAATGTCCCAACATTTTGTAACTTCAGCTCTATGAATCTGCTATGCTCTTCAAAAATACCTCCTTCTAAAGTAAAAACTGGTCTAAGGTACAAGATATGAAGAGATTTTAAAACAGGATGACATTTTTATACTGAGAACATCGAGCTTGGCAGCTAATATCAGTAAGTGAGGACAAGTAAGTGAAGCCTGGTGCAGAATAGAATAAGGATAACAGTTCTGAATAAGCTGTAATTTTCAAGTCATGAGGTTATACCCGGATTCTGATTGTCACAACTGGAGGCTTGGTAGGTAGGGATTAGACTTGCCACAGTAAGTAGACTGAGAAAAGAAAAATATGGACAATTTTGATATGGAGTGCAGGCAGAAGACAGGCAATAGCAAATCTGCCACTAGTATGTACCTTGCCTCATCAACTTAACAGAATGGAGATCAAGTGAGATGTATGATGTACAGCCAATCTGCAACTATTAGCTTTCTGCCAAGGCGAAAGTAACTCTCACTTTTTGTATTGGATGGCAGTCTGGATGTCTGTCACTCGTACATGCAGTTCCCAAAGAGAAACTTATTCAGCATTGAAAGGGTGAGTTCAACCCTTTATTTCATCTTAGATCCGATAGACTCAAATTTCTTTATTAAAACATTTACTTGCGCATTCTGGGAGATGTGCACATCAAGAAAATGACATACAGCTCAAATTTTGTTGCAAGAATAAAGGTTTTATACTAATTTTGGAGATAATAAACTACCAATCAAAGGTTACAGATTTCCTCACCCCTATCTCTGCCCAATCACATTCACATAGTTCACATTCCAGGTTAGTACATATGGATATATCATCCAATCATATTGAAACTGATATATATGTTTATATTATCCAAACATTCCATTACAATTTCACAACACAAACTGTTAATACTTTGTAATTACCAGTAAATTTATACAGTCCGTATTTTCCATTTCTGTCTAGACTGTCTATTTTTCATTTCAGGCAGAATGATTAATAGCAAGAGACAAGGGAGTAAGCTGTAATCATATAGCCACATTGAGAGAATCAATAAAATATTCAGTTTGGAAGTTGTTCACAGAGCTGCTTAAGAATTGCCACGTTGCTATCGTCATTGCTAGCATTCTTTATTGTGGGGAAATGAAATTCATAACGCTAAGGAACAAAATTGGGATCCATTGTGACTGAAGATGTGACGATATAAAAGAAGATTGTAGCATTCCACATAAGCTGACAATAAGAGCTGCAAGACAACAAAAGAAACAGCACTGTGGTATTTGGCCAAGCCAAAAACAATCATTGTGAACAAAGACAGCATGACAAAGGCTATAAAAATCCATAATTCTAGAGATGATTTGGAGGCTCAATGGCTTTGCGACATAACTTGATTGTTGACATTTCCACCACTGTGCTATTTACTGCTTGATCTTGGAGATATCTGGTTTGAGTTGGAGATTGCTGGTATTACCTTCAGTTCCATAGAAGCACCCAAATTCAGATTAGTTGGTTGGGTTATCAGATCAAAAATCTCTGGGAGTATTCCCCAGTAGACATGTTTTCTAGTGAGTTACACATTGACAAATGCATTGCAATCTTCCTTGGATCTAAATTACCTAACGGAAGTGAACCACAAGACCATGAACTTAGGCAGTAGAAAGCCATTCAGCTCATTGAATCTTGTCTACCAGTCAATGATTTGATGAGCCTCAACTCTACTTTCTTGCCTTTCCCCTTTCTTGATTTCCTCTATATCTATCTCAGCCTTGACTACACTTAATGGCCCAATGGCATCTGCAATAAAGAATTCCACAGATTCAGATGGCACCAAAATTGAAGGTGTAGTGGACAGCGAAGACGGTTACCTCAGATTACAGTAGGAACTTGATCAGATGAGCCAAAGGGCTGGGAAGTGGCAGATGGAGTTTAATTTAGATAAATGCGAGGTGCTACATTTTGAGAAAGCAAATCTTAGCAGGACTTATACACTTAATGGTAAGGTCATAGGGAGTGTTGCTGAACAAAGAGACCTTGGGAGTGTAGGTTCATAGCTCCTTGAAAGTGGAGTCGCAGGTAGACAGGATAATGAAGAAGGTATTTGGTATGCTTTCATTTATTGGTCAGAGTATTGAGTACAAGAGTTGGGAGGTCATGTTGCGGCTGTATAGGACATTAGTAAGGCCACTTTTGGAGTATTGCATGCAATTCTGGTCTCCTTCCTATTGGAAGGATGTTGTGAAACTTGAAAGGCTTAAGAAAAGATTTACAAGAATGTTGCTAGGGTTGGAGGATTTGAGCTATAGGGAGAGGTTGAATAGGCTGGGGATATTTTCCCTGAAGCGTCCGAGGCTAAGTGGTGATCTTATAGAGTTTTATATAATTGTGAGGGGCATGGGTAGGATAAATAGACAAAGTCTCTTCCCTGGGGTGGGGGAGTCCAGAACTAGAGACTATAGGTTTAGGGTGAGAGAGGAAAGATATAAAAGAGACCTAAGGGGAAACCTTTTCATGCAGAGGGTGGTAAGTGTATGGAATGAGCTGCCAGAAGAAGTGGTGGACACTAGTACAATTGCAACATTTAAAAGGCATCTGGATGGATATATGAATAGGAAGGGTTTGGAGTGATATGGACCAGGTGCTGGTAGGTGGGACTAGATTGGATTGGGATATCTGGTCGGCTTGGACGAGTTGGACTAAAGTGTCTGGTTCCGTGCTGTACATCTCTGTGACTCTGAGAAGAAATTGTACTTCATCTCTTTTAAATGGGTGACATTTTAGTCTGAGGTCATGTCCTTTGGTTCTAGACTCTACTATGAGGAAACATAGATGTTTGAACAAGATTGTCTGTCATTCTTCTGAATTCCAGTAAGTACAGGGCCAATCTACTCAACCTCCCCTCATAAGAAAATCCCTCAACTAATCAATCGCTGAAGACTAGACAGTGTCACGGATTGATCACATGATCTGCTTCCAAGGAAAGGAAAGTAAGAGACTTTGTGTCCAAGATCAATGCTAGCTGGCTTAGGAATAAATGTCATCAAATCAACAACTGGAGGTTGGGACAGAGCAGACTGATCATCTATTTCAATCTGACCCTTGAGCACATTCATGTAAACTGGGTCAGTTGTAATTCTAAGAATTGTATGGATAAGCTTTTGATGTATAACAATTACAGCAGACTTTTTCATCTGCCATTCTTCAATAAAGAACAGTTGGTTATACACTATTTTAAGGATTACTTTGAATTATTGATAACTGGAGTAAATTTGACGGACTAGAGAAGGTAGGAATAAAGGTTACAGTGTCTGTCTAATTAACAATGGCTGAGGATAGACCACTGGCGAGTTTTAATAAGACACACTTGTATACATGACAAGGGGTAGTTTATTGCATGATAGCAACAGGTATGATTAACATCGGCTCATTGGGCATAATTATAACTATCAAAAGCCAGGCATGTTCTACCAGTCTCCATCAGGATCACATGCAAGACTAACTGTTTATCTGCCTAGAGATGGTATTACATCATCAGATTGGTTGTAACTAATAATACTTCAACATTACGTCTTTGAGAATCATTGTCTTATGCAACTTGGAACCTATGTTGTTGTTCCCTATTGTCACTGGGTAAAAGTACTGGAACTCACTTCAATGCAGCACTCTCAGTGTACTTACATGGACTACAGTGGTTCAATAAATGGATCTTCAGTACCACTTCAAGGAAAGTAAGGAATGAAAAAGGAATTCGGTCCTCATAAGCAGTACTGTCATGTTATGGACAAATAAACAAAACGTGCATTTGCATACACATGTTTTTGAGGAAAAAAATCTCATTAGAAATTTGACTCTTTCTCACCACTCACTTCTCACCTCTGAATACTTAAAGCTAGTAAACCAAACAAAATTAAATCACCATTACTTCAAAACTGCTAACCCACAATTAGAAATAGAAAAATATAGTACAGAATTAACATTCTTGTGTTCTCATTTTGGCAAAGTTGGCTTCAATAATGTACTCTGATGCTTACTAATACATCCGGTGCAAAGCAGCCCATAATGATAAGAGACAAACCTGGCTGCAGCCCAGCATACCATAGATAAGTTTCATGTAGCACCAGCTTTCAGAAAAATAATGAAAAGAATGAAGCATGTTGAATAATATTCACAGTAGCAGAGAAAGGCTGACGCCACCAAGGAAGTGATGATTAACAGATCTAGGTAAACCATCTGAAACACTTCACCTTTTTTGATTCTTGAACCAGAAGTGTAGAATATTTCAAATTGTTATGGCTCTGAACTATCTTAGTTTAGCACAGTGTTACAACTTATCATCTTTCAATTGTCAGATTTTCCTTTTTATTTCCTTCCTTCCTGTAAATCCAAATTAATGAAAAACAAAAGTGCCCAATTCATCCATGCAACTACAAGGTAATGAATTACATGCACAATGGAACTGACGTTCTTAAGGAACATGTATTATAAATCATTCAACAACATCAAAAATCTGCTCCATTGTTATTGCTCAGAAAGGTTGTGACAGAGCAGTTACAATCTGGCAAACCATTACATATAGCAGTTTTATTATAACCATGAAATATGAGACTTCTAGAATCATGAAGTAAAATCTTTGTAATGACTTGCCATACTGTAATATTTTCATAGAAAGGTGAGAAAGTGTGAATACAGAAATGGTCATTAGAATCCATGAGGCCCATCCCACTGTCCTTACATATAGCATATAAAGCAAACTGCTCTAATGCATCCCTGAAAGATGATGAAACATACCAAACTTTTTGAGAGCTTATTTTGCCATATTGTCAGATTCCAATGAGTGCATCATAGTTCATACAACCATTTTTTAAAAAAATTAGCATATTGATGTGGCTAAAGTTCCCATTTGTGTGCTCTCCAGCATACAATCTATTTGTCCAATGAAATATTTAATAGGAAAATGGAAGAAAAAAAATCAAAAGCTCCAAATGGAATCTTGACAGTCATGAACTGATTTACCCAGGAAATAAACAACTAACAAAATAGGCACAAACTTTTAACCTTCAATATAAAATAACCTGAAAAATAGAAGTGTATATTCAGAAGGGAACGCAACACAAGTGAACGTTATAAAGTGCAATGATGCATCAGAACTGGCCTTTTTGAAATCCTTTGCTGAAGTTCTATGTGAAAGCTGCCTACATTTTCTTTTATTCATTGGTGGGACTTGGGCGTCACTGGCTGGCCAGCACTGATAGCCCATCCCTATTTGCCCTTGAGAAGTTGGTGGTGAACTGCCTTCTTGAATCGTTGCAGTCCACTTGCTGTGAGTTGACCGACAATGCCGGTAGGGAGAGAATTCCAGGATTTTGACCACCATCTGTGAAGGAACGGTGGCATATTTCTAAGTCAGGGCGATGAGTAGCTTGGAGGGGAACTTGCAGGTGGTAATGTTCCCAAGTACCTACTGCCCTTGTCCTTCTAGATGGAAGTGGTCATGGGTTTGGAAGGTGTTGACGAAGAAATTTTGGTGAATTTTTGCAGTGCATCTTGTAGAGAGTACACACTGCTACTACTGAGCGTTTGTGGTGGAGTGATTGATTGTTTGAAGTTGTGGTGCCAATCAAGCAGATTGCTTGTCCTGGATGGTATCAAGCTGCTTGAGTGTTGTTGGAGCTGCATCTATCCGGGCAAGTGGAGAGAATTCCATTACATTCCTGACTTGTGCCTTGTAGATGGTGGATAGACTTTGGCGTGTCAAGAGGTGAGTTACTCACCACAGTAGTAGTCTCTGACCTGCTGTTATGACACTGTGTTGATGTGCTGAGTCCAGCTGAATTTCTGGTCAATGGTAACCCTAAGGATGTTGACAGTGGGAGATTCAGTGATGGTATTACCATGAAATGTCAAGGGGCAGTGGTTAGAGTGTCTCTTATTGCTGATAGTCATTGTCTGACATTTGTGTGGCACAAATGTTACTTGCTACTTGTTGACCCAAGCCTGGGTATTGTCCAGATCTTGATGCATTTGAGCACAGACTGCTTCAGTATCTGAGGAGTTGCGAATTGTTCTGAACACTGTACAATCATCGGTGAACATCCCCACTTCTGACCTTATGACAGAGGAAAGGCCATTGATGAAGCAGTTGAAGATTGTTGGGCCCCTAGGACATTACCCTGAGGGAGTCCTGCAGAGATGTCCTGGAGCTGAGATGACTGAACCTCAACAGCCACAACTGCAACCAACTTCCTTTGTGCCAGGTATGAGTCTAACCAGTGGAGTGCTTGCCCCCTGCCACTGATTGACTTCAGTTTTGCCAGGGCTCCTTTATGCCATACTTGGTCAAATGTGAGCTGAAAATGTGTTGCTGGAAAAGCGCAGCAGGTCAGGCAGCATCCAAGGAATAGGAGAATCGACGTTTCGGGCATAAGCCCTTCTTATGCCCGAAATGTCGATTCTCCTGTTCCTTGGATGCTGCCTGACCTGCTGCGCTTTTCCAGCAACACATTTTCAGCTCTGATCTCCAGCATCTGCAGTCCTCACTTTCTCCTTGGTCAAATGTGGCCTTGATGTCAAGGGCTGTCACTCTCACCTCACCTCTGGAATTCAGTTGTTTTGTCCATGTTTGAACCAAGGTTGTAATGAGATCAGGAGTTGAGTGACCCTGGTGAAACCCAAACTTGGTGTCACTAAGCAGGTGCTGCTTGGTAGCACTGTTGGTGACCCCTTCCATCACTTTACTGATGATGGAGAGTAGACTGATTGGATGGTAATTGGCCAGGTTGGATTTGTCCTGCATTTTGTGTACAAGACATACCTCGGCAACTTTCCACATCGTCAGATGGATGCCAGTGTTGTAACTGTACTGGAAGAGCTCGGTTAGGGGAGCAGCAAGTTCTGGAGTCCACATCTTCAGTATCATTGTCCGAATGTTATCAGGGCCCATTGCCTATGCAGTGTCCAGTCTCTCAGTCATTTCTTGATATTGCGTGGAGTGAATCAAATTGGCTGGAGATTGGTATCTGTGATGCTGGAACGACTGGATGAGCCTGAGATGGATCATCCACTCGGTACATCTGACTGACAAAAAAATGAAACCAGACAGACTACCTGGCATCGACTTTGGAACTGGAAAAGACAATGGCAAAAACACAAACAGCCCTGTCGACCATGCAAAGTCCTCCTTACCGACATCTGGGGGCTAATGCCAAAAATGGGAGAAGTGTCTTGTCTTTTGCACTGGTGTGTTGGACTCCTCCATCTTTGAGGATGGGAATATTTGTGGAGTCTGCTCCTTCAGTAGTTGTTTAATTGTCCATCATCAATTACGGCTGGATGTGGAAGGACTGCAGAGATTAGGTCTAATCCATTAGTTGTAGGATCACTTAGCTCTGCGTATCACTTGCTGTTTATGCCGTTTGGCACATATGTATTCCTGTTAGGCAGCTTCGCCAGGTGACACCTTATTTTTAGGTATGCCTG
Organism: Chiloscyllium plagiosum; assembly: GCF_037043375.1. NCBI lineage: Eukaryota > Metazoa > Chordata > Chondrichthyes > Orectolobiformes > Hemiscylliidae > Chiloscyllium > Chiloscyllium plagiosum. The sequence goes on along the minus strand of NW_028270151.1, from coordinate 45,139,623 downwards.
ATGCTGCTCCTAGCATGCTCTTCTGCACTCTCCATTGAACCAGGGTTGATCTCCTGGCTTGATAGTAATGGTTGAGTGGGGAATATGCTGGGCCATGAGGTTGCAGAATGTGCTGAAGTACAGTTCTGCTACTGTTGATGGCACAGCATCTCACGGATGCCCAGTCTCGAACTGCTAGATCGGTTCGAAGTCTGTCCCATCTAGCACAGTGATAGTGCCAAACAACACGATGGAGGTTATTCTCAATGTAAAGGCGGAACTTCATCTCCACAAGGACAGTGCAGTGGTCACTTTTACCTATACTGTCATGGACAGATGCTTTTGCAATCGGTAGATTAGTAAGAATGAGGTCAAGTATATTTTTCCCTTGTTGGTTCCTTCACCATCTGCCGCAGATCCAATCCAGCAGTTATATCCTTTAGGACCCTCCCAGATCAATCAGTAATGCTGCTGCTGAGCCACTCTTGGTAGTGGGCATTGAATCCACCTAACCAGAGTACATTTTGTGCCCTTGCCAACCTCAGTGCTTCCTCTAAGTGTTGTTCAACATGGAGGAGTACTGTTTCATCAGCTGAAGGAGGACAGTACATGGCAACCAATAGGAGGTTTCCTTGCCCATGTTTAACCTGACCACATGAAATTTCAAGGACTCTCAGGGCAACTACCTCCCAATTGTATACCTCTGTGCCACCAGCTATGCTGGGTCTGTCCTACCAGTGGGACAAGACATATCCAGGGATCGTAATGGTGGTATCTGGGGCATTATCAGTAAGGTATGATTCTATAAGAATGACAATGTCAGGCTGTTGCTTGACCAGTCTGTGAGACACTTCTCCCATTTTTGGCATTAGCCCCCAGATGTCGGTAAGGAGGACTTTGCATGGTCGACAGGGCTGTTTGTGTTTTTGCCATTGTCTTTTCCAGTTCCAAAGTCGATGCCAGGTAGTCTGTCTGGTTTCATTTTTTTGTTGTGATTTTCTAACAATTGATACAACTGGGTGGCTTGCTAGGCTTTTTCAGAAGGCAGTTGAGAGTCAACCACATTGCTGTGGCTCAGGAGTCACATGTAGGACAAATCAGGTAAAAATGGCAGATTTCCTTCCCTGAAGGACATTAGAGAAGCTTCAGAAGTATGAAGGTCTCCAGTCCAAAAACAATCATTTGCTACCACCCTGTCTTGCACCATCAAACCAATTTTGAATCCAGTTGGCAAGCTTTCCCTGAATGCTGTGTGATCTAGCTTTACTAACTAGAATACAATGCAGAACCTTGTCAAGGTCTTTACTAAAGTCCATGTAAGCAACATCTATTGCTCTGCCCCTGTCTATCTTCTTGGTCATGTCCTCAAAAAAACTCATTCGAATTTATGTGACATGATGTCACGCACACAAAGCCATGCTGAATATCCCTAATCAGTCCCAGCCTCTCCAAATACATGTGAATCCTATCTCTCAGAATCTCCTCCACTAACTTACCCACCATTGATGTCAGACTTAACTATCTACAGTTCCCTGGCCTCTCCTTGCAGCCTTTCTTATATAAAGGCCCAACATTTGAAGATCTTGAGTGGCCTGGTGCTAATTTCACTGGGTTAGTAATCAAATATATTGGTTCAAATCCCACTAGCAGGTGGTGAAATGTGAATTCAATAAAAATCTGGGATTTTAAAAAAAGCTATTAAACTGTAATCACTATCACTTATTAGGCAGCCACTAGTCCTTCAACATCTCATATACAGCTGTAGATGTTATAAATATCTCTGCTAGGAACCCCTCAATTTCTTCCATAACCTTTCACAGCATCCTGGAGATTTATTCACCTTTAAGTTTTTAAAACCTCCAGCACTTCCTCTACTGTTTTCACAATATCAATATTTATTTCCTGAGTTCGCTAGCTTCCATGTTTTTATTAATTCATAAAGTGTGGGCATTGCTAGCTAGGCTAATATATGTTGTCAATCCCTAATTGCCTACAGGGCAGTTAAGAGTCAACCACCTTGCTGTGGTTCTGAAGTTACATATAGGCCGGACCAAGTAAGAATAAGAACAAAGAACAAAGAAAATTTACAGCCTAGGAAAAGGCCCTTCGGCCCTCCAAGCCTGAGCCGATCCAAATGTACTGTCTAAACCTGCTGGTCAATTCCTAAACATCTGTATCCCTCTATTCCTCACCTACTCATGCAATTATGCAGACACATCTTAAATGACTCTACCGTGCCTGCCTCTACCACCTCTGCTGGCAATGTGTTCCAAATGCCCACCACCCTCTGTGTGAAGTACTTGCTGCATGTATCCCCCTTAAACTTTCCACCTCTCACCTTGAAAGTGTGACCTTGCGTTCTTGAATCCTTCAGCCTGGGAAAAAGCTTGTCTCTAGCCACCCTGTCTATACTCGTCGGAATTTTATAAACCTCAATCAGGTCCCCCCTCAATCTCCTTTTTTCTAATGAAAATAAACCCAACCTACTCAACCTTACTTCATAGCTAGCACCTTCCATACCAGGCAACATCTTCATAAACCTTCTCTGCATCCTCGCCAAAGCGTCCACATCCTTTTGGTAATGTGGCAACCAGAATTGTACACAGTATTCTAAATGTGGCCGAACCAATGTCTTGTATAATGTTAACATGATTTGCTAGCTCTTATACTCAATACCCCGCCCAATGAAGGCAAGCATACTATATGCCTTCTTGACCACTCTATCCACCTGTCCAGCAACCTTCAGGGTACAATGGACCTGCACTCCCAAATCTCTCTGCCCATCAACTTTTCCCAAGGCTCTTCCGTTCTTTGTATAATTCGCTCTGGAATTAGACTTGCCTAAATGCATCACCTCACATTTGTCTGGATTGAAAACCATCTGCCACTTTTCCACCCAACTCTCCAGTCTATCTATATCCTCCTGTATTCTCTGACAGTCCCTTATGCTTTCTGCTACTCCATCAATCTTTGTGTCACCTGCAAACTTGCTGACGTACCAACAGTGCCCTCTTCCAGATCTTTTTTGTATATTACAAACAACAGTGGTCCCAGCACTGACCCCTGTGGAACACCACTGGCACCTTACTCCATTTTGAGAAACTCTCTTCAACTATTACTTTCTGTCTCCTGTTGCTCAAGCAGTTCTTTATCCACCAAGCTGGAACACCCTGTACGCCATATGACTTCACTTTCTCCATTAGTTTACCATGGGGAACCTTATCAAATACCTTATTAACATCCATGTATATGACATCAACAGCCCTTCCTTTATCTATCAACTTGGTCACTTCCTCAAAGAACTCTATTAATTTAGTAAGGCACGATCTCCCCCGCACAAACCATGTTGCCTATCACTGATAAGCCCATTCTTTTCTAAATATAAATAGATCCTATCCCTCCATATCTTTTCCAGCAACTTTCCCACCACCGATGTCAGGCTCACTGGTCTGTAGTTACCCGGAATATCCCTACTACCCTTCTTGTACAGGGGACAACATGAGCAACCCTCCAGTCCATCGGCATCTCACCTGTATTTAAGGATGCCACAAAGATATCTGTCAGGACCTCAGCTATTTCCTCTCTCGCCTCCCTCAGCAACCTGGGATAGATTTGTCCACCTTAATAACCTCTAGCCTACCCAACACATCTTCCCTACGTATGTCAGCAATGGCAGATTTCTTTCCCTAAAGGATATTAGTGAAACAGATAGGTTATTCCAACAATTGACAATCACCTGTAGACTTTTAATTCAATATTTTTATTGAGTTGTTGAATTCACAATCCATCACAAGAGGTTGAGAGGCGACCTTATAAATTCTTGAAGGGCAAAGGTAAGGTGAATAGCAAAGGTCTTTTCCCTAGCATAGGGGACTTCAACATTCAAGGGCATATTTTTAAGGTGAGAGGAGAGAAATTTAAAAGGGACATGAGGAGCAATCTTTTCACTCAAAGGGTTGTTTGTATGTTGTATGAACAACTAGAGGAAGTGGAAGATGCAGGTACAGTTACAGCATTTAAAAGACATTTGGGCAGGTACATGAATAGGAAAGCATTAGAGGGATATGGGCCAAATGCAGGCTGATGGAACTAGTTTAGTTTGGTTTAGTTTGGAAACAAGGTCGGCATGGATGTGTTGGACCTAAGGGTCTGGTTCTGTGCTGTATAACTTTATGCTATGAAGATAGAAGTTTACCGAGTTTCTGATAATGCAAGTGTAGGTGTTAAAAGTCAGAAAAATGGTGAACTATGTTTCAGTATTTATAAATAGGGGATAAAAAAATGGTAAATCCAATGAGGAACTTTTCAGAGACTTGAGATAATTCTGTGCCCATGGAGAAATTTCAGTTTGCCTGACAATCAGCAACCACATTAGCCATCTTTTAATGTTCAACTTAAAAGATAAGACCATTCCAGAAAATTCTATATGAAATACGGTCCACAGTTTAAAGTTATAAATGTGATATGCCTTTACTAGGCATGATAATGGTGTAATGATGGGAGGACAGATAGGTGTGGAGAGCAGATTCATTCTGCATGAAGCTACTGCCATCTCCTTCAGCAGGGAGAAAGTGAGGACTGCAGATGCTAGGGATCAGAGCTGAAAAATGTGTTGCTGGAAAAGCACAGCAGGTCAGGCAGCATCCACGGAGCAGGAGAATCGACGTTTCGGGCATAAGCCCTTCTTCAGGAATTCCTGAAGAAGGGCTTATGCCTGAAACATCGATTCTCCTGCTCCTTGGATGCTGCCTGACCTGCTGCGCTTTTCCAGCAACACATTTTTCATCTCCCTCAGCAGCACTTCAACAATCCTACTAATTCATTTGGGAATTGATTAATGGATTTCATGGACACTTTTCAAGCCACATGTTGTAATCCACAGTCATGAAGTAGCAGTCAGAGCCTACAAGATAGCAAGCTGATCTTACATATCTTCAATCTGACTTCATGCTGCAGTATTCAGACATTGATTTGGTTTCAGCTTGTACTACCATGGAAAGAGCAACATTGACCTTCATAGGTTGCATCATGCTTGGATGTTAATGGAGTTGATCATCATTTGTATAATGAAGAGGAAAAGTTCAACCACCGTGCACAGCACTGTATGAGTTACTCAGGTATTTAAGAGGACAGTTAACCACTTTGCTGTACGCTGGGTTTATATATAAATCAGATTGCATAAAGACATTGGGTTCTCTTCCCTAAAGGGTAGAGTGAACCTGTTGGGTTTTATAATAATTTAGTTGTTTCATGGTCACCATTTATTGATAAAAAGTTATTTTCTCAATTTATTAACTTTCCCAGTTGCTGTTGAGGAATTTGAACTCATATTTCTGGATTACCAGCCATGGATTATGAATTAGGATACCAGGAATATGTCGACTATGCTATTGTATCCTAGTTGTCCTGTCTTACTTAGATATGTATCACATTAGGTTGATTTCTGCAATCTTTAGGGCATACCCAACTTATGCAAATGGATCAGCCACCAACAGCTCCATTAAAACAAGAAGTTGGACACAGACCATACTAATACTAAAAGACTTAAAGATTTATACTCCAAAACCACAATGTCTGGGGTTATTAGGTCTTCCCATTGAAATTGTTCTTTAGTAAAATTAACAGAATGACTTTATTAAATGATAGTCTGAGTTTCTACCATTTTGAAGCTTTTGGAAAATGAATGCAAATGACCAATAATTTTTTTATTTTACACAATTATGTCAAGCTTTTGCTGAAATAAATGATAGTGAGCAGAATGATACCGTGGAAATCAAAGGAAGAATAAAATCAAGACAAATGCATTCACAGATTGTGGTATCCATTTGGATTTTGTGGTTTATTGTTTGATTGGTTATGAGTTAATTGCCTGTAAATCATCAACTACTTATTGGAAATTATGTTGATAAACAAACTGCAAAGATGACAATTAGTGGTTACTCATCATTTACTATAGAAAACTTGATGGTGCATTAAAAGGTGTTATTTACTTCCTCATGTTGATTTTCCATCTGCTTAGTGTAGCAAAAGAAAACAACAGCAGCAGTACATCATTTTATGGATACACAGTTCAAATATATCATTTAAGAACAAATGAGAATTTCACCTGAGGTGTACTTTGAGTGGGAATGCCCAACCTGGGAAATAGCCAAAACTCTCATGTTGCAGGTAAGGAGAGGTTCATCTGTGCCTGCTGCATATGTTATATTAAACTCAATTTAATAAATAGAAAACTGATGACGACTGACCATTTCCCCCACTCTTTAATGTCCAATCAGTTTGTGAACAAGAAGTTGATGCAATGTTCAGTGTATGCTACGCAATCAAAAATGCTGGTCTCCCAAATCAGGATCATTGCTTTCTGCCATGGATCTTCATGTAGTGGAACAAGTTGACTTTTGATCCCAGATTTCGAACATTAGCAAGACATGCCATGTGACAGTGTGATCCTGAGTAGAGGTTTTCATAGAATCCCTACAGTCAGAAAAGAGATCATTCAGCTCATTGATTCTACACCAACCCTCTGAAGAACATTCCAGCCAATCTCAGTAATGCCACATTACCTTGCACAATCCACCTAGCTTGCACATCCCGGGATACTACAAACAATTTAGCATGGCCAATCCAACTAACCTGCACGCGTTTGGACTGTGAAAGAAAACCAGAGCACCCAACAAATCCACACAGCCATGGGGAGAATGTGCAAATGCTGCAGAAACAGTCACTGAGGCTTGATTTGAACGCAGGCCCTTGGTGCTGTGAGGCAGCAGTGCTAACCAGCAAGCCACTGTGCTGTCCATTTGCAGGTTCTCCCAGTTCTTGTTCAATGTTGTAAAAGATGGCCACGGAGACTCATTTATTCAAGAGAACCAAATACGTTTCATTCCCCCATACTACAGTGAAACAAATGAAGGGAACATACAGTTTGACAAGGATAGCAAGCTAGTCTCTGGTGCAGGGTGCTATTGACTTCACAAACATTACTTTTTGTGAGTTGCACATGAATTTACAGATGTATCACAGGTGGAAAGCTTTGATTTAATTGTCTGGATGTCCAGGTTCACCATGTGCAGTGCTTCATGCACATCCATACTTGGTATCCTGGCAATAATGATGACACCTCCATTCTGTGACAGTCCACTACACAATTTGCCTTTACTGGGCATAACATGCCTCACACTTCTGTGAGTCCAAGTGCAAAACCAGAGAGTGGTAATAACAACAGCTGTAAACATTAGACATTGGGTTGACATAGAGAGGTTTTTGTTGTCAAACGTTTCCTAATGTGATCTTTAGAAAGCTGAGCTGGCACAGCTGATTCAGTATTAGATCTCCTTGTTAATGCTAACTGTTCAACAAAATGGCCACCAAGGTATATTAAGTGCTCAATATTTTCCAGAAACCTTCAACATACATAGGAGGTCGAACATTTGACTGATCAGATCAAATACATGAATTTGTTTTAGTAGCATTCAAAGATAGGCTGACACCCTTGTATATAGAAATAAAGGGTTCAAGAGTATTTTGTAAATCTAGTGCTGAGTAGGCAAAGACACCTCAGTCATCTGAAAATCCTTCTACTACAGTGACACCTGAACTGTGTATCCAAGGAACATAAAAGAGCATAAGAGAACCCTGAATGGTTTTTCAGGGGTACAGCATAGATGTATTTGAAATGAAGATAGAAAACAACAAAGGGAGAAAAGAATAGAAGCATATGTTGATTGGATTAGATGAAGTAAGTTGAGAGGAGACGAATGTGAGGAGCATAAATAAACCTAAATGTACTATATGTTAGATCTAGTTCTTTGTAAATATGGAACAATATATGAAATTATGATGGAATATCCAACTCTGTGATCTCACCAGAGATAATGAATTATTAAATTACTTACAGTGTGGAAACAGGCTCTTCGGCCCAACAAGTCCACACTGACCCACCGAAGCGTAACCCACCCATTCACCCCTTTTACCTAACACTATGGGCAATTTAGCATGGCCAATTCACCTGACGTGCACATCTTTGGACGTGGGAGGAAACCGGAGCACCCGGAGGAAACCCACGCAGACAATGTGCAAACTCCACAAAGTCAGTCGCCTGAATCGGGAATTGAACCCAGGTCTCTGGCGCTGTGAGGCAGCAGTGCTAACCACTGTGCCACCGTGCCACCCAAGGTTAGCAAGGTTAGATCTCAATGAGAAGCCTTCTGCTTGCATTGATTTTTTTTTTAACTAGCCATCAATTTATGCTGAGTAAATATGCTAGCCATTAGTTCTCTTATTTGCAGCTTTTCTTCCTTATCTATTTATTGCAATAATGCCTCACATTGTTCACCACAACTATTTAGGAAAAGATGTCATGTTTAGTAAAGTGATTTCCTGAATGGTTTACCTGCCTATTTGAATATTTATTAAAGTTCTCATTACTAAAACTGAAAAATAAAAGTATTTGCTCTTTGCATTCTAATTTTTTTCATGTTATGCGGAAATTCCATCTTATTTTGTAATTTGAATATTGCTCTGGCAGATTGCAGTTTCATCCAATTAACAAGTGACGTTGGTAGTGGGCAAGTTGTTGGAGGGAATCCTGAAGGACATGACGTACCTGTATTTGGAAAGGCAAGGACAGATTAGGGATAGTCAACATGGCTTTGTGCGTGGGAAATCATGTCTCACAAACGTGATTGAGTTTTTTGAAAAAGTAGCAAAGAGGATTGATGAGGGCAGAGCTGTCCACTACACCTCCAATTTTGGTGTCATCTCCAAACTTACTAACTGAACCTCTTATGCTTGCATCCAAATCATTTATGTAAATGACAAAGTTAGAGGACCTAGCACCGATCCTTATAGCACTCCACAGGTCACAGACCTCCAGTCTGAAAAACAACCCTCCACCACCACCCTTTGTCTTCTACCTTCGAGCCAGTTCTGTATCCACATGGCTGGTTCTCCCTGTAATCCATGAGATCTAACCTTGCTAACCAGTCTCACTTGGGGAACCTTGTTGAATGCCTATTGCTCTGCCCTCATCAATCCTCTTTGTTACTTCCTCAAAAAACTCAATCAAGTTTGTGAGACATGATTTCCCATGCACAAAGCCATGTTGACTATCCCTAATCTGTCCTTGCCTTTCCAAGTACATGAACATCCTGTCCCTCAGGATTCCCTCCAACAACTTGCCCACTACCAACATCAGGTTCACTGGTCTATAGTTCCCTGGCTTGTCCTTAACACCTTTCTTAGCCAACTTCCAGTCTTCCGGCACCTCACCTGTGACTATTAATGATACAAATATCTCAGCAAGAGGCCCAGCAATCACTTCTCTAGCTTCCCATCGAGTTCTAGGGTACACCTGATCAGATCCTGGGGATCTATCCACCTTTACCCATTTCAAGACATCCAGCACTTCCTCTTCTGTAATCTGGACATTTTGCAAGGTGTCACAATCTATTTCGCTACTTTCTATATCTTCCATATCCTTTCCCACAATAAGTACTGATGCAAAATACTCATTCGGTATCTCCCCCATTTTCTGCGGCTCCAAACAAAGGCTGCCTTACTGATCTTTGAGCGGCCCCATTCTCTCCCTCGTTACCCTTTTGTCCTTAATATATTTGTAAAATCCCTTTGGATTCTCCTTAATTCTATTTGCCAAAGCTATCTCATGTCCCTTTTTGCCGTCCTGATTTCCCTCTTAAGTATACTCCTACTTTCTTTATACTCTTCTAAGGATTCACTCAATCTATCCTGACTATACCTTATATGTGCTTCCTTCTTTTTCTTAACCAAACCCTCAATTTCTTTAGTCATCCAGCATTCCCTATACCTACCAGCCTTTCCTTTCACCCTAACAGGAATATACTTTATTTGGATTTTCGTTATCTCATTTCTGAAGGCTTTCCCATTTTTCAGCCGTCCCTTTACCTGCGAACATCTGCCCCCAATCAGCATTCGAAAGTTCTTACCTAATACAGTCAAAATTGGCCTTTCTCCAATTTAGAACTTCAACTTTTAGATCTGGTCTATCCTTTTCCATCACTATTTTACATCTAATAGTCTTATGGTTCTCCCCAACTGACACCTCAGTCATTTGCCCTGCCTTACTTTCCAAGAGTAGGTCAAGTTTTGCACCTTCTCTAATAGGTACATCCACATACTGAATCAGAAAATTGTCTTGTACACACTTAACAAATTCCTCTCCATCTAAACCCTTAATACTATGGCAGTCCAAGTCTATGTTTGGAAAGTTAAAATCCCCTACCATAACCACCCTATTATTCTTATAGATAGTTGAGATCTCCTTACAAGTTTGTTCCTCAATTTCACTCTATTAGAGGGTCTCTAATACAATCCCAGTAAGGTGATCATCCCTTTCCTATTTCTCAGTTACACCCAAATAACTTCCCTGGATGTAATTCCAGGAATATCCTGCCTCAGCACAGCTGTAATGTAATCCCTTATCAAAAATGCCACTCCCCCTTCTCTCTTGCCTCCCTTTCTATCCTTCCTATAGCATTTGTAACCTGGATCATTAAGCTGCCAGTCCTGTCCATCCCTGACCCATGTTTCTGTAATTGCTATGATATCCCAGTCCCATGTTCCTAACCATGCCCTGAAATAAATGCAGTTTAATTTTTTAGTCCTACCTTGTCCCTGCCTGCCGTGACTGTTTGACTCACTTCTGTTCTCAACTGTACCAGCCTCAGATTGCTCTCTTTCCTCACTATCTCCCTGGGTCCCATCCCCCCACCCCCCCATCCCGGCCCCCTCCCACCTTACTAATTTAAATTCTCTTGAGCAGCTCTAGCAAATCTCCCTGCCAGCATATTAGTCACCATCAAATTTAGGTGCACACCGTCCTTCTTGTACAGGTCACTTCTACTCCAAAAGACAATGGTCCAAAAATGTGAATCCTCCTCCCATATACCAGCTCCTCAGCCATGCATCCATCTCCTTTATCCTCCTATTCCTGCCCTCACTAGCTCGTAGCACCGGGAGTAATCCAGATATTACTACCCTTGAGGAGCTCCTTTTTAAATTCCTGCCCAACTCCCTGTAATCTCCCTTCAGAATCTCAACCTTTTCCCTTCCTATGTCGTTGGTTCCGATGTGGACAATGATCTCTTGCTGGCCCCTCTCCCCCGTGAGAACATTCTGCACCCACTCTGAGACATCCTTGATCCTGGCACCAGGGAAACAACAAACCATTCTGATTTTTCGCTGCTGGCCACAGAAATGTCTTCCTGTACCTCGGACTAGAGAGTCCCCTAACACAATTGATCTCTTGGAACTCGACGTACTCCTCATTGCATTCGAGCCAGTCTCAATACCAGAAACTTGGCTGTTCGTGCTACATTCCTCTGAGAATCCATCACCCCTTACATTTTCCAAAAACGGAATACCTGTTGAAATGGGTATAGCCACAGAAGGTTCCTGCACTAGCTGCCCACCTCTTTTACCTTTCCTGGACTTAACCCATCTGTGTGAGTGTTTCTGAGACTCTCCCCCCTTCCTATAATTGCCATCCATCACATACTGTTGCTGTTGCAAATTTCTCATTGCTTCTAACTGTCTCTCCAACCGATCCATTCGATCTGATAAGATTCACAATCAACAGCATTTATCTCAGATATAATCCGCAGTAACCCCTAAAGTCTCTTTAAACTCCCACATCTGTTAAGAAGTGCATATTACTCTTCTAAAGGCCATTTTTGCTCCTTCACAACCTACAGACTTATTCCTCTACAAACACTGTCCCAGGTTAAATTAATAGTTATGGCTTATATTTTCAGTTTAATCAAGAGACATATCTCAAAAAACATATAATTCAAGAAAGAACCCACTCTACTCACTACTGCACACTTTCTGTAGGTCACACTTAAACACAATACACTTATCTGCTTCTGTGCTGTGAACTTTGCCAAAACAGTTCCTCCAAGATCCGTTGTGAATTTCACTGTGTTAATTTTCCCAGGCGCACTTCGATGTCCAGCGATACATGAATTCAAACAGCAAAGGCAGTAACTGTGCAGTTTCACTGCTGTGTCAGTTTCTCTCTCTCTCTCTCCAGCACTGTCCTCCCCATGTGCTTCCTTTGTTCTTCTTCCTTTTAAAACTGTTGTTGTTTTGATTTTTTTTCCCCAAAGTTCCAAAATAATGCAACAGTATATAAAACAGTAATTGCCGCTCCTGGAACTCAAGGAAATCACCTCCAGCACCTAAAATGCCTCAAAAAAGGAGCAGCTTTACAGCCAGAAATTTTCCCCATCCTCCATTATGTATTACCCAGATTCTTGTGTGGTGAAAAATTCAAAATCAATGCATTGTTCAAACAAAGAAAAGTTGCCTGCATTTTAGTGCTAAAAATTATTTCCTAAAGTATTCTTATTCTCAGAAAATTTATGTTACCAATTTGTAAATATCTACCATGAATTATTATGCTTTTTCTTTTCCAAATGATAAAACATGATGTTATACATGTTTTAGATTAGATTACTTCCAGTGTGGAAACAGGCCCTTCAGCCCAACAAGTCCACACCAACCCACCCAGACCCATTCCCCTACACATAACACTACGGGCAATTTAGCATGACCAATTCACCTAACCTGCACATTTTTGGACCGTGGGAGGAAACCAGAGTACCAGGAGGAAACCCATGCAGACACAGGGAGAATGTGCAAACTCCACACAGTCAGTCGCCCGAGGGTGGAATTGAACCTGGGTCTCTGGCACTGTGAGGCAGCAGTGCTAACCACTGTGCCACCATGCCACCCCATGTTGTTGTTTTCTGGTTTTCTGGCGGTTTATGTATCTTCACATTGATGATGTATGAATCTACATGAATACATGTTTCTCCTGTGTATAAATATTCCTAAAAACTTAACAACATTTAACCCACCCAAAAGATAGACTGTTGTTAAGTTCCAAACCTTATTATCAATAGTAAGTGTCCAAGCAGAATGGAGACCAAAATTAGTAGCCAAAGAATTTGACTCTTTATGTTTCTTTTCTTTTTGTGGTACATTTTTCTGATTGTCATCCTTTGATTTTTACACCAAAAAGGCTTGTTTTTATTCATTCAGAAATGTGTGAAGCATTGATTGGGCTAGCATTTATTGCTCATCCCTATGTACCTCTCAGAAGTTCTGGTGACATGTGTTCTTGAATCACTCCGATACATTTGGTGTAGTTACACCCACAATGTCTTTAGGGACAGTATTTCAGAATTTTGCCCTAGTGACACTGAAGGAATGGCAATATATTGTCAAGTAAGGATGGTGAGTGTGTTGGGGAGGATCATGTAGGTGGTGCCCCATATATTTGCTGCCTTTGTCCTTCTGGATGGAAGTGGTTATGAATTTGGCAGGTTTTGTCAAAGAAGCCTTTGGGAATTTCTGCAGTGCATCTTGCCGCTGCTACTGAGCATCAGTGGTAGAGGGAATTAATATTTCTGAATGTGGTTCCTGCCAAATGGGTCACTTTGACCTGGATGGTTTCAAGCTATCTCAGTGATATCGGAATTGCAAGTGTTCAGGCAAATGGGAAGTATATCATACACATTCCTGACTTGTGCCTTGTTGATAGTGGACAGACTTTGGGGAGTCAGGACTCAAGTTATTCATTAAAGAATTCCTAGCCTCTGATTTGGTCTTGTATCCACATTAGACACATGGCTGGTCCAGTTTAGTTTCTGGTCATTGATAATCCCTAGTACATTAATAATGGAAGGTTCAGTAATGGTTTTGCCATTGAATCACAAAGGATGCAAGTTAGTTACAATTTGGTTGGGAAAGGTCCTTATCTAGTACTTGTGGAATCACTTAGTTTTGTCCATCACTAGTTGTTTACATTGTTTGGGATGCTAATTACCCTACTCTGCAGCTTCATTGAGTTGACATCTCATTTTTAGGTATGCCTGGTGCTGCTCCTGGCATTCCCATTCCTGCACTCTCCATTGAACTTGTGTTGATCCCCTGGCTTGATGGTAATGGTAGAGCAAGAGTTATGCCATATCACAAGGTTACAGATTGTACTGGAGCATAAATCTGCTACTGGTGATGTCCCACAGCAACTCATTGATGCCCAAACTTGAGTTTCTCGGTTTATTCAAAGTCTATCCTATTTAGCATAGTGTAGTGCCACACAACATTTTGAAGGGTTTACTCAATGTGAAGTCAGGACTTTGTCTCCATAAAAACAGTGCAGTGGTCATTCTTACCAAAACAGTCATGGGTAGATACATCCGTGCCAGGCAGATTGATGAGAATGAGATCAAGTATGTTTTTCCCTCTTGTTGGTTTCCTCATCACCGGGCACAAATTCAGTCTAGCTACGTCCTTTAGAAGTTGACTAGCTAGGCAGTAGTGATGATGTTAAGCCTTTTCTGGTGATGAACATTGAAGATCTCCAGTCAAAGTTCATTCTGCACCTTTTCCATCTTCGGTCCTTCCTCCAAGTGCTATTCAACATGGAGGAGCACTAACTTATCAGCCAAGTGGGTTGCTGTATGTGTAATCAGCAGGAAGTTTCCTCTCCCATGTCTGACCTGATGCCACGAGGATTCATGGGGTCCAGATTCAATGTTGAGGACTTGCAGGACAACTTCTTCCTAAGTGAATGCTGCCACGTCTTGTGCTTTGCTGGTGAGAGAAGTCTGGTGCTGATGTTGGTTGGGACCTTCTGTGTAAGCTTTGATTCTGTGACTAGAATTATATTGTTAGGTTGTTGCGTGACTAATCTAAGCTGTTGTGAAACAGCTTTCCCAATTTCGGCACTTAGTCCCCAAATGTTAGTAAGAAGGATTTTTCAGGGTCAACAGTAATGTATTTGCTGTTGTTGCTTCCTGAGCTTTAGTTAATGTCAGGTGGTCTGTCTGGTTTCATTGCTTTTCTTTCTTTCTAAAGAATGATACAACTGAATGGCTTGATAGTCTATTTCAGAGAGCCAACTACATTGCTGTGGGTCTGAAGTTGTGTGTTCCAGACAAGGACAGCAGTTTCCTTTCCTAAAGAGCATTAGTGAACTGGATGGGTTTTTATGACAATCGATAATATTTTCATGGTCATCATTCAGCATGTTATTCCAGATTTTTACTGGATTCAAATTCTAACGTACGCTGCATTGGTACTCCAACCAAACCATTACTTGGGTCTCTTGATAACTCGTCCAGAGACATTGTCATTAGGCCAACATGTTGTTTCTATGGCAATTAATACATTCCACCAATCGTGTGAGTTTTAGCTTTTTTATGACTTGAATGGTTGACACTATTAGACATTAATATCATGACAAAAAAAAAGCACATACAATGGATTTATCATTTATGATGACAGCTAATAAAGTGGAATGGACAAAACCAATAATTTTTTGTCCAGGTTGCATGGATGAGAATCTGGCAGGCTAGATTGTGTGTCCTTAATAGAATCCACCTAATGTTCACTCCATTCCTGTCAAAGGAATAAAAATTACACAAGTTCTATACAGGCTGTGTAATTTGCTCATTCAGGTTTAAGGCTTAGGCAAAGACAATAAAAATTTACCCAAATATTATTATCATTTATCATATTTAAACACTTTCTTTTCAATGTGTTAATAGATGGATTTAGATGTATTCTACTGCAACCAACAATCATAATTCATTGCTCCTATTTAGAATGAGGAATTAAATGGGTTATTTTAACTCTCTTTGTAACAGGAGAAACTGAAGGATTAGAAGATATGAAGAACATCTGCATTGCACTAAATGGTTCCACATGCTCATTAATAAGTCAAAAATTACAATTCTTGCATTTATAGAAGTTTGGCAACATATGCATTATATTAATAGCAAAAAATACATTAATGGATTATGCTAAATTAGTCTACTTTACTTGCAAAGATTAGTTTAATTACATAACTACCTCCTTGCATTCAAAGTCAATAAACATAAGAAAACTATTGTGGTATCACCACATCCTATATATAGTGGGCTATCTTGGATTAAATGCAAAGAATATTGTCATGGATAGGGGAAAGATGTAATTTGAACTCTTTTAATTCTCTTTAACTTCTATCTGTTTGCCAAGGTGACTTATTTTCTCCCCTCTCCTTTAAAATAGATTGTTGCATGCTTCACCAAGCCTCTGTTTGTGAAGTACAATTTTAAAGTGAGCCATTGAATCAGAAGCATGGTCAATTCATGCATTCAAACGCCTAAATTTTTTATATCACATGCACAAGTCAACAAGGAAGATAAAAGAAAGGAAGTCATTTACAAATTAGCACAACCTAGAAAAATAGTTATGGGGATATTAAATGATACAGTTTTTAGAGCCCAGTGAAGCTTCAGTTCCATAGGAGCTCAGAATCAGGTATATACAAGAGTTGCAGAATTCCTTTTATTGGTGACAAAGATACAACCATATGAATTTGACATATAGAGAAACTTGGTCCACTTTTTAGTTAAATATAAGGTTTCCTTTGGAGTTAGACTTTGATAAGGTTTATTTGGATTTGAGGAAGACTCAGATAAGCATGGAGTGTGGCTGTGGAGTCATCTGCTAGATTCTTAATACACTGACTTGATGTAAAAAGCAAAGTAATTTGCAAGGGGTCCAGAAATTACAATTAATATTTTCATAAATCAGAGAAGTTTTGGTCATGTGACTGGGTTTCTAGATGAATCACTTTAACAGGGCAGTCTGTACACGACAGGACAAAATCAATATTTGCTGTATGAGGCAGATGATAGACTTTTAGAGTCTTGTAAGACATAATGGGTTTTGATAATTCTCATTGCTTACCATACCCTGTTGGCAGTTATATATCATTCACTGTTCTTTGTGTTTATGATCATGGTCTCTACACAATGAAAGAATGTGAGATTCTAGGAGAATCGTACCTGAACTCTGTTTTGTTAATTGCTGACTTAAATTTTCCCTAGATTGTAGTCACCTTGCTTAAGTGAGTAGTTATGTACATATTTTCATCCAGAAATGTCCATTTTAAAATTAAACAACAAAATATCAGATTCAAAACAAACTTACAATCCCCTTCAAGTCTTGTGGACCTGACAATATTTATCCTGTAATGGAGCATATGCTTAAAATAACCAATAAAATCATCAGTAGCCTGGGGAAGCAATAATTTAACATGCAAGAATGCTGAAAAGAGAATATCCAATTAATACTAAGTATTTAAGTTCTTTTCAGGGTTCTATCTCACCATTCTATAACCACTGTATGAGAACAAAGCTCTGAATTTCTATCATATGGAGATCTTCATTATAATAGCAATTGTCAGCAAGAGTTTCCACATGGTAGACATTTGCTGAAAGAGATCACATTTTTATCCATGTGGAGATCATTACTGATTGAACAGTCATGCAGAGCAGAAAGACTGAATTCCCTTAAACTATGTGTTAGTTTTAGTGGACGTTAGCATTGAATGTTGCTGTGAACTTTCCTTACTCTTAACTGAGTTGCAAAATAACTGATCTACATGCCACACTGACATTTACACTACTGTCTGAATTTTGTAAGCTGGGTAAAAATGAAACTGTGCTGGTAAAGGCATAAAGGCATCTGCACTATCAACATTGAAGCAATATACATCACATTTTGATTGATATTCTACTCTCCACCCCCTTACTTTGAAAAGATTGTTGGCAAAAGGAAACCTTGGCTGGAGGGGTATACAATCTGGCGTATAAACTGCTCTTAAAAGACTGCAGTTCACTGTAAAAAGGTGAGTTGTAGTCATGAGAAAAGGTGAACTAACTATATTTCATGGCACAGCAGAGACATCTGGGCTCAATATTTCCCTTTGATATCATGGAGTTCAAGGTGCTGCTGCAGGAGGTTTGTCAAAGCAAGATGGTTTACTCTATGGGGTTGAAGAGAAAAATATAATAACAGTATAGGCTAAGCTGATTGGAACAAGATCACCAATTGAGACAGGCAACAAGAAAGAATCAGGACCTATGTGAAGGTAAAATTATGCTCTTCATTTTGCTTGTGTTTCTTATGTGAATAATATGGAACAGACTCAAGCTGAAAACCAAGGTATTCAATGAAACATACCAATAGGAACATTGTGTATACGCATTGCCAGTTTGCACCTAGCTTTTAATTGCCTCTCCGAAGTGCACACTTTTCTTGATTACAATAAGCTCCAAGGACAAACGAAAGTAAGGTGCTGTGGCACACCTAAGCTATTGTGAGTCTCTTTTTGAGGTCAACAGGTAGCATTGTTCACACAATTGCCTTCCAACTAGTTTCATTCTTTGAATGCAGACATGGCGGACAATAAAAGGTATCATTGCTACTTTCTGGATGGCATTGCTAACCTGCATTATCATGTTTTTGTCCACAGATACAATTATTTTGAGTGCAAAGCTTTCTGTTCATTATTGTTATGTGGAGATGATGACTTTAATCATTAGTCATTAGTGATATCTTAGGTCTGATTTTAACCCATTCAAAGCCTATTCACTTGCACAGAGCTAAAATTTGGCACTTTGTTTTTAGAAAAGCTTAACAGAAATAAAACAGAAAAATGATGAACTTCTTTTTGTTACAGCATGAACTGAGAGATGGTGGGAGTGGGAGTGGAAGAAGAGAGAACACTCTTCACATGAAAATTCTCTGCACAGTATTTTCATTCAACACAATGTTAATATCTATGGTTTTGAAGTGTCATTAAATGAAAGGACACTAACATCGAGCTATTTTGCCTCCACCTGTATATGTTCCCTATTCTCTACACCACTTTGTGTAGCTGGACATGAAAGGGATCCTGTCTTAGCTGCCCTTGCTTGATAAGAGAGAATGCCACAGAATTAGCTTTAGCAATTTGTCTCTGGAACAATAATGCCAGCCGAAGAGGGCACAAGCCTTTTGTCATCTGAGCAGCAGTGTGTGACATTCATGAGCTCTTCCTCCTTACTTGAAACATCTAAAACATTCATCACTCGGCAAGGGATGTATTCTGCGAAGAACAAATAATCGAAGTAGTAGTGGGCTACAAGTCCCCAAACCTGCTCTACCATTTGGTGATATCATGTCATCAATGATAGCAGCCCTTTCTCACTCTATTGTCCCTTCATTTTCTCAGAAAATTAATCATCAGCAGCAGAACAACTCCCAAAAAAACAAAAATATCAGAGTTCACAGCAAAAACAAATGACCAAAAACTTAGTAAATCTGGCTTGGAGACAAGAAAATAAAACATTATGCCTAAATGTTCATTTATGTTAGCAGCTAAGACTTACAATCTCCAGTGCATAAACATAAAAGCAAGTGAACACCAGCCCAGTTGTTGTCCCCAACCCATTCAAGAATTTCATGCATTTCATGTGCGTTTTCCTTTCAGTAAAAGCAAAACCGCATGTGACTGGGAGTCCATCAAATCACCTCAAATTTACAAGATGGGAACAAGGCCTTTGGGTCCCACTGCTCCAGGTTTACTTATGCTCGAGTCTCCTCACATCCCAGAAAGAAGTCAGATTGGGCTCAAAATTTCTTTTTCTCCCTGCACAGATTCTTTTTTTTACTCATTCATGAGAGGAGGGTGTGATTGGCTGATTTGTTGCCCTTGGTAGGTTGGAATTGGACCACCTTCTGGAACAGCTGCATTCTGTTTGGATTACAAACATCCACTGGTGCTGATGGAAGAGGGTGTTGAGATTTGGACGCAGTGACGTGAAAGGAATGGTGATATTGTTTCGGGTTAGGATGATGTGTGGCTTGTAGGGGGCACTTGCAGCTGGTGGTGTTCCTGTGCATGTGCCAACCTTCTCCTTCTGGGTTTGGAATGTGCTGTGGAAAGAACCTTTGTAACTTTCTGCAGTGCATCTTGTAGATGGTACACAATGCTGTCATTCTGTATCACGAGAGAAGGCAGTGACTGTTGAAGATGGCAAATGATGTGCCCATCAAAAGGGGTGTTTTGTCCTAGATGGTGCCAGATCTATTGGGTTTCTCCAGCATTTTGTATTTATTTCACTCACCCACTACTTACCATTTTGTCCTATCAGTTTGTTGTTCTCTTCCTTCATGTGTCTAACAAGCTTCCCTTCAAAATGGTTATTCATCTCAACATATTTTCTGAAGTAGCAAGTTTCATTCTCTGGATGAAGATGTTACTTTAGAATTACTTCTTGGGTTTATTAATGAAAATCACATTTTATGTGTTTTGGCTTCAGCACAAGTGTTGCTGACCACTTCTGTTGCTAACCATTCATGACCTTAAAGGAACGTTTACGAAGCATTGAGTTGAGCACTTAAAATGGCAGGCTATAGTAGATTATAGACCATGTGCACGTAAATGGAGTTAGTTTGGGGCGGCACGGTGGCACAGTGGTTAGCACTGTTGCCTCACAGCGCCAGAGACCCGGGTTCAATTCCCGCCTCAGGCGACTGACTGTGTGGAGTTTGCACATTCTCCCCGTGTCTGCATGGGTTTCCTCCGGGTGCTCCGGTTTCCTCCCACAGTCCAAAGATGTGCAGGTCAGGTGAATTGGCCATGCTAAATTGCCAGTAGTGTTAGGTAAGGGGTAGATGTAGGGGTATGGGTGGGATGCGCTTCAGCGGGTCGGTGTGGACTTGTTGGGCCGAAGGGCCTGTTTCCACACTGTAAGTAATCTAATCTAGTATATTTAGTGTTTCTTGGTCAGCACGGATATAGTGGGCTGTAATGATGCTGTATGACCCAATATAAGGCATCAGCATATTATCCAGTGTTAATTGGGGTCTGTACAAGCATGCAGTAAAGAATGATTTTTGTTCCTTAAGTTGCAAGGTAGGAATCCAGGTATAATGTATTTTTGGACATGCACACTCTGTATGCAGCTGTCAATGTTCCATGCCATCAGCACACCAGGAAAATTGAAGTCTAATAACTTATGATAAAATACTCTTATCTGATTCATACTGGGAACAGTGGGACTGCTCATCCTCTCCCTACCAGTAATCTTCAGATTGAGGAAATTCAAGTGGTGCATTACTCTTAGCTTCAGTTGTTGTCTTCTAAGACATCCATGTGCTGGCAGTTATGCTGTTTGCTGAGGCTGGTGTTGATCATTCTCCAAATCATGCTCTATCCAAAACAATACTGCAAGAATGGTACCTATAATGAGCAGACAAAGCTTATACTGGGACAACAAATTTAAATAACAACAAAGAGGAGTAATGTTCTATTCACAAATCAAACAGTTGAAGAGTCTGTGGTCCAATAGAGTGCCCCAACATCCAGCCATGTGTTCTCAAAAACTTTTGATTGTAAGACTGAGACCAGATGGGACATCCATGATTTAGAGTTAAAACGTAATAACGTCAGAATGTTTCTTCAACGTTTTAATTAGCAGTAGATGGTAGGGATTGATGGGCACAGGGTAGGGGGTAGGATGAGGTTGTGGGAGCCGTGATGATAGAAAACAATGCTGGAAAGTTGTAGGAAATCTCCAGATTTAGCAATGATTTAATCAGTCAATAACTATCACCTTCATCCCCACCCCCATTCACCCATTGTACTCTTTGCTACCTTCCCCACTCTCCTCTCTGACCTATCACCTCCATCCCCACCCCCACTCACCTATTATACTCTTTTCTACTTTATCCCCACCCCCATCCCCCTCTCATTTATCTCTCCACTCTGCAGGCACCCTGCCTCTATTCCTGATGAAGGGCTTTTGCCCGAAACGTCGATTTTCCTGCTCCTCGGATGCTGCCTGACCTGCTGTGCTTTTCCAGCACCACTATAATCTAGACTCTGGTTTCCAGCATCTACAGCCCTTGTTTTTACCATTTAACTAGCAAGCAATATCAAGTTAAGTATAAAGTCAGCTCAATGCAGATTACAGGGTTAAAGGGGGGATTCTTGGCAGTGTGGAGGAACAAAGAGATCTTGGGGTAGATCCCGCAAAGTTGCCACCCAAATTGATAGGGTTATTAAGAAGGCATAAGAGCTGTGAAGTTATGTTGCATGGTTAGACCACACTTGGAGTATTGCATCCAGTTCTGGTTGTCTCATTATAGGAAAGATGTGGAAGCTTTAGAGAGAGTGCAGAGGAGATTTACCAGGATGCTGCCTGGTTTGGAGGGCATGTCTTATGAAGAAAGTTTGAAGGAGCTAGTGTTTTTCTCATTGGAGTGAATGAGGATGAGAGGTGACTTCATATAGGTGTACAAGATGATGAGGCATAGATTGGTTATCCACTCTGAAACATTTTCTCAGGGTCAAAATGCTATCATGAAGGGACATAATTTTAAGGTGATTGGAGGAAGCTTTAGGGGAGATGTCAGAGGTAGGTTCTTTACACAGAAAGTTGTGGGTGTATGGAATGCACTGCTAGCAGTGGTAGTAGAGTCAGATACATTAGGGACATTTAAGCGACTCTTAAATAGGCACATGGATGATAGTAAAATGTAGGGCATGTCAGTTAGTTTGATCATAAAATAGGATAAAAGGTCACACAACATCAAGGGCTGAAGGGTCTGTACTATGTTCTATGTTCTAATGTGATCTTTTTCCAAAAATTGAGTCTATTTCAGGGAAGAGCTCCGGATTAGTGATGTCTACCTTATAGTCTACTCACTTGGTAACATTCAGATTATGAGATGGGCCTGTAAAAAGACAATCAGAAGCCATTCCTTTCTATTCCATCGTCAAATTTCAAAACACCAGCAAAATAAATTAGGGAACCAAAATCAGTACAGAGCACTAGATTCTTTTGAAAGAGGAATCCTGGTCCTGGATTTACTGAAACAATTTGTCAAGTTTTTGGGCATGCTGATGTTTTAGTACTAAATTACTGCTATTATTCAAGGGATGATTATTTACAATTCAAAGTTACCCCACTGCAATTACTTTTTTACACTAAGAAGTATCTGTCATACCATATGTTTTGTGAATGTTAAGAGTTCTGGATTCTCGGTTACTGTAACATATGTGTGTTCCTACTGATCTGAGGCTTATAGCCTGTCTGTATATGATCCACTGCCAGAAATAAAACAAGCTCCACTGCTCAACCTGTTTAGTAATTAAATATTTATATAGTTTCAAAAGCTGCTCTGGGGGAACTATATAATTAGCCACATGCAGTTTTTCTTTCAGCTGAAAACGTCATTCGTTTTTAAAGCAAAAAGGAGTGGTAACAGACGCGTTTAGGAATGTCTCAGTCTAATCCTTTTGGGAATGCAGCAACATTTCCCATTTCTCTTGTCACATGTTGTGTCTGGTTATTCTGACTGTCCACCTGGTAAAATGTGCTAAAGATTTCATGGCATGAGTCAAAATTTACCGTAGGCATGTTTCTAGTGCTTCAGTCACTCTCTGTTCTAGCAGTTGTTTCATGTTACAGTATTTTGATTTTGTTTGCCAACAATACCAATTAATTATGCCATCAAAAGTGCCAACACAGTCTATGCTATACATTTTCGAACTCCTTAAAAGGAGTTAAACAATAACATCAAATCACAGAATAATATAGCAAAGAAGGAGGTCTTTGGCCCATCATATCAATATAGGGCCTTTAGCAGAGCTGTCCAACTATTGACACTATCCCACTCCTTGCCAACAGTCCTAGACATATTTTTCCTTCAACTTTTTGTTTCGTGATACTATTGACTTTGACTCAGGTAGTTACTCATAATGGGAATGGATTTTTTTTTGTTTTCAAGATCGCTTATACATTTCTGCTTTTACCTGTTTAAACAGGAAAACTGTAAAGTAACTACTTTGGAATAATAGAAGTCAAGGGAGCACTTGGAGCGCATCACTTATTAATACTGGTGTCAACGGCTTAGTCTATTTCTACATTGATTGGACCTCATCAGCTTTGGCATTACAAGTCTCTAGTAAGTCTTTGCTGAAACATACAGAGCAGACACAGTCCACCAAAATTTAACTGGCTGACGTCATTCCACTAGCATTCTTGAAACTATCCAATTAACAGATCTTTGAGTTATAACATAACTGAATAACTAACCAATTATAGCTCTTTTAAAACTCCACTTTCTTTTTCTTAATATCCTCTTTCTTCTCAGCTTTAGTTTTACTGTGTATCACAGTGTCTGGCAGTTCACTACAACTAAATTATTGTAATCTCAGAGTCTGTAAATGACACAATATAGAGCAGAAAACATTTAGAAGCAATATTGGAAAAATTATGCATTCAACTCTATAATAAGTCCCACTGTTGAAAAGTCAATATTTGCTGAAGTGCCTGAATGTGTAGTGTAAGTTTAGATTGGGTTGAAAGAAGAGCGGTTGAAGTTAAAGGTTAAAGATCATAAATTTGAATTTTCACCACTTACATTCAAGTTACTTATGACTGGAAGGCACTTCTTCATTCATTATTACTTTACTTCTGTGAGTTCTTTTGTAAAGCAGAGAAACTGGTGAGTAAGGGTTGAATGATGGACGTGTCTTTTGAACTACAAAAATTATGTGTCATTTTCTTATTTTACTTTGTTGCTTTTATCCTAACCTTGCAGAAATTAAGGCTACGTTCCCAGAGTGCATCTTAAGAATGCAAAGAACTCTTCCATATGATGTATAAAAGAATATACATTTAAAAAGACAGCTTTGATGACTGAAAATGAAATAGGTAAATTGACATTTTCTGCCCTTCATTTCATGGAAGCTTGTCTGTTTCTACACCCATTTTTTTTTCCTCTTTGGGATATGTTCCAAACACAGTTGAAAGGAAAGATTGGTCTCAGCAAAGGTATTTGAAATTGCCAGACAGAAATAAGTGGGAATCGGCTGGTTTGAACTTTATCTTTGTGGTTGCCTTCTTCCTTACCTCTGTTCTGCACCTTTCTGCAATTATGTAATTGAGATAGAGAAGGGTTGGTAAATAGGGAAGCAAATGTAGCCTAACCCTCAAGGTCACCAATATTAGAGCATCTGTCAATTGCTCTACTGTGCTGTTTCCGGTAAATCCATATTTTAGATTTACATTTGTTTTTGATTTACTTTTGTCAGTAATTTCATATTCAATGTCAGCCTAAGAAAGCTTTGACTATAAGCTGGAAAATGTTTGATTCCCTCACAATTCATTAAACACAAGCATTATAGTTAAATTAACCAGACCTAGGTGGTGTTAAATGTAAACAGCAGGCAATTTTATAATTGATAATAATCTGGCATAGAAAGGCAATCAAAAATAATAACCAGACAGGACTTAAGTTGCTATCATATGACTACACTGGAAAGAGATACATCCCAGCTAAATTAAAGTAGAATAGTTTTCACTCTATGGCACAATAGTTATTTAATATTTATTACCTGAGCTCCACATAAGGGTTGTTCCTTACAAGGTATTGAAATATTGGAAGTAAGGGCCAGAACCTCAGATGAAGAGGGAAAAAAAATGATGGAAAGACCACACTTTGGCTTAAAAGCACTGTTTAACTGAAACCATGATAAAGATAGGAAATGTATGAAAAATACAGAAAATGCAAGAAGTTAATCTGTGGAAATAGACCTTTTGAATTGCAGCATCTACGCCATCACACATATGCGCAGCTCACCTTAGCGTTGGCCAGCTTCCAGGATTGACTTGGGGTTTCCAGAATTTAAGATCAATCTCCAGGACACTGCTGAGCGCAATTCTGGAGAAAACTTACAGGGACATTTAAAAAATGGTTCTCGTTGTCACTTCCTTTGAATATTTTTCAATGTTAGATTAAAAACTAAAAATAAGTCAGAAAAGATAATGATATTGTGAGTGCAAGTACGCCAAACAGACTACAGTGGTTCACGAAGGCAGCTCATTACCACTTTCTCAAGAGCAATTAGGGGCAGGCAATAAATACTGCCCAGTCAGTGAATGCACATCCCAGGAAGAAATAAAGAAAAGTCTCTCTTATCTGATAAAAGCTTGTTTCACTTGTGGAGCTTAGCCTGCCTGTTGAACTGTGTTGATTTTGGCTCATGTAAAGTCTTCCGCGGACTGCTTGAATTCTGATAAAGCATCATTCAATGTCCTCAATATGATCAGTTTTTATGAGCTTATCTGTCACGCTTCCATCGTGTGAATAATCTGAGTCAGGACATGACACTTATGAAAAGAATCAAGTTTCCAATGGTTCCTGGCTGTACTGATTGAACTTCATTTGGTCTGTTATGCAGCTGTTCTGCAGCCTGTAATAAGCAGCAAAGACCTTATTGACTATTTCATGTTTGGCAATTTCATCTTCAATCTCCTTCCTAGTCAGAATGGCATTGGCATTGTTATTGATTATTGATCAGGTACACTAACCTGATCCTTGTTGATCTTCTGTGTGAGTTTGGAGTTGGTCCATTATCAACGTTATCAATTGATCCAATGCATAGTTTGGTTGAAGAAGCTCTCTTAATGGCTCAGGGACTCCAAGAAGATTTTTCTATTGTTGTGTTTACTTTCAATGAGTAGTCATGGAATTCATAGTAATGATTAGTTGCTTCTATTATTATTGCAGTCATATTTAGATTAGATTAGATTACTTACAGTGTGGAAACAGGCCCTTCGGCCCAATAAGTCCACACCGACCTTCCAAAGGAGCAACCCACCCAGACCCATTCCCCTACATTTACCCCTTCACCTAACACTACGGGCAATTTAGCATGGCCAAGTCACCTAACCTGCACATTTTTGGACTGTGGGAGGAAACCGGAGTACCCGGAGGAAACCCATGCAGACACGGGGAGAATGTGCAAACTCCACACAGACAGTTGCCTGAGGCAGGAATTGAACCCGGGTCTCTGGCACTGTGAGGCAGCAGTGCTCACCACTGATCCACCATGCCGCCCATTTTCTCAAATGTTTTCTGCTGTGCTAATAACCTTCTATTTGCCCCTTTATCAGTGTTGTCTGGGAGCTTTGGTAAACTGCTCATAACCCATTGTTGCCACAAATAAATACTACAATTAGCTGTGGGATGTTCTGACAGAGGTAGACTGGAAACCTTGCTGGTGTGAACCAATGAACATTTATTAACTATTTCCAGAGATCAGCAGGGATCCATTGGAATCTTTTTCCCTCAAGTCCCAGTTCCAAGTGATCTGACATTATCTGACATCACTGAGTCACTCCAGCTATTAGCTCAACTATTAATTGCACAGACAACTATTTTTTATCTCAAAAACTAATTGCAGAAGTGTATTCCATTGGCTCAATTGTGCAAAGATGTTTCTCCTGTTCTCTGTTCTAAATGTCTTACAATTAAACTTAGAACTTAAATATTGTTACTTTATAAAGAGCGACATAAGGAGTGCATGAACTCCAGCTGTACAAAAGGCTTGCATTAACATCTGAACTTTTAATGATCATTTTGTCCAAACCAAGAAATAAAATGCAAACTAATTATGGCAGGGTATACCGGCACACTGTTGATTGTCATTAAATTGCTCAAAAAAGGTTTATTTCTCCATTTTAATAGTGGATCAATCACATGTGAAATCTTCATTGCAAGTTTTAATTTAGGATAATTGGTTTACAATTAAAACAAGCTAGTGACGAACAGAAACCCATGTTCATCACCTGTGTTGTAGTTGATGGCACAGCAGTCAATAGGATTAATCATTGTCTGCAGCTTGGTTAATGTTTCTTTTGTCTTATTTTGTTTACTTTTTGCTTCAACATTCTGTATTTTTCTTCCTTTTTCCTTATTTGTTTTACTTCTTGGATACATCTGCTTTTCTCTTGGGAAAATAAAGGAAACAGGAGACCATTATGCAAGTCATGCTATCTCGCAACTGCATCTGTTGAAAAAATTACCCCAAAAATGTTTATTCAATATGCCTTCCAATTTCTATTCCAGTTTATAGAAATATAAAACAAATACAAGTTTTTTTATAAAATGTTTGTAATTTGGGGCTCCAAACACATAATAGCTAGTGTGAAACTTGATTATTATTGGGATTTAGTTCTCCTGCTACCAAATGCTGAGAAAACAAAGCCAGCTATTGAAAAACATGAATTCTTTAAAACTGAAAACTTTTTTATCTTAAATATTATAAATCTTGAAAACTGCATTCTTACCTGTCATGGTTGCATTATAAGCATTATTTTCATGTGTCATATACAATTGGTACACCTGGCTTCCTCAGTTGACTAGTCTTGACGTGGATATTAAATTTGGTGACAATCGAGTTCCCTGTGAGGAAGCTTACAACATTGCTCTGGGGTAATAAACCTCTCGCTTCTCATTTCTCAAGCTGGTGGGACCATCATTGAAGAGAATTACAAATATATTTATAACATTATAATATTCCCATGAAATCAACAAACTGTCTCTGCATTTAAAATATAACTTGCGTTAATTTGTCATTTGTAGTGCAAAGCTGGAATGGTGTGAGGCTATCTAAGAGAGGTAATCGCTTTACTGTGCTTGGAAGTTAAAGCGTAAACTAGACTCTGGAGTTATGCTGCTATTTTCATTAACATTTCAACAGACAGGTAAATGGTTCAGCCAAAGCAAAGCATGATTTTATATGTTTTGGTCAAGAAAACACACTTTACATCAAAAATTCATTTTTGAATCTACTGGCTAAAAAGCTTGAATTAATTTTGTTTTAGGAAATAAACAAAACTCCAGCAATTCAATTTTTAAAAAATACATTAATGGTATTTGGACATCACTGCCCATCGTAAATGCCCAGAGGTCAATTAAGAGTCATTCACATTGATGTGGGTCTGGGGGTCACATGTAGGCTAGACCAGGTAAGGATAGCAGATTTACTTCCCCAAAGGGCATTGGTGAACCAGATGTTTTTTTTCTGACAATCAACAATGGATTCATGGTCATTGTTAGACTCTTAATTCCAGATTTGTAATGAATTCAAATTCCACCATCGACAGTGGCAGAATTCAAAACCAGGATCCCAGAACAGCATATGGATCTCTGGATTAATAGTCCAGTGATAATACCACTAGGCCATCATCTCCCTGATATTCCAGTGATTTGAACATACCCTCGCATATGAATACACAATTTGTATCTCTGTACTGTCCAAATTCCAGCATCTAACCTATCTTCAAAATACAACCAAAGAAGCATTAGGCCTACCAAGTGAATTGGAGACAGTAAGGACTGCAAATGTTGGAAACCAGAGTTAATAGATGTGAAGCTGGAAAAGCACGCAATCAGACAGCATTCGAGGAGCAGGAAAGTCAATATTTCAGGCCGAAACACTTTGTCAGGACTGGGGAAGGGGAGGCAGCCTGGAAGTATATCGAGGGAATGGGTGGGGCTGGGGGAAGGGTAGGTGGGATGGTGATAGGTAGATGTCAAGGAGCAGGATAGTCAACTAGGCCTATGAAGTGAAAGCACCTGGACTGTTGAATGCAGCCTCAAGCCAGCCATAATTTGTACACCCCTTTAATTCTGCCTATTTCTTACTTGCTAAATCCATCCCTCCCCACTCTAATGTAATTGCATTTTTGGAAAAATTAGAGCATAAATATTTTACTTAAAATCAAGGTAGGTGTTTACCTTTGTTAAAATCCAAGAAAATTTGTCAGATTGTGCACTTTATGATTGCAGCATATAAATAGTTAAAACACTTGTTGAATTAGTAAGTAAATCCATTTTTTTTTGCAAAGAAACCTCCTTGTTGTAGTCAAACAAAAAGAGACAAAGCAGGAAGGTTGGTCGATTCTTCCTCACCTTGTGCATAACAGTTCCTCGAGGCTAACATTGACTTTTGCATGGATGGTCAATTGTGATCCACTAGTCCACATTGTAGTTCAATAGTTACCATCTCTACAAGCAAGGTAAGTCATTCTCAGGTTTAAAATGGGATTTACTTAGTGATTCAATAATAAAAGAATGTTTCTGTCAACAGCTTTTCTGACTCCTGAAAAGAATGCATACAAAATTATAAAATACCCATTATATCTTATTTGTCACACACTAGACCAAACCCTTTTCTGGCAATTCATTTTTCATGGTCCCAAAAATTCCAGAACTATCTTATTTTCCCCCACAGCTTTTCATTATTCATTTTCGTACTTACATAAATAACTCAATGCTTTTCCCTCTCCTTTCAAAAAAAAGAACATAATATTAATTGATTCAACTGAGTCTATTTCACGTATCTATCTCTCTGAAAGGGGAAAACTGTAATCTCCCATAGTGTCAGTTCATTTAACACTCATCTTCTTGCATGGTGCTCAGGTCCAAGTTAAACACATACGCTACTCATTCTTCTTAAACATTCTTTAACAGTTTGGTCACGTCTTGCTCAATCTTTAATGAAAAATATTCCATCCTCAATAATATTAAAACCTGGTGGTCACATTGGTCCTGTGCCAGGCCACTGGACTGAATTATTCATGTTTGGAAATGTTTGGCACCCTATGGCGACCCTTGGTAAGTAGGGAGTGGCATAGGATTGGTGCTGAACAAGGAAATGCCTGGTCCTACTATTGAAAAAGGAAAACATGAAAGCAGAAAAATAGCAAATACGAGAATATAAAAACAGATTTACAGAAACATGAAATCTCTTCAGAAGTTGCAACTACAGAATTTCTATTTGTAAGAAAATCATAAGGTATGCTTACATATAAATTCTAGTATATTGCAGATTAAAGTAGGAAATCACTGTACATTATTGAAGAAGAAAGTTTATGCAAAGAATTCCCTCGTAAGCTGATCTTATTAGTTACTTTACACAGAATATTTAAACAGGAAATTCTCACCACAACCACAGAACGCTCTCATTAATTCCAGATTTTAAACTGTTGCCCTGTTGTCTGAGGCACGATTCAAACAACGTGAAATTAATCTACTCCAGAGGTGTAATTGTTTCAAGGATGTTGCAATCAAGTAACTTGTTCACTGTGTTTTGTTATTTGGAGAACAACTGAAGCAACAAAACAGGGCCAAATATTACAGTTGTTTCTCAAGTATATGATTGGTGCTTTCTTTATCATCTAACAGGTCAAACAAATTACAGCTAGTGTAGCTGGGGGAGCCATATCCTAAACTTCCATTACCATTGGTTCACAGCTGCAGAGTGATGAAATAAATATGCAATGATTTGCTAAAAGGTGGAAACGTTTGGTTTATAAGAAATATGAGGTTAACAGAGCAGACAATTCTTTTTTTGTGTGTCTAGTCCCTTTCAAAGAAAAGGTTGACACAGAAACAATGCAGAACAGCAGATCACACACAGTGCTCACCCCCTGTACTGGCAAAGCTGACACAGTCAGTGGGAGATCTTCAATCTTCATAGATTAGACCACAATCTTGGCGTAGGCCCAGGTTGTGATTTTTTACTGTTTTGATATACGTTTTGCCAAAGATGAAAGGGCAGGAATCCAAAGTAATGGAAAAGTTCAGTCCCAATCTCCATGTTGTTGGTTAGAGAGTTGGAAGTGAAATTGTTGGAAGTGAAGTGGCTTTGTGGATGATTGCCCAATTGAAATCTTCAAAACATCTCTCCAAGAGAATATAGGAGTACATCTTTTCTGGTGCATGAAGCACAAGATTTAAAAATCCACAAACCTCCAACAACATAGCTTGAATTAGAAAAGAGGCAATACAAGCCACTAGGGAGTAAATTCAGTAGCAGAACTTCATAGATACTAATACAGGATTGCTACCTGAGTCATGATCAAATTGGCATTGAGCACATAATATTAGAGAGTTAATTAAATGGTTAAATATTGGTGTAGAAGAAGGGGGTTTTGATTTGTGGGACACTGGCACCAATACTGGGAAAATTTGGATCCATACCATTTGGATTGTCTTCATTTGAAACATGCTGAGAAAGTGTTCTAGTGAGGTGGATATCTATAGAGGCATTGAAAGGCAAACTAAATAATAGAGCAGAAGTATCAAGTTTGGGCATGTGATAAATTGAACACAGAAAATAATGTAAAAGAGCACAGTAGCAATATGAGAAATAATGATCGGAATGTGGCAGGGAGTAACAGAATGTGCAACTCTAAGACTGCTGCAACAGAAAATAAGACAAAATAAGAAATAAGGCCCAGTATCTGAATACACAATGCACTTGTGAGAAAACAGATGAATTAACAAATAGAAATAAATAAACATGATATGATAACCATTACAAAGATATTGTTGTAAGCAGCCAAAGATGAATATTTTAAAGTACATAATATGTAGAATGGATTGGAAGCTTAGAAAGAGATAAGGTCGCTCTATTAATTAAGGACAATAGAGAAAGGACTTTAAGTTCTGGTGTAGAATCAGTTGTTTTAGAGATGAGAAATAACACAAATTGGGAGTTTCTGGTGGGAAGGGTATATAGGCTTCTAAGCTAACCAGGGAGAACTTTGTAAGAAATGTAAGGCAATGATCATGATAATTTTAATTTACATAAAGGGTGAACAAGTTAGATCACCAAAAGTATCCTGAATGATAAGTTCATGGAATGTTTTCATGTTAGTTTCCTAAAACAGCACTGTGAACTAGAAAGCAGCCCATAGAAGATTGGATAATTGAAATGAAGCAGATTTATTAATGACTTAATAGTGAAGCCACCCTGAGGACACAATTTGAGGGAAAGAGCAGTGAATCTGAGAATAATGCTTTAACATGAATAAGAACAATTGTAAATTATGAGGGCATGAAGACACAGCCAACTGTTGTGAACTGAGAAATTAGGTTATGGGACAGGCCAATAGAGTTGTGGTGGCCGATGTTAGAAGTATTCTAGAATACTCACAGAGTGTTTTTCTTTAGTTTTCCTACAGTGTGGAAACAGGCCCTTCAGCTCAACATGTCCACACCAACCCTCTGAAGAGTAACCCACCCAGACCCATTTCCTTCTGACTAATGCACCTAACACTATGGGCAATTTAGCATGGCCAATTCACCTGACCTGCACATCTTTGGACTGTGGGAGGAAACCGGAGCACCCAGAGGAAACCCACGCAAACATGGGGAGAATGTGCAAATTCTACACTGACAGTCACCCAAGGCTAGAATCAAACTTGGGACCCTGGTGCTGTGAGGCAGCAGTGCTAATAACTGAGCTACCGTGCCAAAATGCACAGAAGGAAGAAATGTACCATCTGTGGCTAACTAAGAGGGAAAAGATAGTGTTGATAGCTGAAAGAGAAAAAGTATATAATTCTAACAAGATGAGTAGTAAATCCAAAAACTGGATGTAAATAAAATGCATGGAAAAATGTGGTTATGCAGCTTTAACATCAGGATTCATAAGAAACAGAGTTGTTGTTAGAATGACTGATGAGCCTTTGTCAAATGTCATAGAATCATAGAGATGAACAGCATGGAAACAGACCCTTTGGTCCAACTAGTCCATGCCGACCAGATGTCCCAACCTAATCTAGTCCCATTTGCCAGCATTTGACACGTAGCCCTCTAAACCCTTCCTATTCTTATACCCATCCAAAAACCTTTTAAATGTTGCAATTGTGCGAGCCTCCATTACTTCCTCTGGCAGCTCATTCCATACATGCACCACCCTCTGCATGAAAATGTTGCCCCTTAGGTCTCTTTTATATCTTTCCCCTCTCACCATAAACCTATGCCCTCTGGTTCTGGACTCCTTGACCCCAGGGAAAAGACCTTGTCTATTTATCCTATCCATGCCCCTCATGATTTCATAAACCTCTATGAGGTCCCCCCTCAGCCTTCGACACTCCAGGGAAAACAGCCCCAGCTTATTCAACTTCTCCCTATAGCTCAAAACCTCCAACCCTGGCAACATCCTTCTAAATCTTTTCTGAACCCTTTCAAGTTTCACAATCTACCTCTGATAGGAAGGAGACCAGAATTGCATGCAATATTCCAACAGTGGCCTAACCAATGTCCCGTACAGTCACAACATGACCTCAACTCCCGTACTCAATGCTCTAACCAATAAAAGAAAGCATACCAAATGCCTTCTTCCTATCTCCCTGTGACTCTACTTTCAAGGAGCTATGAACTTGCACTCTAAGGTGTCTTTGTTCAGCAACACTCTCCAGGACCTTATCATTAAGTAGAAGTCCTGCTAAGATTTGCTTTCCCAAAATGCAGCATCTCAAATTTATCTAAATTAAACTCCATCTGCCACTCCTCAGCCCATTGGCCTATCTGATCAAAATCCCATTGTAATCGGAGGTAACATTCTTCACTGTCCACTACACTTTCAATTTTGGTGTCATTTGCAAACTTACTAACTGTACCTCTTGTGTTCACATCCAAATCAATTATATAAATGACAAAAAGTAATGGAACCAGCACTGATCCTTGTGGCACACCACTGGTCACAGGCCTCCAGTCTGAAAAACAACCCTCCACCACCACCCTCTGTCTTCTGGATCTGACTTTGGAGAAAGCTCTACAGATGTTGAGTGAAGCAAAAATCTGGAAGAAACCCAGACCAATCCTCAAAAGGAGAAAACTATCCTTATCACAACAAATCTGTTAACGCTATTTGGTTTTGAAGGTCCGTATACCCTGAAGACCAATGGGAGAAGCAAGCACAGAATAGGCCATATAGCTGAAAACATGAGTCAGCGTCAGTACTGTGGACTCAGCAAATCTCATGGACACAAGCAGTATCCAGCTATTCTAAAATAACTGCTAGATCAGTAAAATAATAGGTCACTTCTAGAAAATGTGAAGAAGTAGAACATAATTACAAAGAAGCAAAAGGTCAAATAGATATTTGCACAAATATGCTAATAAGATATCACATAATACAGAAGAAGAGAAATCTCATGTATTTCAATGAGAAATTCGTGATGTAACCAGATCATTTGGACAAGAAACGTTTTGTCAATGGACAACCCATTAATTTTAGGCTTGATACTTGGGGAGTGTCACTATATTATCACATTCTATATCACAGGTGAAGAAACACTATTTACATCCTACAACATTGCAGCTACATGGTCCAGAGGTACATCATTTTATGATTAAAGATATACTATAAACATTCAAGCTTTTTAATTCTTCAGTATCTCAATGTTTGGAAGGGAAATGACTGGGTCTAAGACTTGTACTTTAAAATTAAAGAAGGTTGAATATGACTTCATGAATGCTGAGCTAGCTACTGAACTAGAATACTATGCTAGGTGATAAATCAATACAGAACAATTAGCTGATAATTAAAGGAGGTACTTCAGAAAGTTCAAAAATATATACTCCTACATCAAGGGAAAAAATCCGAGACGAGAACCTACCATCCATGATTAACAAATGAAGTTAAGGAAAGCATGAACATAGAGAAAAAAAAATGATTGTTAAAAGGTGAATAGCAAGTCAGATGGTTAAGGCAGAGAATGGTAGAGAATAAAAGATTAATCAGGAGAAAATGGAGTTTGAGAAGCTGACTAGAAATATAAAAACAAATATAATTTCTATCGGAATTTAAAAAAAGGAAAGAATGAGTAAATAAAACAAAGAATTGTGGATACTAGAGATGCTGGAGAAAGTCAACAGATCTGGTGGCATCTGTGGAGAGGGAGAAATAGAGTAAAAGGTTCAACTTCTTTGGCTTTTCTTCAAAACTCAACTTGAAAGAAAACTAAACCGTGTGTTGGAACTCGAGAGAGTGAGAATGTGGAGGTAATTATAGATAATATGGTAATGATGAAGAAATAAACAAATATACTGAGCTAAATTTTATGGTTTGTTTTTGCTAAGGTAGACTTTCACCATGTGATTTGGAGGGATTATTGATGTGAGGCCTAGCAAGTTTTCTTGCCAAATCTTACTGCATTAACTACATATGCCGCCGTATGGCATTCATCACATCTGACCCATCTTACCACATGGCATTCACAAAACCACTCACCGGATATCAGCTGACAGGTTGGCATTTCTTGTATCCACATGATCTTTGAAGGGCCTGGACACACCAAGACCAGCGTTGGCAATCAGGTGATGCTTACAATACCTTTCTGGGTGACATGGTGACTCAGAGGTTAGCATTGCTGCCTCACAGTGCCTGGGACCCGGGTTCAATCCCAGCCTCGGGTGACTGCCTGTGTGGAGTTTGCACATTCTCCCTGTGTCTACATGGGTTTTTTCTGGGTACTCCGGTTTCCTCCAACAGTCCAAAGATGTGCAGGTTAGGTGAATTGACCTAGCTATATTGCCCATAATGTTCAGGAATTTGTAGGTTAGGTGCATTAGTCAGGGGTAAGTGTAGAATAATAAGGTAGGGTAATGGATCAGGGTGGGTTACTCTTCAGAGGTTCCATGTGGACTTGTTGGGCCGAATGGCCTGTTTCCACACTGTAGGGATTCTATGAATCCTTCATTGTCAATATCATGGTATGGCAGCTATGAAGGACATAGTCAGCATGGCTGGCACTCCTTCACACATACAGCCTCTCCTACTGTCACTCTCCTCACTATTTAACCATGATGCCTTTTGTTACATTCTGATTGAACACCCTTTCTAAATCAGTACTATCCTCTTCTCACCACTCACTGTAGACTTGCACCTTATCATTATCCAGCAGGGGTATATTACACAAGCAAGCAATTGGACAAATCTAAACGTGTGAAGAGGAACACAAACAAAACGAACTAAAGCTGACGTTCACCCTGATAATATAAATCAAGTTTCAGCATTGTGATTGATGAATATTTTATGGTCCATAATAGGCTGCCTCATCCAGCTGTCATCTGTGAGAAGCCTGTGTTATTGAGGTTCTATTTTATTTGTTGTGCCCAAACAGTGGAGTTCTGTCATTGATGACTGCTTCCTCCTGCACAATAGCCTCATGCTCCTTCTCGGGAAACCGATACCATTCTCCCAGTACCCAGCATCCTGCACAT
Organism: Chiloscyllium plagiosum; assembly: GCF_037043375.1. NCBI lineage: Eukaryota > Metazoa > Chordata > Chondrichthyes > Orectolobiformes > Hemiscylliidae > Chiloscyllium > Chiloscyllium plagiosum. The sequence continues at coordinate 45,102,900 of NW_028270151.1, read as the reverse complement.
TGCCTTATTGCCTGCTTCAATTGTGCAGAGCATAGCACATCAGGATGCTGTTGCCCAGTCTGTAAGAACTTTATTGCAAACCCCACTCTTTTCTGTCCAATCAGCAGAACTGTGCCTTCAGCAGCCCTGTTGTCTGCTCCATCGTGAATCAGGTCATGGCATGGAGACTGTTAAATCTGCACTCTGCATCAGTGATGGGGCTACACAATGGTCCAAAGAGCCATCATTGCTGAGGATATGCCTTGTCTCCCACTAAGACTCAGGCACCTTCAAACAGACCAGATACACGAGAGCGATCCTGGATGTAGGAGCTGCCAAGGTAGCAGGCAACTCTTCCAGAAAATGGGAACAATGATCATAGATCACTTGGACATTAAAGGAAGGGAATCCTTTACGATTGATGAGCTGTGCAGTATCATGACACAATTACCTCAGTGTCATGGTTGTTAGGTCAATGGCACTCTGCACCTAGGGAATGTTAACCATGTTTGTGAATCCTATAACCCAGGATGTAGCATTGATGTCGACACGGGGACACTTCATATAGATAGAGCTGTCATTTTCACAGCCTTTGGATAAGGATAACCTCTCACTCCTGCAGCACAGGATCTGGCATAGTTCTGGCACCATGTCCCAGGACAAACAGAGTCTATATCGACAGTGAACCTTGCTCATCCCCAGGGAATGAAGAAGGACCAACAACACTCTGGACCTACTGCACACCCAATGCATCTTGAGGGGCCTTGCAGCAGTTACCTTTCTCTCCTCTTAGATATCAGAAAAGTCAAAAGTGGCATTCCCTGCAGCTGAGGGTTGAGCATGTTTCTCCATACAGCGGGATAATGAGGGACATATCCCGAGTATTCATCCACATTTAGGCTCAGCCTCTTCAGAAACTTAGTGAAGGTTCTGTATGGGCTGTGTGACCACCTCATATCATTGAGAAGGGAATGCCTCAGCACTCAGACACCCTTCCAATCCCACAGCCATACCAGACATTCAACTTCTCACTGCATTCAATACATTTACGTGGCAGGTGAGGAAGCAAGATGTAATGATGTGTGCCTTTAAGAGGGATTGGTCTGTCCTGGTTCTGTTGAAGTGACGTGTTGTAAACCTAATGCCTACGTGGGGGGAATGCTCCTTGGAAAACACAATAAATAGCTTTGTTTCTTTTTATTAGGCAAAAGAAGCATGAGAGGTAGAGTCAGGCTCACACAGAGCCAAGGTTGTATTTTAGCTTTCAGTTTTTGAAGTGGGGATTTTGGATTTGAAGTGGGGTTTTTTATGTTGAAGCTGCTAAATACAGCTCGCTCTCTGCTCATGCAAAAAAAAATAAAATTGTGTTCTCTTTTTGCTGTGAGATTCATTCTGTCATTACTCCTTCTCCTGGACTTGAGTAGAGAGCAAGTAAGGGAAATCCGCTTTGGCAAATTTGCCTTTGCCAAGGGTGTTAAGAGGATGCTGCTATATTGGAACAATTGATGAGTAGCAGTTAAAAGATACATTATTTTGTTAAGTATTTTGATGAACTTAAAGGTTATGCCAATTCTTCTTTTATTGTTTGCCCTTTAACCGTGGTGTAGGAATAAAGTGTGGCTTTGCTTAAAGCCAAATAGTTTGACCAATCAAATCACATCTGGAACGCAGGACCTTACTCCTGCCACGAAATTAGTTAAAAGTTAGGGTTGAGGCTATCTCATTGATATGTTTTGAAGGGATTTGGTCTGGTCCATAATGAATATGTGGCATACACAGGACCGTTGGATGTTGCACAATTTGTGTTTCCCTTCGACCAGCATTGGACATTACACATGAGTTTCGCTAAATTGTGCACCACTGCGAGGCACAAGTTCAATTTGAAAGCACCAAAAGCATGTTGAAAATCACCTTTGACCAGCAAGTGACCCCTAAGCACCCTCAGTCTGCATGCATGACAAATAGGCAAGGGGAATGATTGCAAAGTAAATGTAGCTAGGGTTTGCAACTGTCTGCTTCATGTCTTTGTTGCTTCAGTGACTTTGTGTCCAGAAAATATGAATCTTGCCCTTTCCACCCAACAAATTGAATTTTAATCTGATCACTCTGGACATTGTCCCAGCCATTTTCTGGGAGCACTTTGTATTTAGAGAATAGCAAATGATGGCAGGAATGGACATCACAAGAATCAGACCCACCTTATTACCAGTTTTCATGACCATACCAAAGTCTCCAAGTCCCATTTTACCTAATATTACTCCAACAGCCCAGTTTCATCCATTTCCCCCCACATAGGCATCCACCACATTGAACATCCTCTCCAAATGTCCTCCCCCTTCCTGAACTCCAATGTTACATACTAATGATACCCAAAGTTCTCCTCTATACTCCCCTTTGGAGGCCGCATATAGATACTTCCACTAACACTCTCCACACTTCCTGTAGCCTGCCATTCCCTTTCATGCTATTTCATATAACCCTCACTCATCTTGAGTTTCCTCCATTATGTCCTCACTTCCACATTGACAAATTCCTCTGCTTTACCCCATCAGACCTGAGTCTCCCACCTTGTCTGCTCCCTACAGGATCTCAATGATCTCACAGGCGGGTTCAAAGGATGGATAGCGAAAACTGTTAAATGTCTGATTGGCTTGAACCAGCATCCCCTTGACATGACTAACCAGAACTCTGTGTTTGCAGCTTACTGACTGAAAGCACACAATTCTTTAGAGAGATTATTGATGGTCCTACCGACTGGCTACTGCCCATTCCCTGGACAGATTTCTTAGATATGTGTATCTCAATCCATTGGACTGTGTGCAGACTGTACCCATGTCTGATGGTACTGAGACACTCCAACCAACAATATCTCCCCCTCAACTGCACTGAAGACTATCCCTCACCAGTTTCTGATATGGCCATTCAGTTGATGAATTTCCAATCTTCTGGCACATGATGTTGGTATTAGATTGAAGTCTCAGTCTGCTGTTCATCAAGATTACAGCCCCATGCCATCCACAGACCCTTACTGACAAGCAGCTTGTGGTGTCAGCAATAAAGACCACATTGATGTAACAACTCTAATATGACGCATTAACACAATCGCACTAAAAGAATTTGGCTCTGGCTGAAGCACTTATGTGCTAAGAGGAAAAAGGCATGGCATGTCATGGCAATCCAGAACATGGATGTCACGGGTATGTAGGTTGGGGCTAACCGGCCAAGTACTGAGATAATTAGCAAGTGACCCTGAGATACAATCTGGTTCAATCCCTGAGCTGGCTGCCAATTCCATTTGTGTAAAGTGTCCTTGCTACAGCCTTTCAATGCCAGGCACCAATGCGACCTGCTCTTGCTGAATGGTTCCAAGTGCAGCAAACTTTGGTTTAAGCTGCACCTTATCAAATGGCATTCCTGATAAACCAGCAGAAAATATATTCTTCAAATACCACAATGCTCGAATATCTAGAAGAGCCATTTGTGTTCAGGGTCATGAAAAAAGATAGGACTGAAGGTGTTCTCCATTCACTTCCTGGTCTTTCTCAGCCTGTCTCCTGTGGGTTTCTTGATGAGTTGCTGGGCTTTCCCCCTTATGTAGGTGCCAGCGGTCCCTCCCTTGGCCGTGAGCAGGGCTGTGTCCATTGGTGGTTCAGCCCACCGCTTGTGGCCAGCACTGAGTGTGAGGGAGCCGGTGGCTTTGGTCTGCATCAGCGAGCTGCAACTGTGGATGGCCAGCTGCACAAAGTTTTGGTTGCCCTGCATGTAGCAGCCCGTTGCGCAGCAGTGCCTTCTGGAGGGAGGTGAGCAACAGGCCATCCTGATGTGCTGCTGCCTCTTTGACACTGGGCAGCCAGCTGAGACTTTGTCACAGTCAGCAGGTTGAATTTATGCTGTAAGTAAGGTATTACAGTGATACCCCTGCATAATGTTTCTATTACTTACTGTATGTTGTTATATTGATTTTAAGAGGCAGGTGATGTTTTTAACATTTTTTTTTTAGGGGTGTTGATATCTCAAAGCTTTGCTTGGTCAGGATTTATTGCGATTGTGTACCTCTTGATGATCCAGAATATTTGATCAACTGGCTCATTCCTGGTCCCATAGTTACCAGTTAATAAAATGTTTGTGAGGTACCACGACAGTCATGTGATGCTGGTAAAGGCCAGATGTGAATGTCTGTGGATCAAGGGTACATGCTTATACACTCCAGCAGCTTATGACCCTACTTAGTTGAATTGTGAATGTTTCTGATGATTTTGTCTTTACTACCTTGCATAAAGTTGTCCCTTTTTTCTACTGTAATGGCTTTGTGTGTGTATAAAGGTGGATTTAGCTTTTCTAAGCTATTTACTACTTTATACATTTTTATAAAGTTAGCTTAGTCGCTACATTCCATAGCTCAACTTATAACAAGGTTCAGCTTTTAAGATCTGCAGTGCACTGCCTCCCAGGTTTAAATATTTCCCTTGTGCCTTTGAACAGTAGAGATTTTCTCTGTGCATGAATTGTAGCACACTTAAACTCATTGCTTATGAATACTTTATGGTCTCTATATAGCAAGCACAGCAAATCTTCCCTTGGGTGACCAAACGAAGGCACAGTAGATAGAGCTCAGCAGTTGTTCTTCTGTAAAATTAGGACTTGGTTTTAACTTGGAGGCACATCCGATTTGGAGGGAGGTTATTTTATGGTTGGGAAGCCCATTATTCCAACTTTAATGACCTGCAGCTTTTAACAGCTTGACTCCTTTAAAAACAATTCTATCAGATTCTGGTTCATGGGCAGTCTGGTGCAGGATTGATGAAGTCTGCCAAACACAACAGCAGCTGCAGTCTAGATAGGTAGACAGATAGGGCAAGAGAGAGATCATGAGCACTATCATGATAATGTTACAGGGAGGGTAAAGCAGAGCAACAGTTCAAATACCATCATGTTAGCTGTTGAAACTTGTATTCTGTAAATGAATAAATCTGGAATCTGAGCTAGTTACAGTAATGATGGTAATAAAATGATTGTATTATTGTTAAAACCCCCCTGGTTCATAAATGTCTTTAGGTGAAAGAGATTTGTCACCATTATCTGGTTCAGGTTACATGTTACTCTAGACCCCCAGAATGTGATTGACTTTTTAATGCCCTCTGTAATGAACAAACAAACCATTCAGCTGTAAGAAACTGCTACAAAGAGGTCAAAAATAAATAAAGCAGGAGAATCGACGTTTCGGGCATGAGCCCTTCTTCAGGAATGGCGTGAAGAAGGGCTCAAGCCCTGAACGTCGATTCTCCTGCTCCTTGGATGCTGCCTGACCTGCTGTGCTTTTCCAGCAACACATTTTCAGCTCTGATCTCCAGCATCTGCAGTCCTCACTTTCTCCAAAAATAAATAAAACCAAACATAAAACCTGTATTGACCTAGACACTTGAAAAGGACAATGGCACATCTTGTAACAGAGGACTCTGTAAAATCCTCTTCAGTAATATCTGGGGGCTTGTGTCAAAACTGGGAAAGCTATCATACAAACTAATTAAGTAACAAACTGATAATAGTCATACTCACCATATCAATCAGTCAACCAGACTCCTCCATCACCAGCCTTGGGTTTTTCCTCTCCCACCAGCAGGACACAATCACCAGAAGTGGTCGCACACTGTTATACAGCTGAGTGTGAGTTACCGCTCCTTGACAGCTCATAAAATCAAGTCAAATATTAGAAAGAAAATCTCCTGCTGATTACCACCTGCACCCTCCCTAAACTAATAAATCAACACTTCTCCACAATGAACACAAATTGAAAGAAGCACTGAAGGTAGCAAAGGTACCTTAGATGGGTCAGTTTTTGTCCAATGTATGCATGAGAGTTTCCTGACACAGAATGTAGATAGGTCAGCAAGAGGTGAGGCCACATTGTAAAGGATCGTGAACTGGGCCAGGCTTTAGATTTGGAGGTAGGTGAGCATTTTGGTGATAGTGACCCCAATTTGGTTATATTTACTCTAGCGATGGAAAGGGATAGGTATACACCACTTGACAAGAGTTATATCTGGGGGAAAGGCAACTATGATGTGATTAGACAAGATTTAGGATGCTTAGGATGGGGAAGGAAATTGCAGGGGATGGGTGCAATTGAAATGTGGAGCTTGTTCAAGGAACAACTACTACATGTCCTTGATAAGTATGTTCCTGTCAGGCAGGAAGTGATAGAGCGAGACTGCCGTGGTTTACTAAAGAAGTTGAATCTCTTGTCAAGAGGAAGAAGGAGGCTTATGTAAAGATGAAGCGTGAAAGCTCAGTTAGGGCGCTTGAGAGTTACAAGTTAGCCAGGAAGGACCCAAAAGAGAGAGCTAAGAAGAGCCAGGAGGGGACACGAGAACTCTTTGGCAGGTAGGATCAAGTAAAATGCTAAAGCTTTCTGTCGGTATGTCAGGAATAAAGGTATAACTGGAGTAAGGGTAGGGCCTGTCAAGGACTGTAGTGGGAAGTTGCGCATGGAGTCTGAAAAGATAAGAGGTGCTAAATGAATATTTTTTTAGTGTTCACACAGGAAAAAACAATGTTGTCAAGGAGAATACTGAGATACAGGCTATTTGACTAATTGGGATTGAGGTGTCCCAATTTGCAAATGGCACTAAGGTCAATGAAGTTGTGGACAGTGTTGAAGGATGTTGCAAGTTACAGCGAGACACAGATAAGCTACCGAACTGGGCTGAGAGGTGGTCAATGGAGTTTAATGCGAAAAAGTGTGAGGTGAAAAGTGGAAGGAATAACTGGAGTACAGAATACTGGGCTAATGGTAAGAGTCTTAGCAGTGTGGATGAGCAGAGAGATCTCAGTGTCCATGTGCATAGATCCCTGAAAGTTGCCTCCCAAGTTGATAGGGTTGTTAGGGCATAGTGTAGATTTAGTGTGCCATTAGCAGTACAGACTTAATAGACTGAAGGCCCTCTTCCTTACTCTATGATTCTGCATATGACTGTTAGGCAACTTTGCTGCATAATCTTTGTGGAGATGAGTCTCATTTTCACTCTGAGAATACTCTTCATTATGATATGTGGCACCACCACCATGCTCAATAGGATAGCTTCAAAACAGATGTGGTAGCACAAAATTGTATATCCATGAGGTGCTGGGGACCATCAAAACCAGCAGATTTATATTCAACCAAAATCTGTAATGTTATGATCCAGCAAATACCCCAGTTTGGTATTACCATCAAGTGAGAGAATCACCACAAGTTCCATGAAGAGTGCAGGTGAAAATATCAAGAATAGCAGTAGACATATCTAAAATGAAGTCTTAACGTCTTAATGCTATAACACTACATGCATGCCACACAGAAGAAGTAACATTTTAAAGCCAAACTAAACAATCCCACAATCAATGGATTGGAGCAAAGCTCTGTAGCACTGCAACATCTAGTCATAACTGGATGACAATTAAAAACTAACCACATGAAAATCTACAAGTATTCCCAATTCTCAAATGATAGGGGAACCAGGCACTCCAAAGACAATATTGAAGCATTTGCAATTGTCTTCAGCCATATCAATTTTCTGTACATTAGTACATGTAGCAGATAGCACAGATAGTCTGATTTGTCTTGAGTCAGATGTCATCAAGTTTATTTACAAGTCTGCACTATTATAGGCTTACACACATAATTAGATGGCATGCTTACTGATGTTGCTGTCCCATACACATAATGACTGCACTTACCCCATTGCAAAGAGAGACAGATGGAAGGTAAGGTGGGTATCTTCATATTGGAATGTCACATGTCATGAGGTCATTCAACATTCTTAAAAGGGACAGGCCTGTTTTGGAATCTGTGACATAACACAACATGTGTTAAGTAGGTGATCCATTTCATCCTCCTCCTGAAGTTCAAGATATTATAGTATTGATCTTCAGCCACTGCAATTCATTCCATGTGAGATCACGATAATGTTGAATATATCGAATATGGCAAAGTTTGAGTTCTGACAACATTCCAGTTACAGAAGACTTGTGCTCCAAAATAATACTTGACCTGAATAGACTTCTTTCAATATAGCTCCAACTCTGTTATCTATTGGGCAATGTGGAAAACTAAGCAGGTAAGTCCTTTCATAACAATGCAGTACAAATCAAATGTGACCAATTACAGTTCCAACTCATAAATAATCAATAAAGAAATGGCAAATGTCATTGACAATGATATCAACAACACTTATCCAGCACAAGTTTTGGTCTAAACATGGACAGAAGAACCTCAAGGAGGTAAAGTGAAAATGACTACTCTTGACCTCAAATCCACATTTGCCCAACTGGCATCAGGAGGTCTAGAAAAAACTTGAATTATTTTGGACTAGGAAGAAAAGTGGAGTCATACCCAGGACAAGGAAGGATGTTCCTTTTGGGGCTGAGGCTTTATGGCAGAACATCCTCAGCAGACAGTTCTACGTCCAATCATCTTGGGCTACTTCACCAATGGTCTTCTCTCTGTCAAATAGTCAGAATTGTGGATGCTCATTAATGATTTCACTGCATTCATTAGCAGTCAGAGTTCCTCAAAAAATGAAGCAGTCCATGTCCATGTGCAGGAAGACCTGGGTAATATTCAGGCTTGGGTATTAGGTAGCAAGTAGCATGAGTCACACCGGAGTAAGGCAATGATTGAGTTCTGCTGCAATAACCCATCTCCTGAGTCACCAAAGCATATCCGCCATCTGCAAGGCATAAATATGGAACATTCTCCTCTTGGCAGAATAAGTACAACAGTCCAACAAATCTCAAGATGTTCAACACCAATCTGGGACAATGCAGCCTATCTGAATGGCACACTACCTACCACTGCTACACAGTGACAGCAGTGTGTACTATCTACAAACAAGCTGGTCCAACAGGTGACTCCTGGACTACAATGTGCCTGCCAAGAGCTCACATCCAGTCTGTGACCCATTTTTCAAATACAGGTCAGTACATGGGAGATTTAAAGGAATATTCCTCCAAGCAAAGGCCATTTCTCTCATTTGCAGTGAGCTGACTAGAAGAGAAATTGCTTCTGATCAGAGGTCCAGTGAGCTATGAGGCTATTTCTATCTTCAATGAGCCAGAGACCTGGACATTGGAAGCATCGGTGAGTCTGCAGAGATTGCA